>NC_085140.1:60969336-61648502 GCF_024139115.2 Armigeres subalbatus
AAGTTATGTATTGCTACACGCGAGCGCATGCACAGCAAATACACCGGTGTGTATTACACGCCGGTGTATTTGCGGTGCGAGGGCCCGTGTGGCTCCGGCATGTATTATTTTGACAGATCAGTGTGACATTTCGAAAACTCAAATATCCATCTATTAGTTGTACTGACTGCATGAATTTTATTTGATTGTTAAAAAATGTGAAAAATAAAATAGCAGATTTTTTGCCAACTGTGTAGACATCTCTGACCAAAGTTATCACAATTTTAAAACATTGCAAATAACAAATTGTGATACAGCAGGAATTTCCATTTGCGTTCTTTATTTCATCATAGGTTCGAAAACTAATGGGATTGACATTTTTTCCTTCTAATTCTTCCGCGACGTCGTTCTGATGAAGTATATGAATGCGATGTTACTTTCCCTTTGGAGCTTATGGCGGAAATTAAATCATGGGTGAAAATATCCGCCCCTCTACTGTCTCATAATTAGCGACGTTTTTAGAGAACGAATTTTGCCGTTAATTACGACATATTTGAACGAGCGACAAAAAGCAAATTAGAATAAATTCTGTAGGTGATTCGAATGAATGTCTATTACCCAAAACGCCACCTGCAAAATTTAGCTTTAACCGGATAGTACGCAAAACCAAAACAATCACTCATTTACAAGTGAGTGGTTTTCTCGCGTCCGTACTCCAAAAAAGGAGACACTCTTTCCGCGCAGACTCTCGCATGAACACTTCATTCCAGGTTCCAGGCAAAACACGCTCAGCTAAAAGTCGATGAAAATTCTCCGAGAAAACAGTTCGCTGAATTCTCGCTCCGATACCAAAAAGCAACTAAACAGTAGGGATAGCAACGTCCGGATCGCCATCAAACAGACAGATCTCTTCCCACCGTCAGAGGAACCAGTCGCTGGAGAATAGCTTTCGTCGAGGCTGTAACGCGAAGTGTCCGTACAACAAACGCGTTTTGTGCATCTTGTGTTCCTTTAACCCGTCATCGTCATTATCATCATCGGGCCAGGTAGCAGGAAGTGCCAGAAGCCAACGGAGTATAAAAGGATCTGCGCCGCCGCGAGTAGGTGAAAGGTGAAAGCAGTGGGGAACGCGCGCGGAAAAGGGGTTTTCCTCCCGGTTATTGTCGTTGTCGTCGTTTCATCGTCGTCAGTCGAGTCGTCGTCACCGTTGTTGTGGTCGGTTCACGTTCGCTGGGGCTGTGATGCGGATTGGTGCGTTTCCTGCGTTCGTGGTAAGCAGCCAGAGTCAGTTGCCAACGAAGTGGATAAATTGCACGCATTGTTAGATGTTGTGCGTTGCTTCAAGTGAAACCAGGATGGTGAAATTATTTTGAGCGGGATCCCACGAGTGGGTTGCTCCGAGCAGCGAAGTTAAAGCAAATATGAAAGATTGTTTATAAAGTGCGTTGGGGAAAGTGAAGCATGATTTATTGGAGCGTTCCATCCTGATGAAATTTCGTGTTGTTCTAGCAGTTATAAGGTACAAAACTAATGTTTAGAGTATACAAATAACATATGCTTTTTATATGTTATTCAAAATTAGTCTCGATGCTGGTGACGTACAATTGGTTATTCCGCTACTTCTGATGGATCGCCGTGATAATCAGAAAACAAAACACTGCCTGGTTCATTCACAAGAGTTCAAATGAATATAGAGAGACGGACCATTTGGGAAGCATTCCCTATTGCCGTCTACAACGACTATAACTCGGCCGCGTTTCAATCATTATGACTTGATTTTTTGTACATCACTAGAAATTTTAAAATACTAACCATGTACGGAAAACCGAGTAATTTGGTTGTAATGCACTCGAGTAAAGTTTATTACTTGCTCAAGTGGTCTGATACCCTAATTATAGGGTGCTTGCTCCGTTATCAATAACATTCGCAAAATGGAGATTTTGGCTTGATTTGTGTCAATTTTTCATGCTATCAAACGTGTTCATTACTAAAAAAGACAAAAATGAGAAACAAAGCAATTCTCACTCATTTTTTTGTTTTCGATCGTTATCGATTACAAACGCAAGGAGCAGTTACCATGTGTCTAACTCTCTTTAATAAACTTGCAACGAAAACGCATACAAATTTGAATTACGTACTCTGACAGCCACCTCGTACTTGGTTATAACAAAGTTTATTTTATTTATTTATTCCGGAGTGGTGTCAATTTAAAATGTCAAAAACGTTTTTTCGACAATTACTAACAATGTACTGTTTTTGCTCACAAATTTTACTTGTATAGTACGTGCCCATAAGACATACAAATATTGGAGCTAATGAAACACCTAAGGAGCTAAGAAAACACATTATTAGAGCTCCCTTTACTCCATGGCGGGCTACTGATATTTATGTCAGCAGCCAGAGCTCTCTTATATTTAAGCAAGATGATTTAATCAGCATGGTTGGACGTTTATCCAACGAGGCTTGCTGAATGAGATAAATACTAGAGATGCTGATAAAATCGAGTTTTTAATTAGTTGCCACACTATTTTCTGCAATGGCGTAAAATGAGCTTCAATATGGCGTAAAATATGACAAATCGATATCAAAATGATCTAGTTGGATTTCTATATGATCGTTCTGCAAAAAATCAAGATGGTACAAAACAACTAATTTCCATGTTATCGAGAAACATTGCACAGCCGACAAACCATGACACGAAAATGAACCACCTATGGGTAGTTTGGAAACCATATTCATCAATCTATTTGAGCACTCACCCAGACTAACTGAACAATTTGTAGTCAGTCATGTTACTGCTGGTCCATCGTTGGTTTCCATTATAACACTCAAATAAGTATTAAAATCAATTTTATAAACTCATAGAATGCATATTACTTGTAAAGCACCTATTTGGTTGGTATGGAAAAGTAGGCGTTTTTTACTTAAACATGATCATCCAGGATTATGATCCGAAATTTCAAAAGTCCTTTTTCCAAGCGCAGTAAATCGTGAATAACTTTAAAACGGATAGAGATAGGAGGTTGCTTTTAGCAAAATATTCGTTATAAAATTCTCATCTTTCTATGTATATCTAGTTTCGAAAGCATTATGATGGATACCTGTTTTGGATATTAATAAAAAATATTAAGAAAATTCATCTTTTTGGGCATTTAAATGCATCAGTGAAAATATATAGACTCTAAAACATGCGGTATCAAAGTTTCATACAAAGTATAGATCCTAAGTTAAATGTAAAAAATATAAATGGATGGGTTTCATCGAATTCTTTCCGATATACCGGTATTTTCGATGAACCTATAAAATGCACTTTTTCATAAACGCGTCGGGGCCACCCTTAAACGTCATTTCCCAGAGTTTGTGAACAACTTTTCTTTGTTATCCTAAGCTTTATTTGAAGGTTGAGCCCCAAAATCCCAGACTTGGTCCAATTTGGGATGTTCCTATAATATAACACAGGAGATTCAACATAATTAATACCAACGGGAAAATATATCTTGTCGTTTTTTTAACGAATTATAACTGAAAACTGTCCTCCACTGAAACCTTACGATCTGTTCGTAAAAACTGTCTCAAATTGATCATTTAATTTTTTTTTTGTTCAAATTCAGCTAGTGTTACTAGGAAGCAACAAAGCCACTACATGGGAAATAATAAGTAGAGCTGTTTAATAAATAGAAAACATATAATTTGTTGGTGCAATATAGTAAAGGGTTAAAAGAAGGCGTAGGGCTGCCAATCCGAGATGGCGAGTTCGATGCTCGGTCGTTGAAAGCGGGTTCAAACAGGCCAGTTGAGGCGTAAGTTCCAGATAGAACGTAGAGCCATTGAAAAAGAAGAAGAAAGGAAGTTTATCGGGCCTTTTTAAATTTAAAAAACTTATCACTGAACCACAGAGAAACAGACGTCTAACTTAGAACAAAAATCAATCGAAATGATTGTCACGGAAACATTATCGCCCAAGCTACATGCACTGTGTGTAGACAAACGGCCATCAGATGGCAGTAGTGTGCAACCGTCAAACACAAGCAAAACCGATGGAAGTGCCTTCGGTGGCCGTCCGACCACTTACAAAAAGAATAATCCACCGCACCGTTTGAAAGATGAATAATGGACTTCCGTATCGAGTAGTGTGGGTGTGGCCTTGAAAACGCGAGTACTATTAAGATTGGATTCCGTGAGGAGTGTCCTTAAAAATAAACACACGCCAAATAGTTTGCTTAAAGTGCCACGCAAATTTGCGAACGTTTGGACAGATTTTTCATGGGATAAAAGTCTAACCGCACGCAAATGTATGCATTGCGCCTGGCCCATAAAAGTATTCTTGTTTTAGAAATGTAAATTAAAAACATATAACATCGAAAAAGCTATAATAGTAGTTTGTGCAACAAGTTGCAAAAAGATGATTTTTTCGGCACGAGTTATACGTTTATCCAACGAGGCATGCTGAGTTGGATAAATACTATGAGTGCTGGAAAAACCGAGTTTTGCAACGAGTTGCACACGCTATTTTTTGCAACGACGGAAAATGGACTCTAATTTGATAAATCTGTAACAAAGTTGTATACAGTACAGTGTACAGTCTAATTTACTCCACATGATCATTATTGCCAATAAATTATGTTGCTGCTGAGAACAATCAGATTTCATGTAACCGTGCCACATTGCAGAGTTCGATAAGCCGTGATCGACATAAATGCTTGCCTTTTAGAAATTTTTGATGTCATGTCCACCAAACAATTTATTTTATTACGGGGGCATAGAATACACTATGAGCACTACTGAGCTAATTCAATAAAATATAGTCATGTAACTACTGTTCTGATGTTGGTTTTTATTAGGCACCAAATGAGTGTTATAATGAATATTATGCAACCCATTTGAGTTGCATAATGTTCATTAAAGCACCCATTATCACTCAAAGACCAACTGTAAACCAGATATTATGATCAGGAATTGCAAAATAGTAGTTTGTGCAACTAGTTGTAAAAGATGATTTTTCAGCACGAGTTGTAGTTTATTCAACGAGGCTTGCCGAGTTGATAACATTACGAGTGCTGAAAAATCGAGTTTGGAAACGAGTTGCACACGCTATTTTTTGCAATGACGAAAAATGGGCTGATATGATAAATCTGTACCAAATGGTACAATTTTATTTATTCACATGATAAATATTGCCAAAAAGATCATGCTTGTTGCAAGAATCAAACATGTTCCATGTTATTATGCCTTCATTGTTTGCTCGACAGACCATAAAGCGATAGATAAACTCGCTTTTGGAAAAATTTGAAGTCATGGCCATCAAATTATTTCAGTTATTTTGTACGGAGAATACATTATTTGAACACTCACCGCGCTAATTGAGCTGAATATGGTCATGTAATCTACTGTTCTAATGTTGGTTTTTCATTTTAGCACCCAAATGAGTGCTTTAATGTATTTTTGCAATTCCTGATCTATAATACCTGGTTTACAGTTGTCATTTGAGTGATAAACGGCCTGCTTTTCCATACCAACAGAATGGGTGTTTAGTGACCATTATGCAACTCAAATGTTAACATTATCATTATAGCCCATTTGGTGCTATAATGAAAAACCTACATTGACAGTAGTCATGACTACATTTAGCTGAATTAGTTTGGGTGAGTGCTAAATAGTGTACCTGTCCTCTGTAATAAAATGAAATGGTTTGTTGGACATAATCACAATTTTCCAAAGGCAATTGCATCCATCGCTTCATAGCTTTCGGGTTATGCAACTTGCAATGATAAGGATGGAATCTTATTGTTCTCGCGCAACATAATTTATTGGCATGAATGATCATGTGGAGTAAATTGATTGTAAAATTTTGATATAGATTTATCATAATTAAGCCCATTTTCGTCATTGGAAAGGTAGTAACTCGTTGTAAACTGATTTTTCAGCACTCGTGATTTATCCAACTCGGCAGTTCCTCGTTGAATAAACATACAACTCGTGCTGAAAAATCATCTTTTGCAACTAGTTGCACTAACTACTATCATGCAACCCATTTGAGTTGCATAATGTTCAATAAAGCACCTTCATTGTATGGAAAAGTAGCCGTTTCATCACTCAAATGTCAACTGTAAACCAGGTATTATGATCAGGAATTGCAAAAAAAATATTTAAAATGTTTTTATTTTATTTGAATTCGTTGTAAATTGATAATGAGAAAATTTTACACCCAATAGCACTTCTACCAGCGAGAGCAAGACCATCCTGCAACTCTACTCAAGAACCTTCCATTTATTTTTGCTTTCACTTGGAACATAAATTATATCTATAGACGAAAGGATAAAGAGCTGAGCAGAATAGATAAGTTTATGTACTTTTGGCAGTTTTCTCACGGGAGAACTATCAAAACGTACGCAAAGGTATCTATTCTGCTCATTTTAATCTATGAAACTAGCGTCGAATAAGGTTTTATGATTACTAACATTCGTCACTTAATCAGTTTTGAATGTTAAGAAAATTATTTGAGCTTTTAGTGGAATGTCTTCACTTGTCGTAAGACGAGTTTACAATCCATTTAATTCACACTTAATTGCACCTTGACAGACGCGTATTTCGAAGTCGAGTCAAGTACGAGACACTGAAGACGACCTACTGTTGAGGTCGAAATACGTATCTGTCAAGGTACAATTAAGTGGTGGAATTAAATGGGATTGTACAAATTCATCTTACGACAAGTGCAGTTTTGAATATTGTTAAATTATGTACTACTCTTTAGTTAGTATATAAATGTAAAATTTGTGAAATGAGACCATAGGGTGATGGACGTTTACAAAAGAAATCAATAGAAATTTCGAATGAATTATTCAACATTTCTTAGGAAACTTCAGCTGAATAGTCTAGTCAAGTCTTTTGTGTACTGATATACTGATTCTGTAAAAATAAACGGCATTTGAAGAATCTTTTTTCATTCTGATGATGAAATGCCCATTTTGTGAACGCACCAAATGTAGAAGGTTTAAAAGAGAATTCGAGCTTCTTTGAAGAGATCATCATTACCTAAAATAAAATAAAATATTTGTTTGAAAATAAAATTGAAAAATATAACAAGCGCTGGGTATGACGCTTATTTATTTATGAATGCTTTTTTACCGAGCGCAAAATACTGTATAAAAACGTTTCAAAACAAAAACCCCGCAATCTCAGGATGTCCCAGGATATAGAAACATTTCATCCGAATCCAGGACAGGAAAAATGGGGAAATGGAAACTCTAGTCAAGGTCGTTGCTTTTAGACCATAAGAAATCGATATTTTTTTCAAAATTCCTCCACTGCTGGGAAGTTTTCTGATGTTTTTCCCCAACTCATTGCGGTTTACGATGAATAATTTATGGTTTAAACAAATGAATAAAATAAAATGTTTTAATCAGAAGAAGATAACGATTTGTGAATAACTATTTTTAAATTGAAATCAAAGCAAAAAATGTTTCTTCTTGTTGGTGATGGTCTCGATCTTGGATACGATGTGCCAAGTCGTCATTAAAAATCGTATCGATTTTCTGTCACAATCGTACCGGTTGCTGATTGGATGAAAATGACAATGACAAACTTGAATCGGAGGCTGCGCGTTTTCCGTAGAGCAGTTTGTTATTAGTTTGGCCGTATTGCTGGTTTAAAAAAATATATATTTTGCAATGAAAGGAAATGTTTTTAATCGAGTTAATTGGCACAAAATCAATGCATGTTGAACTACAAACGAGATATTAGTTATGTTCAAAAGTTGTGAAGACGAATAGCTGTTCATTTTCAGCATAATAATTATAATAATTATAATCTTTGTCATTTTTATCTAAATGTCATGTTTTCTTTGTATTCAATTCTCTGTTAGCTTCTAGTAAGAAAATCGTAAAAATTCATAAACGAAAGAGAATCAAGTTTTGATACATAGCTTTTGAAGGCTTTCTCACAAAATTAATTTGGCAGCTCTGGAGACCGCCTCGTCAGAGCTACCGACAAGAAAATTAACAAGGCAGTCACAATTGAGTTGTCACATCCTACCCCACACGGAAGAAAAAAAGTACCCAGCGTTGAGTTTTTTTAAACTTATTTTTTAGTTATTTTTTCTCTTTCAACCACTTTTCTTCTGTTGTCAAAAACAAAAGAACCAAACAATCCAACGACGCCAGTTCAATACGGGAAGCCAATTTTGAGTTTTATTACCTGAGGTCGAAATTGAGGAATTAACACATTTGGGTAAATAAATTCTCCGTTGGTACTTTTTTAACATGGGAGTAAAGGCAAACTTCGACCCTATTTACTCAATTTTGGCTTTGGGGTTGGGTGAATTAAACTCACTATTGGGTAGTTTATTTCTTACGTTTAGGTCCCGATAAGAACCGTTTCGGAATGCGATAGATACCAAGACAGTTTATCCAAAAACTATGTACACGGACAGATAAATCAACCCAAACTTTGAGTTCAATATACGCACTGATGAGAATATCGCTGAAAAAATTTACCCAAATTTGGGTAGTTTTCCCTTTTTTTCCCATGATGCTTATCAAAACTAGAGCAAGATGCAAACACCTCACCGAGGTTGCTCAGCCAATAACCCATATTTAAGTAAATCCAATATTCTCTATTTTGGGTTGATTGCTGCTCCTGGATAAATTAAACTCAGCTTTGGGTAAATTGTTTACATGGATTAAAGGCAACCATCAGTGCCAGAAAAGTCATTTTACTCACAATTGGGCCAAACCACGGTTTTGAGTGCAAACAACACTTTTGGGTAGTTTGTTTCAGTGTAGTACGGCGATATTTGACATTTTTCCTCATCCGAAAACTATTTGATTGCGCTGCTTGAGAGTCTCGTGCCATCCGTGCCGTCAGCATTTGTATTATAACTTTTGTCACTGTCGTGCAGCATAAGCAAAAAAAGTCGTGTTTAATTACCTGTGACGCAAATATTAATTGAGGGGCAACGCAAAGGTGTAAGTGACATTTTTTTAAATTGGCAAAGTTTTTAAAATATTTTTTTGTTTCATGCAATTTGTATGGTTATTTAAAAATACCAATTTTCTACGAATTTCATATTTACAAACAACGGACAAACTATATCAAGATATTGCCGCAAAGCCCTAAATCAAAATATTTTCTGCTGTTGTCAAATCAAATTTGAACAAAAAGTCACTTACAGCTCATTGCTTCTAACCCCCTCAGTATTTGGTTCTAAAAAATTATACAATTTCTTCACCCATGAATCTCTTTTTCCTTCCTAAAGGGTGTATTCGATAAAAATGGCACATCGAAAATTTCGTATGAGTTAAAATTCATTCATGTGAGCTCCGATCCTGTCGTCAGAATCAAGAAATTGGCAGGAAAAAATTGTATCTACATCAAAACTGGAAGCGTCCCACTATCGATCGCTAACAAGCTTGGGCTTGCAAATTTAACTGTATCTCATGCAGGGTAGTAAATATTCAGCAGCACTGGATGAAAGTGATGATTTTTTATATCATTTTTTATTTTTTTCTTGCTTTGAAATCAACCTCACATTCCCTGAGAGCAGAAAAGTAAACAACAGAACTCTACATCACCCATGCGCCGCGAAATGAAAAATTTACACAGCAAAATGTACACATTCACCCAGCAAATTGAAAAATTCCCCACGGTGTTTGAAATGGCCACCACAGTCATACGCTAAGGCGCGAACTAAGCAGTCTGTCAGAGCGACTTCAGAGTTGATTCATGCGAAATTGAATGGACGGTGTTGGAAATGATTTTTGGTTTCATCCAGTCGCACTCATCACGATGGCGATGAAGGCGACTGGTAGATTATACTAGATCCATGTTTTCACTGCATTGATCAGGAAATATTTCTACCCTGATCTCATGTAATGAAAACCTTCAAGGAGTTCTTGAGTGTTCAAATAAATAAGCGAATGGTCCAATCAGATGCTGGAGTGGTACAACACCTAAAGAAGTTTCAAAACGTGTCCATCTGAGATGTCGCTAAGTCCATTCGGTTGGTTTTGTGCAGAAAACCATGAAGCGTGCTAGGTCTAGGTTATATGTTTACAAGTTTAAAAACCTCCAACCGAAATGAAAAGCGAAACGCTACTGCAAAAACCCGCGCCCAGAAACTTTACATAAAGTTGTTCACCAAATCGTGTTGCATCGTGATGGATGATGAAACCTATGTCAAGGCTGACTTCTGTCAACTTCCTGGGCAGAAATATTACGTGGCCAAGTCTAAGTTGGATATTCCGAAGGGTGTTCGAACGAAAAAAATATCAAAATTTGCAAAGAAGGCAGATCATTTGCGGATGTGGTGAAGAAAGCGCTCCCTTCACTACTTCCGGAACAATCAACGGTACGATTTACACCGAAGAGTTCCTCAAGAAGCGTCTTTACCATTCATAAGAAACACAAAGTATCAACTCTGTTTTGGCCTGATCTGTCCTGCCACTAGGCTCGAAACGTTTTGGAGGTACTGAGCTAAGGAGAAAATGTGCCAAATATATGAACCCAAAATTCACGAATTCTGCCCAATTGAAAAATTCTGGGTATGTGACGACCAAACCTGCAAACATCCCAAAATTAGCAAAATAGATGAGTTAAAGAAAATTTAGTAAAAAAAAAGAAATCGATTGCAAAATCTGATGAATGGAGTGAAAAAATGTGCCGCATTCGGATGGGTGATGAAATCAATAAAACAAATTTGTAAATCATAACTCATTAAAAGTTTTTCATTCCCCGAAATTTCAAGAAAATCCGATAATCGGTTTGATTTTGGTGAGTAATATGTATGTGCCATTTTTATCGAATACACCCTTTATTAGGCGAAACGAATAATTACTTCCACTGAGGTGCACATTTGTCCAAACAAAAGAGATTTTGGAATCATTTTTGTTACCTGCCTCTTTCCGTTTTTAACGGGAAATAATTTAAGTACTAAGGAGGGGCCCTCCTTAGCCGCGCGGTAAGACGCGCGACTACAAAGCAAGACCATGCTGAGGGTGGCTTGTCGATTCCGGTGCCGGTCGAGGCATATTTCGGATTGAAACTCTCGACTTTCCTGGGCATTAGGTATCATCGTTACAATATTACAGATATACGAATGCAAAATGGTAACTTGCAATAAGAAACCCTGCAGTTAATAACTGTGGAAGTGCTTAATGAACACTAAGCTGCGAGGCGGCTCTGTCCCATGTGACGTCCAATGCTAATAAGAAGAAGAGAAGAATTTAAGTACTTCGTCTTATGAAAGTTTTTCCCTAAACATTCTAGTGAAATTTTGGCAAAGCAGTTCACCAAAAACCTTCGACAATGTATTTTGAACAATTATTCATTTCTCTGAACGTCAAAATCGAAAAAATGCATTTGTAGCTCTCGATCTGAAAATCGACTGGTTAGTTGGGTTGTATTGGGAAAATTCCGAGATTATTTGATTACAAAGTAGGAAAGGGATCATCGCTTCAACGCCGTTGAAGTCACTGGCATGTTAGCATGATCGCATACTCAGATAAGTTAAAATACTAAGTTACGATAAATGTCACCAAGCAGCACAAGTCAAGTAAAGCTGGTGGCAGTAACCTAATTGTGACTGAAACCGGTCACATATAAGTTACTGCGATCTTTGGGGTCGTACACTTATTACGTAAGCAATTTTTCTGGGTTTTTCGAACCCCTTCCCCCCATGTAAGAATTTTTCCATATGAATGATTTTTTATTTACATATTGAAAACACACCAACCCCTCCCCCTAAGAGCTTACGTAATAGTGTACTGCCCTGCAAATATGTGTGCTACTAGGTTTTTCTAGGGAAATGATAGGTAGGGATTTTGAAAACTGTTCAGCAGTATATAAGCACAAAAGCATATGGAGACGCATGGTACATTTATGCGATGATTCATCTTGGGACTAAACTATTTATGCATATATCATCACATCCGTTTTATTAAACTAATGAACAAGTGTGCAAGGATTTGTAAGGATCTTGTATTATGTGAAACCTGCATGTACATGTTCTTGGTTAACATGTCGGAAAATGCGAACAACAAAGAATCGTGATTTCAACCACCAAGTTGATTTCCGTTATGAAATTCTTTTGAATTGGAAAATTTTATCGATATTGTATTTAATAAATTAAATTTTCTACATTTCAAATGACAGCATCTGTATCCATCTGATCCAGCAAAACAAAAATGAGGATCCCTAGAAACACAACAAGCTAACAAACTACAGGAAAGAAGATGAGGTGGATAAGACAACCGTGAAAGAATAGTTAAAATCGCTTAGACGGTGCCCGGGAACCTGCTGGTTGAAATCAAGATTCTAATGATTTTTCGGTGGCAGTTTTCGACATGTTACCCAAGATCATGTACCATGCGTCTCCATATGCTTTATGCTTATGCTGAGCAGTTTTCAAAATCTCCCCATTCGCGTTTGTTGTTATTGAGGGAAATTCCGAGATTATTTATTGCCAAATAGGAAAATCTTTATCGGCGTTGAAGTCACTTGGGTTTGCATGATTGTATTGTTCAGATGAAGCAAATACTAAGTTGTTACGATATCTGAATGTCCCCATAAGTGTTTTCAGGCAAAAATGAGCTTCTCAGGGGAAACGATAGGTGGTAATTTGAAAACTGTTCAGCAGCATAAAAGCATATGGAGACGCATGGTACATGATCTTGGGTAACATGTCGAAAACTGCCACCGAAAAATCATTAGAATCTTGATTTCAACCAGCAGGTTCCCGGGCACCGTCTAAGTTGATTTAATGTATTCTTTTCAATATTGTCTTATCCAATTTCATCTTCTTTCCTGTAGTTTGTAAGCTTGTTGTTTTTCTAGGGATCCTCATTTTTGTTTTGCTGGATCAGATGGATACAGATGCTGTCATTTGAAATGTAGAAAATTTTTATTTATTAAATACAATATCGATAAAATTTTCCAATTCAAAAGAATTTCTTAACGGAAATCAACTTGGTGGTTGAAATCACGATTCTTTGTTTGATTTTTGTTCATTTTCCGATATAAGTAACCAAGTTAATATTGTGCATGGAGGTTTCACATAATACAAGAATCTCTTTAAATCCTTGCACAACTTGTTCATTAGTTTAATAAAACGGATTAGCGATGGATATACTGTATAAATAGTTTTAATCCCAAGATCTCAATAACTGCATAAATGTACCATGCGTCTCCATATGCTTTTGTGCTTATATACTGCTGAACAGTTTTCAAAATCCCTACCTATCATTTCCCCTGGGAAATATGACCCCGAGTAGCACACATGTTGCACAAAGGGGCAGTACACATATTACGTAAGCTCTTATGGGGGAGGGGGTTGGTGTGTTTTCAATATGTAAATAAAAAATCATTCATATGGAAAAAATCTTACATGGGGGGAGGGGGGTTCGAAAAACCCCAGAAAAATTGCTTACGCTAATTAAGCATGGAACGACACCAAAGATTTGTCATATTAACTTATATATGTGACCGGTTTCAGTCACAATTAGGTTACTGCCACCAGCTTTACTTGACTTGTGCTGCTTGGTGACATTTATCGTAACTTAGTATTTTAACTTATCTGAGTATGCGATCATGCTAACATGCCAGTGACTTCAACGGCGTTGAAGCGATGATCCCTTTCCTACTTTGTAATCAAATAATCTCGGAATTTTCCCAATCGAACAACTAACTAACTAACCAGTCAACTAACCTGTCGATTTTTCAGATCGAGAGCTACAAATGCATTTTTTCGATTTTGACGTTCAGAGAAATGAATAATTGTTCAAAATACATTGTCGAAGGTTTTTGGTGAACTGCTTTGCCAAAATTTCACTAGAATGTTTAGGGAAAAACTTTTCATAAAGACAGAAGTACTTAAATTCTTCCTCTTATTGGCATTACACACATTGGACAGGCATTGGCACACTGGGACAGAGCCGCCTCGCAGCTTAGTGTTCATTAAGCACTTCCACAGTTATTAACTGCGAGGTTTCTTAGCCAAGTTACCATTTTGCAAACTGGCGGAGACAGAGGTGGGGCTCAACACGATGCAATCACACCATTGTTCTCGTAGGCTATTGTTAGCTGGCGATAGCTGGCGACGCCAGTGATTTTGCATTCATATATCATGAGGCTAACACGATGATACCTAATGCCCAGGGAAGTCGAGGCAATTTCCAATCCGAAAATAGCCTCGACCGGCACCGGGAATCGAATCCAGCCACCCTCAGCATGGTCTTGCTTTGTAGCGTCGCGCTGTCTTACCGCACGGCTAAGGAGGCCATTTGTCTTAGTACTTAGAATGATTTCCATTAAAAAACGGAAAGAAGAGAAAACAGTAACAAAAATGATTCCAAAATCTCTTTTGTTTGAAGGCAAAATTGTGCTTTCCACAGATGGAAGTAATTATTCGTTTTCGCCCAATAAAGGTGTATTCGATTAAGTAATGGCACATACATATTTACTCATACCAAAATCAAACCGATTATCGGATTTTCTTGGAAATTTTCAGGGAATGAAAAACTTTTAATGAGTTATGATTTACAAAATTTGTTTTATTTGATTTCATCACCCATCCCGAATGCGCGCACATTTTTTTTCACTCCATCCATCAGATTTTGTACAATCGATTTTCTTTAACTTTTTCTTTAACTAAACTTTAATTTCAACTATTTTGCTAATTTTGGGATGTTTGCTAGGTTTGGTCGTCACAATTATCCAGAATTTTTCAATTGGGCAGGAAATTCCGGTGAATTTGGTGGGTTCATATATTTTGCAGCACAAATTTCGCTCGCCTTAGCTCAGTACCACTCCAAAACGTTTCGAGCCTAGTGGCAGGACGCCAGATTAGGCCAAAACAGAATTGATACTTTGTGTTTTCTTAAGAATGGCAAAAGACGCTTCTTGAGGTACTTTTCGATGTAAATCGTTACGTTAATTGTTCCGGAAGTAATGAAGAGAGCGCTTACTTAACCACATCCACAAATTTCCTGCCTTCTTTGCGAATTTAGATATTTTTTTCGTTCGAACACCCTTCGGAATATCCAACTTAGACTTGGCAACGTAATATTTTTGATCAGGAAGTTGACGGAAGTCAGCCTTGACGTAGGTTTCATCATCCATCACGATGCAACACGATTTGGTGAACAACTTTATGTAACTTTATGGGCGCGGGTTTTTGCAGTAGCGTTTCACTTTTCATTTCGGTTGGAGTTTTTTTTTCTAAACTTGTAAACATATAACCTAGACCTAGCACGCTTCAAGGTTTTTTGCACAAAACCAACCGACACCTTGGACTTGTTAGCGACATCTCAGATGGACACGTTTTGAAACTTCTTTAGGTGTTGTACCACTCCCCGGGCAGAAGCCATGAACAGAATAACAAAACATGATATGGACTTGATTATATAAGAGATAAAAGAATAGGCAACAATGTCAAAAAATTGCACCGAAATATCTTTTAAATATCAAGATATGCTATGGTTAAGAACAAACTAATGGCACATGATATTGATTACTTCTTACAAATAGCATAACTTGATCTCCTCATGATATTTTAGTGCAAAATATTGATATTATCGTCTGATCTTTTATCTCTTATATCAATCAGGTCCATATCTCATTTTGATATCTTATCAACATTTGATATTATTGAGCTATTGTCGTCTACTCGGGTCCTAGTCATTTTACTGTTTATTGGACCATTCTCGCTTAACTTTTCAAAAGGTCCTAAGTAACTTTTTTCATGAATTAATTTGAATAGCGCAATCAACAGACCAACATGAAAGCTTTTGATTGAAGTACTCAAATTAATTCATGAAAAAAATGTTACTTAGGATCTTTTCAAAAGTTAAGCGAGCATTCACTTCCTTTATTTGAACACTCAGACGCTCCTTGAAGGTTCTCATTACATGAGATCAGTGTAGAAATATTTCACAGTCAATGCAGTGAAAAACATGGATCTCAGTATAATCTGCAGTCGCCTTCATCGCCGCCGTGATGAGTGCGACTGGGTGCAGCCGAAAAATCATTTCCAACACCGTCCATTCAATTTCGCATTCAGCCACTCACAAGTCGCTCTGACATGCGTCTCAGTTCGCGCCTTACCGTATGACTGTGAGTGGCCCATTTAAACGCGTGGTGATTTTTTTCAATTTGCTGGGTGAATGTGTACATTTTGCTGTGGTAAATTTCATCTTCACGGCGCATTGGGTGATGTGAGTTCTGTTGTTTACTTTTCTGCCCCTCCGGGAATGTGAGGTTGATTTCAAAGCAGGAGAAAAATTAAAAAATGATATAAAAAATCATCACCTTCATCCAGTGCTGCTGAATATTTACAACCCTGCATGAGATACAGTTAAATTTGCAAGCCCAAGCTTGTTAGCGATCGATCGGTGGGACGCTTCCGGATTTTGATAGTAGATGCACATTTTTTTCCCTGCCAATTTCTTGATCTGACGACAGGATCGGAACCACTGAATATGAAATTCTGCAGATGTGAGCAATACATTATGAATAAGATTTGCTCAATTTTCAGGTTTTTTACTCATACGGTTCAAAAGTTACAGAACATTTTCGATGTGCCATTTTTATCGAATAAATCCTTTAGGAAGGAAAAAGAGTTTCATGGGTGAAGAAATTGTATAATTTTCTGTTTTTAATAGGATAGGAACAATCGTTATATTTGGTTGATTAGAACCAAATACTGAGGGGGTTAAAAGCAATGAGCTGTAAGTGACTTTTTGTTCAAATTTGATTTGACTACAGCAGAAAATATTTTGATTTTAGGGCTTTGCGGCAATATCTTGATATAGTTTGTCCGTTGTTTGTAATAAATATGAAAATTCGTAGAAAATTGGTATTTTTTAAATAACCATACAAATTGCATGAAACAAAAAATATTTTAAAAAAACTTTGCACCAATTTAAAAAAAATGTCACTTACACCCCTTTGCGTTTGACCCCCTCAAATTAATATTTTGCGTCACAGGTAATTAAACTCGATTTTGTTTTGCTTATGCTGCACACGAGCAGTGACAAAAAAGTTAATACAAATGCTGACGGCACGGATGGCACGAGACTCTCAAGCAGCAGCAATCAAATAGTTTTCGGATGAGGGAAAAATGTCAAAATATCGCCGTACATTGTTTTTGGATAAACAGTCTTGGTATGTTCCGAAACGGTTCTTATCGGGACCTAGGATAGGATGTGACAATTCAATTGTGACTGCCTTGTCATTTTTCCTGTCGGTAGCTCTGACGAGGCGGTCTCCAGAGCTGCCAAATTAATTTTGTGAGAAAGCCTTCAAAAGCTATGTATCAAAACTTGGTATTCTCTCTTTCGTTTATGCAACTTTTCGGATTTTCTTATCTAGAAGCTAACAGAGAGAATTGAATACAAAAGAAAACATGACATTTAGATAAAAATGGCAATGTTTATAATTATTATAATTATTATGCTCAAAATGAACAGCTATTCGTCTTCACAACTTTTGAACATAACTAATATCTTGTTTGCAGTTCAATATGCATTGATTTTGTGCCAATTAACTTGAATAAAAACATTTCCTTTTATTGTAAAATATATTTTTTTAAACCAACAGGCAGCTTCCGATTCAAGTAATCGATTGTCATTTTCATCCAATCAGCAACCGGTACGATTGTGACTGAAAATCGATACGATTTTTAATGACGACTTGGCACATCCTATCCTAGATCGGGACCATCACCAACAAGAAGAAAAAGTTTTTACTTAAAATTCAATTTAAAAATAGTTGTTCAGAAATCGTTATCTTCTTCTGATTAAAACAATTTATTTATTTCATTTGTTAAAACCATAAATTATTCATCGTAAACCGCAATGAGTTGGGGAAAAACATCAGAAAACTTCCCAGCAGTGGAGGAATTTTGAAAAATATCGATTTCTTATGGTCTAAAAGCAACGACCTTGACTAGAGCTTCAATTTCCCGGCCATTTTTCCTGTCCCGGGATTCGGGATGAAATGTTTCGTATATCCTGGGACATCCTGAGATTGCGGGGTTTTTGTTTTGAAACGTTTTTATACAGTATTTTGCGCTCGGTAAAAAAGCATTCGTAAATAAATAAGCGTCATACCCTTGTTATATTTTCCAATTTGATTTTCAAATAAATATTTTATTTTATTTTAGGTAATGCTTGATCTCTTCAAAGAAGTTCGGGTTCCTTACGAAAGCTTCTACATTTGGTGCGTTCTCAAAATGAGCAATTTGATTATCGAAATGAAAAAAGGATTCCCCAAATGCCGTCTATTTTTACAGAGTCAGTATATCAGTAGACAAAAGACTAGACTTGACTATTCAGCTGAAGTTTCCCAAAAAATGTTAAATAATTCATTCGAAATTGATTTCCTACTGATTTCTATTGTAAACTTCCATAAATCACCCTATGATCTCATTTCACAAGTTTTACATTTATATACTAACTAAAGAGTAGTACATAATTTAACAATATTCAAAACTGCACTTGTCGTAAGACGAATTTGTACAATCCCATTTAATTCCACCACTTAATTGTACCTTGACAGATATGTATTTCGACCTCAACAGTAAGGTCGTCTTCAGTGTCTCGTACTTGACTCGACTTTCGAAATACGCGTCTGTCAAGGTGCAATTAAGTGGTGGAATTAAATGGGATTGTACAAACTCGTCTTACGACAAGTGAAGACATTCCACTAAAAAGCTCAAAATAATTTTCTTAACATTCAAAACTGATTAAGTGACGAATGTTAATGTCAATTAAAACCTTATTCGACGCTAGTTTCATAGATTAAAGAGCTGAGCAGAATAGATACCTTTGCGTACGTTTTGATAGTTCTCCCGTGAGAAAACTGCCAAACGTACACAAACTTATCTATTCTGCTCAGCTCTTTATCCTTTCGTCTATAGATATAATTTTTGTTCCAAGTGAAAGCTAAAACAAATGAAGGGTTCTTTAGTAGAGATGCAGGAGGGTCTTGCTCTCGCTGGTGAAAGTGCTATTGGGTGTAAAATTTTCTCATAATCAATTTACAACAAATTCAAATAAAATAAAAACATTTTAAATATTTTTTTTGCAATTCCTGATCATAATTACAGTTGGTCTTTGAGTGATAATGGGTGCTTTAGTGAACATTATGCAACTCAACTCTCATTTGGGTGCTATAATGAAAAACCAACATCAGAACAGTAGTTACATGGCTATGTTTTATTGAATTAGCTCGAGTAAGTGCTCAAATAGTGTATTTTATGCGCCCCGTAATAAAATAAATTGTTTGGTGGACATGACATCAAAAATTTCCTAAGGCAAGCACATTTATCGCATCACGGCTTATCGAACTCTGCAATGTGGCACGGTTACATGCAATCTGATTGTTCTCAGCAGCAACATAATTTATTGGCAATAATGATCATGTGGAGTAAATTAGACTGTACACTGTACAGTGTACAACTTTGTTACAGATTTATCAAATTAGAGTCCATTTTCCGTCGTTGCAAAAAATAGTGTGTGCAACTCGTTGCAAAACTCGGTTCTTCCAGCACTCGTAGTATTTATCCAACTCGGCATGCCTCGTTGGATAAACGTATAACTCGTGCCGAAAAAAATCATCTTTTTGCAACTTGTTGCACAAACTATTATTATAGCTTTTTCGATGTTATATGTTTTTAATTTACATTTCTAAAACAAGAAAACTTTTATGGGCCAGGCGCAATGCATACATTTGACGTCTGTTTCCTTGTGGTTCAGGGATAAGGTTTTTAAATTCAAAAAGGCCAGATAATCTTCTTCTTCTTCTTCTTTTTCAATGGCTCTACGTTCTAACTGGAACTTGGCTTGCTCTCAACTGGCCTGTTTGAACCCGCTTTCAACGACCGAGCATCGAACTCGCCATCTCCGGATTGGCAACCCTACGCCTTTGCTTTTAACCCTTTACTATATTGCCACCAACAAATTATATGTTTTTCTATTTATTAACAAAAGCTCTACTTATTATTTCCCATGTAGTGGCTTCCTAGGGTATTTGCTTTGCTTGCTTCCTAGTAACACCCCAGCTAAATTTGAGTCATAAAAAATTTAAATGTCAATTTGAGAACAGTTTTTTTACGAACAGATCGTAAGTTTCGAGCGGAAGAAAGATTTTCAGTTATAACTCGTTAAAAAAACGACAAAGATATATTTTTTCCCGTTGGTATTAATTATGTTGAATCTCCTGTGTTATATTATTTATTACGTAATTAGCGTGAAAAAAGCTTTGCCTTTCTATTTATTTGGTTTTTGGATTTTTGACGAAATTACGTTTTTTTCCCATGGGTCCCCCCTTGGGAACAACAGTGCAAATAAAATTGTATTCACTTATAACGCGTTTTCCGACTAGGACTCTTTACCAAAAAATGTAACGTGCCTTAATTTGACTGGTTTTACGTAAAACCTAATTTTTAAAAATCTTTTATTTATTTTTGTTGTTGCCTGTTTTCCCGCTTGCCGGGCAGTGGCAACTATATTGCCACTAATTTTTCAATGTTTCTGAACTGTTTAATGTATAACAAACTGTAGCCAAACCTGGCGAAAGATCGACGAGCACGGCCAACAGCAACAGCACTTTTTACGGTCCTGGAGTTGGGCCACGTAATCTCGTGACCATGCTTTCCAGAAATGCTGGAGACCTCTTTGCATTTTCTGGAACGAATCAAGGCGATTAATTGGGGTGTTAGACAAATCGGGCTCGGGGAGGAACAAAGTGGTTCTCCCACGAGCAAATGGCCTGGAGTAAGGGCAACAACATCTGCTGGGTCCGACGACATCGGACAGAGTGGACGGGAATTCATTATTCCCTCGATCTGGATGATCAAGGTGTGGAAGTCATCAGTGTTGATTACCGTGTCCTTCATCACACGATACAGGTGATACTTGAAGGTCTTTACGGAAGCCTCCCAAAGGCCCCCAAAGTGAGGCGAACGAGAGGGATTGAAATGGAAGGTGATTCCCGTTTCTGCGCAGAAGTTTTGTAGTCCAAGCGATTTGTGCATTGCGTCGAACTGGTTTCGATTTTCCTCGAGCATACGGTTTGCTTCGACAAACGTACGCGCATTGTCGCAGTAGATATCGGATACACGACCACGACGTCCGACGAGACGTTTTAGCACATTGATGAATGCGTTGGACGTCAGATTGTACACCATGTCGATGTGTACCGCTTTCGATGACATACATACGAAAATAGCGACGTGTATCTTCACCGACGGACCGCGACGATTTGGAAACGAAACGGAAAATGGCCCGCAATAATCGACGCCACTGCGGGCAAACGCGCGCGACGGCGTGATACGAACAGCTGGTAGTGGTCCCATAATTTGCCCAATGCTTCGGGAACTGCATCGGAAGCATGTGATACACTCTCGAACAACTTTCTTTGCGAGGTCACGACCTCGTATTGGCCAGTAAGCGCTGCCGCAGTGTCGACAGAAGAAGTTGTGGACCTGCATGCAGCATTCGCAAATGAGTGCTTCTCACGATAAGGACTGTGAGGTGTGCCTTTGAGGGCAACACGAGTGGATGTTTTGTGTCGAACGGAACATTGAGCTGTTGTAGTCGACCGGTGATTCGAAGCAACCCATCTGCGTCCACGACCGGGTGGAGTGATTTCAACGGAGACTTGAATGAAAAACTTTGCTGCAAGCACCCTTGTGCTTCTTAAGAAACTCGATTTCTTGCGAAAATAGATCCATTGCGTTTGCTTGATCAGGAGTTTTAAAGATTGGTCCAGCTCGGTCGCTGAAATGGGACCCAGTTGCCGAATTTGAGGTGGCTTGGAACAACAATTTTTGTAGAATCGCAGTAACCAGGCAACCTTTGCGTGTTGTAAATGGGAGAGCGATGAGTGTTGTTCGATAAGCTCGATTGTAGCATGATTGGTGGTGACTACAACCGATACGACTTGGCGAGATTCAGCTGTACGAGCTTCTAAATGTAGTTTTGACATTTTGATGCAATTCTCCGGGCCAAGTTTGAGCATCTTGTTGTAGGTAGGCCCATGCCACCAGAGAGTATCGCCTTTTTAGGAGAGAAGGGAGCAATTCTCCTCGAAATTTTGTCTGCAGGGATCAATTCAGTAGGAACATGACGCCACATATTCCCACCTGTCAAACGATGTATTTCTACAACCCGATTTGGCACGAAAACTTTCCAGGATGATGCAATCCAGTGGAGCACGATTGATGAATCGGTCCAGAATGTGACCGGGAAAGACAGTTTTGTCGAATCTAAAATAAACTCTGCCAGTTGCGCACCAAGCACTGCAGCGCATAGCTCGAGGCGTGGGATCGACAGCTTACGAAGCGGACTGACTCTAGACTTTGACACAACTAGATTGCAGCATTGTTCTCCATTCGAGCTGATGGTTTTCGCGTACATACAGCATCCATACGCATTGTCAGATGCGTCCGAAAACATATGGAACTCGAGAATTCGATAATTATCGGCGAGAATTCGCCGGGAATCGAAAGCGAAGAGAGAGCGTTTATTTCGAGTCGAAAGTGTGTCCACCAATTCTAGGTAATTCTCCGGCAACGCATCATTCCAATTGAACTTTTCCGACCACAACGCTTGAAGAAAGATTTTTGCACCAACGATAGCTGCTCCAACAAGGCCCATCGGATCGAATAGGCGAGACATCTCCGAAAGAATTGAACGTTTTGTGATTGGCTCCGACGAAGAGAAGACGGGTACGTTGAAGCTGAACTCATCTGCTTTTGGATGCCATAGAAGACCGAGCGTTTTCACCGAACTTGGTTGGCTTATTTCAAGCTCGCTCCGGGAGTCCCGGAAGTGATTCCTGGAATGTGAGAAAGTACTGCGGAACTATTACTGCAATTCATTTTCGCATGTTGAAGCTGCCTGACTGAAGAAGCTCAATTAGCTGGAGGTTTGTATCCACTAGACGTTGTTCATCATCATGTCCCGATAAATAATCGTCCACGTAGAAACATTTCTTGACTGTTGGAGCTGCCAGCGGATACCTTTCAGCTTCATCTTCCGCTAGTTGGTTGAGGACACGTGTGGCAAGGTACGGTGCCGGTGCGGTACCATACGTCACCGTTTTTAAACGATAGGTTTTCAATTCATCAGATGGATTTTTCCGAAACAGGATCAGTTGCAGCAAGCAATCATCAGGGTGAACCCACACTTGCCGATACATTTTTTCGGCATCTGCACTCACTGCATACCGAGGAACACGAAAATTGATGAGAGTAGAGACGAGCGGTGGTTGAACAGTGGAACCGATGTAGCAGAATCATTCAACGAAATATTGTTGCTGCCCCTACATCGAGGCATCAAACACCACACGTGTTTTGGTGGTTGTGCTGTCCGGTCGCTGAATCTCATGATGAGGAAGATAGAAGTGTGGTGTTGTTGGAGGAATTTCGGTCATGTTTTCCTCCATGTGCTCCAACGATAAATACTCATCCATAAACTTGGAATACTCTGCGTGTAGTTGTGGGTCTGACGATAGCTTCCTCTCGATCGCTAAGAATCTGCGTTCAGTGATTTTGAACGACTCTCCCAACGTGTCAAGCATTTCCCCACGAATCGGCAAACGAACCACGTACCGACCATCAGAGGCTCTGAATGTGTCTTTCGAAAATGATTCTCGCAGTACAGCTCCTCTAACGATAGCGCCTTGCCCTTCTCGAAACTCTCCACCTCCCAAAACTTGTAGAACCATCGACTCCAAGTTGTCGATCGAAGTTATGTTACACACAACGGTGGGAGAAGTTTCTGCTCAGCTTCACCAGCAACGACATATCCGAAAACTGTTTTACGTAACACTGGTAAACCTGCGCCTAGCGAGACTTGGTCGTTCTCCAAAATTGAGAAGAAGTTTTTGACACCAATGATGAGGTCCACGTCATGAGCGACATTGAATTTAGGATCAGCAAGCGGAAGGTGGCGTGGAATGACCCATTTCGAGATATCCACCGTTGTGGTGGGCAGCATCCTGGTTAATGTAGACAATATCAGGAATTCCATAGTGGTTGTGTACGATTCAGATCGTGACGACACAGTGATATTGGTTTTGTGTTTCACTTGTTTGACTGATTGGCTAATACCGTACACTTCTGATTTTGCTGACGCGTTTCGAACAGAGTCGTTGAGCGAGAGATTCTGTTACAAAATTTGCTTCAGAAGCACAATCCAGCAAAGCGCGAGCGAGAATATAACTGCCATTAACGTGTTTTACTTTGACGTAGGCATGAACACCGATGACATGCATGCTTTCGAAACGAAAGATTGATTTGGAGTTACTGTTTGGCAATTCATCACTTGCGAGGAGCTTTGGGGCGAGCATGACGGTGCAACTGGCGAAACCGACGACGAAACGGACGATAACGAACGATTGACAAGCGCATCCGACGGCGACGGGGCCGATCCCATAACCCGAGGGACCACGTGACATTGATCGGCAATGCACGACAAAGACGACGGCTATTCGACAACCGATGCCGATCGTGAGGATTGTTGACATTGACCCATCTGTGCCGCTCGCTACGGACTTATCATGGCTTTCTGTACTAGTATTTCGATTCAAATGCAACAGAGTATGATGGCGTTTGTTGCATGTTCGACACGAACCGTGTTCTCCATCCAGTGTGATGATTTTAGGCAGTTCAAACACAAACCTTGCCTTGCCAACTCGAATCGTCACACAGCGAGAGCATGTGCGACTGCTTGCAGAGAACGCATTTCGGTGGGTTACCATTGTTAGCAGAGTGGTTCGAGGAGGTTTTCGAATGTTACGGTTTGGACTCATGCTTTGGTTTGGTTCTGGCAACAGGGGTTACAGGTTGAGAGAGCGTAATAAATTGCAGAACGCACGACCGTTTCCGAATAAAGGCAAATAAATCGGCATTCACCGGCCGCACATCATCTGCTAATTGGTTTTCCCACCTTTTGGGTCGACGGATCGAGCTTGCTACTGAGCAACTCAACCAAAAAAGAATTCCAGTGCTCCGTGGGATCCTCCAACTTATTCAACACGCTAACGTGTTTATTGAGTTCATCAGCGAGATTGCATAAAGCCGCCGATGATTCCTTGCGGACCGATGGAGTGGGCATTAATGCCGAAAAACGTTGTTTAATTAGCAGGTTCTTGTTGTCAGACGCTTCTTCAGCAATTCCCACGCGATATCATAACTCGCTGCTGACACTGCAAGTGATTGCACGAGTCGCAAAGCACCGCCTTTCAATACAGTTTTCAAGTACTGAAATTTATGTACTGCCGAAAGTTGTCCATTTGTGTGGATGAGAGTGGAAAACAGATCATGAAAACTCATCCACTCATCGTAGTCTCCAATGAAATCTTGAATTTTCAGTTCAGGGAGGCGAACAGAAGGAGCATGTGCAGGTGAAGCACCAGGGGAGTGAAGAGGTCGATCAGCTCTTTCATTGGCAATCGCAAGTTTGCTTGATAAAGAACCCTTTAGTTCAAAATACTGGGCTTCAAAATGAATGCGTTCGTCAGCTAAATCTTCCGTGAGATCTTCCTCAAACTCTATTTCGGATTGTACTTCATTGAATTTCTCCCACAGACTATCTAATTTTTCAAGCCTGAACTTAAGTTGAGGAAAATCGCGATCAAATACATAGTTCTCATCAAATTCCTTAATTAATTTTGCGGAACCGATGATATTGTTTCTCTTCAGCAGCAATTTTTGGATTTCTTTGTGTGTCTAATCACCATCACTCCTATTTGCCTTGGTTACAATGGGCGGCAATTACAATAAAACGCGCGAGATCGATGTGTATTGTCGAGTACGAAAATGGTGTCCACTCACCTTGTTTCCCGCTAGCGTTACCTGGGCTCACTTGACTTGACCTGCGTCCTTGATCGCGAATGTCCGAATTGGCGACTAATCCGTGCTTGGCTAAACGTCCAGGTCGAAAAAAGCTGCCGATGCAGCAAGGAATCCGGCTGATGATCTTGTAGGGTAGTTGAATAGCGGCGACAATCCTCCAAATAGGATCCACTATTGTTCGAGATAGACCCACGCTAACCTCAGTCCAGTCGATAGCGACTGAGACCCGGTTTCGGCACCAAAATGTAGCCAAACCTGGCGAAAGATCGACGAGCACGGCCAACAGCAACAGCAGCAACCACACCAACAGCACCAGAGCAACGCGCGTGACGATACCAACAACGACGGGGTAACCAAGAGCACAACGGGACGTTTTCGAAGAACTTCCACGATACTTATTCGTTGTTTGCGATTGAAAGATACACCGAATTTAGTTCTATACACTTTCTTGTGTCGAGGTTTATTCGATCGATATCGAAATCTAACTGGCTAGCTCAACTCAGTTCTCCCTATATATCTATCTGCTAGGCAAAACAATGATCGGCTAGGTACCGATTCAATTAATGAGAAATTACGTTTTCTAAATTGAATTCTCTTGAGTGTTGTTCGGGCTCAAAAAGTGTTATAAACTGAGTTACAAGGGATTGATATTTATGTTGGCTGTATAGGGTTCTAAATTATAATTATACATACGGATTTCAATTTGAATTCAAATGTTGCAATAATCACCAACACAAACATACATTTGAGTTTAATACCATGTCAACATTGTGTCCTATTGTTTTTTTTTTTTTTTTTTTTCAAGCTTTATTAAAGTGATTTTTCAAAAATTAGAGTTCATCACTTGTCCTATTGTTGTTTTTGTTAATTTATTGTTTAGATTCGTCTGCCTTATAAAGGGTTAAGGCTACTGAAGGCCCGGCCAGATAATGAAGAGTTCGAAACTCAATTCAATTTTAATTTGAATCGATTCATTCAAAAAACGACTTCCATAAGCAAATAATATATACGTTACATGCGCTTTGTGAAACAGATGTTCACCGAGTCCGAAAAGACGCCTTCACTGTTGGTCGAAATCGGTTTGATTGTTTGCATTGTTTTGAATATGCATTGGATTTAGACAGTTGCTGAGACGTTTTAGATTTATTGCCCTATTGAAGCAACATATTTTCTGTTGGAATATTGCCTGGTGTGCAACCCCTCGCGGTAGAGTGTCTCATAACCCGGGCAGAAGCCATGAACAGAATAACAAAACATGATATGGACTTGATTGATATAAGAGATAAAAGAACAGGCAATAATATCAAAAATTTGTACCGAAATATCATTTAATATCAAGATATGCTATGGATAAGAACAAACTAATGGCACTTGATATCGATCACTAAATCCAAATAACATATCTTGATATCCTTATAATATTTTAGTGCAAAATATTGATATTGTCGTCTGATCATTTTGCTATCTTATCAACATATTATTGGGCTATTTTCGTCTACTCGGGAACCTATTCGAGATAAGGGCACCCCTCAACAAAGAAAACACAATACAAAAGTTTCTTCTACTTCATGGCAGGTTACTAACTGATACTTCGTCAGCAGCTGCAGCTCTCCCTCGTCTCCAACATATTATGGGTCCAGGTTCTGGTTCTTGCGGGCCCTCCTTAGCCGTGCGGTAAGACGCGCGGCTACAAAGCAAGACCATGCTGAGGGTGGCTGGGTTCGATTCCCGGTGCCGGTCTAGGCAATTTTCGGATTGAAATTGTCTCGACTTCCCTGGGCATAAAAGTATCATCGTGCTAGCCTCATGATATACGAATGCAAAATGGTAACCTGGCTTAGAAACCTCGCAGTTAATAACTGTGGAAGTGCTTAATGAATACTAAGCTGCGAGGCGGCTCTGTCCCAGTTGTGGGGATGTAATGCCAATAAGAAGAAGAAGGTTCTGGTTCTTGACCTACAATATAGCGTCGATGGATGAGCCATAAAGGCGTAACCGCAGTCTGGGATCCATGGATCAGTCCTACAAGTGGTGTGGCATCGTGGGATCATGGATTGGATGCGTAAAAATCGAGAGGTTGGCACTTCGGTGGGATTCTGGCTGGCCAACTGGAGTCCAATAGAAGCTTTGGTCATGAGTTGGTCAGCAGAAGTCGAGGTGGAGCTTCGGATCAAACCTTTCAGGAGCTGGTTATCAGAGCAGCTAGAAGCGCTGACAAACATCGCGGTCGGTTCACTTGTACAGGCGCATGTACTGGGAAGGTTGTTATACGAGCATTGGCTGGAAAGCTATTTGCATGGATTCAAATAATTGTTTTGGAAGCGAGAAGCTCAGGAATATTGGCTCAGTATTAAGAGGAAGGAGTAGATTAGCGAGGCGTTCGCACTAAGAAGGATTCTTGAAATATCAGCCCATGTGTAACACCTCATTGTATATAGAATGTGAATGAACCATGCAGTGTTTTGATTTCTGATTATCACGGTGATGCATCAGAAATAGCGGAATAACCGCTATTTGATGCATCAGAAATAGCCAAAATAAAAGATAGGAATGTAGGAAAAACTGAAATTTTCCACATTTTGATGAAACATCTAACATTTCGGCGAGGCAAAACGCCCTAGTGGAACTATCCTACAATGTACTCGCGTCTCCACGCATTGCTTATACCAGAAAACTGATGTGCCGACGCATGGTACGTTGTTCCCTAAGAGCTGCCTGCTAAAAGGCGTTTTGCCTCATGGGTTTTCCGGCTACGAAATATCACCACTTTTTTGAAATGTGAATATTATCAATATGATTGAGATTTTTTATAATTTTAATATGGCATCAGCTAGCTATATTGTTTAACTGTTGCGTGATGTAGAAACACCCATGAACATCGTTATAGCTAAGACATAAAAGCAGTCTATGCTTAGCTAGGGCATATTGCCCCTCCTTCCCCTACGTCACCAGCATCGAGACTAATTTTGAATAACATATAAAAAGCATATGTTATTTGTATAACTAACAACATCAACACATTAGTTTTTGTACCTTTTTATAACTGCTAGAAGCAACTTCAGCGAAATTTCATCAGGATGCGGAAAACGCTCCAATAAATCATGCTTCACTTTCCCCCGGAACGCACTTTATTAAACAATCTTTCATATTTGCTTTAACCTTATCGCTGCCGGAGCAAACCCACTCGTACGGGATCCCGCTCAAAATAATTTCACCACTCACTGGTTTCACTTGAAGCAACGCACAACATCCTTAACAATGCGTGCAATTTATCCACTTCGTTGGTCCAACTGACTCTGGCTGCTTCCACCACGAACGCAGGAAACGCACATAATCCGCATCACAGCCCCAGCGAACGTGAACCGACCAACAGCAACGGTGACGACGACTCTGACTGACGACGTTGAAGACGACGACAACGACAATAACCGGGAGGGAAAACCCCTTTTTCCCGCGCGCGCGTTCCCCCACTGGTTTTCACCTTTCACCTACTCGGCAGCGGCGTGCGAATCCCTTTTTATACTCCGTTGGCTTCTGGCACTTCCTGCTACCTGGCCCGATGATGATAATGACGATGACGGGGTTAAAAGGGAACGCACAAGATGCACAAAAACGCGTTTGTTGTACGGACACTTCGCGTTACAGCGCTCGACGGAAATGCTATTCTCCAGCGACTGGTTCCTCTGACGGTGGGAAGAGATCTGTCTGTTTGATGGCGATCCGGACGTTGCTATCCCTACTGTTTAGTTGCCTTTTGGTATCGGAGCGAGGAAATTCAGCGAACTGTTTTCTCGGAGAATTTTCATCGACTTTTGCAGCGAGCGGTCTTGTTGCGCTGGAATCTGGAATGAAGTGTTCATGCGAGAGTCTGCGCGGAAAAGTGGTCTCCTTTTTTTGGGGTACGGACGCGAGAAAAACCACTCACTTGTGAAATGAGTGATTGTTTTGGTTTTGCAGTACTATCCGGTTGTAAAAGGCTAGAATTTTGCAGGTGGCGTTTTGGTGATAGACATTCATTCGAATCACCAACAGAATTTATTCTAATTTGTTTTTTTGTCGCTCGTTCAAATATGTCGTAATTGACGGCAAAAAACGTTCTCTAAAAACATCCCTAATTATGAGACAGTAGAGGGGCGGATATTTTCACCCATGATTTAATTTCCGCCATAAGCTCCAAAGGATGAAAGTAACATCCGTTCGCCATACTTCATCAGAACGACGTCGCGGAAGAATTAGAAGGAAAAAATGTCGATCCCATTAGTTTTCGAACCTGTGATGAAATAAAGAACGCAAATGGAAATTCCTGCTGTATCACAATTCTAGGAACTTTTTTCAAATGGGCGTAATTGATTCTGACCTTGATTTTTGGAGCGGCGATTGTGCTCTTAATTCAAACTATTTCGGTCAACTAATGTACTCAACAGAAAGAATAGATTGCGGACTATCCGGTAGTAACGTCAGTTGAACGAAATTTGGTGAATAGACAGAGTATGAGTCGATTCAAATTTCAAGGTCAAATACAGTTAGGCCTATTTGAAAAAAGTTCCTAGAATTTGTTTTTTTGCAATGTTTTAAAATTGTGATAATTTTGGTCAGAGATGTCCTACACAGTTGGCAAAAAATCTTCACAATTTTTAACAATCAAATAAAACTCATGCAGTCAGTGCAACTTGAAACTACCCTCTCTCTAAATCGATCGGTCTCTAAAAATAATTTCTGACCGATCTAAGAAGGAAGAGGCCTGGTGGCTTCTTCTTTTCGAGCCCGGGGAACGGAAACACTGCAGGTGAAAAGTTTAACACTTAATGGATGCGCTCGAATAAATAATTTTGCCTACCACAGTTTTACAAATGAACATAATATTGGTTTTATTAACCTATCGGGCCCTAAGGACGTCACTATTACTAGGGTATACTTGCGGTGGCGATATCGTGGTGGTGGTGGTGGCGGCGGTCGTGTTGATGGCGGCGACCTTGTAGTGAAGGTGGCGGCGTTCGTGTTGATGGCGGCGACCTTGTAGTGAAGGCGGCGGCGTTCGTGGCGGCGACCTTGTAGTAAAGGCGATGGAGTTCGTGGCGGCTACCTTGTACGGAAGGCGGCGGCGTTCGTTATGGTGGCGGCGTTCGAGTACCGACGGCGGCGGCGTTCCTATTGGTGACGACGATCGTGTTGGTGACGGCTACCTTGCATTGAAGGCGGCGGTGTTCTTGTTGGTGACGGCTGCCTTGCACTGAAGGCGGCGTTCGTGGCGGTTGGCGGCGTTCTAGTGCCGAAGGCGGCGTTCGTGTTGGTAACGGCTACCTTGCACTGAAGGCGGCGGCGTTCGTGGCGGATGGCGGCGTTCCAGTGCCGAAGGCGGCGTTCTAGTGCTGAGGCGGCGTTCGTAGCTGAAGGCGGCGTTCGGCGTTATTTGGTGTGTCCGGCGGATTGTCGCCAGGAGAACGATGAACTTTCCTCCAAAATCCCCGATTTACGATGGCGGATGATCGAAGGCGACCCCGGATGGATTAATACCAAGCAAAATGGCGTCAGATATTCTCCTCCACCCTCGAGGAAGCTTGATGATTTTGTCGTCCTGCCTTTTCTGTCGACCCTAGATGAGGTTTAGGATTATGCAGGTGCGCGTCTTCCGGACGGCGAACTATCCCTCGAGCTTCCTGTGGGGGGAAACGGAATGGTTCCCGAAAGAACCCCAAAAGAAGAAAAAGGCCCGATGTCGGACCTGCCACATCGATTAATTACCCTGTTGTGACGTCCTTTTATTCTTTCTTTACACGTTTTATTTCTATTTGTTCTATTTACCTTTTTTTTGGGTATATATAGTTATTTAACGATTTTTGTCGGTTTTTCGTTGGCACACACTGTTGTACGTACTAATTGGAGAACAATAGGAACACATTTTTATTTCTAACAAAAGAGCTATTATAATAATTTTTGCACACTAACCGGACTAACTTTTCGTAGTTAGCACTGACCGTACTATTAGTTATAGTTACTTTTATAGCTTTCGAATATTATCTATAACGAGACACAAATTAATTATTAAAATCTTCACTAAATTGGCTATTCGATTTCTAACCAAAAATTTTAAAATATTAGACACGTCGCGCACTGCTTCCTTGAAAGGTCGAACAGAAAAGAATTTTCTCCTTCTTCGGCTGAGATATATATATATATTTTTTAATTTTTTTAAGGAAAAGATCGAGGGCAGACATTTTGAAAACCGATGTTTGACATTTACAACTTACCTCCTATACCTTAATTCATATTCTCTTGAATGTATGCTCGATATGTTACATGGGTATCACAAAATTGTGATAGGGCAAGCGTTTGTTTTGTTGTAGTTCAAACCGCTGACAACAAATATCCAATGCGAATGGATTTAGAAAGAGAACGTGAGAGCCTCACCGAACCGTGAGAGCCGCCGCTTACTTTACAATCTAATTGGTACACGCATAAAAAATACTATTTATGTTTTGTGGTGGAGCCAACAAAAGGAATGATTGTAACGATTGGTTTCAAACTAATAGATGGATATTTGAGTTTTCGAAATGTCACACTGATCTGTCGCCGGAGCCACACGGGCCCGCGCACAGCAAATATACCGGCGTGTAATACACTCCGGTGCATGAATTTTATTTGATTGTTAAAAATTGTGAAAAATAAAAGAACAAATTTTTCTGCCAACTGTGTAGGCAATCTCTTATTTTGGTGTTTAGGAACCAAAAAGGGAATCAAGTGAATTACACTCAACCCCTTTTTGCATTACTTACTTATTGGAAGGAGGTAAAAAGAGATTTTGCTTAAATTACTAATTTATCACTTAATTGATTTTTAAAAATCGATAAATAATCATAGCAATCCTAAAACTCTGTTTGAATTTTATTATGTATCACATGATCTAGGTCTTCCAAGAATAACTTGGAGTTAGGAATTCTGGCCTCCACGCGTAATATAACATCTATCTGCCTTTCTGATATGGCACATGCTCCCAGCCTCATACATCAATATTCCTAGCAATTCTTGAATCAAATTGTACATGCCTTCAATATATGTTCCATTCTAGATAATCCAAGAATTCCAAGATTTGGAGATCAGACCTTAAAGTCAGTACGCGTAACGAAAGTTCGATTTGCTCCTATTAGAAATGCAGCATGTCCTTAGTAATCAATTGAACCTAATCGGACATGAATTGAATGCATGTTCCATTCCAGGCCATTCATGGAAACCAAGAATTGGAGTAACAAAAGTTTGATTTGGTCCTTTTAGAAATAAAATATGCTTCCGGAGATCATTTATAACTTACAATGTTCTGGAAACGCAGATGTGAATATGTACATTATATGGCAGATTTTGATTTGAAAAATGTATTGTAGTTAACCACTTTCTCTTCCATGGGACTCACGATCCTTTTCGCTTCTCATTTCTTACTTCGAACTTCTCACTTTCCACGTTTCACGTTGCTTTTCTCACTGATTAAGTGAATTCAAGCCTTCTTATATCCCATATTGATCAAAATGCTCGGAACGGTAGGTGCAGTTGACCTCCACAAACTTCAAATCAGAGGCTAACCTGCAGGCAAGCTGGCGGCCATTAGCACTCGCGGAAAACTGAATACACAGTGTCGGGTCGTTTGGTCGAATTCCGTTTGATAGAATAGGTAAGCATAAACTTATATTGGGAGTAGTAAAAAGTGAGTAACGAGAAATGAGAAGTTGGAGTGAGAAATTCGAAATGAAAAGTGCGAAGTGACAAGTGGAAAGTGAGCAATGAAAAGCGAAAAGTGAGTAGAGCAACGTGAGAAATGGAAAGTAAGGAGTATGAAGTAAGAAATGAGAAGTGAAAAGTAAGAAGTGAGAAGTGAAAAGTAAGCAGAAATGAGAAGTGGGAACTGATAAATTAGAAGTGAAAAATAAAAATGATAAGTGAGAAGTAAGAATTGAAAAGTGGGAAGTGCTAAGTAAGTTTTCATCTTCCTTATTCTGTTTTCCTTCTACTTTCTTTATCTTTTTTATTTTTTCTTTTTTTCTCCTTTCTTCTACTACCGATTAATTCTTTCTTTCTCCTTCTTTCCTCATTTGAAAGAAGTGAGAAGTGGGAATTGAGAATTGAGAAGTGAGAAGTGAGTAGTAAGAAGTGCTAAGTGAGTAGTGAGCAGTGAGAAGAGAGAAGTTAAAATTGAGATATGAAAACTGAGAAATGAGAAATTTGAAGCGAAAAGTGAGAAATGAAAAGTGAGGAGTGAGAAAAAGAAAGTGGGAAGAAAAAAGTGAGAAGTACCAAGTGATAAATGAGAAGAGAAGTGAGCAGTAAGAAGTGATAAGTGAAAAGTGAGAAATAAGGGGTGTGAAGTAAAAAGTGGAAAGTAAGAAATGGGAAGTTAGAAGTTTACACTGAGGACCGAGGAGTGAGAATTGGGATGTGATTTGTGAGAAGTGAGATGTAAGAATTAAAAATTGTGAAAATAATCAATATTTTTTCCAATTACCTTCATCTCTCTTTTTGCTCTCCTTTTTCTTCATCCTTTAACTATTTCCTTCTCTCTTCTTGCTGATTCCCTCTTCCTTCTACTTTCCTTTCCTTTACTCTTTCCCTTATTTCTTCTTATTTCTTCCCTTTTTCTTCTGATTTCTATCGTTTTCATCCTTCTATCTTCCTTATTCAGGGGTTAGGGGTCTTCTGTTTTCCGCACTACTCACTTTCTACTTTTCACTTACAGGGTGCGGCAGAAAATAATGCGAAAATTTTTAAACTTGATTACTGGGTTAATTCGAGTAGCTAGTGACTAATTTCTGTTGAAAGTATATTTGTTTATGTTTATTTACTTTCAAATGTTGCACCGAGAGATTGTAATTGTTTTATAGAAAATTTATAAAAATGTACGCAAAAGAAGTGGTCACTAGTTTGTTGCTCGCCCAGAAGACGCCGAATGAGATTACTATGGTGGTAGGATGTCTTTTGGCCACAGTAAGTCGTCTCTGCAGAATGGGTCTAAGCAGCGGAAGCCGGGAAGTGGACGTCCATGCTTTGCATGTATGCCAAACGTGATCAAATCGGCTCGTGGAAAGATTGCCCCCAACCTGGTGCGTTCCGTCAACAAACTTGCCAAGGAAGTCAAAATTTCTGAGAAATCCATGCGAGAATCATCAAAGAAGACTTGCATGTACCTTCCAGAGCTTGAGTGAAACGCCACTTGATGACGGACCGGATATAGGAACTACGAGTGACTCGTTCAAAAAGATTGCTTTCTTTGTTGAAGAAGGAAAAAAAATATGATCTTGTTCTCAGACGCGAAAAGCTTTTCAGCATCGATGCTGACGTCAACGGCCGTACGAACTGATCAATTTCACAGAAGAAAATTGTGCATGTTTTGGAGAAAATGAAGCTCAAATTCCAAACCAATCCGGGTGATGTCATGATGTTTGGCTTGGTGGTTTGAAACTGTCGCTTGTTTTCATTCATGTGGGGTTTAAAATCAATACCAAATTATTTATCGGTATTTTAAAGGACCAGGTGCCTCCCTGGGTGAAGGCCAAATTGATGATCATAACGTTGTCGTATGTCACACGTCCAATCGACCCAACAATGGCTGAAGAACAACATGAAAATTTGGTCGAAAGATTTGTGGCCCTCTAGCAGTCCGGATCTTAATCCGTTGGATTATACGGTTGAGGCATATGTTGAAGCCCGATCCTGCAAGCCATCGCACCCTTGCGTGAAGACCCTAACGTCAGCCCTAGCATGCACATTGCACATCCCCAGTAGCACAGTTCAGATCGATTTGGTTGCAGCAACTCTAATGTGACTGGATTTGGTCACATATGAGTCACAGTGACTGATATGTGACAAGTGTGCTACTCGGGATGGTAGTCGATGTCGAACTATTTGGCCAAACGACATTCGGTCAAATGGAAATGACCCTTTCTTTCAAAAAAATACCCTCTCGGCCAAATGACCTTAAACCTAGACCAACGTTTGAAAAGGGCGTAACAGCCAAAATTTATTTCTTTTTTTGTTCACATATATAGCTTTATATGTAGACGAAGAATCAGAAGGAATAAATTTTGGCTGTTACGCCCTTTTAAAATGTCGGTCTAGAAACCATATTTCTACATGTTATGAAAAGTATTTGATATTTTGTGAAAAAATATGTATAATTGTGTTCCCTATTTCGATACTTTTCTAACTCGATGGTCCCTTCAAAATCGATTAAGGAAGAGTTCACTGTAATTAAAACTTTCAACGATTTTTTGTATTGAGGATCAAGATTTCAAACGAAATCAAAATCCCTTGGAAAGAACTACACGAAAATAACCAAAATTTCTATTCAAAAGCGACTGTTCGGAATATGAGACGTGTTCGGAACTAGATTCAAAATGTTACTTCAGAGAATTCTTGGATGAACTGAAATTTAACAATTATTCATTTTCTTTTTTTTTGTGGATTACAAGGGCATCAATTATACGTTTATTAGAGACCTGGTACTGTGTGCAGACCTTGAGTCATGTTCTCCAGGGAATGCTTGGATGACTTAGAACGTAACATTTGCTGGCTCTATGAATCAGAAGGTGCATACACCTTTCTTAAAAGAGAAAAATTGTCCTTTGGTTACGCGTGTTTACTTTAGGGCCTATACCCAAGTAAGTTTTGGATGATCTGGAATGAAACAATTGTTGAAGGCGTATCCAAATTGGTTCTATGAATAAAAACACCATGCACCAAACAACGTTAACATTGTTGTTTCAATTTTCAAAGTTGTTGGTTCAGATCTCACTTTCCATCCTGAGCAGGAGTGACGACTTCGATAACAGAAATTGGTATAAACTAGCCTTGCATAAGAGGTAAAATACCAAAACATAATATCAAAAATTAATATGTAAAGTAATATGTAAATTACTGTCAAATTGCCGTATCACCATTTGGGTGTCTTGTTTGTAGTCGGATGGCAACTTTCTGTTTCAAATTTGATATTTTTTTTGTTTGATTGTTTTAGAAAATCAAAAATCCAAAGTAGCCCCCGGAGTCGAAAGAAACCCCGCATGATGGAAGTTTTGCAGCATTTTCGAAAGTAAAAATAACCTTGAGAATTGTTTTTTTTTTACTGATGCATTATTTGACAGTGGCAGCGGGAAAGCATAGTTGAAGCAAATATCGACACGGTTGTTTCATAAGGGCCAATGTCACAAACGTAAACAATGAATTTTCCTGCAAATTCCTCAACAACTCTCCCAGCTAACAACCACTTGGAACTGGTGGTGCTCCGCGCCTTCTATCGAACGGAAGTTGAAAATACGGCCAGAAGTCTTTAATCTTCCTGAAATCAGCGGAAGAAGTCAATGTTTACGTTTGCGACTTTCGCCCTTTTGAAACTACAATGTCGATATACACGATAATTGAATCAACTATTGGGTATGATTCATTCAACCGTATTCGTGGTTGTATCAACAATAAATACTGTTATTCATAAATTAATGCAAAAATATTGTTTATTTGATGTGGAATCCGGTTGATACTATCACATTTATTTTTCTCCGTGCACCGTTTTCAAAAAGAGCTATAAGCCCTTTAGTTACGCGTGTAGAACTGAAGGCCCATATTCCAAGGAATTCTTTGATAGGCGGCAATAGAGCAGCTATTGAATGCGAATCCTATTTGGTTCTGTGGATAGAAGCCCTGATTAACCCACCAAGCGTGATGGTGCCTTTCTCGTGCAAAAGGCGGAGTCAATGAAGTCTGCCTTGTGATGAAGTATCAATAACAAATCACAATTATCCTTTTGACCAACTCATTTCCCATTTTTCGATCGTAACAAAAACTGCGAATCAAACTGGCAATTCCGGACAAGGCCGGGCACATACAGATACAGCTAATTAACTATAAACGGCGAAACCGCCTATTTCAGAACTGGTGCACCCTTCAAAACTAATAATTTATATTTGAATGGTTGTACGTTCGCTGTACTGAATGTTTGTAAGTAATTCCAGAATATCTCGAGAAATAATGTTTATGTTTAAGTGTGAATATCAAATTGTTCAAAGTGATGTCACAAATTTCCGTCGCAAATTCAAGATAAATCAATATCCGTGACTTCCGGTTAAAGATCGCCACCAATCACAGCCATAAACAACAGTTCGGGACATTTATTATGGCCCTAATCGTAAAACCTTCCCGTGCCTGCTACTGATGCAGCACTTTTTTTTTCTATTGCCGCAACGAATGGAAACCAGTCTTGCTCAGATCGTCACTTCCGGCGATTGGTTGGGTAATGAAATCACTGCCACCGGGCTTAGGAACGGTCAATAAAATTTCCTTCCATTAAAGTCCCTAAAGACATCATCTCGTCGGAGTAACCCCATAGCGGCCCTAGCAGCGGAATCGCAGACATAAACAGTCCTGCTACTGCATATTTTTGCGAAGCAACTGACTACCGATCAACAGTGGGTGGGTGGCGACGGCGGCGGTGGCATGCCAAAAGATGTACGACCAGACGCGGCCGACCTTCTCCGTAAGACTCGTTTTTCCTCACGCGCGGTTGCAATGGCGAAAATGGAACTATCGCTTTTTATTCAATTTCCCTTTTCGGACGTTTTGCTCGTTTTCAGTGTTTTCCCAGCAGCATGAACCACCACCAGATGAAAATGCTTTTCTTATCTTGCTTTCACCCAATAGTTCACACTGTCCTACGTTGCGTTGGGCGATGATGGTCCGGAGATGTGGAGCACCGCCATTCACTCTGTCCAACTGGCAAAAGGATTGTCATCGTTCCCGGCGAAAGTGAGCACAGCAGAGCATCATCAACGACTGCGGAGTCGATGATGGGAAGCTTCGCCGAACTCGCAGTTGGAATCAGCCAGACAGAAAGCAGCGGCACCCGCAGTAGAACTTCCCTCGCCCATTGATAACGGGATTTTGTTTTTCTACAAATTGATTCGAAGAGGATTGTATGCAAACTGATCGGAGCGATTATTGAAGTGAGGACAATGGGGTTTTGTTGAATTGAAAAGGATTTCGTTGCTTTTTGAGCACAGTTGCGTTTCTTAGGTAAGATGAATTTGACGTGCTGTTCCATTTTGTAACTCGCTTTCCTACACGGAAGAAAAAAATTACCCAAAATTGAGTATTTTAAAACTTACTTTTGAGTTATTTTTTCTCTTCTCTTTCATCCACTCTTTATTTTGTTGTCAAAAACAAAAGAGTCAAACAATCCAACGACGCCAGTTCAATACGGGAAGCTAATTTTGAGTTTTATTACCTGAGGTCGAAATTGAGTAAATTAAACTTACATTTGGGTAAATAAATTTTCCGTTGGGTACTTTTTTAACATGGGAGTAAAGGCAAACTACTTCGACCCTACTTACTCAATTTTGGCTTCCCGTACGGATGTTCGAGGTTGGGTGAATTAAACTCACTATTGGGTAGTTTATTTCTTCCGTGTATAGCTAATCATCGTTAGTTGAAAATTTCACGATATACGATTTTGTGTTGACTGTGGTGTGTTTTTCGAGAACGGCACAGCTGTTTCATCTCATCGCACATCGCTTCTTTTGGCGGCGTTTCCTTATCCGAAAAAGGCGGGTCTGTTGTCTTCGTTTCCGTTTATAGTGTTCCTTGTGCTCTCGGGTCCATTGCTGCATCGCAAGATCCCGCGCTGTGTCTTCTCCTCCACGATCTTTTTGCACTCTGTTATGATATGTGTACTTCACCCTACAATGCAAGTACTTATACAAGAGTACGAAGAGATTGTTGCTATAAAAAATGAGATAGAATTATTGTAAATATTCATTTTTTTATAAGATAGAATTTTTAGAGATAGAATTAGGAAAGGACGATACAAATTATTAATTTATCTTATGCTAACCTGTATTTTATGTCAACTTTTCAAAAATATTGAGGGGCCGAAAAAAAAGTTTTTTTTTTGAATTTTTATTTTTTATCACTGTTTTTATTTTGGTACAAAATATATCATTTATATACCATAAATGAGTCAACAAGCAAGAGTATTTTAAATAAAAATACGAGCATATATAGGTATCGGCATAAATACTCTGTATCCTATGATGTCACGAATATTAAGAGGACTCTTGCTTACAGATTGTGTGGATCAATCCGTTTGGGTCTCCAAATATTTCGAAAACTAGCAAAGGTAATCTCAGACTTTCCGATTCGTGCTTCCATTTCGATCCCAATTTCACCATCTGATGATATCAGACTGTCAAGATATTGAAATTTTCCGATTGCCCGGCTGCTGCAAAGTTTGATGGGCTGTTCCCGTTGACACTCAACCACCTGATCCTACTGACATTGATGGTGAGACCTGCCACAAGGAAGGTAACGTTGAGCCCACTCTGCATAAAAGAGCGACTCAGTACAATACAATCGCACCCACCAAGATCTTATGGATTACGCTAAGAAGTAACAGTGGAGATGAAATGCATCCTTGTCTCACATCAGCGACTATCCGAATGGGGTCAGATAAAGCTCCGACCCTATCTGAAAATCCCTTGCATCACTGGGCGTCAGACCGATTTTCGTGATTCAGGCAGCAGGACCCGACTCCCACTTACAGAGGCGCATACCGTTGACGCGACTCGTACTTTACTGATTTTTCCCGTTCTTCAGCCTTTGCCTAGCTACGGTCCTCAGTCTTCCGTCAGGTAATCATAATAATTTCTGTAATCCATTCTTTTCGCTGAGTGCGCTTATCCAAGTTGTTCTCGCCGGTTTCGATAAAGCATTTTTCGCCACTCACTTCTCTTCTTTGATGCTACCTTCCAAGTTTCAAATTCTTCAACCAACGATATCTTCTCAGCTGGATCTTCTAGTCAGTCTATGTTGATTTGTAGCTCAAGTCACTCCTCCCGCAACGCGTTGTCGGACCTCGCCAATTAGAAGATGATAGTCAATCGCGATGTCAGCGCTGCGTTTATAACGGACTTAAGGCCCGATGCCCACGTAGCGTATTTTCAACGCTGCGTGCACACTGCGTTAAAAGGACGCATGTGTGCATCGGAAAAAAGCGGTAACGCAGCGTCGCCGCATCGATGCCCACGTAGCGTTTTTTTCAACGCCACGTGCACGCAGCGTTGAAAAAATGCTACGTGGCCATCGGCCCAAAGAAGGCACCGTCTCCATTTCCAGCTGATCCATTTCCAGAGGAGCCAAATACTAGTCCTGTCAACTAAAAGAGGATCTAAAGAAGTAAGTCAAATGTTGCTGGCTAAAGACGGGAGAAGCGGGCGCTGGTGGACTCTCCGATCGACGATGGGAGGAAAGGCACAACAACTGGCGATAATCGCCTCCTCTACGATATTTCACGACGCCTGATTGGAGCAAGGACAAATCCGAGGATACCAGGGAAAGACGCGACATGTTAGTTTATCACCAACCCAAATGATCAGCTAAAACTTAGAAAATCTTCTTCAAGTTTTGATGACTTATCCTAATGACTTATCCTTATCCTAATAAAGGGAAAGAGCAATCGAATGACCTCGATCCAGATGATGCTACTGCTCTACCAACGCAACAGCGCTCTACTATGTAGAGTAAACTGATCGTACGCTCCCACTCATCAACGTCAACAAGACAAAATAGTTGGAAATCTGTTATGTTAAACGCCAGTCAGCGTTCAAATCTTCTATCCGGATTTTGACTTCGTGGCTTGGGCAGCTGTCGTACTTATAATCTAGCTGCGCGTAGAATGCGTCTTTATCAACATCAGTGATCCTATGGACGTTGATTAAGCTAAAGTTGAAGAGTCGGCCTTTGCTGCTCATTATGCACAGCACATTCTCTCATTGATCGGCCTACACCCGATCACACAGCTTTTCATGTCGTCCATAAATATGAAAGCTGTTAGGTTATTATTCATTTATTTATTTATTCAGACTAAGGCCGAAGTGGCCTATGCGGTATATAAGAGTCTTCTCCATTCGGCTTGGTCCATGGCTAAACGTCGCCAACCACGCAGTCTACGGAGGGTCCGCAAGTCATCTTCCACCTGATCGATCCACCTTGCCCCCTGCGCATTTCGCCTTCTCGTGCCTGTCGATGGATGGTTCACCCAGCAGGTCACGAAACTCGTGGTTCATTCGCCTCCTCCACGTACCGTCCGCCATCTGCACCTTACCATAGATGGCACGCAGCACTTTCCTTTCGAAAACTCCAAGTGCGCGTTGGTGCTTCACGAGTATCGTCCAGGTCTCGTGTCCGTAGAGAACTATACCGGTCTAATAAGCGTCTTGTAGATTGTCGGTTTGATACGGCGGCGAACTCTATTCAATCGAAGTGTTTTGCGGAGTCCAAAGTACGTACGATTTCCAGCCACTATGCGTCTCCGAATTTCTCTGCTGGTATCATTTTCGGCAGTCACCAGTGAGCCCAAGTACACAAATTCTTCTACCGCCTCGATTCCGTCACAACCGATGTAAACTCGCGGTGGGTGGCTCATATTGTCCGATCCACTTAGCTTCCCTCTTCAGTCTTATGTAGCCCGAGTAGACGAAAATAGCTCAATAATATCAAATGTTGATAAGATAGCAAAATGAGATATGGACATGATTGATATAAGAGATAAAAGATCAGACGACAATATCAATATTTTGCACTAAAATATCATGAGGATATCAAGATATGTTATTTGTAATAAGTGATCGATATCAAGTGCCATTAGTTTGTTCTTATCCATAACATATCTTGACAGTGGCGTAGCTACGGGGGGGGGGTGGTGTTGTTCATAAACCCCCCCCCCCAAGAGACGAAATTTTTAGAAGAAAATTTTTTTTGGAGGAAAAAAAATGTTTAGAATACCCCCCCCCAGACCAATCTTCTGGCTACGCCACTGTATCTTGATATTTAAATGATATTTCGGTGCAAATTTTTGATATTGTTGCCAGTTCTTTTATCTCTTATATCAATCAAGTCCATATCAGGTTTTGTTGTTCTGTTCATGGCTTCTGCCCGGGAGGCTTTCTCCATTCTCGACATTCTCGGACATTCTCGAGTCCCCTGAAACTCGAACTACGCACATCACCCGATCCATCGTCGCTTTGATCAACCGTGTCAGTTCATCCGGAAATCCGTGTTCGTGCATAAGCTGGTCCCGTACAATTGTATCATATGCGGCTTTGAAGTCGATGAATAGATGATGTGTGGGCAGGTTGTATTCGCGGCATGTCTGCAGTACTTCCATCCTTCCATCCACTCCTGCGGCTAAACTTCCTCCTCCCAAATCTTGGTAATGACCCAGTGCAGCGCTCTAGCCAGTGCCTCACCACCGTGTTTAAATAGCTCTCCTGGTAGTTGGTCAACCTCAGGGGCTTTGTTGTTCTTCAGCCGGCCAATCTCCTTCTGGATTTCCTGGAGATCCGGAGCCGGTAAGCCGTCTGCCACATCGCCATTCAGGTGTTCTTCGTAGTGCTGCCGCCATCTTTGGATCACCTCACGCTCGTTCCCGTTTATGTCCTTACCACATAACAGGCTGTGGCACGTGGCCCTTACGTGAACGGTTTAACTTCTCATAGAAATTTCGTGTGTTATTAGCGCGGTACAGTTGCTCCGTCTCTTCACGGTCTCGATCTTCCTGCTGGCGCTTTTTCCTCCGGAAAATCGAGTTTTGTCTGTTCCGCGCCCGTTTATATCGTGCCTCGTTCGCCCTCGTGCGGTCTTGCAGCAATCTCGACCATGCTGCAATTTTTTTTTCCACTAACTGCTGACATTCGCCGTCATACCAGTCGTTTCTCTGATCCGGGGACACCGTGCCAAGTGCAGCGGTTGCGGTGCTACCAATGGCACATCAAATATCTCTCCAGCTATCTTCAAGAGACGCTGCACCTAGCTGCTCTCCCGTTGGGAGTGCCACTTCCAGCTGCTGCGCGTATTCTTGGGCTAGTCTACCCTCTTGTAGCCGCTCAATGTTAAGCCGCGGCGTCCGACTTCGACGCGTGTTGTACACCGTCGAGAGTTTTGAGCGCAGGCATACTGCAATAAGGTAGTGGTCGGATTCAATATTCATACTGCGGTAAGTGCCGACGTTCGTGATGTCGGAGAAGAATTTACCGTCGATTTGGTTTTCCGTTTCTTGGTGATCTCCATGTGGCCTTGTGGATATTTGTGGCCTTTTTATGGATATTTGTGGCCTTGTGTATATTTTTGCGGAGAAAGAAGGTTCTTCGGACTACCATTCCGCGAGAGGCTGCGAAGTTTATGCATCGTTGGCCGTTGTTATTCGATACGGTGTGCAGACTATCATATTTTACTTTATGCTTTTCTTTTCTCACTTTTCATTTCTCACATCCCACTTCACAATTCTCACTTCGAATTTGTCACTTCTCACTTCTTACTTTGAACTTCTCGCTTCTTACTTCGCAACTTCTGACTTCTTATTGTTCACTTTCACTTTTCACTCCACAGTTCTCACTTCTAAAATTTCTCACTTCTTACTTTCCACTTTTCAATTCTTACTCCTCACTTCGCAATTCTTGTTTCATACTTCTTACTTTTCATTTTTCTCAATTCACTTTTTACTTTTAATTTTTTTTCCCAGTTCACTTTTCTCACTTCGAATTTGCCACTTCTCACTTCGTACTTTTCACTTCTCACTTTTCACTTTTCACTTACCATTTACCACTTTTCACTTATTACTTTTCACTTATCATTTTCACTTTTCACTTCACTCATTCCTTACTTCTCGCTGGACACTTCATGTAATTCCTACTACTCATTACTCACAATATAAGTTTTTCAATTTTTCGTCCAAACGGCATTCGACCAAAGGGCATTCGGCCAAATCAACCGACATCGTATGTATTGTGCATGTGAACTGATTCTGACAACATCGAGTGAGCGAGGTGAAAATTAGGGAAATTACTTCGACTTAGAGAATATCGAGTAAGGGAGATATCGAATTACGGAGGTATGCAGTATGCAAAATTTAAGGGACTTTGAATTTCATCGAGTAAAAGAAAATATCGAGTTACAGAGCATCAAGTTAGAGAGAGTTTACTGTAATTAAACATTAAAAACCTACGTTAAAATGTAACATTTAACTGAAAACACTTCAACATTCTGTGTACTGATCGAATCCATTAGTTACATTAAATATCGGAGTGAATGCTTCTATCGTCCTGTCATTGGTACGGAAAGCCCTCATTTCACTACCATCAATAATGGTCGAGACTTGTTACCTGAGCAGAGAGGGATGGCTACTTGGAAACACCCGAGTGACATACTCACAGATAGACCAGGTGACATTATAGATGTAAGGACCTTCAGAAACCCGAACATTGACTAGAATCACTGCCTGCCTTCAGTGCGTGTTGGCTCTTGTTTCGGACAGCAGAACGATCGCGCGATTTGCCGAAATATTGTGTTCTGCATTGCGCGGCCGTCAGTGCCTGTTTTGTCGGGTTTCTGCTCAGTAAGCAGATAGTTCGCGCGGTTTTGATTTTAATGTTCGGTGAATAAGTGTGCGGTTGAACGATGTTTTGTATATAATGCGAAACATTTGTAAAATTCAGGTTACTTTGTCCTCCTTTGGACGGTTCGTAAGTAAATTGATGAATATATTTTAATATTTTTTCAGCATATATTGTTATTGACAAACGTTCTATATTTTCGAATAGAGCTCCCTAATATTCACCTTACCCACTAACACAAAATTTCCTTCCCGAGACATCTATGAAGGTAGTATGGGTTCCCTGCATTTTCACTAGTAGATGTTGAACTAACATTCCTTCCCTTCCTTCCGTGATTGTAAGGACGTGGCAAGGTATACAACGTAGGAAAGGTACTAATCCCAATTATCAATTTGAGACAATATACAGTAGATTGCTCAATTGAGTATTGTATAGCCACCCACGATTTGTACAATCACATATGCTATGCTATGCTAATTGAAACTACTCGATCAAAATTAAATCCGAAGAAAAAAATCTTTAAAATCGGTTGAAAGACGGCTGAGTTATTAGCCCATACTTCCTGACCACTTTTCGTGATGGTCTCAGATTTGAAACTGCAGAATGACCCTCTCATGTTCCGGAAAGACGTAATCCTACGTCAAAACATCGAGTGAAAACAAAATTCTATTATGTTCAAAAACATTATTCATCAGCAAATAATGGAATAGTTCGTTCCAGGAATAGAAGAAATTAGCCTAAATAAATATATGCATTCAAAACCAATTCCAAATGTTATTCCGACAAAAAAAAATCTAATTGATGAACGGTTTAGGTAGACACACAATCCTATTTTATTAATTTGCATATTTAATGCTTCAAAAGGCACTGTTTTCGTTCTGCCCGAGCTGCATATGTATGAATGATAAAAATAAGTTCGCTGTTGCTAACGATTCACGCAAACATGGAGAGGACTTTTTATTTCATTTCCGAGATTCATACGCCACTCGCATACAGTAAGTCAGTGATTTCTGCTTTCGAAATTGAAAATCATTGAACATCCAACACAAAACGTCGTCATGCTATAAATTGCTATCTAAATTAGATATTTGTGCACGTTGGGAATTTTGACTGACAAACTACGAGTGGCAACATCCGCTCGCTGCACTTTGCACGGATCGATGGAATTCGCAGGCGAGCGAAAACACCTGGCCGGGTAGTCAGCTATGTAGCAATGGTGCAGCAGGTTCCTGGAATCGGTTATTAATTTTGATACGAGTTAGCGAAATGCCATTCCGAAAGCGACCACGCGGAACATCACAAGCAATGAAGCGAGCATCCATGAAATCTCATCCTCTCCGCGTTATTCGATGAATGTTAGCGCTGGGTAACAGGTTTTGCATATAGGATGTTAGGTCTGTTTTTTTCTCTACCGGATGAAACGTGGAATAATTTGATTGCATTGCAAATAGTACGTCGACGTAGTGATGCAGATTAGTCGTGTAGAAGTAAGTTGACAATCATTTTATAACTTTCTACTAATGTATCTCGAAAGACTCAATGTCCATGAAAACAAATCTTTGATGATGGTTTTGTAATATTTGTAACCACACAATCGGAACAGTTCAAAGCATATGTGGCTGCAGATCAGAATGCTTTATTCAAGCACACACAGCGATTTAACGAGAAAACTCCCATCAACAACAGGGGCACCATTTAATCATTGTAACAATCCAACCAGAATGATGCAACAAAGAGAATTCATCACAAGCGGTCATGTCATACCACCTCCGAAACTATTCTACAACAAACTCTCAACCAAATCCACCCGCGCTCGTACCCGTGGAGGGCTATCAATCTTCCGGGGGAACTACCCACTGCTTCCAGCTTCTTGGATTTCAATTAAAATGTTGTCAGTGTGTCATTCTCCGGAATTCCGCCGCTGCAGAACTCCGAAACTGTAACTGCCACACTGCTGGCCAAAGAAGCACTCAAATGGACTTCGGCAGCAGTTCTGGTACAAAGCATAAAACACCGGCATCGAATGCAACAGATTGCTGTTGTTGTCATAGCAGATGCAGAATGCGGAAGCATTCTACGCTCTGATTGCTTCCTAGCTCAAGCCCCAGCAGTCAAGGAATCAACCGGAGTAAAATACGGGATCAAAGAAGGGAGCTTGCATGGAAGAGCGGACGCTTTGTGTTGGGAACAGTTCAATGTTACGGTTACGGTGGTGGCTGCCGGGCTGTTACTACAGCCCGTGAAGTGCAATCGGGAGGATCGGGTCAGTGTCAGATGGGTGTTTGTGGTGGAGTCAGGAAACATAAATTCTGGCAATGACAATTTTACAGCAATTTTCTTCCCTCCAGTTCACACTCCCGACGAGGGGCATCCGCTGTTAGAGGCAGACACTTTAGGGTGGGATGGACAATTGTGGTTTGCTTTGATTACTGGGCATACTTGGCACTAGTGTTTGTGCTTTCTACCCCAAGTTTGGAATTTACTACGGTATACTCTTTCACGAATATATTTGATATATAAATATGTACTGTGTTGAAAAACATCAGAATTCATGGAATGCGGCGCGAGTTTTTCACATATTGTGTGGAAGTGATCACATACTGATCGTATCTAATATGAGTCAAGCATGGATTTTATTCTTTCCAATGAAATAAGAATTAAATGGCAAATCTTATGGTTCACATTAGAAGTTCAAGACACAGCAATTGATTGTTACTGTCGATTGGCTTGTAAACTCTTTTTGATATCTATTGAAGTTATTTTCAAAGTTCATCTCGATTTATCAAACCTAGTTTGGGTCTAGCAAACCTTGGGTCTGCCCCAGCTGTTGTCAATTGTGTTGGGCATATTGAAAGCAAAAAAGTTGTTTCATAGCACTTCAATTTATTACACTAACAACATCATACCGACTCCTGGGGTCGAGAAACCCTTTTTGTTCAGTTATTCAGAGTGGGGTTGCACAAGCTGACGTACAAATATTCATCATCATACACAAGATTTTTTTATGTACAGGTTATCCGACTTCGTCAGTAGATGGGAATAACCAGCGCGGGGGGGGAAACATACATTTTCAGTGCAAAACGTAAACAAACGAGCATAAATTCCATACAAAAATCCAAGATGGCTGAGTTAGGGATATTGACAAGTCGGATAACCTGTACATAAAAAAATCTTGATCATATAGATATGAAATGAATGCAAAAGGATGGAGACGCATGGTGCAGCAGCTTGTCACCACAGTGCACTACTTTTCACTATTGGGCTCAACATCTATGGGCTACGAAATTTTGAGACGACATCTGGAATATTATTGGCACAACTTACCAATGAGGCGCCCCTCACGAAGCTTGAGGTCCTAGGACTGAATGAAGTCCGTTGGCCAAACTTTGGATTGTTCGAAGGTCGCTGCGGTATTGGTTTTATCCGTTTTTTGCTTTTGCATTATTGAGGCCTGACTCAGAGGTAGTGCCAGTTACCTCCCCCTGCCAAGGGAAGAGACAGTTTAGCATTGCAGTAGTGTTGTGGCAAGGTTTTACTCATGCGTAGATTTGTAGCAGCAGGAACTTTGACAATCAACTATCCAGATCAGTATCTCATCGGGACTCAACCCTCCCACCATTTTTACAATACATTTTTCTCCTCCCACCCCACTTTTTACAAATTTGATTGCGAATACCACACCAAATTTGCTTCTTTCATTCCCTCTATGGCACAAGCAAAACCTTACCTATTTCCGTAGAATCTGTCCTATCCAGGGAGGCCTTCTCTTTGGTCAAAATCGGAAGGTCATATCTACAGTAGTTGGCTAGTTACGATACAGTAAAGTGAACGTATCTTTCGGATTTCACCGATCCTTCCTTGATATGATTGAACTTTTCGACACATCCACGAATAACAAGGCAAGAAGTTTTTTTTTGGTTTCATCATCCAGCCCTTCCTTCGGCCCCTTTTCTTATTGAAAACATCAGAAGGTTTTTTTTAAACTTTATTAGAGTGATTTTTAAGTTGTATACAAAGTTCATCACTTAAACATCAGAAGGGTTGTGGAAAAGACACGACAATAAGCTACTTGATTGCCTGAGTATGGTTAAAGTATTAGCAAAGATTTTTAAGTACAAGATAGTCCACTCTTCAATATCACGTACATGCCATTAGCGAACAACTTTTACTGTTTGCAGCGCGAACTGGTGGTGAAAAGTCGGACCATTGCAGTAAAAATGATCAAGTTGACTCTGACTTTTAATTGTTATCAAAATGTCACTGTTACCTCAAAAATTGTTAGTGGGAGCTGTTCCTCTGATTTTGTTACCGTTCCGGGAGAAAAGTTTTGACACTGGTGAAAAGCCAAATATTCGAAAAAATGGAGGCGTTCAGTATCAAAGATAGTAATTTCTACCCGTCTCCCTGTTTGATAAGTTAAAATTTTTCGAAAAATTAAACGTGCCGTGGTATGTTCGCTCGAAGTGGTCTAGACCTGTCAAGACGAAAAGCCAAGCGTGAGAATGTCAATAGTTTCGTCTATACTGCCGTAATCTGGAAAAGTGACGTAACAGCCATTTTACAACATGCATGTTTTCCATTTTTCAGTTAAAGAGCTCGATGAGTAGTATTCGCTAACACCATTTTTGGAAAATGGCGTATACGTCACTTTTTCAGATTACGGCAGTATATGCATAGTTTCGTGTCATTTTTGGAAGATTCCAGTACAAGCGTCAGGATCCAAGTGAGGACGTCAGCCGCCATTTCTTTCAACAAGTCAGGACCTCAGACGGCTTTCTTTCAACGATTTGTTGACCCGATGAGAATTGACGTGGTCGCATAAAGTACCCTTTTTACATTTCTAATTGTTGTATGAATAAAAAGATATTTAAGCTTGTTCTGTTGTGTTTGTACCATTCAAAATATCTAGAAAATGGCCTTGAGTGGCTTCTGATGACAAGGCTACGTTTTGTATTTGGTCTGCTAAATGTTCATCCTACGCAAATGAGAAATAATCGTGAGGTATTTGATACATGAGCTGTTCAAATTCCAAAAAGATTACACATTACACACGTTGTTACGGGAAATTATGTGCGTTAGTACCAAATGTTCCCATACGAACTATATTAGATAATAAAAACCTTCGATAAATCCGGCTGGAATTATCATCGGATTTTTCTTGCCAGTTGGGAAGAGGGACCCGTAGTACTCCGGTGGCTCGAGATTATTGAAAGGATGACATGACGTTTAACATTTCGTTTTGTTTTAATTGTTTTGGAAGCAACGATGCGCTTTTACGCGCTGAAAGTGAAGCAATGATGCGCCTCCATGTGTTGCTGTGATTTAATAGTTCGACCGCCATCCGTAGAAGCGCTTTTGTCGCGTTCGCTTGTTTTTAGCAGGAGTGGGCTATATTGTTAATATATAATATTTGGTATTAGTATCGGACACCACTCAATCCTGAATTTTGATCAAATAATAATTTTTTTTGGTGTAACCGAATCAAAGTCGTTTGACGATGGTAAAAAGTTGCCATCTGGAGAAGAATCACGAGCGCGTGTCGGCTATCCGAAAATTATCAACATGTATGGCATCAGTAGCAATCGAGTGAAATTTTCTTTCTAGACTCTGATTTGGTTTTGCTGCTGTTTGTTGTTGGGTTTGTTGGGAAGGCACATTATTGAACATTAATATGTTCTTTCCACGACCACAATTTTTTAGAAGCGAAAGGTTAGTCGAGACTAAAGCACAAACCATAATCGCTTGGTGACGCCATAAAGTTTCCGTTGGTAGCAGAAGTACGATTGGGCGTCAGAGAAAGACGCTGCGAAAACTATTCGCATGGATGGCATGGTAGCAGTCAAACGGAATTTCTTCTCAAGATTATGATTTTAAATGTTTACAGCGTCTCCTTCCGACGGGCGCTCGTGAATCTGATGCAACTTTCAGTTTCTGTCGTCAAGCGATTATGATTAACACTTTAAAAAAAAAACAGATTAATCCACCTAGCGGTGATGGTGCCTTTCTCGTGTATTATATAACAAGACAACGTGAGTTACAAGAAAAGCATATAAGAGAGGTCAAAATTACACTTTAGGGAGATAGATTCAGTTATTTCCATCAATTCACATTTATTTGCATTCATTTGAAAATGCTTTCAAATGAACGCAAATAAATGTGAATTGATGGAAATAACTGAATCAGCAGCAGTTTAAAAAAATCGATTTTGAAAAACAATTTCCAAGGGGGGACCTTTGGTAAAAATGGGGAAAAAGACAACGTTTTTTACACGCAAAAAAAAGCGTTCCCGAATTCGTGAACAAGCAAAAATACACCGTGATGTAAATCATGGATTTGGGAACACCAGTCACGTTTTCAAGAACGTTCCAGAAAACGTGACTGTATTCCCGAATCCGTGATTGTTGTTCACGAAAAAATACACCGTGAACACGTTAGTTCACGAATTCATGAACGCTTTTTTTTGCGTGTAAATAACTCCAGAACGCAATGGCCGATTGGGCCAATTTTTAATAGCGAAAAATTAGGAAGGATTCCGCGTCGAATGCAACCTGTTTCAAGCAATCGGGTAAGGCTAAGTACAAAAAAGTGTGTCTACATACATACACACATACAGACATCACCTCAATTCGTCGAGCTGAGTCGATTGGTATAAAACACTATGGGTCTCCGAGCCAGAATTAGATCAATGTGAGAAAATTTCACTGGAGTGCTGCTGAGGCCGACGACAGGTGCTGAAACCCGTTGCTGGAACGTCATCGTTGCTGGAACCGCTACCGACGTCATTGTCCTATCCACTCACTGTAGTTCCTCTTTTTTTCCAATTGATTTATTTGTAGTTGCTTATTACTAAACTCTGCGGAGCCAATAGGCTTTTAGAATATATTGAATTATTCTAACTAACAGATTAAAATATTGGACTTGGACATTAGTTTAGGGGAGACTGAGGAGACTTGATCCTCTTTTCTGGTTCCCGATGTATCACTGCCAAAACTAAATAAACATACGTGATTTCCACACAGACTCTCTAAGAAATATAGTATTTAACTTTACTGCCAATCCTTCATCAAATCTGTCAAATTTACAATAAATTAGAAGCCTGAGAACAGATTTATATTTATTTGAATTTTTTCGCCAAATTTGTGTATGGGTGACTAATGGGGGATCAAGTGTCCCCATATTGAGGCAATAAATTCAAATCCAAATATCCTAAAACTTTGATGGAATATTGACATTTTCATCAGTACAGTTCATTAAGCATATTTATGGCTTTGTGCTGTAAAAAACGAAAGCATTTGGTCATTGTTATGAAAAGTTGTTCAAATTTTGCGTGTCCAATAAAAAAAATCTTTAGGAAGGTCAAAACATACAAACTGCCCTGCAGAATAAAAAAGGTTGTCAATCCAAAAAGTAATTCACCACATAAAGGTAGTTTTTCTAGAAGATCTATACAGGATAAAACAGAGGATAAAACATACCCTAGAAAAACAACTACTTTAGTTCTCGATAAAACAGGGAATGATCATGTCTCCCCACCTTCCCCTACAATGTTCTGAAAACTCAGATGTGAATATGTACATTATGTGGAAGATATTGATTTGAAAAATGTATTGAAGGTAACCACTTTCCCTTCGATGGGACTCGAACACACGACCCTCAGTACGCTAGACTGGTTCTTTAACCAACTAAGCTACGAAGGACCTCCGTCGGCCTTTTCGCAACTTAGCGGCTACTGAATGAGCCCGAGATTTCCAAATTGGACGCATAGTCAAATCACTCACAATCCATTTGGCAAGTCAACATAGAGGAGCGTAAGTATTTAGAATGTGTGGCTGCTACAGAATGGGTCACGTCAATGATTTCTAACTTAGAATACGGCAACAATATTTTTCACAAAATTTGACCTGAGTGAACCACTGAACTGAGTTGAAGCCGAAGGTCCTTCATGGAAGTCATTCTAGTAGAGGGTTTTTAGTTTTAAAATTTTGTTGTTTTTGTACTCTGCGCATGAAAAAATTCTCATGACATGTTCTCATAAACCATAGTGATCAGCGGAGGTTCTCCGTGAATGTGATCCACTCATAGAATGCATTTTAGAAACAGGCCGATTTACATTTTTTTTAAATTTTAGTTTTCTGATCAAGAAATGATTGTCCTGATTCATATTTATAGACTTGATTTGCCGGGTTAATGACAAAAGGTCGAAAGGACAAAAGGTCGAAAGACAAAAAGTCAAAGGACAAAACGTCGAACGTGAAAAAAGGGCGAAATATACAAGAAGTCGAAAATAACAAAAAGTTGAAAGGGGAAAAAGGTCGAAAGGTTAAAACGTCGAACGTTAAAAAGGTCGAAAGAGATAAAAGGTCGAAAAGAACAAAAGTTCAAAAGGGACAAAAGGTCGAAATTGACAAGAAACTGACATAGAGAGAATCAATCTCGCACAATACAAGTTTAATTTATTTCTCAAATCAATAATCTTTTTATCTCTAATAGAACTATCTAGATATTCATAATATTGTTTCATATTCATGGTAATTACTCCTTCTTTGAAAATTGCTCATTCTTCAACTTTTATTGATGAGATAAGTGTATTACTTCCGCTTGAAATGCATCACAAATTCCTTTGGAATACTCTCAACTTATCAACTTGTTCTTGATCGATCTTTTGTACTTTTCGACCTTTTGTCCCTTTCGACCTTTTGTCTCTTTCGACCTTTTGTCCCTTTCGACCTTCTGTCCCTTTCGACGTTTTGTCATTTCGACCTTTTGTCATTTCGACCTTTTGTCCTTTCGACCTTTTGTCCCTTCGACCTTTTGTCATAGATTCGAATTGTCACCTTAAAAAAGTCCAACCTCCATGAGTTGATGTTCTATGACTAGACATGGACTCAAGGAAGCAAATTATGCCATAATAAAACACATTTTCTGGTTTACTGTTATGGTTGCTTCAAACACCTACTCAAGGGTTTTCTATTCCACATCTCGATATTTCCATGAATCCTTCAAAATCGACCCATGGAGGCTTGACTGTAGCTTAAAAACGTGCTATTCGTGGATCTTCCGGGGGATCTCCAGTGGCCACACAGATCCATCAAAATGGGTTCTTCGTCTTCTTCTTTAATGGCTCTACATTCAAACTGGAACATGGCCTGCTTTTCAACTTGGTATTCTATTAGCTTTTCTATGCCCGCCATTGCATGAGTGTGTATCTTATGTGACAAGTACAATGAATACACTATGCCCAGGAAGTTGAGAAGGTTTCCCACCCGAAAATATCCTAAACCAGACCGAGAATCGGAGTCGCCATCTCCGGATTGGCAATCCTACGACTTTGCTTGCAAGGCTACTGGAGACCCCATCAAAATGGGTTAACACAATCATTTGTTACTCAGAGTTGATAATGGAAAACGCTCTTCTATGCTGAATTTCTCGAATTGACCATTTTTCATGGATGTTCCGGATCTTCTAGAGGGCCTCCAGTGAACACTCAGGTATATTAAAATGGGTGACGACCAGGGATTAAATCCAAAAGAGAATGAAAACGTCTCTCATTTATCATCTTTGTATACACGATGTGTAGCATACCGCAATAGATGTTTTTGCGCAAGCTGTCATGATAAAGAACTAATTCGGGAGGCTATACCTCATGATAAATTTCTCTTTAAAAGCTCCAAACGCGGGAAACACTAGTTCTGATGATGCATTTCAACTTGTTCTATATAGCTGTGCGATCCCCAACACAAAATGAGCGAGAATTATTACTTTTTTGTGGGGGTTGCCTTTCTGATTATGTTTTCTTTTTTCCATTTGTACACAAGTATGATAAATTTGTTATCATGGCTTGTTATGATTCGGAAAAGTTTTTGGCTTTCTTTTATCGTTGTTCGTTATCTATTGAGTGCGATTTCTGCAAACCCGGGTCATGACAATCATTTGTTACTCAGAGTACGATATCAATTGCTTTAAAAAAAAACACGCTTTTCACTTTTATGGATGTTCCGCATCTACCGGAGGACCTCCAGTGGCCACACTGGTCCATGCATATGGGCTCCACAATCATTTGTTACGCAGAGTTCGATAATGAAAAGTTTTGAACAAACCGCTCTCTTCTATGATGAATTTCATGAATAGACCACTTTTACGGACGCTCCGGTTCTTCCGGAGGGACAATGGACTGAGGAATAACCAGGAATTGTGATGATTCATGAAAAAAGACAATGGGTACATTTCTCGCTTAACTTTCAAAAGGACCTAAATAACATTTTATTTTATTTTATTTTATAATTTAAATAGCGCAATCAACAGAACAACATGAAAACTATTGATTGCTGTATTCAAATTAATTCATAAAAAAATGTTACTTAGGACCTTTTGAAAAGTTAAGCGAGATTTCATTGAGTTTTTGCTACAAAAAATTGTGAGCAGGGTTTCGACAAGCATTAGACTGGAACCCAGCGGGACATCGCAGCAGAGGCAGACCCAGAGGCTCATGGCGGCGAAGCCTTAATAAAGAAATAAAAGAAGTCGACCGAAACCTAACCTGGCAACAGGTTAAAGCGATAGCCGGGCAACGCTCAGGATGGAGATCTTTCAAGTCGGCCCTTTGCACCACCGGAGGTGTACGGGATCCATAAGTAAGTAAGTAAGTTTCGACTTTTCGTTTCAATGAGACCAAAGCAAGCGTTTTTCGGGCCAAGGGAAAATCTTTTTTCTTTGTTTATGTTGAGGATCATTCTTCACCCATCAATCTTTTCTCTAGAATAAACCTTGGAAGATTAACGAAAATCTCTCGTATTAGATGAAACTCCTTTTTCGTTTCATAACTTTTACCACTGCACTGACTCACTTTTCGCGATAATTATCGCAGAACAATTATAAAATTGTATAGCCGCGCCGGGATTCGAACCCAGAATAGTAACAATAATAGTTGTGGAGTTGCGCTTACTTACTGTATGAAAGCGTCAAGTTATTTGTTCCACATAAGCAACTACCATTTGCATTTATGATGCCACGAAAAAACTCGAATATGAAAAAAAAGAGCAAACCAATGATTGGCGGCAATCGAAGTGAGCGAAAAATGGTTAGCACTTTTCAGGCTGTTTTACTTTCCCGAAAAGCGATTTATCCCCGATAATTTTTGTGAGGGAGCATTCTGTACTGCTGAGATTGAGTGAGTGAGGTTCGTAATCCCTGATTGTGAGCATTCCCAAAACTACCCTTGAAAAGGCAAAAAATCATGCCGAGAATTGTCTAATTTAAAAAAAAATCGATCCGTAACGACATCCCCGGAATCCATACCTCCAATTTGGTTACAAAAGATTGAAAATTGGTTCGAAAAAGAAATTTTGAAAGCGTTTTGAAGGTATAAGTTTGCTTGGTATGATGACCGGTTTAAGTAAAGGGAAAAGATAATGTTTTCTTAAAATAAACGCATCTGCCCGGTTTAAGTTGAAGGGAGGAGATAATGCCGTCTTTAGATGATAGCATCGCTCAGTATTAGAGGAAAAGAAGAGATAATGCCTTCTTCAAATGAACACATTTGCCTGGTATAAGGCAAAAAGGATATTAATGCTACGTTTCGGCTATAATTTTGATTTTATCCCAACGTTTCGACCATTTTTCGGGTAATCTTCAGGGGAAAGTCCGGAAAGACCCGAAAAGTGGTTGAAACATTGGGATAAAATTGAAATTATCGTTTGATTACCGAGACTGGATAGCCGAAACGTAGCATAATCACCCTCATCAGTCGAACTCCTATCATAATTGCAAATAGGATAGATAGTCCCTTCTTCAAATGAACTCATTTGTCTGGAATAAAGTGAAATAATAAGACAATACCTTCTTTAAATGATCGCCTCTGTCCGGTGTAATACGAATGGAGGAGATAATGCCTTTTTATATAAACTCGTATATTCGATATAAGGTGTCTCGAGAGAAAGAACTTCTGTCCACAATAAGGCAAGAAGAGGAGATAATTCATTCACTAAAGGAGCGTGCTTGCCAGGTATGATAAAGGATTAATATGAATCAATTATATGTTTCAAAACTGCTGCTATGTTACACCACACTCATCTAAGAAAATGCCAATTTATTTAATAGAACATTCTAAAGAACGGCATTCTGACAAAGGTCAAATTCTGAGAAAATGAATTCAGCAAAATGTTTTTCGGTGGAATATTATACATTAGATCAAATTTTCCGTAAGCCCATTGCGTATGAGCAGCGCACTAGGCTTTAAGAAAGGATCTTATATTTTTGCCTTTCTCGTACACTAAGTGTACGTAAAGGCTATAATATTGCTTCAAAAACAAAATTTTGATAGGAGGCCCGGAGGGCCGATTTTCATATACCGATCGACTCAGCTCGACGAATTGAGGTGATGTCTGTATGTGTGTATGTATGTATGTGTGTGTGTATGTGTGTATGTGTACAAATTTTGTAGACACACTTTTTGGAACTTAGCATTAACCGATTTACTCGCAACAAGTTGCATTCGACGGGGAATGCGGTCCCATTGTTTGCTATTGAAAATTGGCTCGATCGGACATTTCATTTCGGAATTATTGAAAAATCATTGTTTTTTCCCAAGGGTCCCCCCTTGGAAAAAAATTCAAAACCGAAATTTTTTTTTTTCCAAAAATGGTGGCAATACATTTTAACTAATGCAAAAACATGCAAAATGATCGAAAAAATGTGATCTATTCTCCTAAATAGCTTTTTTGACCTTTCTTATGTGATTCTTTCAATATATTTTATAATGCACGAGAAAGGCATCATCACTGCTAGGTGGATTAATCTGGGTTTTTTCCTTATTCTCGCCAAATTCGCCTGCATCAAAATAAGAGATCACATTAATCCCTATTCTCATTCTCAATTAATTCAGCTTTGCATTGTTTCGAGCTAACGTCTATTTCTGGAGAAGGGACCACATCTATCATTTCCTTACTTCGTGAAAATGCCCTCTTTTAAAGAATGTATCACATCCCCCATTATCTTATTTCGGGCAGATACATGTTAAAAACTTGGCACGGCAAATGCTGGGTAAAGCGTACCATTGGTACTTCGCGTACCTGAAGGAATAAAATAGACCCCATCTCGCGGTCCTTAGCCTCTTACCCAGCAACTCCTATCCCTACCTCCCCGCGGTGCTGGCCGGGATACGAGCAATCTTAGGGAAGATCGGGTGACCAACCCCGGTGGGAACTATGGTCGTATGCTGACAGGGAAGGGGGGGTTTACTCCTCTTCGGAGGTGCAAATCTTATTGAGCGTCTGTTCTCCATGTTAGGGGCGGCTGATCATCGTCCGAGTGCCAGCGAGGGACTCTAAGTGAAACTGTGCACCATGGTCCACCGGAAATAAGGAGGAATGGTCCTCCGGAAATTTAGGGGGTTTGGTATCAGGCCCTGCAAGCCAGCCTTTAAAAAATCATAAGCAACGAACAATCAACAAGAGAGTACGGACCGGAACCATCGGCGAAGACCACTGCGACGAAAAGGGACTAGCGATTGGAAACTCGGTTCGTGGAACTGCAAATCTCTCAACTTCATCGGGAGCACACGCATACTCGCCGATGTGCTCAAGGACCGTGGATTCGGCATCGTAGCGCTGCAGGAGGTTTGTTGGAAGGGATCAATGGTGCGAACGTTTAGAGGTAATCATACCATCTACCAGAGCTGCGGCAACACACATGAGCTGGGAACAGCTTTCATAGTGATGGGCGATATGCAAAGGCGCGTGATCGGGTGGTGGCCGATCAATGAAAGAATGTGCAGGTTGAGGATCAAAGGCCGGTTCTTCAACTTCAGCATAATCAACGTCCATAGCCCACACTCCGGAAGCACTGATGATGATAAGGACGCATTCTACGCGCAGCTGGTCGCGCTGCAGCAAGGTACCCGGCAGAACGTGGAACGTTATAGACGGAAGCGGAGACAGCAGACCTGCCTTTTTCAGGAGAAGAAACGCCGCCTGGAAGAAGCGGAGTGCGAGGAGATGGAACAGCTGTGCCGTTCTCAAGATACAGAAGCTCAACGCATCCCGCAAAGGCTTCGTGCCGCGAGCTGAAATGTGCAGGGATAAGGATGGGAGCATCTTGACGGACGAACGTGTGGTGATCGAAAGGTGGAAGCAGCACTACGAGGAACATCTGAATGGCGCTGAGAGTACAGGCAGTGAAAGTCAAGGCAGCGGAGGAGATGACTACGTCAGTTCAGCGGACGATGGAAGCCAACCAGCCCCCACCTTGAGGGAAGTTAAGGATGCCATTCAACAGCTAAAGACCAATAAAGCAGCTGGTAAGGGTGGTATCGGAGCTGAGCTCATCAAGATGGGCCCGGAAAAGCTGGCCACTTGCCTGCACAAACTGATAGTCAGAATATGGGAAACCGAACAGCTACCGGAGGAGTGGAAGGAAGGGGTTATATGCCCCATCTACAAGAAAGGCGACAAACTGGAGTGCGAGAACTTTCGAGCGATCACCATCCTTAATGCCGCCTACAAAGTGATATCCCAGATCATCTTCCGTCGTCTGTCACCATTAGTGAACGAGTTCGTGCGAAGTTATCAAGCCGGCTTCGTTGACGGCCGCTCGACAACGGACCAGATCTTTACTGTACGGCAAATCCTTCAAAAATGCCGTGAATACCAGGTCCCAACGCACCATCTGTTCGTTGATTTCAAGGCGGCATACGACAGTATAGACCGCGTAGAGCTATGGAAAATTATGGACGAGAACAGCTTCCCTGGGAAGCTTACCAGACTGATCAAAGCAACGGTGGATGGTGTGCAAAACTGTGTGAAGATTTCGGGCGAACACTCCAGTTCCTTCGAAACGCGCCGGGGACTAAGACAAGGTGATGGACTTTCGTGCCTGTTGTTCAACATTGTGCTAGAAGGTGTCATGGGGAGAGCCGGGTGTAACAGCCGGGGTACGATTCTCAACAGGTCCAGTCAATTTATTTGCTTCGCGGATGGCATGGACATTGTCGGCCGAACATTTGCAAAGGTGGCAGAACTGTACACCCGCCTGAAACGTGAAGCAACAAAAGTTGGACTGGTGGTGAATGCGTCAAAGACAAAGTACATGCTTGTGGGTGGAACCGAGCGCGACAGGGCCCGCCTGGGAAGCAGTGTTACGATAGACGGGGATACCTTCGAGGTGGTCGAGGAATTCGTCTACCTCGGATCCTTGCTAATGGCTGACAACAACGTTAGTCGTGAAATACGAAGGCGCATCATCTGTGGAAGTCGGGCCTACTACGGGCTCCAGAAGAAACTGCGGTCGAAAAAGATTCGCCACCGCACCAAATGTGTCATGTACAAGACGCTAATAAGACCGGTTGTCCTCTACGGACATGAAACATGGACAGTGCTCGAGGAGGACTTGCAAGCACTCGGAGTATTCGAGAGACGGGTGCTTAGGACCATCTTTCGCGGTGTGCAAGAAGACGGTGTGTGGCGGCGAAGAATGAACCATGAACTCGCCCAACTCTACGGCGAACCCAGTATTCAGAAGGTAGCTAAAGCCGGAAGGGTACGATGGGCAGGACATGTTGCAAGAATGCCGGACAGCAACCCTGCAAAGATGGTGTTCGCTTCCGATCCGGCAGGTACGAGACGGCGTGGAGCGCAGCGAGCGAGATGGACAGACCAGGTGCAGAACGACTTGGCGAGCGCACTATGGGGCGGCTCCATACAAGTAGGTGGCCGAAAATATTTTCATTTCATTTCTGCAATATTTCACACTTATATCGTAGATTATTGTCTAAAAGATGTGAAATACTTGTTTTGCAGGTCGTTATTACTTCTAAGGTCTCCAAACTTCCTGGAATACAGACCTTTGATCTTTATGGAATATATCCCTTTTATCTACGAATGTCTCATGTACACAGCAGTCTATAGATGTGTATTTTATTGCAGCGCAGACCTGTAGAGTTCAAACTAGAAAATTGTATACTGTTTTTATGTGAATTGAGTTGTACAGATGTTCTAAGTTGCACAAGGACTCCGTCAAATACAGGCCATTGCATCTACATACGTAACAGGTTGTCTTTGTAGGATTTTTCAGATTGGTTCAGGCTCTTAACCCGTAAAACAAGTAAAGGGAATACAATATAAAACTCTATTAAAGCTAAACGAACTCCATGCAATAAAAACTTCAAGATATATAAGTATACTGCAACAACATTTATTTATTCATTATGTACATGAACATCCTCAACAAAATCATCATTTATTTCTTCAAGATCGATTAAAATATCTGCTATGGTATATTTTTCTGTACTCGAATCTGTTGTATTGCAAGAAGTTTCAGCCACTAAAAAACTTTGAACATCTTCTGGATATTCCAGATTAGATTTATTTTGAAGTCGCTTACCTAAGTTGAGGGAGCTTATCAAAGGATGACATCATGTAAATTTTCTTCTCTTGAGGCTTTCCTGGCATGATGAGTCCGACTTTTTTTTAAGTGCTTGTGTTGACACTCAGCTGCTTCTTCAGCCAACATTCCAAGTGGTGCTGGTGAATGAATAATTATATCCCCAGCATGGGCAAGGACTTTATGCACCGTAGCAGGAATTTTATACCAATCATACAGCTGCAAATATAACCGGTAGGTTGCTTTACAATAACTGTCTAGCTTTTCAGGATTGATTGGCTCTTGGCAGTTTATCGCGATCAGAATGTTCCAGAACCGGTGAATTAGCTCTTCGTTGACATTTAATGCTTCACTTAACAGATTTGGATTCGAAAACGTTCGTCGACAAATGTTTCCAGTTGTACTTGATCCTGTTCCACCTTGCCTTGGCTGGTCGACTCTCACACCAAAGCTATCATAAAGCCTTTTCTGTATAAGTTGTTTTCTCTTCAAGTACGCTTCCTTTAATATCTTTGATACCTGCCACTTTTTAAAATCCATTCGGTAAGATATGTGAAGAAGGCACTCGAAAAATCGCATCCATGCATGTAATGGAGATATTCCATAAATAAGTGTCCCTATCTCTGGTGTATATCCTTTTTCAAACTCCTAGAATATTTGAAAAACAAAACAGTTTTTAAAAATGTACAAGTATTTCTTTAAAAAAATAATACCTCTAGGCTTGTCATTACATTTGGAGTGGCTTTACAAATTGGGCAATTTTGCATAGATGACGTACCAGTTATGTAATTTAGAACTTTACCATCCACCATGCTCATGACAAAATCGAAGACAACCAAAACATATTTCTCCTGCTCCAAATCGATCTTATTTATTTATCATCAGACTAAGGCCGGAGTGGCCTGTGCTGCACATAAAAGACTTCTCCATTCAGCTCGGTTCATGGCTGCACTTCGCCAACCACGCAGTCTGCGGAGGGTCCGCAAGTCGTCCTCCACCTGATCGATTCACCTTGCCCGCTGTGCACCTCGCCTTCTTGTTCCCGTCGGATCGTTGTCGAGAACCATTTTCACCGGATTACTGTCCGACATTCTGGCTACGTGCCCGGCCCACCGCAGTCTTCCGATTTTCGCGGTGTGAACGATGGATGGTTCTCCCAACAGCTGATGCAACCAAGGATGTTAACGATCATTCAATAATTTGCGTTCGATCATTTAGTAGTTTATCAATAACACATTCCAGAAGCTGAATTTCAAAATATGTTGTATGGTGGACTTCTAGTGCGAAGGTTTTTCTACAACTCTGCCTAATGGTTCGTTGTTTGAATTCCACTAGCAACGGAGTTATAGCTATAGTTTCAGTAACTTAGACTAAATGATAACAAAATTCCAATCATTTAGTCTAAGTTACTGCAACTAGCGCTCTAACTCCATTATTAGTTGAATTCTAATAACGAACCATTAGGCAAAGTTGTAGAAAAACCTTCGCACTAGAAGTCCACCATACAACATATTTTGAAATTCAGCTTCTGGAATGTGTTATTGACAAACTACTAAATGATCGAACGCAAATTACTGAATGATCGTTAACATCCTTGGATGCAACTCGTGGTTCATTCGCCTCCTCCACGTACCGTCCGCCATCTGCAACCCACCATAGATGGTACGCAGCACTTTCCTTTCGAAAACTCCCAGTGCGCGTTGGTCCTCCACGAGCATCGTCCAGGTCTCGTGTCCGTAGAGAACTATACTTGAGCCTCTTCCTATCATGTACTTCGTCTTCGACGTGTTGATGACTAGTCCAATCCGTTTAGCTTCGCTTTTCAGTCTGATGTAGGCTTCCTCCATCCTCTCAAAGTTACGTGCCATGATATCAATGTCGATCTTAACTGGAACTAATTCACTTAGTTCTCTCTCTATGGTGTTTTTGCAATCGATCACAACTTGCTTCGATTCCTTCACAAACTCTAGCATAATTGGTCTGCAATAACGAATACTTTGTGGGGTCAAGTTGTACCAGAAAATATGTTTACGATTACTTAGTAAATACAAATGTATTGGAGTCATTGTCACTGAAAATACATCTGAATCATCTTGTTGATTCGTACCTGGGAATGATTGATGGTATTGCGAGTATCCCGTAGATCCGTCCATACCCCAACTACTTAAAAGGACCATTTCGACGAAGTCCTGGTTATTTTCATCCATATATTGATTGATTTCGTGTTTCAATGATTTCACTATTCGTTCTACAGTATGTTGCATTAGCGATTGTATTCTAACCTAAAAGAAAAATATGAATACATATATTATTCCATTTCAAGGGAGATGATCTATCTTTCATTACCTGTATTTTTGTTGCCGTTTTTCGATGGAATCCAGCGGAGGTGAACATATCGCTTTCATTTTTTGTATCACTTTGTAAGTAGGAAATCTTGCAGGATTTTTTTATGTGTTTGTTCGTACACATATTTACTCATATCACAATCGAGAAAATATTCAAAAGTTTCTTCATCGGACATCATTCCATGAGAATCACTTAGAGTAGTGTACATTCTGGAAGCGTGATCTCGGTTTTTTAAAATATGGCCTATCACTTTCACCATACTCGTATCACTTCTGTTGTAGGCAGTTCTTCTTGCTCCCAGTAGCGCTTTTTCTATGGTATCCTCTCTTGGATCCATTAGCTCGTCATTAATTCTTCTGCGCTTCGTACGCTCACTTAAATCCTCAAAATTTGTTGATGGCCTTCCACGAGATGTTGAAGCCACTGGCTCTGGCTCAGCATGATAAAATTCTTCTAATTCAAATTCTGTGTCAAGCCATTCCTCATTATATGAGTCAAAGTAAGTTTTGGACCGGGCCTGCCATTTTTTTCAAATTTCAAATGCAGATTTTTCAATTTTGTATGGAGTTGACTCTTTTTTTGTTTATCCACAGCGAAGCTTTGGCAGATATATTCCAAAGCTTTTTCAACGTGATCTACCTGACGTCCCTCGTGAGCTCTAAATACTTCAATGAGTTGCCTATAATTCATGATTCACCAAATAATAAGTACAAACACTTCACACGATTTACCTTCGCAATCACAGCTCACTATGCACTCAGATAGACATTCATAAATGTTCTGTTTATTTATTTCACCTAGGTACATACCAATAATTATCGAAAGATGTCCTTAGGTACAGACATTTTATCTTCTTGTATTCACATATTGGATTTTAATTAATATCAAAATTTTACTTTTTATGAAATAATTTCAAATAAAGCCTAGAGTATTTTCGTAACCCTCAAGAGTATATTGTTTTTTTTTTCATATTTATTTGCTTGATACTTGATAGATAATGAGTTGCCTCCTCTTGGTGAGCCTACGCCAAATGGGGTATCATATAGCTGCATAAGCTATCGTGTACACGGCCTACCACGAAGCCTACGACACTTTTCGTGTTATCTACTATCTCTATTTTAATTGTTCTTGATGCTCTTTTGTCTTACGCATGGGATTTGTATCCAGCCCATCACAGTCTGCCGTGTATTATGAGAATAATTTCATTTAATGTTTCAAAATTAATGACTTTTTTTCGAAAAAGTGATCGGAATCGCAGATTTGCAGCCATAAGCAGCTGGAATTTGTTTTAATGCCTTCTGGGAGGTCCAAAGAAAGTCGTAGTGGTAGTCGCTAAGCGAAACTTTGAGAAACTTTTTTTGTATGGAACTTTTTGTATGAAAAAAAAATTTTTTATTTTCCCATAACTAACCCGTTCTTCGCAAGTCCATGAAACAAGCTTTCAGAAACTTTTTAAAGAGTTGGAAAAGAGCTACTGTAGCCGAAGATATTGACAGTTGAATAATGCATTGATTTTTCAAGAACTAAAAAGTGTCTCGCTCTAATGCCTATATCTTGATAACCATATGGCTTAGAGTGCTGATATGCTGGGGTTTAATGCTCCAAAGCATTAGCATTTAGTAAGTCAACTTGAATTACGAATCAGAGAAAGTCGATTTTTTTATTTTCGGCCACCTGATTCCCCATAGTGGAGCGTGGGGCGTATCCGAGGATGGAGAGATGCGGCCTCGAACCGTGTATTGTGGCGTCAAATTGTTGATTCAGTGTTATCTGTTTAGATGTAAACTAAATAAATGAAATGAATGAACATGTTAAAAAGAATAATAACATACATTATTTGAAGAAACATCCACTAAAGAAGGAACATATTCACCGTTTCATTATTCGGAGCAAATGCTTTTGCGAGCAAACTATTTAATAAAACAACACATGTTGGAGGATCAATAACGTATAATACTACCAAAGGATATTGAGCTGATAATGTCCAATAAGACACTTTTGAACGTATCTTTGGACGCTGCTCTTTTCGAAAGCATACGAAAATGTGTTTACAAGAGGTACTTTATTTTCGGGGAATTGTGCCATTTGGAGAAATGTTACTTTCGAGGAATTGTTACATTCAGGGAAAATGCATTCGGGGAATTGTCGTACAATCGTTTAAGAGAAATATCGGTTTTTAAAAAGTTGTGGCATCTCACCCGGATTTACCCTACGCTAATTCACAATGTGTCATTTTTTTTGTTGTGTCGTTCCTAGAGGTCGCTGAATGCTAGTCACCACCCACAATTTCTCGTTTCCAAAAGTTTGGAAGAAAATCAGAAGTCAGAAATTTTTAAGCCCCTTTGTCATTTCGTAACAAAACTACAACATTTCTAAATCATCTTTGCGCTCAAATAGACCCCAGTGCACTAGGAACAAACCATTACAAATTGAATGTGATTAGTTTAATTGGATTATAATAGTCACCTATGAATCAAATTTTCCGGAAAAACGGACAATTTGTGCAAATAAAATTGATGTTATTTATGCAAAAATTGACTACTGGCGAAACCTAAAAAGACAGTTAAAGCGTTTTTGCAGAATGTTATGGGTCCTGGTGTTATGGTCTGGTAAAAAATGTGAAGCAGGCGCAAATATTTTTTTTCGAGTTGAATTTTACAATTCCCCCCTTTTTCCACTTCCTCCAGTGTACTTTACAAATTTTCCCAACATATAGCTTAATATGGTGCAGTTATGTGCTGCATCAGGGCTCCACATGTTCAAACTCTAAGCACGTTATTCTGACTTTTCAAACAATGTAATTGAAAACAAAACCGAAATTCCAGGTCTAATTTGCAAGGTTCGAAATCAACATATTGACCCTAAACTTCAAATCCTTTCCTCCATTCGCCACACACGCAATTCAATTGCTCACTCCAACGTTGCTGTAATGGGACGAGCTTGATATCGCATGGGCGGGTCGATATTTTATGAATATCGAATCGCATCGTGTTGCATATTTCTGCGATTACCAACCTGCTGTGCCACTAAAGCACTAGTGCAATGGGAAAATGGGACGATAAACGTTTTGCGATTGTGCCCGGATAGCGATAGGACAATGGCACTCGGATTGCGATTGCAGAGATGTTGAAATCCTGGAGCAGGCGTTATTTGTCACGGTCTTTTGTATGGATGGTAATGGTTACAACACGTGGCCGGGGGATGGCCAGGATGTCGGGTGGGGGGGGGCAAAACGTGAATACAGTAGTAATGTGTTTGTCTCCCGGTTGTGTCGTAGGACGTGGATCGGGTATTTCGCGTGAACAATGCGTGCTGAATATTACAAAATTGTCACGCCGTCAATAGTGAGGCTTGTGGCGGTCGATTTCGATGGAGTATGTCAAACGAGAAAATGGGTTGTGGGAATATAGATTTTTTGTCAGTTTATTCTGAATGGAAAGCTATGGATGAGAAATACACGTTTTGATTGGATAACCCTTGGCAATTTTGAATAATTGATGGAACTGTTGCGTCACATAAACTCAATGTTCATTGTACTTGATGGTTTTACTGTATTAAAAAAGGATTGAGCATTCTACTGCGTGTTCATTGATAAGCGATTTATTTCAGTGTCATATAAATTAGTACAAAAACAATTTTTGATTTCTGTTCATAAGGGTTGGATCCTGTAAATCTATCAACAATTAGGCCAGCTCATGGCTGGGAGTGCAGTCGGACACTGATAGAGATGCGTTCCATCATGGGACAGATGGTACGCAGCACGTCCACGAGCATGGTCCAGGTCTCGTATCCGTAGCCAAATACACAGGCCTAATGAGCGTTGTGTAGATAGTCAATTTGGTACAGAGGCGAACTCTATTCGATCGGAGTGTCTCGCGGAGTTCAAAGTACTCACAATTCCCTCCAGCGACTCGGACATATTTTTGGTGTACATTGCAATTCTAGATATTTTTGTTGATACATTCCTGAAAACGCAGTCCAAAACTGGTTGGACATCCCAAAAAATATTTGGTGTTGTTTCTTTATAAGCATTGACATAATCTAACGAAAAACCATTAATCTATGCATTTTGCAAGTGCGTAAAAATAAGTGGAATTGAATGGGTTTAAGCACATGTGTTGGTTTTATACCAACGGGACTGAAGGGGTTAAATCCGTAACTATAATTGCCGCAATGAAACACGAGACTGGGTGTTGTTCAACGGCTGAATTATAATTTTCCTGGCAAAGGTAACGTTATACATAATTGTAATAGCATAATTTACTCATAATTCATTTATGTAGTGTAATAATAGATATAAGTTTATGTTATACAATCAGTGCTTTCATAAGATTCATAGTTTGTTCTTAGATTAGTTGACTTACGTTTAGTCCCTTATGTGGTCGTTCGTAGCTTTCTGTCGATTCCTAGTAATTATATTGTAATTAGAGTCGTTTACGATGAAATTAAACTGTTTACCCTTACCGTGATTGTGCGCTTTTTACGTTAGATGGGAATTAGGGTTAGGCTCGAAACAATTTATGTTGGGAATCTAGCTAATAAGTAAATTGATGTAGTATTTCAGTAGTCTCAAATGAATTCAACATTTTTACCTAATATAAACCACTGTAGTAATAAGAACTTCCCAACTTTATAATAATTATTTTTAGTTTAGAATAGAAACAATTGTAATTTAGTTTAGCTTTTAGATTTTAAGGCGACTTCTCGATTTTGTTTATATATCCTTACTTCGCTAATTGACGTTGCCAACTTTTACATTACCTATAGCAGCTCTTCATCGGTTGTGTTTGTGGATAAGCTTACTGAATGCATAGATGCGTGCTGGCAGCAAGCTGCCTCGCCAACACTCCCCCCAGGTACGCTGACTCCTCAGACTGCTACTCCATTTCCCGCTCGACGTCCAGTACTGCTAGCTTGACCACCGGCCTTTCGTATATACCAGCAATCGTACGAACTGTTGCTGATCTTACTTCTCCATCTTTACTTGGACGAACTGCTATTATCCGACCCTTTGGCCAGCAATTGCGAGGAAGTGTTTGATCCACGATAACAACTATGTCACCGACTTTCACTGTTCGCGCTGTGTGGGAATACCACTTCGTTCTCCTTGTTATTTCTGGTAAATACTGCAATATCCAGCGTCTCCAAAATTGGTTGGCAATAATTTGGGAAGAACGCCAGCATTGCCGCACGATGGTGCTAGTATCGTTGAGTGCCGTAAGCGGTTTAACTCCATTAGAAATCCCAAGAAGGATGTGGTTGGGGGTTAGAACTGGAGCTGACTCATCTTCAATAGGAATGTGTGTAAGCGGTCTTGAGTTTGTCGTGTTCTCGATTTCGATCAACGCATTTCGCAATACTTCATCGGACGGCATATGTGGAAGATTCAGTGATCTCAAACAATTTTTTATGCTACGAATCAGACGCTCCCAGCTCCCGCCCATATGTGGGGCTAACGGCGGATTAAAAGACCAAGTGGTCTCAGAGCTAGTAAATTCGTTTAAAATAACATCTTCGTTGAGTTCTTCCATAGCAGACTTTAATTCTTTGCTTGTCCCAATAAAATTTGTTCCGCGGTCGCAATATATGTGGCGCGGAACACCACGTCGAGCTATCATGTTGCGTATCACCATTACGCAGGATTGTGTGTTGAGCGAGTGTGCTACTTCGATGTGAACCGCTCGAGTTGTCATGCACGTCGCTAGCATTCCCCATCGTTTCTCAACTCTTCTTCCTATGACTACTTCCATTGGTCCGAAATAGTCAATCCCTGCGTGAGTGAAAGGTCGACTATACACCGCTAACCTTGCGGCAGGCAGGTCTGCCATTATTGGCGGAAGGGGTGTAGCTCGATCGTTTTTGCAACGTTGACAATTTTTTCTCACCTTGGCACAGCATACACGGATTCGTGAGATTACATATTTCTGGCGTAATTCGTTTACTACAGTTTCTTGGTTGAGGTGGTGGTATTTGGCATGATAATGTGCTATGATTAAAGTGGTAACATGATGATCACGGGGTAGGATTATTGGATTTTTTGCTTCTTCGCTTATGAACGCACAGCCGGAAGTCCGGCCTCGCATCCGCAGTACTCCGTCGTCGTCCAGAAACGGGGTTGATTTGTAAAGTTGACTGTTTTGTGGGATCTGCTTGCCTTGGGTTAGGATAGAAATTTCCGCAGCGTAGGACTCTCGTTGAACTAACCGAAAGATACTATTTTCGGCTGCGCGTAATTCCTCTGTACGTAATGGACCATTGGTGATAGCTTGACCCTGAATCCGGCGTCGACAGTTGTCCGGAAAACGAAGTATGAAGCCGATTACTTTGATTAGTCGTCTCCAGTTAGAGTAGTCTGTGATAGGAATTGCTGGTGATACCGGTGAGATATGGGCAACCAGATGGGTACGCAGCTCCTCTCGTGATGCTTTGTGGACTTGAGTTTGTTGCGGCCACTCCGCTTCGGGCTGCCTTAAAAATCTAGGTACAGTAAACCATCTACTACCAACGGTCAGATCAGGTCGTCCCTGCCATTTGGTGGCATCATCTGCGACGTGTGAACAGTTCTACGTCACTGTTTGGAGATTTTTGAGCATTGTAGCATCGAGGTATTTGAACGCTTTCGACTTCTGGTAGCACTTGTAGCCAAGTTTGCCATTTGAAAAATAGAACGTCATTGATTTCTTCATCCCATTGAATACCAGATCGCCAAATTTCTTGCAATAAAACCTTCAAAAAGATAAGGAAGTGAGCAATCATGCCGAGGGGGTCAAAAATTGTCATGAGCACTTTCTACACTTCGCGCTTCGAGGGTCGTCGTCTTCCAGTCAACAGCGCTTCGTCATAACGGGCCCATCCTATTTTGAACGTAAACGTGTCTTTTTGAGTGCACCACCATAGTCCCAATACTTTCTCCGTAGCTAGTTCAGCTGAAACGTCTAGATTCTTCGTCTTCGTGTCAATTTCTCCGAGTGATTTCAGTACTGCCGGGGAGTTGCTTATCCAGTTACGGATTTCAAACCCGCCATGAGAGTGTACGTATTTTACTTGATGCGCTAAAAGAATAGCTTCCTCTTTCGTCTCCACGCTCACTAACATGTCATCCACATAGTGACGTTTGATGATGGTGTCAACCGCTTTTGGATACTTTTCTGTGAACCGTTCCGCATTTATATTTTTGACGAATTGGGCGCTGCTGGGCGAGCAACACGCTCCGAAAGTCATTACGCGCATTTCCAAAACGGCAACTTCCCCAGTGTCGTCCTTCCAGAAGAATCGTTGACATGGGCAGTCCTGATCCCGAATTACAACCTGGTGATACATCTCACGTATGTCGCCGGTTAGTCCAATGCAATGCTCACGGAACTGGAGTAGAATGGCAAACAGCGAGCACAGCTGATCGGGACCTTTTAGAAGAGCGGAATTCAGCGAGACTCCAAAAATTGTAGCTGCGGCATCCCAAACCATTCGCACTTTTCCCGGCTTGTTCGGATTAATCACTGGGAATATGGGTAGATACCACGAACGTGAGGTGGAACGTACGTCTTCTTCCTTAGGCAGTTTACGAATGTACCCCTTTTCAAGATATTCTTTAATTTTCTGATTCATGATCTTTTCTAGGTCTGGATCCTTGCGCAGTCGCTTTTCCAATAAACGATGTCGTCGTAGTGCCATTGGTCGACTGTCCGGTAGACGGATGTCGTCATAGCGCCAGAGCAGACCTGTTTCATATCGTTCACCGTTGAAGTTGGTTAGTGCTTCCAACAATCTGCAACTACGCTGATCTTCGGAAGACAATAGTGCTTCACTAGGCTTTGCCACACCAAGGCTATCGAGAGCGAAATATTCCTTCATAGCCTGATGCAGGTCTTCATCCGTACTACCTTCGCGCATTCCTACATTAAAAGAGTAATGTACCATGTTAGGCGCATTCTCTGCATCGCTTCCACCACATACGGTCCATCCCAATCGAGTCTTGATTGCAATTGGCTGCTCTTGCTTCCCTTCTCGACTTTGCAGAACAAGACTCACATGTGCGTGCTTCAGGCCAAGCAAAATTCGAGGACGAGCGCATTTGTATGACTCAATGGGTAAGCCACGCAGATGAGGAAACTGCTTTTTCATGTTCTCTGCATCTAGCGACTGTGTTGGCAGCTGGAGTTCCTTTACTGTTCGCACTTAATTTAGTTCAAACCTTCTTGCTCCACTGTATGTGCCTGCAATCGAAACGGTAGTAGTACAGGAGCCTTCTTCGCAACGCTCAGTACCACCAGTCCATCGAAGGTATAACGGGTTTTCAATTCCATCCAATCCCAACTCGTCAGCGAGATCTTCATCCATGAGAGTGAGCTTTGATCCTTCGTCTAAAAATGCAAAGGTTTGGACGTTTCCATTCCATTAAGAGTAACTGGGAGATAATGGAACAGAGAGATGCTGGTGCCAGAGCGATGAGTGTTGCAATCGTGCCGTGATGTACTCGTTCCCTGTCGCTCTTGTCTGTGTTCTTCAGTCGCTGGGTTCTCCTCTCTTTTGTCTTGGTTTGCGTTATGTAGCAGCTCATGATGCTTCCGCGTGCAACCATTTTTACCGCATACCTTAGCCTTGCATAGTCCGCTGTGCGTTATAAGACAACGGCGGCACAAATTGCAGTCACGTATTATTGCCCAACGCGAATCTCTAGATAACTCCTGAAATTGCTTGCATTTTTCTATTGTCTTGCAGCTTCCCTTACAAACCAAATATTCATTTAGAGTTTTCCTATTAGTTTCCTTCGGCGGCTCCGATTCAGATTCGCTAGATGCTGTGTGCGCGTTGAGAAATCCTGTGTTTTTCTTTGTTGGGCTGGTCTCGGTCTTTGGATACTTGGAACTCTGGACTCCAGGTATAATCACAGTACTAGCCGCTTCTGCTAAAGAGTTTATCCAGTTTCCAAAGGTCGTGAGGTTGACTCGAGAAAATGTCTGCCGATATCTTGCCCAGTCCAATTTGATAGATGGCGGTAGTTTACTAACGAGTTGATGCAAAAGAGACACATTATATAGATGATCCTCCAGCTCGCATGCATCTATGATCGCGCAGAAATTTTGAACTTCAACAGCAAAATCCACTATTGTCTCCAATTTGTCTTCTCGTAATGGAGGTAAAGCTGTAATCTTCGCTATAAGCGAATGAACAATTGCTTCAGGTTGTCCAAATCGCATCCGAAGTGTAGCAATAACTCCTTCAATATTTGATGGATGCATCAAACGGCTCTTTACGGTGTCGTATGCCGTCCCCGTTAGGCATTTTTGCAATCGGATCGCGTTCTCTGCATCCGTGAACCCACACATGGTTGTGGTATTGATATAGGAAGAATAAAACAGAGGCCACTCTTCTGGGTTCCCAGAAAAGCTCGGCAGGTCCTTCGATACCGCTTGACGTGCCGCCAATTGCCTCTTGCTGAGCAGACATTGGTCGTCTGATTCCTCCTGATGTTTTGATCTTCCACTAGCGTAGTGACGCATCGATAGTAATCGTTCGGGACCATATTCCCTACCGACATCATTGGACGTTGCTTTCATCGAGAAGGTTCTTCCAATGGTTAGTTGATCCTGCCTTAGTGGAACCATCCGCTCTAGCTGTGCTGCTAAGGGATTTAAACTTTCAAATTGTGCTGGATTTTTCGTGGAGTGTCTCTCTGTATCGAAGATATCCTCATTCGGGTTCAGCATAGCTCCCTCTTTCCGATTGGTTTTGTTGCCATGCACCCAGTCGCGCACTCGACTTAAGCTAGAGCTCGCCCTAGAACTTTTCTCACTTGCTGCTTCCTCTAAAAGTGCATACTTTCTTTCTAGGGAATCTCTTGCCAGCCTCTCTTCCTCCTCTAGTTTCTGTAATTGTAGCTTTAGTAGTGTTCCTGAAGATCTACGGGACGATGATATCGACAAAATACTTGATTCTTCCAGACTGTTGGCCTTTTTGCTATCTGACTGTACCTGTTTGCTATTCGTTTCCTTTGGGCCTTTGCTTCCTGAACGTGACTGCTTGCCATCCGCTTCCTTTTGACTACTGGCCTGCTCCTTATCTACGTCGAGAACTGCTACTGAACCTTGCTCGCATTTCTTATCCGGATCCTCTGACATTCGCTGATTTACCACATCCGTGCCATTTTTCGCACCACGTGCTGGTTGGAGTTGTTTGCTGCAGGTAGATCCAGTTCGCTGAGCCCATTCTGCCGATAAGCACTTTGGACAGCTCCAACTGTGGTCCGCCACCTCCTCCGTAACACCAACACAGCCAAAATGATGCCACTTATCGCACTTGTCACACTGCACCATTTCATCGGAATCCGGACCTTCACAAGATTTGCAAGTCCTACCGACTAAAGTTTGACCTTCCATCTCGTCAGGAGCTCCCGTGACCACCACTGATATTATACCACTATCGACCACCTCAACCACTTTTGTTTTCGAGCTCTTGCCCTTATTTTGCCCTTTAACGCCCTTACTGGAACCGTGCGCCCCACGACTTGACATATCCGAAGTATAAACGAAAATTATAAGTTGTTGGTTTTATACCAACGGGACTGAAGGGGTTAAATCCGTAACTATAATTGCCGCAATGAAACACGAGACTGGGTGTTGTTCAACGGCTGAATTATAATTTTCCTGGCAAAGGTAACGTTATACATAATTGTAATAGCATAATTTACTCATAATTCATTTATGTAGTGTAATAATAGATATAAGTTTATGTTATACAATCAGTGCTTTCATAAGATTCATAGTTTGTTCTTAGATTAGTTGACTTACGTTTAGTCCCTTATGTGGTCGTTCGTAGCTTTCTGTCGATTCCTAGTAATTATATTGTAATTAGAGTCGTTTACGATGAAATTAAACTGTTTACCCTTACCGTGATTGTGCGCTTTTACGTTAGATGGGAATTAGGGTTAGGCTCAGAAACAATTTATGTTGGGAATCTAGCTAATAAGTAAATTGATGTAGTATTTCAGTAGTCTCAAATGAATTCAACATTTTTACCTAATATAAACCACTGTAGTAATAAGAACTTCCCAACTTTATAATAATTATTTTTAGTTTAGAATAGAAACAATTGTAATTTAGTTTAGCTTTTAGATTTTAAGGCGACTTCTCGATTTTGTTTATATATCCTTACTTCGCTAATTGACGTTGCCAACTTTTACATTACCTATAGCAGCTCTTCGTCGGTTGTGTTTGTGAATAAGCTTACTGAATGCATAGATGCGCGCTGACAGCAAGCTGCCTCGCCAACAACATGTTCGATGTTTCCATTCATCTCCCATCAATTTTTGTTCCCGAATGTGAATCTTTTGTAAAGCTGTATTGCTTCTTCCTAATTTTCAAATCTATTTATCCTACTCTAAGGATATAAAATTTCCATCCTTAATGGGGTGTTAAACGGAACTACTTTTTCTTCTTCTACTTATTGGCATTACATCCCCCACTGGGATATTGCCGCCTCGCACCTCAGTTCTTAACTGCGAGCTTCTAAACCAAGTTACCATTTTTGTATTCGTATATCATGAGGCTAACACGATGATATATTCATGCCCAAAGAAGTTGAGAAAATTTACAACCCGAAAATTTCCTTAAACGGAATTTGGAAACATTAAAAATCATTCATTATCCCTAAGAGGTGTTTGCGTGAAACTGATTACGACACCTACTCCATCACCTTCAACCTTCATTATTCAAGACGCCCCACTTTGCTCAAAGCACAACCATTTGTGCTTCGCTGTAAATTTTAAACGGTCTCAAGCAAGCAGTAACCATTTCAGTCCATCCTGTCACGGAAAAGCGTTTTTTCACGTGTGCCGTGCGGCGGCGGCACGGCGATGGAGCGATAAACCGTGGCATACGGCAGCACCGCGTTCCAACGAGCTGTCCTAATTAGCCCGGTGAAAACTTTTCGCTCAAGAGCTTCTCCTTTCGGTTCTCGGTATTGCCGCGTCGGGAAAAGGTAAACTCTCTATCGCCACACCATCATCATCGGTAATCGTTGTCAGTCTGTGACAATAATTTCGACACGGAGCCCACGCGCTAAACATGGTCACGCTCTGTCGAAAGTTTTCCACCCGTTCGTTCATTAACTGGTTGAACAAATATTTTCCTCGATACGGTGCAAAAAACCGTAGACTGGGAAAACTCCACCCACGGAAGGCAATCCAACCCGATCCAATTAGAAATTGATTACCGAAATTGTCTGTCGGCAGCCGGACGTTATTGAAAGCCTGGTGTGTCAGAGGCGAGCGGTTTCAATCAGTTTAGCTATCAGGAACGATTATCGGGATGTTATCTGAATCGTTGCGTTGGTGATGATAGGATTTCACATCAACAAGGTTGTTTTGCTTCGGAGATGGAATAAAATTCAAACGTTTCTACAGCCGGGGGAAAAGTTTCTGTGGAATCTATCTACTGCTCCTGGAGTAGTGGATTTCAGAGAAGTATTTTGATGGAGTAAGCATGATAATGCAAGTTTGAAAAATAGAAGTTGTTATTGATGTGACGTCGAGTACGTGCTGATTCGTTATTATGCGATTTTCATGCATGCATCTCATTTGGAAGTACTGCTATTTACATTTCCGATCTTTATTATTATGTCGCATTGAAACTGAAAAAATAGATGGGTTGTACGTATTACAATTTTGCAAATATTTATCACAATATGACGTGGAAATTTTTATGTATAAAATAAGTTGAGGGTTTCTATGTAGCCATTAAACTTACTTACCTTACTTACCAATTTGCAACATTTTCTACCCGTATATGCATCCCCCAACACGAACATCAGATTGATGTAAGTCACAGGTTTATTAGTCCACAGCAAGATTTCCTTTGTGTTGTAACCGTCCTTTACAAATTAGTTGCTGGCTCCACCACTTGTTTAATTTATAATTTAATTTTGACACACACCTATAGGTTGGCTCCACACATCCATCAGTGATTGTCGGCCCTGTCAGGCTTTCACGCGCATTTGACAGTTGTCTTACCCACAGTATATTCGCCTCAACATTAGATTCATAATCTATTAATTATTAATTATCTAAGCTTCATCCGATTATTTTATGCTGAAATTTATTGACAGCGGTCACATAGCGGTCACATAGTGCAGCGGTGCAGGTGGGTTGCGAAAATCAACACACTTAAATTGAGAATTGCAGCTCGGTAATATTTTTAATGATTTTTTACGGTAAAATGAAATTTCAACCGAGAGCTCAGTTAATTGTGGTTAATTTACTGATTTCTGCAATAATTTCTACCGATGCCTCAGTAAATCAAATCGACCACATCTGCATCAGCCGAAAATGAAAACGGAGCCAGAATAAACGTAGTGCAGATATCGCGTCTGATCATCACCTCCTTATCGGCGAAATACGCCTGAGCATTGCGCGGATTCGTCGGCAGGAGGAGAGAGTTGGACGACGGTTCAACACACGCCGATTGGAGGATACCACGGTGAAACGGTCCTTCGTTGAAGAACTGGAGACTCAGATATTCTGGAAGGTGGAAGCGTAGAAGACCAATGGACCGCCATCAAAAACGCCTTCATCGCCACCAGCGAGAATAATCTGGGAGAACTGCGCACCCAGAGAAAAGAATGGATCACAAATGAGACTTGGAGGACGATAGAGGAGCGAAGCGAAGTCAAAGCCGCGATAGAGCGATAAAAAACCAGAGGAGCCAAAGTCTTAGCCAGTCAATGATAAGTACTCGGCTCTTGAGAAAGAAGGAAAACGCTCATGTCGACGGGACAAGCGAGCGTGGGCAGACTTTCTGGCCGACGAAGGAGAGAGGGCCCCAGCAACCAGGGATATTCGCCTCCTCTACGATATTTCACGACGCTTAGGCGGGGCGAAGATAAATGCAACGATGCCTGTGAAAGACGCGAATGGTCAGATATTGACCGACCCAACTGACCAGCTGAAACGCTGGTACGAGCACTTCGAACAACTTTTTCAAGTGCCAGCCAGGCCACCACCACCTCGGCATGATCTGACTAGAATCCGACGTATAACAGGCGTCAATACCAAAGCCCCATCACTGCTAAAAATTCAAACAGCTATCCAAAGCATGAAATCGAATAAAGCCCCAGGGGTCGATCGCATATCAGCCGAGATGCTGAAAGCTGACCCCATGACATCCGCTCAACTACTGCATTATTTATTTCGTAATATCTGGGACAGAGCAACTTTCCCGGTTGACTGGACTGGATCTTAGTGAAGGTACCTAAAAAGGGTGACCTGACTGTATGCGATAACTGGCGAGGCATTATGTTGCTGTTTACCGTTCTCAAAGTTCTATGCAAAGTTATCCTAGCCCGGATTCAGGAGAAGATCGATGCGACTCTCCGACGGCAGCAGGCCGGATTCCGTGCCGGAAGATCCTGTGTGGACCATATTGTCACGCTCCGTATTATTCTGGAGTAGGTCAACGAATTCCAAGAGTCCCTTTACTTGGAATTCATTGGCTTCGAAAAAGCTTTCGAACGTCTCAATCACGAGAATATGTGGAGCGCCTTGAGACGCAAGGGGGTTCAGGAGAAAATCATCGGCCTCATCGAGGCACAGTATGAGGCTTTCTCGTGTAGAGTGCTGCACAATGGGGTCTTGTAGGTGCGATTGACCGTGCACCAAACTGCGGGCTGTTATGGGAGCCTATAATCATGGAGCACCTAAACGACTTCGAACACGGTGACCCCTTCCAGTTTCACAGTAGCCGGGCAACCAGTGGAGAATGTAGAATTCTTCCGATATCTTGGTAGCCAAATGGCCTCAGACGGCGGTACCAAGATCGACATAGGCGCAAGAATCAAGAATCAAGAAAGGGCTGCCTTTGTGAGTTTAAAAAATATCTATCTGGAAAAACAGGCAGACAAGTAAACGCACCAAAATACGAATTTTCAACTCTAACGTCAAGTGCTGTGCTGTTATACGCTAGCGAAACATGGTGTGTACCAGTGGAGAACACTCAGCGGTTACAGGTGCTCATCAACAGATGCCTACGGTATATAATTCGAGCCTGGTGGCCTCACAACTGGATCTCAAACAACGAGCTCCGTAGTCGTTGCCACCAGAGGCCGATAGCAACAGAAATTCGGGATCGGAAGTGGGGCTGGGTCGGCCACACTCTACGTAGGGGCGGAAACGAAATCTGTAAGCAAGCATTAGACTGGAACCCAGCGGGACATCGCAGCAGAGGCAGACCCAGAGGCTCATGGCGACGAAACCTCAATAAAGAAATAAAAGAAGTCGACTGAAATCTAACCTGGCAACAGGTTAAAGCGATAGCTGGACAACGCTCAGGATGGAGATCTTTCTAGTCGGCCATTTGCACCACCGGAGGTGTACATACACTTAAATCAAGAATTGCAGCTCGGTAATATTTTTTACATTACCGATCAACTCTGTTCTCCCTGTACTCAAAAAATACCGATCGTTCAATAAAACCAAAGTTGCTGTTTCCTATTATGGACCCCCCCTTGTGTGCTAGTAATAGACCCTCTAACGTATTTACTTTTACAAATCAGTTAATATAACTTAATTTTAGTATCCCAAGCCACAACAAATGCATCGAACAACTACGCTGATATGTGAAGCAAATTTATACAATGAAAATTTGCAGGAAATCGTTGATTCTAGCGTTAACTTTTGGTTTTTATTCAGGGGGTCTATTATACGTACGGGGTCCATTACTAGCTTCTTCTTCTTATTGGCATTACATCCCCACATACTGGGACAGAGCCGCCTCGCAGCTTAGTGTTCATTAAGCACATCCACAGTAATTAACTGCGAGGTTTCTAAGCCAGATTACCATTTTTGCATTCGTATATCATGAGGCTAGCACGATGATACTTTTATGCCCAGGGAAGTCGAGACAATTTCCAATCCGAAAATTGCCTACACCGCACCAGGAATCGAACCCAGCCTCCTTCAGCTTGGCCTTGCTTTGTAGCCGCGCGTCTTACCGCACGGCTAAGGAGGGCCCCATTACTAGCACTCACTTCCTATATAGATTGAAGGGACCGAGGAAACCATCGACATAGTGAGAGATATCGAGATACAGAACATCGTCGACTATAGAAGAAAGAAATACGAAGGAAGAGGGAAGAAAGGAGACGGAAGAAGGAAGAAGGAAAAAGACGAATAAAGAAAGAAAGTGGAAGAGGGAAGAAATAAGAAGGCGAAAGGAGGTTGGAAAAAAGGAAGGGATAAGGAAGAAGAAAAAAAAGGAGAGGGAAGGAAGAAGAAATGAAGAGGAAGAAGAAGTAAGTAGGAAAGAGAAAAAGAAAGAAGAAAGAAAGAAGGAGGAAAAAGAAGACGGAAAAAAGAAGAACGAAGAAAGGAAAAAGAAGAACGAAGAAGGAAGAAGGAAAAAAGGAAGAAAGAAGAAAGAAGAAGGAAGAAGGGAAAAGGTAGAAGGAAGAAGAAAGAAAGGAGAAGGAAGAAGGGAGAAGGAAGAAAGAAAAATGAAGAACGAAACTTGAAGAAGGGAGAAGGAAGAAGGAGGATGAAAAAAAGGGAAGATGGAAGAAGGAATGAATAAGAACAAAGGAAGAAGGAAAGAGGGAAGAAGGAAAGCGAAAAAAGAAAAAATAAAGAAAGAAGAAAGACGAAGGAAAGAGAAAAAGGAAGAAGGAAAAAAGAAGAACTAAGAAGGAACAAGAAGAACAAAAGAAGAAGTAAGAGAAAGAAAGAATAAAGAAGAAGGAACATAAAGAAAGAAAATTAAACAACGAAGAACGATAATATAATAAGAATAAATTTCTCACTTTTCAATACTGATTTCTTATTTTTCACTTTTCTTATTTCACATCCCACTTCTCATTTCTCAGTTCTTAATTCTTCCTTCGCAGTTCTCATTTCTCAGTTGTCATTTACTAGTTCTCAGTTCTCATATCTCAGATCCCAGCCACCCCCGACGGCGGAACTGCACATCAAGTTGTGGAAAACGCCCTATCCCTAACCGTAAATTGTTAAAGTACTCGGCATCTCCACCTTGGCCTCACTTTTCTGCATAATTTCTGTTCCGTCAAAGTCAACTATCGTACCTTAACTGAACCGCTTCATAAGCCCCGCAGGACCAGCTACAGGGCCATTGATCTCCATGTCCGGCAAACCATTATAGAGAGCCTGAAGCTCACCTGCATTGTATAACGCAACTTGCTTTCATGGAAGAAGAAAGAATGTAGAATGAAGAAGGAAGAAAAGAGAAGGGAGAAAGACAAAGCAAGAAGGAAAAAGGTAGAAGGAAGAAAGACGAAGGAAGACGGAAAAAGAAGACGGAAAAAGAAGAAGGAAGATGGAAGAAGGAACAAGGAAGAAGCAAGAAGAAAGAAGCAAGGAAAAATAAGGAAGAGGTAGAAGCAAGATAGAAGAAGGAAGAAGAAAGAAGAAGGAAGAAGAAAGAAAAAGGAAGAAGAAGAAAGAAGAAGAAGGAAGAAGGAAAAGGGTAGAAAGATAAAAGATTAAGAAAGGAGGAAGGAAGAAGAATGCAGAACGAAGGAAGAGGAAAGAAGAACGAATAAAGAAGAATGAAAATAGAAGAAGGGAGAAGGAAGGAGGAGGAGGGAAAAAGGAGAAGGCAGAAGGAAGTAGGAAGAAGATCAAAGGAAGATGGATGAGAAGTAAGAAGGAAAGAGTAAAAGGAAGAAATTAGAAGAAAGGAGTAAGGAGAAAATGGAAGAAGAAAAAATAAGAATGAAGGGGAATGAAGGAATGAAGAAGAAGGAGCATAAAGAAAAAAAATAAGAGCGAAAATGCAGAAAAAAAGGATGATTTTTTAATTTTAAATACTCACTTCTTTTCTCTCACTTTTCTTGTTTTATATCTCACTTCTCAGTTTTCAATTCTTCCTTCGCAGTTCTCATTTCTCAGTTACTAGTTTTCATATCTTAGTTCCCAGTTCCCTATTTTCAGTTCACACTTCTTAGTTCTTAGTTCTCAGTTCTCAGTCCTTAGTTCCCAGTTCTTATTTCTAAGTTATCAGCTCCCAGATTTCAGTTTCCAGTACTTAGTTCTCAATCTCAGTTCTCATTTCTCAGTTCCCAATTCTTCAGTTCTCCGTTCCAAATTGTATGTTCTCAGTTCCCAGTTCTCAACCCCCACTCCGCGAAAAAGATTATCAGCTGGATGAACTCACCGAATTCTGGATGGCTTACCGGCCCACTCGTTGACCTACGGCCAGGTTAATGTGCCCGTCTCGAGGGACGACGATGACGCCAAGCGACTGCTTGATCGATGGCGGTTGGCTTGCCCGCTCTAAACGGCGGCGATGCAGGCGACAAGCGGTGGCAATTCGCGATGGCCGTTGGTGATTGGTTGAATCCGACCGATTTATGGACCCTGTCAATGCGGAGGTCCCTTGGGATTTGGTGACGTATCGTTCGGCTTCCAGCGAGATGTCGATTGCTGGGATAGTTTCCGTCCGTAACAGGGAGAAAGCTTGGGTGCGAATTAGGTTGCTGCGAAATAGACAACCAAATGCCTAAACAGAACACTAAGCACAAGCACAGCACATATCGAGCACATTACCTTTTCGTTTTAGCTTCAACTTTACTTCGCACACAACTCCTAATTACGCACACTTTACTTTCTAATCTAAAGAACGAGAAAAATATTTAGTAAACTGTATGTACTAAACGGCACTTTATATTTACAACATACTACTTATAAAAAAAAAACAAATAACTACAAGCGCGCACACTTCCGATATGCTGAGATTAAGGAAAGTGAATTCCGGACAATCCGGAAATTCGCTATTTCCCGAAATTTTTTCGGGCACATTCATGACTGCACAATTACGAAGGATAACTCGGTGCGCTGGACCTGTTGCCGTCCCTTTCCAGCCTTTCTAAGCGACAAATAAACTCGCCCAAGGAAAGATTTGGCAAAAATTTATGGCTTTGTTGCCTATACTAAGGGGTTCAACATTTAAACATTTGAATGGCATTTTCTTCCATTTACATATGTACAGAAACACATTTACTATTTACAAAATTCTGATCGTTACAAGTTCGAGCTTCTCATTTCTTAATACACAATTCTCACTACTCCCTTTCCATTTCGCACTTCTTACTCTTCCTCTCACTTCTCATTCTTCACTTTTCAATTCTCACATATCACTTTTTACGTCTTTTTCCTTACGACTTCTCACTTCTCAATTCTCATTCTTCATTATTCGTAGTATGAGGTAAATTTATTTTAACTATTCGACCAAACGGCATTCGGCCAAATGGTCTGACACTCATTTGACAGGTTCCTTAATTGGTTGCTCCGTTTCAAGTGCCCATATGGCCTTGGTTCCACCACACAAGTGAATCCCTGATCCCTGTATCAAAATTCACAGAAATAAAGAATATAAAAAAACCCATATTAATTCCTCTAGCGGTGATGGTACCTTTCTCGTACATTTTAAAATTTTATTAGGAATGGTACAAAAGATAGGTCAAAATAATACTTCAGGGAGATGGGTCCTATTATTTCCATCATTTATCATTTGTATACATTCATTGCTATACATTTCAGCTCAAAAAAAAAATGAATTTGAATTTTTTTTCAAGAGCGGACCCATGGAGAAAAACAGTGATTTGGAAATAACTCCGGAACGCCTGAGCCTACCAAATAAACGAACTTGAAAAGATATATAAATCCGGAACGCAATGACCAGATCCAATTTTCAAAAGAGAGCGGAGTTCACGTTGAATGAATGAGTGAGTTTTTTGCGTACATACACACAGACAGACATCATCTCAGTTCGTCGAGTTGAGTTTATTGATATTTAACACTATGGGTCTCAGCGAATCCTAAAAAGTTTATATTTGAAGGGAATATTTAGCCTTTACTCGTACTTAATACGAGAAAGGAAAAAAGGAAACCCGAGCTAGTTTCCAATCAAAATTTTAATGATTTTTCAATGAACAATTAAACAAATTTCTCGTAGTAATTCAGAATTTAAGGTATTCGATGGTTTCGATTTTAAATTGAAACTAATCAATTTAAAATGTAGATTCAAAACGTTTGAGATCTTTTTGAAAAAGGCCAAGGTTATAAAAATGCTACCACATACATTTACGACAATAAACTTGCCGAAAAAATATCACCCAAATTCAAGATTATGGTTGGGTACTTTTAGTAATGCTGTAGCAAATTGTTTCTAAAAATACTGAATTTGTTTCAATGAAAGAAAGCCCTGGTTTCTGTGTCACAATCGATTTATAAGCAGCGAAAAAATGTCGAGTAATCTTTCCAGCCGCAAACCCATTTGTAAGCCGATGTCGTGTCACCACCGTAACCAAAGAGAAAATAAAATACAGAAAGCCTCCGGTCTTGTCTCATAACCTGCTCGGAAAATGCCCATCATTGGCAGACGCGCGCTTTTGATGCTGATGCTGGTGGGTCGTCGTACTCGCTTCGGCTTGTCTCCTTCAACGTGGTCATGTCTTCCGACATGATGGCTGGGAAGTGATAGTAAACTTTTCCGATTTCTTTTCTTCCGTCAAACGCTTTCTTAGCCTTGCCGAAGCGGAAAAGTTTACCGACGAGAGACCATCGGAAGTGTAAGCGCTCTAAGGGGGTACCCTCTGCTTGCTTGAAGACAGCGGACCATGCCTGCTCTTGCCACGCGCTTCGCACAACTATTACAGGGCATAGATATAGTTTGTTGCAAAGTTTGCTGTTTTCAATTACTGTCTGGCGGAGGGTGGATGCTAAGTGAAAGTGGCGGCTAACGGGGGTTCATCTTCTTGTTGAAAAACAGAATGAAACAAGCCAGCTTGATTGACTTGAAAGAATGTTGTAGTGATTATTGCATAAATTGCTGCAACTGAAAGGGGAATACTTTGCTTAATAAATAGCAAGGATAATAATTTTCCATATGTTGAGCAACTGAGAAAGCTGAAGAACTTTTTCATTGCATTTTACTGTTTTTGTTTATTAGTTTCATGATTAAAAATTCTATATTATGAGTGGATACTGTATCCTTTGTTTAACTATGATTAAAACCTTTTAGTTTATACCTACAGACGTGCTTTGTGTCGAAAACTCATTTTGGTTATATTAACGAAATACATTTCACTATTAACCTATATTCATTGTAGTCAAACCATATGCGTGCAAAAAGACATCACCGTTACTCACATCTAATCTTAACCTGTCTCAATTTTACAAGTGTGTTATCATTTGGTAATTTGCTCAGGATTAGTGAATTGATAAAGTGAATTGGTTCAAACCAAATACATACAACCATTTTTTATTGTTTCCGACAGTTATAACAAGCAAATGATTTTATTTCGTTCACTAAGCATGAAGTGTCGGCAGAAACTATATCATCGTCAATTACAATTATTGGTGATGATTGCGGTTTTGGTTTGCGGCTGAGCTGTAAATTCCTAAACCATATTTACAATTCAACAATCAATTCAGGTTTATGCAGCCGATTCATCAATTGTGGTTGTTTCATTGTTCTGCATTACAATTGTGTTTGAAGTCTAATTTTCCATTGAGACCAGTGATTGTTATCCTGCAAAGCTTAAATCAGTTTGTTTCAATATATTTTTTGCCTTTCTCGTATACAAAGTATACGTAAAGGCTATATGTTCGCTCCAAAAACAAACTTTTTATAGGAGGCTCGGAGACCCATAGTGTTATATACCGATCGACTCAGCTCGACGAATCGAGGTGATGTCTGTGTGTGTGTATGTGTGTGTGTGTATGTGTGTGTGTGTGTATGTGTGTGTATGTGCGCAAAAAGTCTAGCCCACTTTTCAGGCACTTAGCCCTAACCGATTTGCTCGCAACAAGTTGCATTCGACGCAGAATCCTGTCCCATTGTTTCCTATTGACAATTGGCCGGATCGGACTATGGGCTCAGAAGTTATGGTCAAAATACTTTTTCCTTAGGCAACAACGAGTGGATAAGTCTAGCCAACTTTTCAGGCACTTAGCCCTAACCGATTTGCTCGCAACAAGTTGCATTCGACGCAGAATCCTGTCCCATTGTTTCCTATTGACAATTGGCCGGATCGGACTATGGGCTCAGAAGTTATGGTCAAAATACTTTTTCCTTAGGCAACAACGAGTGGAAAGTCTAGCCAACTTTTCAGGCACTTAGCCCTAACCGATTTGCTCGCAATAAGTTGCATTCGACGCAGAATCCTGTCCCAATATTTCCTATTGACAATTGGCCGGATCGGACTATGGGCTCAGAAGTTATGGTCAAAATACCTTTTTTTAGGCAACAACGAGTGGAAAAGTCTAGCCAACTTTTCAGGCACTTAACCCTAACCGATTTGCTCGCAACAAGTTGCATTTGACGCAGAATCCTGTCCCATTGTTTCCTATTGACAATTGGCCGGATCGGACTATGGGCTCAGAAGTTATGGTCAAAATACTTTTTTTTAGGCAACAACGAGTGGAAAAGTCTAGCCAACTTTTCAGGCACTTAACCCTAACCGATTTGCTCGCTTTTGTGAAGTCAATGTCAACTTTTCTCCACGAACAGCCTAGATAGCCGTGTGGTGTCGGCAGCTGGTTATCTGGCTAAGAATAACATTACGGATTGCCTGTTCCAGTGGTAAAAGTCCACCATACAGGTGACCCCTAATTTTCGGTTAGATGCGGCTTTATGCTTACCGTGCCTACGAATGAGGGGGTTCTAATAAGAACCTAACCGCAAACGGAGCCTGTGAAGCACCAGGGCCCCCTTCACAGTATTTTAGCCCTCGCTGCGCTAACCGGAGCTATGGCGTAGTTGACTTTTTACTTCTCCGAGATAATCGGCTACTCTTATTCAACCTCATCGTGACGTTAAATAAGAGTGGGGTTATGAATATGTGTTTTAATTAATTTTCAACAAATTGTCACCTATATGGATTCGCATTATGCGTTTTTTACAATGTCCTTTGTGTATGTTACCTATATGGATTCGCATTATGCGTTTTTTTACAATGTACTTTGTGTATGTTACCTTTATGGATTCGCATTATGCGTTTTTCCCAGTGTACTCTGTGTCTCGTCCTTGACGTTCGGCTTCGGCTACTCTTGTTCAATCTCAACTCGAGGTTAAATAAGAGTGGGGTTATGAATATGTATTTTACTTAGTTTTTAACAAATTGTCACCTATATGGATTCGCATTATGCGTTTTTCACAATGTACTTTATGTATGTTACCTATATGGATTCGCATTATGCGTTTTTCACATTGTACTCTGTGTCTCGTCCTTGACGTTCGGCTTTGGCTACTCTTGTTCAATCTCAACGTTAGGTTAAATAAGAGTGGGGTTATGGATATGTGTTTTACTTAGTTTTCAACAAATTGTCACCTATATGGATTCGCATTATGCGTTTTTTTTACAATGTACTTTGTGTATGTTACCTATATGGATTCGCATTATACGTTTTTCACAGTGTACTCTGTGTTTCGTTCTTGACGTTCGGGTTCGGCTACTCTTGTTCAATCTCAACGTGAGGTTCAATAAGAATGGAGTTATGAATATATGTTTTACTAAGTTTTCAACAAATTGCCACCTATATGGATTCGCATTATGCGTTTTTCACAGTGCACTCTGTGTTTCGTCTTTGACGTTCGTCCATTGTTATGTCCTCTATGTTTTTGTGACACCTCTCTTTAGTCCCTAGCTGAATGCGTGTGAGTCTACATAATTGGCTTTCCTATAAATGGTCCCATTCTCCTTTCCAACTTTACTTCCTCTTCCTTTCCCCTTTTCACTTCCTTTTCCGTCAGGTAAATGATGAGAAAGGCCAGTGAAGGCGATGGCACAAATCTTCCAAATTGAGAGGAACGTGCCTCCTGAGCCGACGTTCTGATACCTGATATGGTCAAAATACCTTTTTTTAGGCAACAACGAGTGGAAAAGTCTAGCCAACTTTTCAGGCACTTAACCCTGACCGATTTGCTCGCAACAAGTTGCATTTGACGCAGAATCCTGTCCCATTGTTTCCTATTGACAATTGGCCGGATCGGACTATGGGCTCAGAAGTTATGGTCAAAATACTTTTTTTAGGCAACAACGAGTGGAAAAGTCTAGCCAACTTTTCAGGCACTTAGCCCTAACCGATTTGCTCGCAACAAGTTGCATTTGACGCAGAATCCTGTCTCATTGTTTCCTATTGACAATTGGCCGGATCGGACTATGGGCTCAGAAGTTATGGTCAAAATACTTTTTTTAGGCAACAACGAGTGGAAAAGTCTAGCCAACTTTTCAGGCACTTAGCCCTAACCGATTTGCTCGCAACAAGTTGCATTCGACGCAGAATCCTCTCCCATTGTTTCCAACCGATTTTCTCGCAACAAAATGCATTCGACGCAGAATCCTGTCTCATTGTTTCCTATTGACAATTGGCCAGATCGGACTATGGGCTCAGAAGTTATGGTCAAAATACTTTTTTTTAGGCAACAACGAGTGGAAAAGTCTAGCCAACTTTTCAGGCACTTAGCCCTAACCGATTTGCTCGCAACAAGTTGCATTCGACGCAGAATCCTGTTCTATTGTTTCGTATTGACAATTGGCCGGATCGGACTATGGGCTCAGAAGTTATGGTCAAAATACTTTTTCCTTAGGCAACAACGAGTGGAAAAGTCTAGCCAACTTTTCAGGCACTTAGCCCTAACCGATTTGCTCGCAACAAGTTGCATTCGACGCAGAATCCTGTCCCATTGTTTCCTATTGACAATTGGCCGGATCGGACTATGGGCTCAGAAGTTATGGTCAAAATACTTTTTCCTTAGGCAACAACGAGTGGAAAAGTCTAGCCAACTTTTCAGGCACTTAGCCCTAACCGATTTGCTCGCAACAAGTTGCATTCGACGCAGAATCCTGTCCCATTGTTTCCTATTGACAATTGGCCGGATCGGACTATGGGCTCAGAAGTTATGGTCAAAATACTTTTTTTAGGCAACAACGAGTGGAAAAGTCTAGCCCACTTTTCAGCCACTTAGCCCTAACCGATTTGCTCGCAACAAGTTGTTTTCGACGCAGAATCCTGTCCCATTGTTTGCTATTGAAAATTGGCCGGATCGGACTATGGGCTCAGAAGTTATGGTCAAAATACTTTTTCTCATAAAAAGCGCGTAAAAATTTATAGCTCACTTTTTTAGCACTTACCCTCAACCAATTTCCTCGCAACAGGTTGCATTCGACGCAAAAACATGTCCCATTGTTTCCTATTCAAAATTGGCCAGATCGGACTATGGGCTCGATAGATATGCCCAAAATATGTTTTTCTTCATACCAAAAGTGCGTAGAAATTACTCACTCGAAAAAAAACGAGAAAGGCACCATCACCGCTAGGTGGATTAATCTGGGTTTTTGTCTTTATTATCGAGTCTTTCAGAAATTGTTTCAATATTCATTTCCTGATTATCATAGTTGAATTTAAACACGTCTTTGAATTTTGTATACTGCATGTGATGCCAATCATACGATAAATAGTTAATATTAAATTCGTTCTATCATTTGTAGAAACGTTGAACCAAACCAACAACAACACTGTAACGTTTCGACTTGCTGAAAAACAGTCTTTAATCGAATCATAAATTTCTGGAAATTATAGCCCGTCAATTGAGAACCGACTTGCAAACCATAAAACGAAATGGACAAGACCTTGACAACATTCGCGGGGTGAGCTCTCATTCGATGAAGTGGAAGCTTCAGAGCCAGCTCGAAAATCGACCATGTTTTACTTCCGTAAAGTACTTCATCGTCTTAAGTCACTGGTGTAGTCAGGATTTCAATCAGAAGGAGATGCCATTTCTATGGGCTGAAACATTGGGACTGATATTGATCTACCTCACTTTTTACTTCTCACTTCTTTATTCCTACTTCTTACTTCTCACTACTTTTTTTCGTTTCTCGCTTCTCTCTTCTGCGACTTTTTACATCTAAGTGAGAATTGAGAAATAAGACGTATAAGTCACTTCTTATTTCCCAAGGTAAGTGCTGATATTGGCAACACTTCTAGCAACGCTTCAGTGACGGCGGGAATGGACTGTCAGTGAAAGTGTCATGTTGACAGTACGAAGGGAAGAGAAAGAGATCGTATTAGCATTAGAAATTCACGTACAAAAGGTGAAAATTGAATCAAATCCTAATTTTTAAACTGAATTCAAAACTAAATATATTAGTTCCTTACAGCTAATTTGAACTTAAATCTAGACGAAAACTTATAGATACAGATACAGTGTCCTGTTAAAACCTATACGCTACACGGATTGTAAGTCCTTTATCAATTAGTTATAAATCCAATCTAATTGTATATACAAAACATGCAGATTCCTCGTGTCAGCGTTCTATATTTTTTATTTTATTTGCCTTCAATCAAATGTAGACCAATTATACTTAGTATACTTAGTACACTTATTATCTAGTCTATGTGTAGTTCAGTAATTACCTAACTTGTCTAGAGAAGAACACTTTTTTTAGATCGGTTTTACTTATCGTTACATCAAATGTTTCACAATGTGCATTATAACATGACATCATAATATTTATTGGGCCATATTAAGGTCACTCCTGACGGAATCCAAGATTAAAAGTGCTCGCGTTTTCGCGGGCACACCACTCGATTCAGAGGCGGCGCACAACTGTCATTTTTGTTGATTTAGCTTTGCTGCGTCGCAGCATGCGTGAAATAATAAAAATGACAGTTGTGCGTTGTTTCCGTATCGAGTGGTGTGCCCCCGAAAACGCGAGCACTTTTAATCTTGGATTCCGTCAGGAGTGACCTTAAGGTTAGAATTGAGCTGTCATTGCCCTTGCAAACCGATTTTTGTAAGTACTTTAAACTAAGCTGCCTCAAACTACCCTAATACCACGGCATACAAAAAAACAAGGCAGGCTCATCACGTATGTAAACATTCAGTTTGAATGTAAACATGTGACGTCACTGCTATCTTCGCACAAGCTGGACCGAGACGATGCTCTACGGTCGCAGCATGCTTACTTTTGTACTCCAACATGTGGCGATAAGGGGGCAGCAGGGACCATGTCCAAGGGCTTGACGACTCCTCCCCAGCTGTCTGTGAGTCAGGGGGTTCTGCCTAGGAGGTGGTGGGGTTAACAGGGGGCGCTGTTAATTCCCTCCCAAAAGCCATATATCCGCAAGCAAACCTTATCAAGCGACCGTGTGCCGCTTAAAGCATACAAGCCCCTAACCCCGAATCCCAAGGTGTCAGGTGACCCGTGCCGAAGGGATGAATGACCTGGGGGGTGAAACAATTAGCCAGGTCGTTAACGGAGCCTGTGGAGGTTCCACAGAGTAAGGGCTGCTTCGGCGGCAAGCGGGTGGCAGTGGGTGGTACCCACACACCCCCAAGTGGTGCACATGTGGTGCAAGCGAATGGGAGTTGGGGGTATTACTCGTAATACCCCACAGAGTGAGGGACCGAGTGTATGGGTGAGCACACAAGTAAGTCTCGCATGGTACGCATGGTCGGTAGTGTTAGAATGACTGAAGTCTGGTGAGGCCTGGCAGGAGTGTCGGGGGGCAGATACCTCTGCGGCACCTCAGAAGTAGGGGACACGAAAGTCTCGCTGCGTCTGGCAGGAGTGTCGGGGGGTTGATGCTTCTGCGGCACCTCAGAAATCGGAGACATGTAAGGTAAGTGGTGCCACCCCGTTGCAGGATGGGGAGACCACCACACTGGCTGAGGACTACCTGGGCTTCGAAATGTCAATAGGTGGGTGCTGCCTGCAAAGTACCTAATGGTGACCTATTGGCAGTATCAGAGCCTGGGTAGGTGAGTGTTAGGCACGCCTGACGTGCCGGGTGTTCCACGCCCAAACGATGCACAGGAGGTGCACAGAGTGGATAAAAATGGGAGATGGGGGTATCACAACCCCCACTGAGTGAGTGACTGAATGTCAGGAGAGTGGTGCAAGCGATTGGGACTGAATGTATGAGCGAGCACACATGTTAGACTCGCACGGTACGTATGGTCAGAGTGGCTGCTTAGGCAGTAGTGTGATCCGGCTGCTAGGGACGGATTGAGTGAAGTCTCGCTAGGCCTGGCAGGAGTGTCGGGGGGCAGATACCTCTGCGGCACCTCAGAAGTAGGGGACACGAAAGTCTCGCTATGACTGGCAGGAGTGTCGGGGGGTTGATGCTTCTGCGGCACCTCAGAAATAGGAGACATAAAAGGGTCTGCCTCGTAGCTGAGGTAGGAGCGGCATAGGAGCCACAAACCTAGGGTCGCCTCCGGCTTGGTAGACAAGTGGTGCCACCCTGTTGCAGGATGGGGTGAACACCACACTGAGTGAGGACTGTCTATGTTGTGAGATGGCGGCATGGGGTACCCCCTGCAGGGTACCTGCTAATTGGTTCCTTACAGTCATTCAAGCGGCATAGGCAGGTGAGTGTTGGGGCACATGTGGTGCCAGTGTGTCTTGTGCAAATGTGTTGCATGGGGAGTGTCGAAGAGTTGAGGCGCATACGTGCACTTGTGTACGTCATGGAGGGGGCGCAATGCCCAATAGTCATCCCCCGAAGTATTGCTTAATTGCGGTTGGTTTTAGTGGGTCGGGAGTGGTGATCCCATCCCCACACTACCTGGGTTCGCCTCCCCAGGTGTCTGTTTGCAGATTTCCATTACCTTCGTTAAAAAAAAAAAGAAAAACATGGGGCGATAAAATATGCGTCACATTCGAAGTGTCATTTTTCTAACGAGCTTACCTTGTTTTCTGTATACCGTGCCCTAATACTAAACATAAATAAAATATACAGCTAAAGCTACATAACTACCAACTCACTGGTGTTGTGATTTGTTTAAGAAATCGAACAGGGGTTCGCCAATTCTATACCCACGGCAACAATCTTTAGAAAAATCGACAGAAAAAAATCGATTTTTGCGTCAAAATGTCGCACAATGGACGAAATAATGTCCCGGATATGCACGAATATGTTACACCCCAGCTCGTAAACACGCTCGACGAGAACCGGTGAGACTGCTTGAAGTGTAATCGTCCAAGTTGTGCTGAATCAATGGTGCAGTGCGATAATTGCCAAACGTGGCGGCATTTCTCGCGCGTCGGTGTCTCCGATTCTATTCAGGAAAAGTCATGGACCTACCCAAATTGTCACCGCGACGACGTTGACAGTATTGCATCAATGTCCGCATCAATCGCTCTCGAAATTCCCACAAAGTGAATTTGTAGCTTGAAAAGCTGCAAGAGTTGCAAGCTAGTACGGAGAAATTCGTTCAAGATATATATAGAAATATAAGTTGTTAGAATCCCAACTGGAGTTGGAAGACGACGATGGGAGTGTTATTAGTAAACATAGCCGACTGAGCAGAACAGCCAAGTTAGGGTTGTTAATAGGGTAAAACAATGTGCAGAGCAGAAAGAAGACACTAACGTTCCGCCAATGGAGAACAACAGTTGCCAATTGCCGCCAGTACCTCCCAACCAAGATGCGCCAAACGATATCCCCGCTAGTAGTATTCTCCCGTCCGCGAATCACCAGCCAAACTGTGTAATTCAAAGCCCCCTCAAGCATCCTTCGCTGCCTACCCAGCGAAATAATTGCCAGTCGTTTAGCATTCCCCACGCAGAAATATCCGAAGCAAGTCCGAAACTTGAAGAGAGCTAGTCGTGGAATCTTCAATAGAATCACCGGCACGATACCAGTCGCTCAATCGACTCCAAGTAATGAACAGGTGCACAAGCAAGGAATCGTAGTACCGCATCTACTATCGATCGTCGTGCCGCCTTCAGTCTCCTTCCCCGCCACTAGTGCCGGTGCACACATCAGCCTCGCAATTAATACAACCCGTGGTCTCCGGAACTTTATCAGCACCGCCCATGGCACCTTTAGCTCTACCCACTTCTATAGCGCCGACGATTATCGGATCGCAATTTCACCTACCGTCATTATCATGGTCTACATCGGTACCTCAGGCAGCAGTAGGGCACCGAATGCCTTCGGTACAAGAGCTGACATCTATACCAGAAGCAGTTCCGGTTGATTTAGTACCACGAGGTGTAACGACGTACTCTTCTGCGTATCCGCTAGAGCAAAACCCGGCATTCACATCTGTATCCAGATCATCCTTAGTGCTAGCAGCGTCGAGAACTCTGCCGGCAATCATATCAACACTGACCCAAACATCGCTTCCCGCACCATCTAGCCACCTACCCAACAAACATTTGAGGCGAGTGATGCGCTTATTAAGCCAAAAAGAGTCTTCTTCAACTAAAAAACTGGCTTATTCAGCTGAAATTGTTTGTTGGGTATGCCCCCTCACTATCGCAGTTAGCTGCTAGACAAGTCATGCCACGCGATTTGCCCTCCTTTTCTGGCAATCCAGCCGATTGGCCAGTGTTCCTAAGTAGTTTTATGAACACTACACTAGCTTGTGGGTACTCTAGTGCCGAAAACTTACGCCGCCTTCAACGAAGCCTTAATGGCGCAGCATACGAGGCACTTCAATGTCGATTACTTCTACCTGAATCGGTGCCTCATATAATGGAAACGTTCCATCTGCTTTATGGTAGGCCGGAGTTGCTAATTGCAGCCCTACTAGAAAAAGTGTGAACATCTCCATCGCCAAAAGTAAAAAATTTCAAAGTATAATTGATTTCGGGATGTCAACACCCCACGTCGTGTTTCTCCAATAAGCAGAGCGATCGGCCGGTCGTCGAAATTTTGTTTTGCTTTGTGCGGAAAGCAAAACGATCGGCCGATCACCGAAATTTTGTTCTGCATTGTGCGGGCGAGTAAGTTAATCAGAAAGTGAAAATTAACTTCGCATCCAGTTGTGTAGTGCGGTCGGTCGTTCGTTCGATTATTTTTTTGTTTTAAATCAAACTACACGCTATACACGGCAGACCGTTTACCAAAACGAACCCTGCCACACTCCCTGCCCCATATATCCAACATCCCAGTGATTTCTCGTGGAAGTGCAGATGACTCGTCGGCTTCTATCAAAGCGAGTATCACGCCAACAATTCCCTACCTTTTCCTCAAATTGACCTGCATTCGGACACGGCCGGCGCTGGTATTGCTTATTCTTGGGTGACCAGTTCTTACACATTGAGGATGATGTTAGTCCCAAACTTCATCTGTTGGTTCTCTGTATAATTACAGATGACCTGGCAATAACGGAGTAGCAACCGTGGGCGGTCAATCATGCTCATGCTCATGCTAGTGCCGGTGACGTTGCACGGACCCAATGGAACGGTAGATACCTTCGCATTCCTCGACGATGGATCATCCCTAACGCTAACCCTAGCAGCACACATGTTACTCATTGGTTTTTCCAACTGATATGTGACCAGATTCAGTCACACTCAAGTTACTGTAACCATTTTTGTCTGACTTGTGCTGCTCGGGAATTGAGGACAGTCTGGCCGTGGTGCTTGGTGTCAGCTTGCTGTGGACAGCAAATGTCACGCGAATAGAGAAGCATTCGAAACAGCTGAATCTGGTAGTTTCGTCAGGCAAAGAAGTACTTTCTGGATGAAGTACAAACTGTGAAGGAGCTTTCAGCCACCCATACAAACACTTTCGTATGGATGTCTATCCAAACGGTACTCGCTTCTCAAAGGGCTCCATGTGAAGAGCTACTGCAATGCCGTTAAGAAGCTGCTTATTGGAGTTAACAATTTGAGCTTAACGCTCCCACTGAAGACACGTGAAGCTCGCAGACACGAACCCGTTGCCGTTAAAACCAGACTAGGTTGGTGTATCTATGCAATGGTTAGAAGCCAAACGTTAACTGTCATGCTTGTGAATGTCCGTCAGATCAAACTTTGCATAATCATGCCAAAGATTTCTTCGCCACGGATGATTTTGGAGCGCAACCTGCAGTGCCACTTCTTTCAGAAGAAGAAAAGCCTGCTCAACAATTATTGAAGAATACAACGGTTCGGTAACCATTTTGAACCCGGTTTGTTATGGAAGTTTAACCATGTTAAGCTTCCTGATAGTTACACTATGGCTTTTCGACGACTGGAATGCTTAGAGAGGCGAATGAATCGGAACCCAGAACTAAGTGAAATCTTGCAGCGTCAACTATAGTGGAACCCGATGAAAAAGGCTACGCCCACCGTGCTACTGCAGAAGAAATGCTCAACGCGGATATGAGGCGCGTCTGGTACTTGCCTCTGGGAGCTGTAGCCAACCCTCGGAAACCAGGCTAAATTCGAATGATTTGGGATGCAAGAGCTGCCGTTAACGCCATCTTCCTGAATTCAGTACTGCTGAAGGGTCCGGACCAACTTACGTCGCTTCTCGTCGTGCTAATACGTTTCCGTCAATTCAACGTGGGTGTTTCTGCCGATATTAAGTAGATGTTCCAGCAAATCATCATTCGTAAAACAGATCGGCACTCACAACGATTTCTCTGGCGAAATGATCCTTCTGAAAGATCTGACGTATATCTTATGGATGTCGCAACGTTCGGCTCAACGTGCTCACCGGCTTCCACACAATACATCCAAAACAAGAACGCAAGTAATTTCCAAGAACTGCATCCTCGTGCTGTCGAAGGCATTGTGTCTAACCACTACGTGGATGACTATCTGGAAATCCATAGAGGAGGCGATTGTGTGTCCCAGTGTCCCACGACATGCAGCTAATTCTCAAGCAATGTGGATTCTAACTGAGAAATTGGCTATCGAACAGCAGCGAGGTTCTACGTAGTCTGGGCGAAATCAAGCCTGAAGAAGATAAAGTTTTTGCGGCAGATAAACAAGATGGCTACCAACGAGTGCTTGGGTTGTTATGGCTGACGAAAGAGGATGCTTTCAGTTTTTCAACGGAGATGAAGTCGGAGATAGCTGATTTGATCAACAGCTATGAACAACGTACAAAGAGACAGATGCTGAAGTGTATGATGTCGCTTTTTGATCCACTGGGTCTGCTGAGCTTATTCGTTGTTCATGGCAAAATCCTCCTTCAAGATGTGTGGCGATCCGGAGTACATTGGGATGAAGTAGTAAGTGACGAGCTGCATCGACGGTGGCGAAATTGGACAGGTCTGTTTAAAGATGTCCGAAAGCTTAAAATTCCTCGCTGCTACTTCTTCGGTGCCATCAAAGAGAGATACAGGGATTTACAGTAACACGTTTTCGTAGATGCGAGTGAGTCTGCGTACTGCTGCGAAAACAAAGGTAGCTCCATTAAAGACAAAATCTATTCCACGATTGCAGGCCGCAGTCCTTGGAGCTCGTCTATCGCAATTTTTTGAAGAAAACCACACTGTGCGAAAAGTTATGTGGAGTGATTCGGCAACTGTTCTGTCTTGGACTCGAGCTGATCATCGTAAATACAAGCAGTTTGTTGCGTGAAGAATAGGAGAGCTGCTAACGATAAGCGATGTGAGACTCTGGCGGTGGGTACCATCAAAACAGAATCCGGCTGACATTGCGACGAAGTTGGGAAATGTCCAGACCTAAAAAATGACAGCGTCTGGTTCAATGGTCCTTCTTTTCTGCAACTGTTGGAAGCCGACTGGCCGAAAGAAAGGAAATTTAAGCCTCCCACAGAAGAAGAACTGCGTCCCTGTTATACTATCAACAAAATAGAGATCCCAGACCATCTGGTGGAACTTGAACAATTCTCTCAGCTGACTAGAGTATCCGTGCTGTGGCCTACGTGTACCGATTCGCCGAGAACCTAAAGCAGAAGATTAGAGGACAGGTACGATTGGTAGGCCCTTTGACATCCAAGGAGCTTCAAAGAGCAGAATGATTACTTATCCGTGAGTCGCAGTGGCATTGCTTTCCCGACGAAATGGTGATCCTTACACGTAACTGTGAGAAGGCAATAGATGCGCAAATGTCGTTAGCGAAGGACAGTGTCTTATACCAGCTGTGTACATTTTTGACGAACAGGGCATTGCTCGAGTGGGTGGAAGAATCGGAGCAGCCCCGTACATAGAAAAAGAAACAAAGTTTCCAGTGATCCTTTCTAAGAAGCATTGATTGACGACTCTACTATTAGATGGTTATCATCGAAAGTACTACACGGGAACAAGGAAACTGTAGTTAACGAGGTTCGCCAGCGATGCTATATCCCGAAACTCAGGGCGGCGGTAAACAGCGTTGCCAAGGCCTGTCAGTGGTGCCGTGTCTACAAAAGTTCACCGAAGATCCCCCGCATGGCACCGCTGCCTCGAGCAAGTTTGGCGTCATTTGTGAGACCATTTACGTACGTCAGTCTGGACTTTTTCGGGACGTTGACGGCGAAGATGGGAAGGAGCAACGCAAAACGCTGGATAGCTGTGTTAACGTGCCTGACAATACGAGCGGTGCACGTGAAAATTGCACAAAATCTGAGCACAGATTCCAGTGTGAAATGTATTCGACGATTCGTATGTTGCCGAGGTTCTCCTGCTGAGATTTATACGGACAACGGAACTAATTTCCAGGGTGTCGCTAGATTGATACAGGAACAAGTGGAACAACTAGCCGTTACATTTACGGCTACCCCCAACAGGTGGATATTTAATCCACCTGGCACTTCGCATATGGGCGGGGCCTGTGAGAGGGTGGTCCGCTCAATCAAAACTGCCGTCGAAACGGCGTGTACCAACAACCGCAAGCTGGACGACGAGGCGTTTGAAACATTTATGGTCTAGGCCGAAGCCATAGTGAATAGTCGTTCGTTAACGTATCTACCACTCACGACGGAAGAGAACGAGGCACTCACGCCGAACAACTTCTTGCTCGGGAATTCCAGTGGGGTTCGGCAAACGGTAACTGAAGAAACGGATCCGGCGGAAGCTCTGCGCTCATCTTGGAGCCAAGTTCAACACCAGCTCGACGTATTCTGGAGAAGATGGACCAGGGAGTACCTCCCGACTCTGACGAAGCGCCCGAAGTGGTGTGGTGAAGAATAGCCAATAATGGAAAACAATTGGTACTGGTAGTGGGTGATGGCAAAAGGAACGAGTGGACAAGAGGTCGTATTATTGAAGCAATAAAAGGGGCGAATGGGAGAATACGACAAGCAATCGTACAAACTGCTAGGGACTTGTGCGTAAACCAGTGGCTAGGTTGGCTATACTAGAAGTGGATAAAGGTGGTAACACTGACCAGGCCAGAATTACGGGGGAGAGAATGTTGATATTGGCAACACTTCTAGCAACGCTTCAGTGACGGTGGGAATGGACTGTTAGTGGAAGTGTCATGTTGACAGTACGAAGGGAGAGAGAAAGAGATCGTATTAGCATTAGAAATCCGTGTTCATTGCTAGCTAGTGCCAGTATTCACGTACAAAAGGTGAAAATTGAATCGAATCCTAATTTTTAAACTATATTCAAAATTAAATATATTAGTTCCTTACAGCTAATTTGAATCTAAATCTAGACAAAACCATACACGCTCCGACATGTTGTACAACTTTGACTCCGCCTCCAGGAAATTTGGCTCGGTCGGAGTGAAGTCGGACCGTCTGTGGGCAAGTTGTACTATCCGACAGTCGTACAACTTGCCCACAGACGGTCCAACTTCACTCCGACCGGACCAAATTTTGTGGAGGCGGAGTCAAAGTTGTACATCATGTCGGAGCGTGTATGGGGCCCCTAACCTTTTGGCGAGGTAAAACGCCCTACTGAGACTAACCTACAATGTACAACGCGTCTCCACGTCCTACAATGTACAACCAGTATGCTAATTCGCCGACGTGTTATTAGTGGTGGTTATAGTGAAGTAGCGTTAGATGGTGAAACATGTGAACTTGTAGAAGATTTTGTGTACTCTGAAACTCAAGTTACGTGGGATAATGATATTATCCGTGAGGTGAAAATGGGTGTTGCAGCTGCGAAAAAACTTATTACGGATTTCGAAAACAGCTTGAATCCCTTAGATTTCAGGGGGTTCTATTAGCCTCCTCCATAGGTCGAGAGAACTCCTAAAAAATACGATTTTCCACCATTTAGTGAAACGCCCCTCTAGCTAAGCCCTCGGTTCTAGCTTCCTCCGGGTGTCCGATGTAATAGCTTCAGTTTTGTACCTACATTTCGAACATTTTGCAACGTATACTTACAGCTTACAGCGTACCTTGTGTGTTCCCATCCGGTTCGTTCCCAAAGGGCCTGTGGTGATGGCCGATTCACTGAAAACCGTTGGTAAACGAAATGAAAAAGCTTCGCTCACCAGCATGAAAGAAGTGGACAAGGATATACATATTTATGGCGGTAGGTATAAGATGCAAATAAAATTGTTTTTTGCATGCTTTGCTTTCTCGACTCTACAGGAAAAAAAAACACTACGGACGGCGCGTTCTTCAGACTTTGGAATTGAGCTATAAATACGGAACCTGAGCCGGGGGTGTTTGAGGCTGAGTTGAAAAGTCGTGGAAAATCGAAACGGCGTGCGGCGCGCGGAGCTTGATTGAAGCAAAAAACGACTAACCTGCAAAATAATAGAAATGTTGTATATTTCCTTTTGCCGTTTTCGATGGTAATATCGTTTAGGGAGAATGGCCACCCCTTCCGGTCGCGTGCGAGCGTTGTTCGCAAAACTGTGACCGAAGAGGGCGGTGAAAGTTTTCCCTCATCGACAAGCTTTTCTTTCCACTTCATTTTTTTTGCAATGTGGCGATACAACTGCGATGAAGTTGCTGCACCTGGTCAAGCCAGCTTGATGGAAAGGACAGTTCCGGGCCGTGACAGCCGGACAAAACATGCATAACAGATTTATGGTTGTGCTTGAAAAGCGCACCTGGAAGTCGTTCGGTCGGGTTAACCATGATGCAAAGGAAACGGAACTTTTCGTGCTGGACGTCACAACTGGATAGATGGATGGATGCTAATGATATTATGGCTAGAAGCCGGAAAAACACTGAACGGAAGTTGTGAATTGTATGGATGATTTGGTTCAAAGCGGAAATTATGATTCATTCTTAAATGAAGAAACGAGAATAGCCCTAGGTTCGTTTAAGGTAATCGAATTTGAAAATTATGGCATTCAATGCGATCGAATCCTGTTCACAGCAATCACACTAACCTATATTTCAATCCAAATTGATATGCACATGTTATAGCTTTTATCGGGTGTACCCCAGAGGGCAGTTTGATCTCGTTGCCTTCTCATTTCCATTATCACACGTTTGCTGAACACAAGTGAAGCTTGACTGTCGCTTGCCTCGAAATTCTCTCTTGTGCAACACTACAAGTCGATTTGCTGGCGGCAATAAATTAATGCCGTTAGAATAGAGCTTGATCTGGAATACATCAAACATCAATATATCTAACGAATGGTGATTTCATCTGATTCAATTATGATGAAAATTAATTGGAGATTTCATTATCTCTTGACGACATCATCCACAATCGACACAATGTCATAATTAATCACGTCTTATTGCCATCATACCATAAAAATAAATTCTCAACATCAGTTTTCATGTTGAACAGATATGAACATTTTTTTTTATTTCAACCACGTACGTGCCATCGCGTTTGGAACTGAACTTTATTGATGTTATTGAAAATGTTGAACATTTTATTGCCGTCCATCCGCATATGGGCAGTGGTGTAGGAGGTTTTAGGGCAAAGTATTTTACCCGCACCAAAATTGTGATATATCTGGTTCTTATATCTATAAATCTAATTCTTACAGCAAATCATTTTTGGGACAAATATTTGACAAAATCGTTCATATTTTAAACTAAGTATAAAGTCCAATGAAGACCAGCGATCCAGTATGCGCACTACTTTACTAAATTCCATCACTTAATTTACATAATTGACAATTATGCGTATTTTGACCTCAACTGTAAGGCCATCTTCCAGTTTCTCGTTCTTGATGCCACGTAAAGTTAATCGGTTCTATTTTGTCTTTATAGACTGTTCCAGAAATTATAAGCGCTCTTTGTTGATTTTGTTTTTTGCTCTCGTCGTTTTCTTCTGAATAAAGTGAAGAAATTTTTTATATGCTAGACCCGATGGAAGGTTGTTTGTATGGTGCCGATTGCTAATCGCCGAGCTGCTCATTAAGCACTTGGCTTAAACTTGATGCCTCTAGTTCAAACTGGCGAATTTTCAGCGTGTCACATCGGGTCCTAAGCCAGTTCTGTTGGAATCGGATGGAGGACCTTCACCAGTACCAGAGGTGCATCGTAACCATTGCGGTGTGGATACTACTAATACAATAATGTTTTTACTCCCGTTGAAGTGTTAGTCAAGATCGAAAGCTTCCAATGAGATGAATCCTGAGGATGAAAGTGAGAACGACTGCCAGCCTGATCGGAACTTGATGGCTGACGATAGACCGAAGCTGAATAACACGAAGTAGATGATTACATCGGAACAAGTAGTCGCTAATCCTAAGGGGACTTACCAAGCGAAAGTTGTGGAACAGCTAGCTGAGGAGGATCAAATTAAAAAGCTTCAGACAGCGTAATTTACGAATCGAAAAAACTTTGGTGACCTTTTTTCCGATTTATGTTTTCATTATTTTTTTTTCATGAGAATCTCGATTCATCACATAGATAATATCCATTTATTAAACGTGATGTAGGTTTTCCGAATATTTCGCATCAAATTTTAGAAAACATTTAGCTTCTGTTTTGGATCACGGAATGGCTTTGACCATTTTAGGGCGCTTCCTAAGCCGTGCGGTTACAATGCAAATTTATTTTTTTACGAATGTCACCTTCTGAAGACTTTTGGGGCTTTTCAAAACGCCTGTTCTGCTATAAGAACATCTTCCGTATCTTTTTTCGTTGTCGAGTTATATGGTTGGCCTTGCCAACTTGAGGGGATGTCTTCCGAAATATTGAACCACCACAGGGAGTTAGCGGATAGTTTAATATGAATCATGGTTTGGTTAGTATAGCATAAAGAAATAAATCACACTCGCTTACGTTTAGTGCCTCCTATTTCTCCACAACTCGGTTGTATCAAGCCTCCTGCTAACTTAGATTCAGCTGCATGTTTCAATTTAGGATAACAAATTTTAGGATAGGTTTTTAATCAATTCATTGCATATGGTAAATTTTGGGGCTTACCCTTTTAAACATTAAGAATCACTTCGTAGGATAGAAAATTGTGGAACAATCAATTCATGCACCAGGTATTAGGTTGGAAACCAGCGGTCTAAATGGCAATAGAAAATAGTTACCAATTATCTGGGCAAATTCAATATTTATCAGCTCACTATTAACTTGTTCGGTGGCACAATTCATTAACCTATTATCTAACAGTGGTAATAATATTCTAATATTAATTTGATTTAGCGCAATTTCGCAGCTCACAGTTCACGTGTTGATGAATTTGCACTTTTTTCTGGCTTTCATCGCTGCTCTCTCTCCAGTAGATGCAAACATCATTCGTTAAAGCAATAGATCTGTACGTCAGTTGTATCGACGTTAGTCGCAGCAAGGTGTTGAGATGGTAGGTGCGCACTGTCCGAGACGTCACAAGTTATATCAATTCACTTTAAAAATAATGTAGTAAAATAGGTAAAACTTCAGCAAAAAATACCATATTTCTAATTTTTTGACATAATAAAAGATATGAATTGTTCTTTCAAAAGCCGTAAAAAAGTTCCTTCAGGTATTTATGCGGAAGTTCCTCCAGGAATTCCTGCGGAAGTTCCTCCAGGAATTCCTCCGGAAGTTCCTCCAGGAATTCCTCGGGAAGTTCCTCCAGGAATTCCTCCGGAAGTTCCTCCAGGAATTCCTCCGGAAGTTCCTCCAGGAATTCCTCCGGAAGTTCCTCCAGGAATTCCTCCGGAAGTTCCTCCAGGAATTCCTCCGGAAGTTCCTCCAGGAATTCCTCCGGAAGTTCCTCCAGGAATTCCTCCGGAAGTTCCTCCAGGAATTCCTCCGGAAGTTCCTCCAGGAATTCCTCTGGAAGTTCCTCCAGGAATTCCTCCGGAAGTTCCTCCAGGAATTCCTCCGGAAGTTCCTCCAGGAATTCCTCCGGAAGTTCCTCCAGGAATTCCTCCGGAAGTTCCTCCAGGAATTCCTCCGGAAGTTCCTCCAGGAATTCCTCCGGAAGTTCCTCCAGGAATTCCTCCAGAAGTTCCTCCAGGAATTCCTCCGAAAGTTCCTCCAGGAATTCCTCCGGAAGTTCCTCCAGGAATTCCTCCGGAAGTTCCTCCAGGAATTCCTCCGGAAGTTCCTCCAGGAATTCCTCCGGAAGTTCCTCCAGGAATTCCTCCGGAAGTTCCTCCAGGAATTCCTCCGGAAGTTCCTCCAGGAATTCCTCCGGAAGTTCCTCCAGGAATTCCTCCGGAAGTTCCTCCAGGAATTCCTCCGGAAGTTCCTCCAGGAATTCCTCGGGAAGTTCTTCCAGGAATTCCTCCGGAAGTTCCTCCAGGAATTTCTCCGGAAGTTTCTCCAGGAATTCCTCCGGAAGTTCCTCCAGGAATTCCCCCGGAAGTTCCTCCAGGAATTCCTCCGGAAGTTCCTCCGGAAGTTCCTCCAGGAATTCCTCCGGAAGTTCCTCCAGGAATTCCTCCGGAAGTTCCTCCAGGAATTCCTCCGGAAGTTCCTCCAGGAACACTAAGAGTAAGTTAATAAATTTTCTCCTGAATTCCTCAAAAATACTACCGATTACTCCTGACGAAATTCTTCAAGATATTTCCTCCGAAGTTTCTTTAGAAATTCACAAGGGAATTTCTATGTAAATGTCAACGTCTACTTTCCCAAAATTTCCATCAGTTTTTGCCTTTCTCGTACAACAAAGTTGTACCGAAAGGCTATCATTTCACTTCCAAAACGAACTTTTTATAGAAGCTTCGGAGACCCATAGTGTTATATACCATTCGACTCAGCGCGACGAGCTGAACAAATGTCTGTCTGTCCGTGTGTATGTGTGTGCACAAAAGCTAAGAAAAACATTAGAAAAACATCAGACAAACTTTTCATATAGTAATCCTTACCCTCAACTACTTAAACTAATCTTAACCTATTTTATACTAAGGGTACAAGGAGTTAATCGTTGCAATAGAAGATTGCAACGATTTTTGTCTAAAATTGGAAATTATTTTGTTGGACATTTGTTGCAATGTCTCAATATTAGAAATTCTATGAAGTTCATTGGTACTATACCACGGAGGCAACTTCAGAATCATTTTCAAAATTTTATTTTGAATCCTCTGGAGTGCCTTCTTTCTGGTATTGCAGCAACTAGCCCATATTGGCACAGCATACAACATGGCAGGTCTAAAATTTGTTTGTAAATCAAAAGTTTGTTCTTAAGACAAAGTTTTGATTTTCTGTTTATAAGTGGATATAGGCACTTAATATATTTGTTACATTTGGCTTGAAGGCCTTCAATGTGATTTTTAAAGTTAATTTTTGATCTAGCAGAAGTCCTAAATATTTAGCTTCGCTAGACCAATTAATTGGAACCCCATTCATAGTGACAATATGTCTGCTAGAAGGTTTCAAATAAGAAGCTCTCGGCTTATGTGGGAAAATTATAAGCTGAGTTTTGGAAGCATTCAGGGAAATTTTCCATTTTGCAAGTAAGTGGAGAAAATATCCAAACTTTTTGCAATCTACTACAAATGACACGAAGGCTTCGCCCTTTGGCTGAGAGACCTGTGTCATCTGCAAACAAAGATTTTTGACACCCTGGTGGTAAATCAGGTAAGTCAGAAGTAAAATGTTATACAATATGGGCCCCAGTATGCTGCCTTGGGGACACCAGCCCTTACAGGTAATCTATCAGATTTAGTATTCTGATAGTTTACCTGCAGTGAGCGATCTGATAAATAATTTTGGATCAGTTTAATGATGTACAGAGGAAAATTAAAATTCATCAATTTTACAATCAAACCTTCATGCCAAACACTGTCAAATGCTTTCTCTATATCAAGAAGAGCAACTCCAGTCGAATATCCTTCAGATTTGTTGAGCCGAATTAAATTCGTTACTCTTAATAACTGATGGGTGGTTGAATGCCCATGGCGAAAACCAAATTGTTCATCAGCAAAAATAGAATTGTCATCAATATGAACCATCATTCTATTTAAAATAATCTTTTCAAACAGTTTGCTTATTGAAGAAAGCAAACTGATTGGGCGATAACTAGAAGCATCAGCTGGATTTTTGTCCGGCTTCAAAATTGGAACTACTTTGGCGTTTTTCCATTTATCTGGAAAGTATGCCAATTGAAAACATTTGTTAAATAAATTAACCAAAAAGGATAAAGAGCTTTCAGGAAGTTTTTTGATAAGTATGTAGAAAATACCATCATCACCCGGGGCTTTCATATTTTTAAATTTTCTAGTAATAGATCTCACTTCATCCAAATTAGTTCCCAACGAAGGGTGATTGAGAATGTCTTCGAAGCTCCGTGTAACCTGATCCTCAATTGGACTAGTGAGACCTAGACTAAAATTATGGGCACTCTCGAACTGCTGAGCAAGTTTTTGAGCCTTTTCGCCATTTGTTAATAAAATTTTATTTCCCTCTTTAAGCGCTGGAATTGGCTTTTGAGGTTTTTTAAGAATTTTTGTTAATTTCCAAAAGGGTTTCGAACTGGGATCCAACTTCGAGACATTATTCTCAAAGTTGGTATTTCTCAGAATAGCGAAACGTTGTTTAATTTCATTTTGCAAATCTCGCCAAATAACTTTCAACGCGGGATCGCGAGTTCTTTGGTATTGCCTTCTTCTCACATTTTTAAGACGGATCAGTAGCTGAAGATCGTCGTCAATAATAATGGAGTTGAATTTAGTTTCACATTTAGGAATTGCAATGCCTCTGGCTTCGACAATTAAATTTGTCAAAGATACGAGAGCATTATCAATATCACTTTTGGTATCGAGAGGAATATCAACATCAAAATTCCTATCGATATATGTTTTATAAATCCCAATCAGCTCTATGATAATTAAAAGTAGAGCTGATTGGATTATAAATGGCTTCTTGTGAGATTTCAAATGTCACAGGAAGATGATCAGAGTCAAAGTCAGCATGAGTTACCAATTGGCCACACAGCTGACTTGAATCCGTTAAAACTAAATCAATTGTAGAAGGATTTCGATTGGAAGAAAAACAAGTTGGTCCATTGGGATATTGAATAGTATAATATCCCGCAGAACAATCTTCAAATAAAATGTTGCCGTTGGAATTGCTTTGAGCATTATTCCATGAACGGTGTTTGGCATTGAAGTCACCAATTACGAAGAATTTTGATTTGTTGCGAGTCAGAATTTGAAGATCAGCTTTCAACAAATTCTTTTGCTGCCCATTGCATTGAAAAGGCAAGTAGGCTGCAATGAAGGAAAATTGTCCAAAATTTGTTTCAACAGAAACTCCCAAGGTTTCAAAAACTTTGGTTTCAAACGAAGAAAATAATTTATGTTTGATACGTCTATTAATGACAATGGCGACCCCACCACAGGCGCTGTCAAGACGATCATTTCTGTAGATAAAATAGTTTGGATCTCTTTTAATGGAGAGTCCTGGTTTTAAATACGTTTCAGTTATAATGGCAATATGCACATTATGAACTGAAAGGAAGTTGAATAATTCATCTTCCTTGCCCTTTAGAGAGCGGGCATTCCAATTTAGAACTTTCACACAATTATTTGGATCCATTGAAACGGAGTCCGATAACAATTTTTTGTGTGTACTTTATACCAACCTGAACAGCTTCAGGAATGGTATTTGCTTTGAACATTGCATCAATCATGTGATGCAATTGTTCGGTTAAAAAATCTAAATCGGAAGCAGTCATGCTACCTGAATCGGCAACATGACCATTATTTTTCGTTGGGACATGGGTATAAACCTCATTTTGAGAAGAGAAATTTTGTCTACCAGCAGCGATGTTTGCATACGTAGGTACATTGGAAAAATTGGAATTTACTGAAGTGCTTGCTACCCGTTGACGAGCGGCAAAATTTGTTTGTGAATTGTGGTGGGTATGAATTGCTCGACCGGTAACCGGTTTCGAAATTTGAGCGTTTGAAAAATTTCTACCCGTCGAATCTGGGATCCGATTGGAATTTCCCGTCATCAATTTTGCACGGGAATTCAAAACTTTTTGCGTGAAGGGCATTCCCAGAAATTGGATTTATGATTGCCTCCACAATTAGCACATTTAAATTTATTGGAATCTTCTCTCACAGGACATGCGTCCTTGGCGTGAGAGGTTCCACCACAAATCATGCATTTAGCATCCATGTGACAATGTTTGGTTCCATGACCCCACTTTTGGCACTTACGGCACTGGGTGGGGTTTTGAATTTCCCCAGGCCTGCGGAAATGTTCCCATGTAACACGGACATGAGACATAATACAGGCCTTTTCCAACTTTTTCATATTATTTAGTTCACTTTTGTTAAAATGAACTAAATAAAATTCTTGAGAAATGCCCCTCTGGGAAGTACCAGAATGGGATTTCTTTTTTTCATCTTAATTACTTGGACTGGTGAAAATCCAAGTAATTGAGAAATTTCAATTTTAATCTCATCCAGTGATTTGTCATCACTGGGGAGACCTTTCAAGACGACTTTGAACAATCGCTCAGTTTTGTCGTCGTATGTGAAGAATTTATGGCGCTTCTCAGTTAAATACTGAAGAAGACGTTTGCGATCGTCAAAGGATCCCGGCAAAACGCGGCAGTCACCCTTCCTAGCAATCTGAAATGAAACCTTGATCCCCTGAAGGTTGCTCAAAATCTCATTCCTAAAGCCAGAAAACTCGGCAACAGATACCACAATCGGCGGAATCCTTTGCTTTTTCGCATGAATCGAATCACCTGGGCTAGATTCGATTTGCTCAATATCATCATTAATCAAATCGAACTGATTGCTCAGTTCGATAGGAGAAAAATTATTTCCGACATTAGAGTTTGAAGGAATATCTGAATTCTCCAGCTTCCTTCTATTTTTCCGCGCTTTGGCAGGACGGTCTTGAAACCTTGTTTCTTAGAAGGAAGTGGAGAATTCAAAGACTCCTTCCTCTTGTTTTTATTAATGCTCATGGCTGAGCGTGGAGACGTGACCTTCTAAGAGGTTTTTCCCAGAACGGTGTCCCTGCAGGATTACCACCGCTTGTCGGAATTTTACTTCCGCAAACGGGTCCAACGTAAAACGAAGGCACGGGTCCTTGCAAAGATCGTAACGGGATCAGTGGGTACAAATAGCGCTAAGAAGCACCGTTGAAATTAAAATAGCTTCGGGTAGTATTAAAAACTTCCTTCCGCAAAGAGAGAAAGAACCGCATAGCACGAAAGCACGATGCGGTCTAACGAGTAATCCTTAACCGATTTCTTCGCAACAAGTTTCATTCGACAGAAGCTAAAGGCTAGTTGATCATTATTGAATTTTAAAACGATCGACCGTTGCGTTTAAATGTTATAAAGAAAATGGTACATCGAGCCATATTCACCATATAAGGTTGGTGTCTTGGCTAAATACGAGAAAGGCAGTATCACTACTCAGTGAATGAAGTTGTTTTTTTTAAATATATTTCCCTGGAGACACCTCCAAACATTTTCCCTGGAGTTTCATTAGAATCACTTCGAAAAAAAATCTTCATAAATTACTTCCGGAACCTTATATAAATTACCTCGAGATTTCTCCAGAAATATCTTCTGAATACTTTTCGAAACTCATGGAATTCCTCTGAAGCTCATCTACGCCCTTGAATTCTTCCGGAAACTAATAAAAGTGTTATTCAGTGTTGTCTTTTAACATGAAAGCTTAAGAAATGAAAAAAATCCAGGCATTACTTTAGAAATTTCGTCTGGAATCAAGAATGGAGCTACTCCCGGCAATTTGCCCGGCTTACTACTTTACTTTACTTATGAATCCTGTACACCTCCGGTGGTGCAAAGGGCCATCTTGAAAGATCTACATCCTGAGCGTTGCCCAGCTTTCGCTTTAACCTGTTGCCAGGTTAGATTTCGGTTGGCTTCTTTTATTTACTAATTCTTCATTCAGTACTTCTAGAAATTTCTCCGAAAACTTCGTTCCTCTAAAATTCCGAATTCGTTTTTTTTCGAAAAGTTCTTCAGGAATTTATTAAAAACTCCCCGCTTAATTCCTCAAATGATTTCTCTGCAAGTTCTCCACAAATTATTTCAGGAAGTCTTCTGGAAACTACTGAATTCCGAGTAACCCTTCGCAATTTTTATTGTTGTTCTGCATTTCAATGGACCATTTCTGATTACACCCGATTCTGTTTTTACACGGATTTTTTCACACGGCCGTGTAAAAAAAAATCCCATACAATTTTTTTTGTAAAGTTGCTCCATTTTGCATGATTTGTCAAGAAATCATAAATTTTTTTTTTTAAAGCAATTTTCAAAATTTGAACTGAAAACTTTCTTTCACACGGAACGCATCTCCCGTGTAAAAAAGGAATCGCAAAGATATTGCAATTTATTTTTAATTTTACACAAAGGTAGGAATTTGCTTCACACGCCGAAGCAAGCTACAAATGAATACTGTTCGGCCGAAGGCCATAAGCCAAAGTTATTTGGCCGAACAGACAGGGTGTAAAGTCATTTGGCCGAGAGCATCATTTGGCATAAAGGGTCTTTTGGCCGAAAGAGTAATTTGGCCGAAAGGGTCAAATGGCCGAAAGGGTTATTTGGGCGAAAGTGTCATATGGCCAAAAGGGTCCTTTGGCTAAAAGGGTCATTTAACCGAAAGGGTCCTTTGACCGAATAGTCATTTGAGAAGTAAGAAATAGGTTATATAAAGTGAGATGTCTTACTTCTCACTACTTATTTCTCACTTATGACTGTGAAAAAGTGAGTAGCGCAAAATGGGTAGTGAGACGTCTCACTACTAACTTCGTTTTTCTCACTTTTCACTGTGGAATGTGAGAAATGAGGAATGGTTCGTTCGGCCTAGTGGCATTCAGCTTAATGGCTTTCGGCCGAATGGGATTCGGCCAAACGACCCTCCCCCAAATTTATTAGCTGAACTATAGTTCATACATGTATCGTGGATCAATAGTTTTCAGATAGCATGAATGTAAGCTGTCCGAATCAAGGAATGTAAAATAACATTGCCAATGACAACAACATTGTCCTCTCTTGTAAATGTTGGGACAAACTCAACTCGCAATAAGCGTTTGTCCCAAACTGCAACAGAATAGGACAATGATCGCCTGCCGCTCATTTTGAGAAATAGTCGGTTTTCGATGATGTTTTTGGTTAAATCAGTATCAGTTATCATAGCTTAGACATAAACTTAACCATCTGTACACATGATTTGTGTTTTACTTCTGAAATATACAAGTTATCGCAGTCTGAAAAGTTCACAACAATTACCTCTCCATGTTTGTTGCAAATAAGATGAAACGCAACAATGTCTTTATCCTCTGCAGATGAGGACAAAGAGTTATCGCTATTCTCTTTTGTCGCTTGTTTTTCGCATTTTTCAGCGACAATTACATTCCTTGGTCCGAATGCATTTAATGCTGAAACAATTATTGTATGTTTCGCCCAGCTGCATCTACTACACTCGATTTACATTCCATATGTGGATCGTCAAACATTTAATGCAATACCCAATCAACAAATAACCTAATTACTTTATGTTCATCGGATATCTTGCGACACCATCTGTTTCCATTCCATAAGCAAGTCCCCTCACGCCATCATTTCGTTCCTATTTCCAATCGACTGTAGGAGCACTTAAGGGTGCGAACTTCTTCGACCGATGTATTAAAATTTAATGTCTCTTGAGTGAAGTTCTTCCTGTTTAAACTTCTGAATGAGTATTTCATTCGACATTAGACAACAACACCCTTCGATAGGGATTATAGTGACATTGTGAAATCATTCAGAGGAAGCATTTTTCAAGCAAACGGTCGAAAATAGACTGAAAAGCCCCACAACCCTACTGCTGGTAAACTTGTGCGGTCCGAGTGAGAATATGAATCCCTCTGCAAATACATCCAGGATACACGTTCCGAGTACCCACTGGCGATTGTCGATCATGTCGCTGTTTATTTGTGGAGAGATATTTACCTCCTATATCCTTCGTGCTTTGGTGGGCTTCCTTCCCCACCATCCGGTGAGCATAGTCATAAACGCAATACATTTATCGCACAAACAAGAATCCATTGCTCCCAGGGGATTCCACATGCGGACATGTTGAACAACAAGACACACATTTTCTTCTCATGTTGATATGCGAGAAGGTATGTTACTTTGCTTGTGATGAAGGTCTTCGGGTTGACAGTGTTGGAGCTTGATAGGACAGAGTCTCCAAACTCGAACACTGTCAGTCAGTGTTTTAAAATGTATTGTCATTCCTTTGACAAATTCTTAGAGAACTTTTTTCGGAAGCTAGGAATCAATTCATGATGTATGATAATGTAGTAGCTCTTAAATAATCCCAACTTTGACTGCTGTTAACCTTTGAAATCTCATATCATACGACATTATGTCAATAATAACACGTGACATTTTGATTCAGATTTCATATTTATACTTATACATTGTGGAATGAAAATGTAGGTCCATTCAAGTTATTGGTTTAGACAGGTTAGTCAATAAACTCTTATCCGTTGTGCGTTCTGTGTGTATATTTTTGTGCGATTTTGATAAATGTATCGCGAAAATAAATTGTGCAAATGCTGCATTGTTTTAAACTTCAACGGTATCTCACAGTATGTAAAGTTATAATGAATATGCATTTTTTTAACTGTATGTATATTTTTGACTCCACGTTTAACCCAAAATATTCGTTTTCAGGAAACCTAACACATCGAATCTCAATTCAAGATTGCAGTCTATCATCATTTGGCAACTAGAATCCCACATCAAGCTTCTATTCTCCTGGAAATATATGGATACACATGCCTTTCGATGGCATATACATCGTTTGTTTGTGCTCCAGGATGTGGTGCACCGTTCAATAGAACGTTATTGCTTTTGAACCATCCTTTTGGTCTGCCTGCTGGCAGCCCAACTTCATTGATAAGAACCCTGGATGGGGAATTGTTGTATTCCACTCAAGGAATAGGCTTCCGGTTTCAGCAGCGACCACCAACTATAGGCCAGCAATAATCATCGTCGTTATTATTGGAAACGGTAATTGAGACTACTGAGACTTTGCGGACAGCAGGATGCAGTCTGGACCACGGGGTAACAAATATCGAAAATGCGATAAGAGTTGAAATTATGGCATCTTGGGTTGAAAACCGAGATTTCCGCATTGGGTAGGCAAGAATGGATCCCAAGCAGCAAATGTTAGACTGTGTTGATTTACAATTTTAATAACCTTCACTTTACGGCATGTCTGCTCCATGCCATGCGAATGTGGCAAGCCGTCCTTTTGAACCTGTCCTGACGAAGGTCGAGATGATGCACGTCGGAATTATCGGAATCCAGTAAAAGCAATTTTCAAAGTTTCATCGTCTCAGAGAGTTAATTTGTTTCAACAAGCTTCAGGTTTGGCCTTGGTCCTTTGATATGGCTCAAGAGGGTTAGAGTATTAAATCGCCCTGAACACGAGTATCAAAAAGCGATATTGAAAGCAATGTACCGTTCATTCATTATTCAAAAAGCCACGGGAAAATCGATCACACAGATATAGCACGATAACTCTTGCTAGCTGTTTCGCACCAACACTCGATGCGATACGCTCTGTGAAATGCACTTATCCGAACAATACCGTCGTCCCTCTGATCCTTAGAGAATCCTGTTCTTTGAGTGGGAAATAAAAGCAAATAACCGAGAGAACGATTAAACACTTGACAAAGTACTCACGTTTTGCTTTTATATGTTGATTGGCTCGTTTTTGGAGACGAGAATCAAAATGAGCTTCAATGTAGGAGCACTAGATCCAGTTTCGGTTATTCTGGTAATAAATTTTACAATCCATCATTGGATGGGATATAAAATCTATTTCACATGGCGGCAATCAGAAGTTGGTTGTGGAATTAACTTGCGACCCCTGGCATCATGCTTAGTAATTACTTATATTCATTTTCTAATTTTTAAGGATATGCGGATAACACACTTTACACACACACACACATTTACTTGACTTTGAAACGAATAGAAATCAAGCTCGCAATTAATTTAAAATTTCATGAAATGAAACGAAACTTTATTTTTTCTCAGAATTGTTTTTTCAAGTCAAATAATTGTTTTCAATAATTTTTTCATCAGTTTGCGATGGGTTAGGAACAAAAGGTCGAAAGACAAAAGATCGAAAAGACAAAAGGTCGGAAGACAAAACGTCGAAAGACAAAAGGTCGAAAGGACAAAACGTCGAATGAGATAAAGGCCGAAAGCACAAAACGTCGAACGAAACAAAGGGTCGAAAGAAACAAAAATCAATAAGATCAAAAAGTAGAATAGGTCAAAAGATCGAAATAGACAAGAAACTGAAGCGGAGAGAATCAATATTGTACCAGAGTTGCCCTACACAGTTAGCAAGAACTCTGCTCTTTTATTATGCACAATTTTTAATAACTACATAATTTTTTTTCAGTGAGTATAACTATAGATGGATGTTTGAAATTTCTAAATGTCACTTCGATCTATCAAAATGGTGCACCCCTAACATCAAATACACCAGCGTGTCTTAAACGGGGATATATTTTTAATGCGTGCGCCTGAGTGGCTGTGGCGTCCACTATTTTGACAGATTGAAGTGATATGCAGAAAACCTAGATATTCATCTATTATTTGCACTCATTGAATTCATGCAATGGTTTAAAAAGATACATGACTTTTAAACTATTTATTCTTCTGGGTTGATTAATACTTCTACATTGTACTCCAAAAATTAACTGAAATTAAAATATTTAATTGTTAAAAATAGTGAAAATAATAGAGCAATTTTTCTGCCAACTATATAGGACAACTCTGTCTCGCGCAATACAAGTTTTATTCATTTCTCAAATCAACATTCTTTTTGCCTCTCTCGTGTACAAAGTATTTATCTTTAACAAAACTATCTAGGTATTCATAATATTGTTTCATAGTAATTACTTCTTCTTTGAAAATTGCTCATTCTTCAACTTTGATTGATAAGATGTGTGTAATTTCCGCTTGAAGTTAAGTGCATTTCATAAATTCTTTTGGAATACACCCGACTTGTTATCAACTTATTCTTTATCGACCTTTTATCCCTTTCGATTTTTTGTCCTTTTCGACCTTTTGTCCCTTTTGACCTTTTGTCCCGTTTGACCTTCTTTTCGACCTTTTGTCCTTTCGACCTTCTGTCCCTTTCGACGTTTTATCTTTTCGACCTTTTGTTCTTTCGACCTAGATGACCTAGATAGATGACTCTCTCTGACTCGATGCGTTACTTTTCGTAAGTGTAGACAGACATACAAAGTGGATATATTTTTACTATTTCGATTAAAATTAGACCGTCATAAATATTTATTAAAATCTATGACCTGCTAACCTTCAAAAGGGGGGGGGGGGATAATAAAAAATAAATATTAAAATGAATAAAATCAAAAAGCTACTCGGATTTGTTGAAAAATGTTTTGAAAATCCAAAAAAATCCGAATTTTTTTGTGTTGCCCCTAAGGAATATTTGTATCGGCCTTATTTAGTTATTCTACTTAAAAACGAAGATTTACTAATATCGTACTATTATTATAGTTTTGAGCTATTTCAAAATTATCAGATGAGTGCTTAGATTTTATTTGCTCGTCTGGTGGGATTCTTCTTTACTTCATCCGCAATTTCCGCATCTACGAGGCGTGTACGCAGAAAAGAAATTTAAATATATTTAAATAATATTTAAATTCAATATTATTTAAAATACCTTAATAAGTTGATAAACACACTAAAATCAGGGGTTTCTTTGGTGTAAAAAGCACTCAGATAGATAGATGATATTGCTTCTCAAAAGTCGTATGAAAATGATGAAATATCATTTAAAACTTTCACGAAATCATATTTTTATTGAACAAATATCTTTTAATCAATACTTGAATAGACTCATGAACAAAACTTAGTCGGATTTTAGATAGGTCAGACCAGGCTTGTAAAATGTCATCTGCATGTCATTTGACTAATTTGTTCATAACTTTCTTTAGAAGCCAAATTTATTGCTTAATTTTAGATGTACTCATAACGCTTGAGTAGGGCTATATTTTTGTCCAAGGGTACATTGCTCTAAATATAACATCTTAGGCTGGAGAGTGAAAACTCTCCAAAATGTCACGTGTCATTTGACATAATGTCATTTGAATGACATTTTGCCTCCCACGCCCCAGATTATATATTTACAGCAATGTCTTGTTAGACAAAGTTGTAGGCACATTTAAGCGCTATAAGTTCGTCATATATCATGAATTGATAGCTACCTTCTGGAAAAAGTTCTGGGAAAATTATACAAACGAATGCAAATGACATTTTACAACACTGGGTCAGACTTAGCGTGTTTGACTTTCTTCGAATAAAGCGACCAGACGTCCCGGATTTTTGCGGCCTTCTTGTCCCCATTTCATGATGAATCTGTAATCTGTAAACTGAAGAAATAAGATGTCAAGAAAATCTTCTACAGATTCGAATAATTAGAAGGATAGAAAACCCAGATTCCTCAGATCTTCTTCTTCTTATTGGCATTACATCTGCACACTGGGGCGGGCAGCAGGGACTATGTCCAAGGGCTTGACGATCCCTCCCCAGGCCATCTGCGAGTTGTGGGGCTTGCCTAGGATGTGGTGGGGTTTGACAGTGGGCCCTGTTAAACCTCTATAAAAAGCTGCATGTATCCGCAAGTAGGCCCCACCAAAGCGACCGTGTGCCGCTCAAAGCGCACAAGCCCAAGTCCTAGTGTTAGGTGGGACGCTAAACAGCCCTGACACGACGGCCCTCCGACGAGACAGGAGGTTTGCGCAGGCCCAATAAGCCGCCTAGAAAACCAATCATTACGAACAATATAAGAGATAATGCGACTCGATATAATCGGCAAAGACCTAGGCGACGAATACAGGATCACGATTGGAAGCTTGGAACATGGAATTGCAAGTCGCTAGGTTTCGCAGGTTGCGACAGGATGATCTACGATGAATTACATCCCCGCAACTTCGACGTCGTGGCGCTGCAGGAAATTTGCTGGACAGGACAGAAAGTGTGGAAAAGCGGGCATCGAGCGGCTACCTTCTACCAAAGCTGTGGCACCACCAACGAGCTGGGAACCGGCTTCATAGTGCTGGGTAAGATGCGCCAACGCGTGATTGGGTGGCAGCCAATCAACGCAAGGATGTGCAAGCTGAGGATTAAAGGCCGTTTCTTCAACTATAGCATCATCAACGTGCACTGCCCACACGAAGGGAGACCCGACGACGAGAAAGAAGCGTTCTACGCACAGCTGGAGCAGACATACGATGGATGCCCACTGCGGGACGTTAAAATCGTCATCGGTGACATGAACGCACAGGTAGGAAGGAGGAAATGTATAGACCGGTCATCGGACCGGATAGTCTGCACACCGTATCGAATGACAACAGCCAACGATGCATAAACTTCGCAGCCTCCGCGGAATGGTAGTCCGAAGCACCTTCTTTCCCGCAAAAATATCCACAAGGCCACATGGAGATCACCTAACCAAGAAACGGAAAACCAAATCGATCACGTTCTAATCGACGGTAAATTCTTCTCCGACATCACGAATGTCCGCACTTACCGCAGTGCGAATATTGAATCCGACCACTACCTCGTTGCAGTATGCCTGCGCTCAAAACTCTCGACGGTGTACAACACGCGTCGAAGTCGGACGCCGCGGCTACAAGACGGTAGACTAGCCCAAGAATACGCGCAGCAGCTGGAAGTGGCACTCCCAACAGAAGAGCAGCTAGGCGCAGCGTCTCTTGAAGATGGCTGGAGAGATATTCGATCCGCCATTGGTAGCACCGCAACCGCTGCACTAGGCACGGTGCCTCCGGATCAGAGAAACGACTGGTATGACGGCGAATGTGAGCAGTTAGTGGAAGAGAAGAATGCAGCATGGGCAAGATTGCTGCAACACCGCACGAGGGCGAACGAGGCACGATATAAACAGGCGCGGAACAGACAAAACTCGATTTTCCGGAGGAAAAAGCGCCAGCAGGAAGATCGAGACCGTGAAGAAACGGAGCAACTGTACCGCGCTAATAACACACGAAAGTTCTATGAGAAGTTAAACCGTTCACGTAAGGGCCACGTGCCACAGCCTGATATGTGTAAGGACATAAACGGGAACCTTCTTACGAACGAGCGTGAGGTGATCCAAAGGTGGCGGCAGCACTATGAAGAGCACCTGAATGGCGATGTGGCAGACGAAGATGGCGGTATGGTGATGGACCTGGGAGAACGCGCGCAGGACATAATTCTACCGGCTCCGGATCTCCAGGAAATCCAGGAGGAGATTGGCCGGCTGAAGAACAACAAAGCCCCTGGGGTTGACCAACTACCAGGAGAGCTATTTTAACACGGTGGTGAGGCACTGGCTAGAGCGCTGCACTGGGTCATTACCAAGATTTGGGAGGAGGAAGTTTTGCCGCAGGAGTGGATGGAAGGTGTCGTGTGTCCCATCTACAAAAAGGGCGATAAGCTGGATTGTAGCAACTACCGCGCAATCACATTGCTGAACGCCGCCTACAAGGTACTCTCCCAAATTTTATGCCGTCGACTAGCACCAACTGCAAGGGAGTTCGTGGGGCAGTACCAGGCGGGTTTTATGGGCGAACGCTCCACCACGGACCAGGTGTTCGCCATTCGCCAAGTACTGCAGAAATGCCGCGAATACAACGTGCCCACACATCATCTATTCATCGACTTCAAAGCCGCATATGATACAATCGATCGGGACCAGCTATGGCAGCTAATGCACGAACACGGTTTTCCGGATAAACTGACACGGTTGATCAAAGCGACGATGGATCGGGTGATGTGCGTAGTTCGAGTTTCAGGGGCATTCTCGAGTCCCTTCGAAACCCGCAGAGGGTTACGGCAAGGTGATGGTCTTTCGTGTTTGCTATTCAACGTCGCTTTGGAAGGGTAATTCGAAGAGCAGGGATTAACACGAGTGGTACAATTTTCAATAAGTCCGTCCAGCTATTTGGTTTCGCCGACGACATAGATATTATGGCACGTAACTTTGAGAAGATGGAGGAAGCCTACATCAGACTGAAGAGGGAAGCTAAGCGGATCGGACTAGTCATCAACACGTCGAAGACGAAGTACATGATAGGCAGAGGTTCAAGAGAAGACAATGTGAGCCACCCACCGCGAGTTTGCATCGGTGGTGACGAAATCGAGGTGGTAGAAGAATTTGTGTACTTGGGCTCACTGGTGACTGCCGAAAATGACACCAGCAGAGAAATTCGGAGACGCATAGTGGCTGGAAATCGTACGTACTTTGGACTCCGCAAGACGCTCCGATCGAATAGAGTTCGCCGCCGTACCAAACTGACAATCTACAAAACGCTAATTAGACCGGTAGTCCTCTACGGACACGAGACCTGGACGATGCTCGTGGAGGACCAACGCGCACTTGGAGTTTTCGAAAGGAAAGTGCTGCGTACCATCTATGGTGGGGTGCAGATGGCGGACGGTACGTGGAGGAGGCGAATGAACCACGAATTGCATCAGCTGTTGGGAGAACCATCCATCGTTCACACCGCGAAAATCGGACGACTGCGATGGGCCGGGCACGTAGCCAGAATGTCGGACAGTAACCCGGTGAAAATGGTTCTCGACAACGATCCGACGGGCACAAGAAGGCGAGGTGCGCAGCGGGCAAGGTGGATCGATCAGGTGGAAGATGACTTGCGGACCCTCCGTAGACTGCGTGGTTGGCGACGTGTAGCCATGGACCGAGCCGAATGGAGAAGACTCTTATATACCGCACAGGCCACTTCGGCCTTAGTCTGAATAAATAATAATAATAATCTGCACACTGGGACAGAGCCGCCTCGCAGCTTAGTGTTCATTAAGGACATAGTTGGAAGAGTACCAAGATGGCAGTCAATATGGCACCGGACCTTCTACGGGTCAACCCGACACCTCCCGCACTCCTCTCCCACCAACATTCGAATTCATCGAACAGCTTTGAACAAAAGTTTAATATTCAAATTACTAACCTGTTCACAGCATATTTATTCACTTCTCGTGATAATGAACATGTTTATCCAAAGATTCCTATGTATTTCGGCTCGAATAATATTCTAAATCAGCAGTTTCGTGCCAATTTATTAGCCGTTCGCGATTTGGTGGGTTTATCACTGCACTTCACTTCTTCTCAAAGGGCACTGAAAAAAATCAAGTTTTTACTCACTTCTCCGCACATGAGCAGCCCGAAATGTTGATGGAATGCAAATTAAACATCACTTTTCGAAATCAGTCACTTGTTTAAACCAAAAACTTAATATAAACTGCCATTTTTGCCCGAAAAAACGATTAAAAACTGATCGCGGAGCGAATGTCAACAACGGCACCGGCAGCAGCAAACTAATAACTAGGGTGGTTAAAAAAATAATTTTGCTCCGCCACGCTCAGTCGAATATGATTTATAATTTGGGTGTCATCCGATGGTTTGGGCTGGTTTGAATAGAAGCTTACCGTGCACAGGTCGTTTCAGGTTTGTATGACAGTTGATATGGCGAGCTTGAATTTAATATTATTCTGATTCTGGCACTCCGTCATTGGACGATGGCGAGGGGGGAGACCATATGACTGGAAGAAATATTCAAGAGCTTTAACTCCATAGACAATCCATATGGAATGGTCGTTCCTATAGTTGGGAGTCGATTTTAATTGAGGTTGCGAATCTTAAGTATGATAATTGGGCTTCTCAGAAGGCATCAGTGAAACGTGCAATTCAACAAAATATGTACCCAGAATTTGTCAGTGGTATCTATCGCACCAGGGGCAGATACTGCTAGTCTAGTCTAGTCTACACTATCGCACCAGAGGCAGATGATTCAAACAAAAAGTGTGACATGGGGGTGAGTAAAATGCTATTTTTGCGTTACGAAATCAATGGATGTTTCCTGTGATGCGGTTTTCGTTCAGTGAAGTCTCTGGAATGTTGCTTTCAGCTATGCGGGTTCTCTTTTCGCCAGCGTTTGGAGGAAAGGCACTTTAGCCAGCGTAATAAAAGGTTCAGTTTCCCATACTAGTTTTCATATAAACTTGAAACGGCTTGCGCTCAACCAGTTTTTGTTCAAATCGGTTCTTGGAGGTCACTCGGAGCATGGATCGGAATCGAGTGAGCGTGGTGGTGCTGGGTCGTTTTGAACCACCCTACTAATATTCTTTATTTTTTTTTATAAATACGACATCAATACTACTACAGTATATGACAGTTTTTATTTTACCAATACTTTCAAAGCTTTGTTTTGGTACTCAACCCACCTTCACCTTAAAGCACTTTCACAGTTATTAACCCTTTTGTTACCGACAAAAAAAAACACCCTTAGAGTAGAGTGGGGCAAGAGTACGCACTTAGTTTTCAATCGATCAGGTGGCCCTTATGAAGCAAGCTTCTGCATATCAAATCAGTGTCGATGATTCATATACTCTTCCTTTATGTTACCCAGTGGAAAAAATATTGAAATTATTGAGATTCGTTTTAGTAGAACCCTTATTGCAAGACAAATAAAAAACGCACTCTTACCCCACCGGTGGGGTAAAAGTGCGCATCGGGTGGGGTAAGAGTACGCATTTATCCAATCATGTGCTTTGAGTATACATTAACACAAATAAGAGTTAATAACAATTAATTGATGTTTAATGAGTATATATTAGGGAATGTTTAAAGATTACGTAACTCTTAAAGGGAGAACGGGTCCTAGAAATATGCACTTTCATACGAAAAACCATTGCTTTTTGTATATACAAAAAAACTACAGAGGTAAAAATATATTAGGTTTCGCGTGGCGTATACAAAGGCATTTTTCTTAAAGAAAGTTTACCAATCACGTAACGTAAAATTTGGCTATTTCATCACCCCTCCCCCCTATCTTACACTATTTGTATGAATCCTCTAAAAATTGTATGGATCGTCACACATCTCACAACCCCTCCTAGCTAAACGTTGCGTAATTTATTAATGTTTCTTTTGATTAAATGAAATTATCATTTAGATGAAATTGTGTTTTCGTACTATGTTTAGGTGTACAACAAGTCCTAATACAATTTCATTATTTCGCTTCAGTGCTTTGTTCGCTAAGTCCTTTCTAACACCAAATTATTTCCACTTATCCTAAAAACTTGTGATAATTTCAATTTCTGTCCCTTTTTTCTTAGTTGTGGATCTTAACGCTTTGGAAGACGTCTTATTTCGGCCAGAGATACGGGTTTAACATTATAACTTGAAGATTCATATGCGTACTCTTGCCCCACCGGCTCCTGCGTACTTTTACCCCACAGTCCCAAAAATTATTCAAGTAATGGTTTTGACTTCTTGGAAAACCGACCGGATTGGTGTTCTGTACCATAAAGTACTCTATACAATAGGTTATCGAAATGGTATAATGTTCACCTGATTGAAAGTATATATGGTAATGAAATACTAGTTGCGGAAATCCAATTATTTTTAGCAAAAAGACCAAAAAGTTATCTAACTCCATATCTCCCTTGTTGTTTATTCAAATCGTTTACAATTACACATGATAATAGTTGGCCAGAATACCTGTCAAACTGATGCAGTGCTGCTAGTTTATCTTTTTTTATTACTTCAAAAAATCGGAAACGTACTCTTACCCCACGCGCACTCTTGCCCCACTCTACTCTACGTTACCGACAGGGTACCCGGGTACCCACGGACTTAAAATGATCATAACATAGTCAGTTTTTCACCGATTTCGACGATTTTGGTTGCTACGGATGCAGGAACTTACCCGCTATTCGATACATGTTACAGTGAACCGATTCGGATTACCTGGTAACCGGAATTCCGGATTAACTGGGCCAAGTCCCAAAGTATGTGTGAATTGAAGATATATATTCAACCAAATGAAGATTTCTTGCGTGATGACTAATAAACTTCGTTGGAAATTTAAAGAATATAATTTAACTACGTTACAGGACCATTTTATGGATTAATCCCGGAACGGTTATTCCGGAAACAGGTTCCCGTCGGGCCTAAAGTGGCCACAAACTTATTCTGAAGAAACCCATGATCCGATAAGTAATTGGACCATAGGATGGTTTGACGACGGACCGGTCATCCTGGAACAGGTTACTGTGGGGCCTAAAGTGGCCACAAACTCGTTTTGAAGAAACCCTGGCAATATGGGTATCAAAATTCATGAAATTGTTTCGGAAGCATGATCCGATAAGTAATTGGACCATAGGATGGTTTGACGACGGACCGGTCATCTTGGAACAGGTTCCTGTGGGGCCTAAAGTGGCCACAAACTTATTCTGAAGAAACCCTGGCAATATGGGTATCAAAATTCATGAAATTGTTTCGGAAGTATGATCTGATAAGTAATTGGACCATTGGATGGTTTGACAACGGACCGGTCATCCTGGAACAGGTTCCCGTGGGGCCTAAAGTGGCCACAAACTCATTTTGAAGAAGCCCAGGCAATGTGGGTATCAAAATTCATGAAATTGTCTCGGAAGCATGATCTTTTGGGTTATTAGTCCATAAGATGGCTTGACAATGGACCGGTCATTCTCACACAGGTTTCCGAGGGGACCCTCATTTAGAAGAAACACTTGCTCTCTTCTTTTCCCGCTATTTCTTGTCGAAAAGACTTAAAAATTCTTGACAGGTACTCAGAAATGATTTATAATGAACCACAGACGCTGTAAGTATCATTGGTGTTTGCTGAATAATTTACAAAAATAAAAAGAACGACTGAAATTTTCAAAAAAATTTATGGATGCAAAATGGGTCAAAAACGTGACAAAAGCGGAACGTGATGAAATCGGGTCGAAAATGTGATAAAGTCGGAGGTAGATAAAATCGGGGAGTGACAAAATCGGGTCAACACTGTGTAACTTTTCACTTCTCTCTTCTCATTTCCCTCATTTCACTTTTCGCTTTTTACTTTCAATTTCTCACTGCTCACTTCTCACTATTCACTCCTCACTGCTCATTCGACCCAATAACCATTCGGCCTAACAGCCATTCAGCCTGATGACCCAACATCAGTCCCATCTTCTTGGAAAAACATGTTTCCGAAAATATTTCAAGAACTTTGATGCCAGGGTGTCTTCTAAATGAGTTTGTGGCCACTGAAGGCCTTTCCGGAACTTGTTCTAGCATGACTTCTAGCATGATTTCTGGTTGATATCCATCCTATGGTTTCAACTTTATGAATAACATGTTTCAGGAAAAATTCCAAGAATTTTGATACCCATATTGCCAGGGTTCATTCTAAATGAGTTTTTGGCCCCTGCTGGCCTTCCGGGAACTTGTTCCAGAATGACCGTTCCGGTTGATATCCATCCTATGGTCTCAACTACATGGAAACGTGTTTCCGGAACAATTACAAGAATTTTGATACCCATATTGCCAGGGATTCTCCCAAATGAATTTATGGTCACTGTAGGCCCTCCGGGAACCTGTTCCAAAATGACCATTCCGGTTGATATCCATCCTATGGTCTCAAGTACATGGAAAACATGTTTCCGGGACAATTCCAAAAATGTTGATACCCATATTGCCAGGGTTTATTCTAAATGAGTGTTTATCCCCTGCGGACCCTCGGGGAACCTATTCCAGAATGACCTTTCCGGTTGATATCCATCCTATGGTCTGAACTACATGAATAACATGTCTCCGGAAAAATTCCAAGAATTTTGATACTCGTATTGCTAGGGTTTATTCTAAATGAGTTTTTAGCCACTACGGGCCCTCCGGGAACCTGTTCCAGAATGACCGTTCCGGTTCATATCCATCATATAGTTTCAACTATATGAATAACATGTTCCCGAAACAATTTCAAGAATTTTGATACCCATATTGCCAGGAATGAATTTTCGGCCACTATAGGGCCCACGGGAACCTATTCCGGGATGTCCGTTCCGAGTCCATATGATAACGTGGTCCTAATACATTGGGAAGTCATAATCCTCGAAATTTCTGCGAAACTGGTAGCTCAGGTTACAAGAAATCATCATTTGGATTCTATAAGATCAACTTCTCCATTTTTGAGACATGGTCTAGCAAATCCGGAACTCCGGTAACCAGGTAATCCGGATCGGTCCTATGTGACATGGAACGGATAGAGGATGAATTTCTTAATTCATAGCAAACGGAATCGTCCAAATCGGTTGAAAACTGACGAAGTTATGGTCATACCAAAACGTGGGTACCCGGGTACCCTGTCGGTACGTTACGGGGTAAAAATATTCAGAAGCCCCTCCCCAAGCCCCCCCTTACTGGATTTTCATTTTCGTACCACCCAAACCTTAATTTTGCCGAGTTTGAAGATGTCACGGAGTTTCAATTTCCTGCGATGTTCAGAACCCTAAAAAAATTTACTTGAAAACGAAAAAGGTACCCGGGTACCCTGTCGGTAACAAAAGGGTTAACTGCGAGGTTTCTAAGCCAGGTTACCATTTTTGCATTCGTATATCATGAGGCTAACACGATGATACTTTTATGCCCAGGGAAGTCGAGACAGTTTCCAATCCGAAAACTGCCTAAACCGGCACCGGGAATCGAACCCAGCCACCCTCAGCATGGTCTTGCTTTGTAGCTGCGCGTCTTAACGCACGGCTAAGGAGGGCCCACCAATTCCTCAGATACACCCAGGTTTTTTTTTTACACGGTTGGAATTCATTAATTTCTCGGTTAACCCAAACTTTCACAGCTTTTTAAATACCACCTGAATTTTCTTTGATTTTTTGTGAATTTTTTCGTGGGGTTAACTCGTTGTTTCATTGACGTTGAAGGTCTTAATCGACTAAAACCAAACCGTGTAAAAAAATACCTGGGTGTATTGGCAGAAAAAAAGCCTGAAGTTTTGTTTCAGTTTGCTCTCATTCCGTTAATCATCAACCGATTTCAACAAAACAGGCATGGTTGGATCGAAAATTCATTTTTTTTTCATGAAATGGATTGAGAACGCGAATTTTCGTAATAATTACGGATTGAGTTTAAAACCCCGTGGGGGTAACCCCGAATGTAATTTTCCAACAAACTCACTAACTCACTTATTTTTTACGAATAAGCAAACAAAAGGACCTTCGTTGAAGAACTGTTGACACGTGCTGCAGATATTCCATAAGGAGGCAGCGTGGAAGAGCAATGGTCCACCATCAAGAACGCCTCTATCGCCATCAGCGAGAGGAACAAAAAGAAGCCAAAGCTCCGATATAACGAACAAAAACTAGAGGAGTCATATTCTTAGCCCGTCAAAGATACTCGGCTCCAGAAAATAAAGTTAAGCGTGGACGGACTATGCTAATGCACAAGTCAATTGAATCACGACATTCTGGATGGCGACCTCCACCACCCATCGACTGCAAGCCACGACGACCTTACGGCCCCTGTCGCTTACTCACACAGAAGAAGATAACTACTCAGGTGACAATGAGCAGCAGAGACCTCTATATATGGAGCTTTCCCTCGGTATGTTGCTTGCCGAGCGAGTTTACTGTCCACAACGTCACAGTAGACTTTACTGCAGCTGTTGTTGTTGTTGTTCAATACGCTACCAACGCTGCAACTTCGACATTGTCTGTTGTGTTGAACGCATTCCAAATATTCATGTCCCGACACATCCTTTCTGTGAGGTTGCTTGGGTTCGTATCCATGCCGCTAATAAACATAATGGAATTTCGCTCTACTTCGAATCGAGTGCATTGAACTACTACGTTTCCGAGGATTTTTTAAGTTCTATACTATCTTCGGTATCACACATCTGGCAGAATATTACTACAATCAGGTCCATTTTACTTACTTACTTATGGATCCTGTATGGTGCAAAGGGCCGACTTGAAGGATCTCCATCTTGAGCGTTGCCCAGCTATCGTTGTTGTCAACCATTCATATTGACCATTATTTGATTATACTAAAATACCTGTTATGACGTTAAAACTTTCAAAATACTAAACATTTGCTCAAAAAATGACTTATGCCACACTTAAAAACTCCCCCCTCTAAAAGAGGGAGGGTCATCCTGAGCATTTTACCCCTCAACATGCTGGAACTGCTATTCCCCTTGATCACAGTTGAAACCGCTTGCAATTTAGTTAAAAATTGACCGAGAACGAGCTGTTTTAAGTTGTCAAGATTCGTCCCGGCAGTTTGAGGGTTAACCTGTTGCCAGGTTAGATTTCGGTCTACTTCTTTCATTTCTTTATTGAGGCCTCGCCGCCATGAGCCTCTGGGTCTGCCTCTGCTGCGATGTCCCGCTGGGTTCCAGTCTAATTCTTGTTTACAGATTTCGCTTCCGTCTCTACGTAGAGTGAGGTCGACCAGTCTCACTTCCGATCCCGAATTTCTGTTGCTATCGGTCTCTGGTGACAACGACGATGAAGCTCGTTGTATGAGATCCAGTTGTGAGGCCACCAGGCCCGAATTATATACCGCAGGCATCTGTTGATGAGCACCTGCAGCCGCTGAGTGTTGTCCACTGATACACACCATGTTTCGCTAGCGTATAACAGCACAGATTTCACGTTAGAGTTGAAAATTCGTATTTTGGTGCGTTCACTTATCTGCCTGTTTTTCCAGATATTTCTTAAACTCGCAAAGGCAGCCCTTGCTTTCTTGATCCGTATGCCTAGGTCGATCTTGGTACCGCCATCTGATGCCATTTGGCTACCAAGATATTGGAAGCTTTCAACATTCTCCACTGGTTGCTCGGCTACTGTAAAACTGGAAGGGGTCACCGTGTTTACATCCAACGATTTGGTTTTGTTGACGCTGATTACTAAGCCTGTTGAAGAGAAGCGCTGGGCAAGGGCTTACTCTGCATATCAGAGCGCCGTTGAGCGAGGAGTGCAACATCATCAGTCAATTCGAAGTCGTTTAGGTGCTCCATGGTTATAGGCTGCCATAACAGCCCGCGGTTTGGTTCACGGTCAATCGCACCTACCAGAATTTCGTCGATTATGATGAGGAACAGTAACGGTGATAGAATACATCCTTGCCCCACACCAGCTACGATCCGGATAGGGTCGGACAAGACCCCATTGTGCAGCACTCTATACGTAAAGGTCTCGATGAGGCCGATGATTTTCTCAGGAACCCCCTTGCGTCTCAGAGCGCCTCACATATTCCCGTCATTGAGACGGTCGAAAGCTTTTTCGACAATATGGTCCATACAGGATCTTCCTGCACGGAATCCGGCCTGCTGCCGCCGGAGAGTCGCATCGATCTTCTCCTGAATCCGGGCATTTTTATTTTGCATAGAACTTCGCATAGAACTTTGAGAACGGTACACAGCAACATAATGCTTCGCCAGTTATCGCATACAGTCAGGTAACCCTTTTCGGGTACCTTCACTAAGATACCTTGCATCCAGTCGACCGGGAAAGTTGCGGTGTCCCAGATATTACCAAATAAACTAGGCAGTAGTTGAGCGGTTGTCATGGGGTCAATTTTAAGTATATGATTTATTACCATAACAGAATCATTTGTTGTGTAGCAAGTGGTTGGTGGTTGATCTCTCAATGCGTCGACTACTTAACCGGCTTCAAGTCCTTATATTTCGACTGGTCATATGACAACTAGCATAGCATCTCTTCGGTCAATTTCTTGTACGCAGAGCTCTTCTGCGCAGCATTCCACTTGAGGACGAGAATCATCTCGCCTTTTTGCATCCTACGGATGCAGTTGATGTTTTTGATATCCTCTCACGGCCATCAGGACATCTGCGTAGCTCTTTCCGTGAACTTGGCGCGAATAATTTCGCCTCTGTCCCATAGCATGTTGCGACCTTTAGAAAACGCATCCTTACTTCTACAAGAACCTTTTTCCTTTGCCGCAGGGACCTCCTCTGTCTGTCTCCTCCTTTCGCCTTTTTATGGAAGATAATCTTCTTCAAGGGACGGTTATCGTTCCAATAAACTTCAGTCGACGATACTGGTACGCTAAACGTTTTCGGGTCGGCAAACTGTACAACCTTACTTACTTTAGGATAAGGACCATGCGTCGCAGTAGTTCCGCAACTTTGCTTACCGTCGACTCCTTCTTATCAGTAAGGAGGTGTATCTTACGTTCCGCCTCTTTACTGGACTTTAGCAGGGACTTCTTCTCCTGACTAGCCACTGGAACTAGGTCGTAGAGGGTCAGCATGTCGAGTTTCAGATCCTTGCTGAATGTCTGGTGGCCTCTTCTAACATGCTGAGAAAGACATTTCCAATATCGGTGACGATGCATTACAGTCAATGTCAACGTACCAAGAAGCATCACAATCCGCGATTTTCGAACATGATGAAGAAATAATTTTGTAATGTAAGTTTAGGTGTGTAGATTTCTGATTGTGGCAAAATATTTAAGATTCTGCCGAGACATTGTAAAGTCAATAGTTTCACAGTGTTGATTGATGGACATCATCTGATTGAGAGGTCTGAATTTGGCATAATTTGTGCGACAGTGATTAATTGAAAATGTGATGACGCAGTTGTCGAGATGGTATATAGACATTTATTTTTAAAAAAATATTTGTTGAATCGATACGCTGCGAAACTATATCGCTAAGAAATAAAACCATTGCAATTTCACGTTTGAATGTTTATAAGCTTGCAGCGTGCCTCATAAGATGGAAGTGGGAATGTTGACCAACCTAATTCATGAAGAGCAAATAATAGGAATTGTTTTGTACTGATTCTAATCCTTCTTCGTGTGTTATTGAAAATGGAGACCATACAATGCTGCAATATTCCAGTATCGACCTTACATAAGCAATATATAATGTTTTAATTGTGCATGGGTCATGAAAGTTATAGCAGAAACATTTTATAAAACCCATCATATTATCTGCTGTATGAATAATGGTCTATGATCCCTAACTCTATCGTATTTTCTACAACCTGGTTTTTTAATGCAGTTGATATATTTGATGCTTTGCTTTTCCAACTAGGGTAAAAGTTCCGATAGTCGTGGGTATTCCTATAGTTGCGGTTGTATGGTTTGCAAGAAATTAACAAATTAAACAAAGTAACCCACATCACTGGTCAATAAGTCGACTTGTCATAACACAAAAACAACATTGGAGTTTCATTTAAACAGGTAAAGTATCTTTAAAATAACTTATTTTTTTCCCTTGCACCAATAGTTGCGGTAGTGTTCCAATAGTTGTGAATCCCGTATAAAACCTATGGAACTGGCAACTATAGTAGCACGAATAACAAAATACCGCAACTATTGGAACACTGTACAAATAATTGGAGGATTGATTTCAGGCAATAATAAAAGATTTTGATGCAATTATGGCACGCTTTGGATAAAAAAGAGATGGTGAGCTTTCGGATACACTTTCAAGGTAGGGGAAATGAAATATGGATTAAATGTAATAGAGAAATTAGTGTTGGAACGTGCTTAGTTCCTTCACTATTGGGTCTTTTACCCTAAATGATATTAGGTTACATTTTTTTTACATTCAGTTGCAATGGACTTTTATTGCACCATTCGTAGATGTGCACATTTCGTTCTGGAATATGTTAAGGTTATCTTTATTGCCTATTTCCAAAAAGAGCTTCATGTCACCTGCATAGATTAACATTTTAAGTTTGTCAAGAATGAAGGAAATGTCATTTACATATATTATGAATAATAGATGCCCCAAATGAAGTCCCTGGGGCACCGAAAGTGGTGTGAATGGGTTTTGATATGTTGTTAAATTTTATAGTCAATTGGCGATCAGTTAAGAAGAGTTCAAGCCATTTGAGCAAAATTATTAACCATTGAATATTTTATTTTTTGACATACCCAGTCAAAAAATCAGAACCAACGAACCCCGTTCATGCATTTCCAACACGGACATCAGATCGATGTAGGTTAAGGGCATTTTGGACGCCGTCGAGCCGAACGGACCGAAACGAAACGAAGCGAGGCAGGGCAACAAAGCTGGTGGCGAAAGGCAGCGAAAAGAAGACGAGAAGGGAATATAAATCGGTTCCTTTCAAGACCATCTTTCGAAAGAATGTTGATCTGAGTATATATGTGTGTTGTTTAATGTATCAAAGTTAGTATGCATCTTATGATTTGCCACTAATGTGTGTTCAATGTTCGCTGAAATGCTTTTCAGAGACATTGACAATTTATTTAGATTTAGTTCTTGGGTGAACTTTTCTTGACAATTTTTACAGAGAGGCGGGATAAAAGTGCGTAACACTTCTTCGTGACTCCTTTGGATGCCTATGCATGCTGTGTGAAAGGTGCGTTTGTAGGATTCAATTTATTAATTTATGATTTATAACAACGCTATTATAAGTTATTGTCACGCTGCACACAATTTCTTATTCCACACTCCATGGCACATTTAACGTGAAATGCGCGCGGGTCATGTCAAAATATAGAAAAGATAAACATGTTGGGGAAAAGATATTTTAGTTACTAGATAGAGATTGTCGCTTCAGTTCCCTTTGTTCTGCTGTCCGAAACATGTGTGATACATACCTGTCAAATCGTATGGATTTTCCTTCTTTGACATTTAGCTCCCCTATCCTCGCCAGCAAAAGATGTTCCGGACAGCGACGACAGCGACAATCTTAACTAGTAACTAAAATATCTTTTTGTTGGGGTTATATTGAACGCGAGGAGAACGCGCGGGTATGTAAAATAAAAATATTTATCACGTCAATTTTAGACGCCGCGATACTAGATGAGTACTTGCGGAGCGCAACAACACACAGCCGCCTTCGTCAACCACTTGCGAAAATATGAGTATTCAAACGCGTTGGATGAGGCATCCTTGAATAGGTTCGATCTGGTGATCAGATACGCGGAAGAAAACAAGTGGTGACTTCTCGCTGCGCCAGATGTGTACTGATGTCATGAATAGCATAATTGACAAACAACACTGAGAAGGCCTCAGTTCAGGAAGGCTGTTATGCTATTTCGTACTGATTTATGAATTGTTATGAATTTAAGTTCTACTTTTATAAATATATATATAAGCCGAAACCAAATTTTGGTCCATTTTCATTTATGCATCAATAAAATAGTTAAGTCAAGTTCTAAAATAAAACGAAAATATAAAAAATATTAAATTTGAAAAACAAACAAATATATTTAGGTACAAATGTGAACCAGTTTGACTAATTTTCATACTGAAAAATCCAGTAGATATGTTATACTTAACATAATGAAATTTGCCACTCTACCGAATCCATTACTGACAGCGACAAATAGGGACACGGCAGGTATTTCCGTCCATCGTCATAGGGGCTAAAACCATCGAAAGCAACATCCATTCGCTAGAGCTCCACTATAGCAGAACGTATCTCCTGAGCTTAAGATTTGATATGAATGAGTTTGTCAAAAAAGTGTCTCCTTTATTGGTTTTCGAGACTATGACGAAAAGACGAAAATACCTGCCTTAACCCTACATATCTTTCGACAGTGTCAGCACGCAGGCACTGCTAACAGTAGCCTCGATATGACGATGAAAAGCTTGGTTTGAGGTGTAGAAATGGGTCAACCCAAATAAAACCGCCAGTTCCATTGGCTGCACTTATCCCTTCATAATCGAGTGAACTTGTATTTGCCGTGCGAATAACAACCCATCCGGGAAAATGTGAGCACCCAAACCAATCCCGTACCGATCGCGATAAACTAAATTAGCTCTGACCCAGACTATGTTCCCCACAGGCTTAAAATCCCGGCGAGCGTTGTCCAGTCGTCGAATGAGATAAATAATTGGTTTTGGTTCGTAATTAGATTCCGATTGCGTAGTGATTTCATTCAATTGGGAACTCAATGGTGCGTATCAGTAATTTAAGAACAAACTGTTCCCATTAGGGAATTTCTCCGGGCTAAATAAATGAATCGATGACGTTCTGTTCCGAATAATACGTGACACTATAAGCAATTCATAAGAATCAAATCATCAGCTCCATTCAACGCCAAGATGCAACTCAATTCAATGTCACAAAACTATTCTCCCCCTCCAAATCCACTGTCATCCAGTGAGAATTCACACGTGCAGACACGTCCACTGGATGTGACCGGGGCAGGCCGGAGAACTTTCCGAAAGTGTGCCAAGTCCCATCTGCTTAGGAAAAATGCCTTTTTGATAGACTTTTGTGTATGCTTCCGCCAGGGCACCTCTGTTCACTGCTTCATGGGAAAACTTTTCCCGGCATCGCATCGGCACACGAACAAGAAGAATAAACTGATGGTGAGGGGCAACATGGCGAGCACCAAAGGAATTTATTTGATTTTCGCGATATATTCAAGCGAAACGCCGAGCTCCATTTCGCCCATTCATCTGCGCAACGCTGAGGGCCGTTTTCTCGGATGAAAAACAGTTTCGTTGCGAGCGTTGGAGAGGTTCATGTATATTCCTCTGCGGTATTTGGTTTGGTTTTTTAAAGTCGTTGTGAATTGTTCCAAGTTATGTAGGTTTGAAGGAATATTCTGCCGCTTCACTTTATGAAGGCTTTCATAGGAATGATATCGCATAGCTGATTGTTAATAATATGACTAGCTTCATCTCGCCGTTCTCATATGGAATAGAAAGATCTTAGTATTCAAATATGTTGGTTCACACCAAGTCCTGACCTTATTCATGAGCAGCTGTTAATCAGAATATATATAAATAAATATTAAAATATTTTTCTAAGGAAATTATTTAAGCGATTAACTTAAATTAGAACGAAATTTCTGAATCAGAAGTAACAACACTTGGCGGTAATTCAGCGAAACAGTCGAATGACAATGAAGCAAACACCGCCACTCCACACACCGCCAAAAGTTTCGATTCATCGTGGCTGTTTATTTAGGAGTTATTTCCTCTCGGGAAATTAGCGAGGTCCTTATGTGGAGAGGAAAACTTCGTGCCTGACTGTCTATTTAGACTGACGCGAAAGTGATTTATTCAGCTTTTTATGATGCTCTCGCTGTTCGCGCTAAGGTATGCAGAATAAAAAGTTTTAATTTTCCATTTGAATTGTTAATTTACTTTCGTACCTCCGTGTAGATCGGCAAGGTTACAAAAGAATATATTGCAAGCGTCAAATAGAATAATATATTGCTTTAACCTAGAAAGACGTTTTTTTTTGCTGTATTATGTAGAGCAGTATTAACTGCTTGATGTATTTTAGTGTGGAGACGTTTATAAAATATTCAATGAATTTTATAGACAGTTTGTCAGCTAAGCCGCTCAACGACAAACTTTGAACAACAAAACGGAAAAGGTAGAATGCTGGAGAATTTGAGTTGGATAATACAAATAGAATGTCCCATTTGTAGCACAGGCTCAAGTTGGAAATCTTCACAAGGTCAAAATGATGGGTTTGTACTACTGTGTTGGTCTGATTTTGACTCACCCCAATGTTATTACGCTTTCAAATCGATTTTATCACGATCTATTGTCTACTGCAGCGGTTCTCAATCTGGGGTACATGTACCCTTGGGGGTACCTTCGATTACCGCAGGAGGTACCTCGAACAAAAATGCGTAATGGCGGATGTATTACAACTCCATTAAAAACTTTCTTTCTCCAAAACTTTGTATTGTACATAATATGCATGGTTTAAAAGCGTCCTTTCAAGCCCAAGCGACCAAAAGTTCACATTTTAATTAAATTTGTTCCTAACCGAACCAATAAGTTCACACCGAGTTTCAAACACCTTAACAGAACTTCAAAGTTCACTTTTGCTCTCCAGCCATACAGCCAAAACATCCCATCTTATCCGTTGCTTGGGAGGTGCTCAGAAGCCTACTTTTACGATGTTCGGATGCCTCCTTTCAAAAGCCTTGGTAGCCTCCCGAAGCCCTTTTGAAGAGGCTTGAAAGCCTGTCTTCAAGAGGTTCGGATTTTTTCAAAAGGCTTGGACGCCTCCCTTCGGAAGCCTCCTTTCAAGAGGCTCGGAAGCCTCCTTTCAAGAGGCTCGGAAGCCTCCTTTCAAGAGGCTTGGAAGCCTCCCAAGCAGCACAACTTGTTTCACTACTGAACATTTCACTGTGTTGCAACTATTCGGAAAGAAACAATCTTTGCGTATGTGCCATCAAATATAACTCTCTTGCAATCTAAAAAGCGCAAGAGGTGGAGCCTACGGAAACATCCTTCGATTGCAGTAAAATTGCAATAATGTTTCAAAATACTACAGCGGAAAAAAAAAATAAAATAAAAATATAAAATTGGATTCGATTTATGGATCTTGTGATTGATAGTCCTTCACTCTACCACAGCACCATTCAACACTTCGAAGGAACTGCATGTTGACTCACCATTAAAAATCATACGATTATGAAGTTTTGTACTGGAGTTTTCTGTTACTTGATTGCACCATCACTGGAAAACATGGTAAGTTGTCAAAACATTGAACGATGCTAAATTAAACATGAAGACACACTCAATTTATCTGCAACTTAATTTAAACAAACAAACAAACAAATTTTGAAAGATGCATTGAAGTTACATGGTAAAAAATGTGCAACTTGATGATTTTGTTTCGTGTTTGCAACATAAAGTGCAGTATTCTTTGGTTGGTTGTTTCAAAATGTCAAACACGTACTGCATTGCAATGTTAATGAAACATTAATCACAACTCGAAGGTTTTTGACATCTTGATGCAACTTTTTCGTGCTTTGATGTTTTTTAATACCTTTAATGAAACTGTATAGAAACAAGATGCTTTTTGGAAGATGTTGCGTGTGCTACTTGGGCTCCTTTCAAGAGGCCCAGAAGCCTCCTTTGAAGAAGCCCAGAAGCCTCCTTTCAAGAGGCCCGGAAGCCTCCTTTAAAGAAGCCCAGAAGCCTCCTTTCAAGAGGCTCGGAAGCCTCCTTTCAAGAGGCTCGGAAGCCTCCTTTCAAGAGGCTCGGAAGCCTCCTTTCAAGAGGCTCGGAAGCCTCCTTTCAAGAGGCTCGGAAGCCTCCTTTCAAGAGGCTCGGAAGCCTCCTTTCAAGAGGCTCGGAAGCCTCCTTTCAAGATGTAACAATTTAATCATCCCTAGCCGTATGCTTCGTCAAAGCTCCAATCAGCAAGCTGACGGGCCACCTGTTTTTGAGATATGAGACTATTGAGGCTTTCGCGTTTAAGGTCAAACTTTGAGTTCCGCTAGATCTCATTTCTTATAGAAAATTGATACCTCACTCCAAACAGGCGTAGGCGCACAACGCATTTGCCGATTTCGCATTGATTTTTTTGCATAAAAAATACAATAGCTACCTTCTGCAAATGTGGTGAGCTAGGTTTGGAGAAGCCGAATATTAAAATTAATAAGAAAATACTACTGATACTGTTCCCTCAAATCCTATTTATATTTAAATATTGATTTATTGTGCGGATTCCGGTCGACTAAAGTTTTAGAAACGCGAAATCTCGACATTATCTCGGTGGCTCTAGTCCATAGCAGAGTGTTTTATAGTTATTGGCCTATAATCAAAGCGAAGCCTAATTAATAGTGATCAATTGAGTTTTACTACGGAAATTGTAAAAGTTTATAACATAAACCGAAGTAGGTAAAACTATAACTAGTGGAAGATTTGTTAAAACTATAATTAGGTTGTTTCTCTAGTTGAAGGATAGTGATCCGTAATCGCGACACGTGGAGTATCCGACACCTGGTGAAAGCTGGTGTCCTCCGTGTCAGGTAAGAACTAGGCCGCAAAGATGGAGTTGATAAAACTAAATAATTTGTCATTGAACAGCTTCCCACTGTTCATCGTGGGCCCTTGTGCGGGACGAGTCAGTTCCACGGATCGTTCAACCCCTCTTTCCGACCGCCTCGAAAGTCGTCTGGTCGGTGTCCAAGCTCCCTACTCTCCCCTAAGTGTCGAGACAAACAAGCCTCAGCAGCCTCTCTAAGGAGAGTGGCGCATAAGCTGTTGTTGGTGGCAACGAACAGAAAGCATATGTTTCAAAGAGGCTCGGGAGCCTTCTTTCAAGAGGCTCGGAAGCCTCCTTTCAAGAGGCCTCAGAAGCCTCCTTTCAAGAGGCTCAGAAGCCTCCTTTCAAGAGGCCTCGGAAGCCTCCTTTCAAGAGGCTCAGAAGCCTCCTTTCAAGAGGCCTGGAAGCCTCCTTTCAAGAGGCTCAGAAGCCTCCTTTCAAGAGGCCTCGTAAGCCTCCTTTAAGAGGCTCCAGCCTCCTTTCAAGAGGCTCAAGCCTTCTTTCAAGAGGCTCAGAAGCCTCCTTTCAAGAGGCTCGAGCCTCCTTTCAAAGGCTCAGAAGCCTCCTTTCAAGAGGCTCAGAAGCCTCCTTTCAAGAGGCTCAGAAGCCTCCTTTCAAGAGGCCCAGCCTCCTTCAAGAAGCCTCCTTTCAAGAGGCTCAGAAGCCTCCTTTCAAGAGGCTCAGGCCTCCTTTCAAGAGGGCCTCAGGCCTCCTTCAAGAGGCTCAGAAGCCTCCTTTCAAGAGGCTCAGAAGCCTCCTTCAAGAGGCCTCAGGCCTCCTTTCAAGAGGCTCAGGAAGCCTCCTTTCAAGAGGCTCAGAAGCCTCCTTTCAAGAGGCCTCAGGCCTCCTTTCAAGAGGGCCTCAGAAGCCTCCTTTCAAGAGGCTCAGAAGCCTCCTTTCAAGAGGCTCAGAAGCCTCCTTCAAGAGGCTCAAGCCTCCTTTCAAGAGGCTCAGAAGCCTCCTTCAAGAGGCTCAGAAGCCTCCTTTCAAGAGGCTCAGGCCTCCTTCAAGAGGCTCAGAAGCCTCCTTTCAAGAGGCTCAGAAGCCTCCTTCAAGAGGCTCAGAGCCTCCTTTCAAGAGGCTCAGAAGCCTCCTTTCAAAAGGCTCAGAAGCCTCCTTCCAAGAGGCTCAGAAGCCTCCTTCAAGAGGCTCAGAAGCCTCCTTTCAAGAGGCTCAGAAGCCTCCTTCAAGAGGCTCAGCCTCCTTTCAAGAGGCTCAGAAGCCTCCTTCCAAGAGGCTCAGAAGCCTCCTTCAAGAGGCTCGGGAAGCCTCCTTTCAAGAGGCTCAGATGCCTCCTTCAAGAGGCTCAGGCCTCCTTCAAGAGGCTCAGATGCCTCCTTTCAAGAGGCTCAGAAGCCTCCTTCAAGAGGCTCAAGCCTCCTTCAAGAGGCTCAGAAGCCTCCTTTCAAGAGGCTCAGAGCCTCCTTTCAAGAGGCTCAGAAGCCTCCTTTCAAGAGGCTCAGAAGCCTCCTTTCAAGAGGCTGGAAGCCTCCTTTCAAGAGGCTCAGAAGCCTCCTTTCAAGAGGCTCAAGCCTCCTTTCAAGAGGCTCAAGCCTCCTTCCAAGAGGCTCAAGCCTCCTTTCAAGAGGCTCAGAAGCCTCCTTTCAAGAGGCTCAGAAGCCTCCTTTCAAGAGGCTCAAGCCTCCTTCAAGAGGCTCAGCCTCCTTCCAAGAGGCTCAGAAGCCTCCTTTCAAGAGGCTCAGAAGCCTCCTTTCAAGAGGCTCAGATGCCTCCTTTCAAGAGGCTCAGCCTCCTTTCAAGAGGCCTCAGATGCCTCCTTTCAAGAGGCCTCAGAGCCTCCTTTCAAGAGGCTCAGAGCCTCCTTTCAAGAGGCTCAGAAGCCTCCTTTCAAGAGGCTCCAGCCTCCTTTCAAGAGGCTCAAGCCTCCTTTCAAGAGGCCTCAAAGCCTCCTTCAAGAGGCCTCGGAAGCCTCCTTCAAGAGGCCTCAGGAAGCCTCCTTTCAAGAGGCTCAGAAGCCTCCTTTCAAGAGGCCTCAGAAGCCTCCTTTCAAGAGGCCTCAGATGCCTCCTTCAAGAGGCTCAGAAGCCTCCTTCAAGAGGCTCAGATGCCTCCTTCAAGAGGCTCAGCCTCCTTCAAGAGGCTCAGAAGCCTCCTTTCAAGAGGCCTCAAGCCTCCTTTCAAGAGGCTCAGCCTCCTTTCAAGAGGCTCAAGCCTCCTTCAAGAGGCTCGGCCTCCTTTCAAGAGGCCTCAGAAGCCTCCTTTCAAGAGGCTCAGCCTCCTTTCAAGAGGCTCGAGCCTCCTTTCAAGAGGCTCGGAAGCCTCCTTTCAAGAGGCTCGGAAGCCTCCTTTCAAGAGGCTCGGATGCCTCCTTTCAAGAGGCTCGGATGCCTCCTTTCAAGAGGCTCGGATGCCTCCTTTCAAGAGGCTCGGATGCCTCCTTTCAAGAGGCTCGGATGCCTCCTTTCAAGAGGCTCGGAAGCCTCCTTTCAAGAGGCTCGGATGCCTCCTTTCAAGAGGCTCGGATGCCTCCTTTCAAGAGGCTCGGAAGGCGCGGAAGCCTCCTTTCAAGAGGCTCGGAAGCCTCCTTTCAAGATGTGATGTGGCTGATAAACAGGTTTTTCATAAGAGCCTTCATGTTGAAAAAAAAAAAAATGATAGATAACTTTTGCGTAGTGCTTTACAGTGTAAGATGTACCAAACGGAGCCAACTATAATAATTTATTTGATCTAAACGCCTGCTGAGAAAATTCGACCATATATGCAATAAAAGCAAAATGTTTCAGATAAAACTTCATGTGATGAGCGTTTGGAATATGAGTCTATTCGGGATTTGAGTCAAAACCGATGTGCTTTACTACAGGTGTGGTCCAAACCCTAAAGTAGTATTTGTTCAACGAACATTCGCTCTTTTGAGAGAGAAACTCTCAGCTGGGTTGCCGAAGATGGCCGATGGCGACCGAATGTGACGTCACGTCTGGCATACTCAGTACATTTTTCATAACAGACGTGACGTTTCACTCGGCCCACCCACTGTGGGTGGCAATGTTTACGTTATTTTTTCGACTAATACAGACTTGGGGCACTTTGGCTCACACCTTTACTGAAGCACATCGAGTAAAAACGGTACTTTTGCTTCTACTATCTCAACAAAGATGCAACTGCCAACTTTCAACTTTATTTTTCTATTACTGCGACGCAGCAAAACAAAAATAAAAGCAAAATAATTGCGATGCTAGGTGCATTATATTTTTATTTCCAATTTGATGCCCTTCAACCCTTCATATTTTATTTGAAACGCTTGTAGTAATAAAACAACTCGATAAAAACAGCAACTCAAAGAGGATTCTGCGCTTTTCTACATCTAGCAGTCTTCCGGTTAGGGAATCCCTAAATAGAATGCAGTCATCCTATCCTGAAGGAGCAGATACAAAAACAAGATATGTATCAATGACGACTTGGCCGTTGGCACGCTTCGTCTGTTCTGACAGCCGCCCGAAAAGAACTCTCAGATGAAGACGACAATGTCGAGGCACTATACTCATTTGCATTTTTCCTCTTTCAAGCGCAAAATTTATTCCGCAGACTTGGCGTCTCCACGCTTTACAACCGAAACTATGACAACCCTAATTTGGGCTGATTACTTCATTTAGATAACTGGCCACTGGCGTGTGCCAAAAGCACTGGGTTTTTGAAAATTCAAAGCTAAACAAATTATCGTTGGGTGATTAATGGACGTTAAGGGTCGTCTTTGAAAGTTGATTAACTATGTCTGAGCAAAATTAGCAATTACCAAACCTCTCTTACTTTTGTTACGTTATTTTTCCTTTGATTGTTTGTGCGGAACATAAATCATATTTGCATTTGCGCTCTGATTATATTCGTTGCGAGGTATGTTAGCAACAAGTTTAGTTAGCTAACGACTGGTAACGCCCTATTGATCACCATCATTGTTTTTGTGGGACTATAAAAACAAGAATGTTAACTAACCCCATGGAAATAGGTCAAATTAACCCCGGAACAGTCAACGAAAACAATTCGCGGAACCACCCACCAGGAACAGAGACAATCTAATCATTTTGCCTAATTGCCACCTCTTCCAGCAGATCGGAAGCAACAAACAAGATTTTCCGAGCCGGCCAACAACACCTTTTTCCAAGAGATTTTTTTTTCTCAACTCTGGCGACAGACGTCCGGTGGTGAACACTAATTTGACCAATTAAATACTTCGGTCTGGCTTTCCTGCACTATTCTGCGCCATTCCAAACCCAGTTGTGCTGCTGTTGCAGCATAGGTTGGTACATAATTCCATCCTATCGAGCTCTAACGAAGGAGAAAAATGCACACTTAAGACGATAATTTAAATTAAAATTCAAACATTCTTAAGAATCGCTACTTGTACTGCTACCGCACTGAAAGCGCCCTGTCCTTTGGATTGCAGTAGAATGACGATGAAGTTCTTCGGAGATGGTCTTGCTCTACCTTCTTTTCAGCATCGGCACCCCGGCAGGGATAGCAGGAATAATTTAATTTTGGTGCACTGGAGATGAAAAATAATTCAATTTCGAAGAAGACGGGAAGGTTCGGACAGCATCTTTCGTGAATAGTTTGTCATTGGGGAAGGGAGTTGTAACGTGATCTTGCTGGATACGGCCTTGAATGCTAATTTTCAGACAACGATGACAAATGAATTCGTTATTGAGTTGGAAAATATCATGGGGTGAGGAAAATTATTGCAGAAAAGCAAAATCTAGATAATATTTTACGACATACTAAATGCATTACAGCTTATATTGGACAGCTAAAGGAAAAATAAACTTCAACCATTAAATGATGATAAGATATATAATAACCCATGTTTAATTTACCATTTTTAAGTAACCGTAAAACTTGTAAGGGAAAAGGCAGGAATGCTACTCTACATTCCAACTTGCCATGTTTTCAACCTTCAACAAGGATTTTCTTAGTGAAAATTATCCTATACCTGACCATTTGCATAAATATGTGTTGCGTGTCTCACGAATGTTTCCCACTAGGAAAAATCATAGTCTGGACCGAAATTCGAACCCGTCCTAAGCACACAGGTCTAATGAATTCGACGTAACTCAGACTAAGTTAGTAGAGCTTCAGCGTTTGTTACTTAGCAAATCAAACAATTTTCTCTAACAGTACAATATCCAGCATCCACTATAAAACAGGTATTACCTGAATTATTTATAACATTATTGAATGGTCAATTTCATCAATCATGCCGTCACGGCGCGCTCCCTGATCAACACCGGACCACGTCCCCATCCAGCGAAAAATGTAAACAGGTATCGCTCTTCGGGAACGGCCATCATCATTCGGTGCTCCAGTTGCGGACGGAAAACACTGATAATAATCCTCACTTAACCCCCCGGAACGGAAATCCGCTGGTCGTGCTCGAACTGCGCCGCAGTACAACTTTCAAGGGATTAGTGGCGAAGCCGGACCATTTGCGGTTATTTCCCGGAAGGGTACAACGACTGCTGGCTCTGACTCGATTAACGGTTCATTGTTGTGCGGGCCGCACTCACTCGGTTATCGGCAATGGGCGCAGCAAAACCTACCGTCAGGCTTGGTTATTTTCGTTCCGGGGTCCCGCGCCGCCGATCGAATTCGATGAATGATTAATTAGACAACCCACGCGGGCGCCAACATGCCATCACACGGGCCATCGATTCCGGAATGCGAAGATTGAAAGTGATAATTGCTGCTGGGAAAAGATGCCAGCAAGGTGATGTGTTGAAATTGGATTTCATAGAACGCAGTCTTATCGAAATCAAGTTTCACGAAAAATCCAATTGGATTAGGAGTAATAACGGTCTGGGGAAAAGAGTAACCCAATTTACGTTCCAAATGTTTACTACTTGGCCAGAGTCCAACAGAATTAGGTACTTGCATAGGAGTTTGTTTTGAGCTACGTACTTGGCTATCGAGACACTGCGGACGCCCTTACTATTGAGGTTACAATCAACTAGTGGAATTAAATGGGATGGTACGACCTTATCACAATTTGGCTATATGAGATGCTTAGCTTATAGACAAGATGTATAAACTAGTTTTAGTGCCGTAGCCTGCGAGGGGTTTTGGGGGTTCATTCTCAATCCCTCCCTCAATTTGTTAGAAGAAAATTCGGCTCAAACCATAATACATTAGAAAAATTTCGGTGGGCCGCTGAAAAGAACGTGAACAAAGAACAAACCTTATGCCACTTATTGGAAGGATGTGAAACGAACATGACATAAAAAGAATCTTTGTTCAGATAACTTGTTTTCCATATAATTTATTGATCTTTGGATTCTTTATAATATGATACATAATTACAGCAATTCAAAGACCCAAATTGGATATGTTATCGCCACATGTTTCAGGTCTTTCAAGAATTACATGGAGTTTAATTAAGAAAATTATTTTGAGCTTTTTAGTGGAATGTCTTCACTTGTCATAAGACGAGTTTGTACAATCCCATTGAATTCCACCACTTAAAGTCAAGTCAAGTACGAGACACTGAAGACGGCCTTACTGTTGAGGTCGAAATACGTATCTGTCAAGATACAATTAAGTGGTGGAATTCAACGGGATTGTGCAAACTCGTCTTATGACAAGTGATGGAGTTTAACCCGAGTTTAATATCCTCTTATATGGTACATTCTCCCAGCAGACTGTGGTATACAATCACCTTAAATATCCATATAAGCGATGGCTTCACTCACGACCGAGCACTCCCAAAGCACACTGTCATGTGACGCCGGTTGACATCGAAGTACGCCATGCGCGAGACACGACACGCGTAGAGATGTCGTAAAATCCCGATTAATCGATTAGTAACTAATCGATTACTCTCGATTCCTGACGATTATTGAATCGATTGATCGTTGGATAATAATCGATTCAAAATTAATCGATTCATTCCGTGCCGATAGTTCGAACGAGCCAGACGTGTGTGCTGTGTCTCATCGCGGATTGTGTTCGGTAGTGAAAAGGCTACTGTGTGGTGCGCTCCTACCTACGGATCCAAGGCGATCACTGTCGGCGAGTGAAGTAGCTGCTTCTGGCGACGCCAGTGAAGCAGGCTATTGTTACTGCTGCTACCTACAGCAGCAGGGGCAGATAAGTGGCAAAACTTTTATTGTTCTCCTTCTGTTTGATACAGAGTGGGACTGCTTAGAATTAATCGAATTAGTTTTTTTTAAGTTTTTTTTTTCTAATTAGCTCTAAGCTCTTAGTTAGTATAAGCAAAATTATCCTTCCACCTTGCGGGGTGAGAATGGAGGAGGAGACTGGAGAAGGCAATGTGCCTGCTAAAAATGGAGGGCGCACTCGATTGTACCATGCGGCTTCGCCTGGGCCTTGGGTTGTTTACTTTCGGCAGAAAGTAAAAAGCCTAGATTTTCTCGGCATTAAACGAGATTTGACGCGTCGTTTTCCGAAGCTTGATTTTAGCCAGATCAACAGGAACAAACTACGCATCACCGCACCTACATACCAGGTGGCGAATGAAATTGCTGGCGACAGGGCGTACAATGTTGAATATATGGTTTATGTCCCTCGCGGGAGGTCGAAATTGAAGGTGTGATCAACGCAGCGAGCCTGACTTGCAAGGATGTACTTGCGGGAAAAGGCCGCCTAAAGAATGCAATGGAGTCTACCGTGGATATTCTGGACTGCAAGGAATTGCATTCAGCAGCCACGGTAGATGGAAAGAAGGTATATTCCAAGTCAGGTTCGCTTCGGGTGACGTTCGCCGGTTCGATGCTCCCAAAATATGTTGATATTGAAAACATGCTATTTCCGGTGCGTCTTTTGTGCCAAGGGTATTTAATTGTACCAATTGCAAACAACTTGGTCACACTGCCGAGTTTTGTGACAACAAACCACGTTGTGGCAAATGTTCTGAAAGGCATCGGGAGGAGTCCTGCCAGCAACAGGCAACAAATTGTGCTTATTGTGGTTTGAATCCTCCCCATGGTTTGCAGGAATGCCCGGTGTACAAAAAGCGCACCCAAAAGTGAAGCGCTCGTTGGTACAGCGCTCCAAGCAGTCGTATGCGGAAATGGTTAAGTCGCAAGACACATCCGCCACAGCCACTGCATCGACTGCTATTTCAGCCACCGTTCGTGTAAGTGATTATTATGATTCCATATCCATTGATGAATTGGACTCTGACGCAGCCGATATGGATGATCCTGCGGAGGTACACGTGCCCGAAAAGAGGAAGCAACCGTCTTCCCCGGGATCGCGCCGCAAGAGAACAAAAATCATCCATAAAAGCTTGGCAAAATCTGAAGGTAATGGGGTTTATTTAAAATCCCGAAGCAACCTGTCCCTACCGCTTCATTTGATCCTAGTTGCAGTAAGGCATTCCGCCATTGCCAAAATCCGATGTTTCGAAGAAACATCCGGCTAGGAGAATCAACGAAAGAAAAAAAGTAATTCGCACTTCTAGTAAAAGTATTCCGTCCAAGCGAGGATTGATCTCCTTTAAGGACCTTGTGGACCGTTTTTTGAATTTATTCAATATTCCGAATTCATTGAGGCCTATCATTGACCTTTTTATACCAACAGTGGAAAGTTATCTGAAGCAATTGACTGTTTCATGGCCCCTTCTTGCAGGAATTGTATCTTTCGATGGATAATACGGCCAATACCCAAGATACAATCACTGTGCTGCAGTGGAACTGTCATAGTCTGAAAAATAAATTAGACGTGTTCAAGTTTTTGATTCGCAATTCCGATTGCGATATATTTGCACTCTGTGAAACATGGCTTTCTTCTGAAGATGAAATCAACTTCCACGATTTTAATATTATTCGCCAAGATCGGGATGATCATTATGGTGGCGTTCTTTTGGGGATCAAAAAATGCTACTCCTTCTACAGAATTCCCATTCCGACTGTTCCCGGCTTAGAAATCATCGCATGCCAAGTAAATGTGAAGAATAAAGACCTTTGCATTCAGACCGCATCGTGCTTTCGTGCTGTGCGGTTCTTTCTCTCTTTGCGGAAGGAAGTTTTTAATACTACCCGAAGCTATTTTAATTTCAACGGTGCTTCTTAGCGCTATTTGTACCCACTGATCCCGTTACGATCTTTGCAAGGACCCGTGCCTTCGTTTTACGTTGGACCCGTTTGCGGAAGTAAAATTCCGACAAGCGGTGGTAATCCTGCAGGGACACCGTTCTGGGAAAAAACCTCTTAGAAGGTCACGTCTCCACGCTCAGCAATGAGTATTAACAAAAACAAGAGGAAGGGGAGTCTCTGAATTCTCCACTTCCTTCAAAGAAACAAGGTTTCAAGACCGTCCTGCCCAAGCGCGGAAAAAATAGAAGGAAGCTGGAGAATTCAGATATTCCTTCTAACTCTAATATCGGAAATAACTCTTCTCCAATCGAACTGAGCAATCAGTTCGATTTGATTAATGATGAATTGAGCAAATCGAATCTACCTCTAGCCCAGGTGATTCGATTCATGCGAAAAAGCAAAGGATTCCGCCAATTGTGGTATCTGTTGCCGAGTTTTCTGGCTTCCGGAATGAGATTTTGAGTAACCTTCAGGGATCAAGGTTTCATTTCAGATTGCTAGGAAGGGTGACTGCCGCGTTTTGCCGGGATCCTTTGACGATCGCAAACGTCTTCTTCACTATTTAACTGAGAAGCGCCATAAATTCTTCACATACGACGACAAAACTGAGCGATTGTTCAAAGTCGTCTTGAAAGGTCTCCCCAGTGATGATAAATCACTGGATGAGATTAAAATTGAAATTTCTCAATTACTTGGATTTTCACCAGTCCAAGTAATTAAGATGAAAAAGAAATCCCATTCTGGTACTTCCCAGAGGGCATTTCTCAAGAATTTTATTTAGTTCATTTTAACAAAAGTGAACTAAATAATATGAAAAGTTTGGAAAAGGCCTGTATTATGTCTCATGTCCGTGTTACATGGGAACATTTCCGCAGGCCTGGGGAAATTTCCAAAACCCTACCCAGTGCCGTAAGTGCCAAAAGTGGGGTCATGGAACCAAACATTGTCACATGGATGCTAAATGCATGATTTGTGGTGGAACCTCTCACGCCAAGGACGCATGTCCTGTGAGAGAAGATTCCAATAAATTTAAGTGCGCAAACTGTGGGGGCAATCATAAATCCAATTTCTGGGAATGCCCTTCACGCAAAAAAGTTTTGAATTCCCGTGCAAAATTGATGACGGGAAATTCCAATCGGATCCCAGATTCGACGGGTAGAAATTTTTCAAACGCTCAAATTTCGAAACCGGTTACCGGTCTAGCAATTCATACCCACCACAATTCACAAACAAATTTTGCCGCTCGTCAACGGGTAGCAAGCACTTCAGTAAATTCCAATTTTTCCAATGTACCTACGTATGCAAACATCGCTGCTGGTAGACCAAATTTCTCTTCTCAAAATGAGGTTTATACCCATGTCCCAACGGAAAATAACGGTCATGTTGCCGATTCAGGTAGCATGACTGCTTCCGACTTTGATTTTTAACTGAACAATTGCATCACATGATTGATGCAATGTTCAAAGCAAATACCATTCCTGAAGCTGTTCAGGTTGGTATAAAGTACACACAAAAAATTGTTATCGGACTCCGTTTCAATGGATCCAAATAATTGTGTGAAAGTTCTAAATTGGAATGCCCGCTCTCTAAAGGGTAAGGAAGATGAATTATTCAACTTCCTTTCAGTTCATAATGTGCATATTGCCATTATAACTGAAACGTATTTAAAACCAGGACTCTCCATTAAAAGAGATCCAAACTATTTTATCTACAGAAATGATCGTCTTGACAGCGCCTGTGGTGGGGTCGCCATTGTCATTAATAGACGTATCAAACATAAATTATTTTCTTCGTTTGAAACCAAAGTTTTTGAAACCTTGGGAGTTTCTGTTGAAACAAATTTTGGACAATTTTCCTTCATTGCAGCCTACTTGCCTTTACAATGCAATGGGCAGCAAAAGAATTTGTTGAAAGCTGATCTTCAAATTCTGACTCGCAACAAATCAAAATTCTTCGTAATTGGTGACTTCAATGCCAAACACCGTTCATGGAATAATGCTCAAAGCAATTCCAACGGCAAAATTTTATTTGAAGATTGTTCTGCGGGATATTATACTATTCAATATCCCAATGGACCAACTTGTTTTTCTTCCAGTCGAAATCCTTCTACAATTGATTTAGTTTTAACGGATTCAAGTCAGCTGTGTGGCCAATTGGTAACTCATGCTGACTTTGACTCTGATCACCTTCCTGTGACATTTGAAATCTCACAAGAAGCCATTTATAATCCAATCAGCTCTACTTTTAATTATCATAGAGCTGATTGGGATTTATATAAAACGTATATCGATAGGAACTTTGATGTTGATATTCCTCTCGATACCAAAAGTGATATTGATAATGCTCTCGTATCTTTGACAAATTTAATTGTTGAAGCCAGAGGCATTGCAATTCCGAAATGTGAAATTAAATTCAACTCCATTATTATTGACGACGATCTTCAGTTACTGATCCGTCTTAAAAATGTGAGAAGAAGGCAATACCAAAGAACTCGCGATCCCGCGTTGAAAGTTATTTGGCGAGATTTGCAAAATGAAATTAAAAAACGTTTCGCTATTCTGAGAAATACCAACTTTGAGAATAATGTCTCGAAGTTGGATCCCAGTTCGAAACCCTTTTGGAAATTAACAAAAATTCTTAAAAAACCTCAAAAGCCAATTCCAGTGCTTAAAGAGGGAAATAAAATTTTATTAACAAATGTCGAAAAGGCTCAAAAACTTGCTCAGCAGTTCGAGAGTGCCCATAATTTTAGTCTAGGTCTCACTAGTCCAATTGAGGATCAGGTTACACGGAGCTTCGAAGACATTCTCAATCAAGAGAATGTTTTTGACCCTTCGTTGGGAACCAATTTGGATGAAGTGAGATCTATTACTAGAAAATTTAAAAATATGAAAGCCCCGGGTGATGATGGTATTTTCTACATACTTATCAAAAACTTCCTGAGAGCTCTTTATCCCTTTTGGTTAATTTATTTAACAAATGTTTTCAATTGGCATACTTCCCAGATAAATGGAAAAACGCCAAAGTTGTTCCAATTTTGAAGCCGGACAAAAATCCAGCTGATGCTTCTAGTTATCGCCCAATCAGTTTGCTTTCTTCAATAAGCAAACTGTTTGAAAAGATTATTTTAAATAGAATGATGGTTCATATTAATGACAATTCTATTTTTGCTGATGAGCAATTTGGTTTTCGCCATGGGCATTCAACCACTCATCAGTTATTAAGAGTTACGAACTTAATTCGGCTCAACAAATCTGAAGGATATTCGACTGGAGTTGCTCTTCTTGATATAGAGAAAGCATTTGACAGTGTTTGGCATGAAGGTTTGATTGTAAAATTGATAAATTTTAATTTTCCTCTGTACATTATTAAACTGATCCAAAATTATTTATCAGATCGCTCACTGCAGGTAAACTATCAGAATTCTAAATCTGATAGATTACCTGTAAGAGCTGGTGTTCCCAAGGCAGCATACTGGGGCCCATATTGTATAACATTTTTACTTCTGACTTACCTGATTTACCACCAGGGTGTCAAAAATCTTTGTTTGCAGATGACACGGGCCTTTCAGCCAAAGGGCGAAGCCTTCGTGTCATTTGTAGTAGATTGCAAAAGTTTGGATATTTTCTCCACTTACTTGCAAAATGGAAAATTTCCCCGAATGCTTCCAAAACTCAGCTTATAATTTTCCCACATAAGCCGAGAGCTTCTTATTTGAAACCTTCTAGCAGACATATTGTCACTATGAATGGGGTTCCAATTAATTGGTCTAGCGAAGCTAAATATTTAGGACTTCTGCTAGATCAAAATTAACTTTTAAAAATCACATTGAAGGCCTTCAAGCCAAATGTAACAAATATATTAAGTGCCTATATCCACTTATAAACAGAAAATCAAAACTTTGTCTTAAGAACAAACTTTTGATTTACAAACAAATTTTTAGACCTGCCATGTTGTATGCTGTGCCAATATGGACTAGTTGCTGCAATACCAGAAAGAAGGCACTCCAGAGGATTCAAAATAAAATTTTGAAAATGATTCTGAAGTTGCCTCCGTGGTATAGTACCAATGAACTTCATAGAATTTCTAATATTGAGACATTGCAACAAATGTCCAACAAAATAATTTCCAATTTTAGATAAAAATCGTTGCAATCTTCTATTGCAACGATTAGCTCCTTGTACCCTTAGTATAAAATAGGTTAAGTTTAGTTTAAGTTGAAAACATTGTAATTCCTACATGGTTCAATTCAACCAGAGGAAAAATTCTAACTGCCAGAGGCAATTGAAATGTATTAATAATAACTAAAAGCGTAACATAGCAAATAAGGATGATAGTGTTAAGAAAACACGGAACACCTAGTCTAAGAGATGAATGCATGTATTAGATAATTAGCAAATAAAATTAATTTAAAAAAAAAAAAAAAAAAAAAAAAAAAAAAAAGATCTTTGCATAGCTTCAGTGTACATTCCTCCAAATGCCTCTATTAATCGTCGACATTTTTGGAGCGCAGTCTCCCTCCTATCATCTCCAGTATTGATATTGGGTGATATGAACGCACATGGTATTGGATGGGGCGAAACGTATGACGATTATAGAGCGCCTATTTTCTATGATTTGTGTGACGATTTCAATTTGAATATTTTGAACACTGGTGAAGTAACTCGAATAGGACCAAATGGTCAACAAAGCCGTATTGATCTGTCTTTATGTTCAAATTCACTATCATTAGATTGCACGTGGAAGGTAATTCAAGATCCCCATGGTAGTGACCATATGCCGATAGTCACCACAATTAAGAGTGGCTATCAACAATCTGAGCCAGTTAATGTTCCTTTCGATCTCACGAAGAACATTGACTGGCAAAAATTTGCATCGGCGGTAAAAATTGGTATTGACTCAACTGATACTCTTCCACCTTATTGATTCCTTATTGAGTTGATTCAAAAAAGCGCACTAGAAGCTCAGAAACGACGCGTTCCAAGTACATCTGTCATCAGAAGACCAGCCACTCCTGGATGGGATGATGAATGTACTAAGTTGTATTCTGAGAAATCTGATGCCTTCAAGGCCTTCCGTAAACACGGAAGGTCCGAGCTTTTTGAAGAGTATTTGAGGCTCGAAAGAAAACTCAAAAATCTTCTCAAGGCAAAAAAACGTAGCTACTGGCGACGTTTTGTCGAGGGACTATCACGAGAAACCTCAATGACAACACTTTGGAAAACGGCTCGCAACATGCGGAACCGCATTTCCACCAATGAGAGTGAAGAATACTCCAATCGATGGATATTCAACTTCGCAAAAAAGGTCTGTCCAGATTCCGTACCAGCAGAATCGCTATTTCGAGAATCAGTCACTGATCCCGGTTCTTTGGGTGGACCATTCACAATGCTGGAACTTTCTATGTCTCTTCTTTCATCGAATAACTCTGCTCCGGGATGCGATAACATCAAATTCAATCTTCTTAAAAACCTCCCAGATATCGCAAAAGACGATTACTTGACCTGTACAACTGCTTCATGGAGTACAACATTGTGCCACCTGAATGGCGACAGGTCAAAGTAATAGCTATTCAAAAGCCTGGGAAACCAGCGTCTAATCACAATTCATACCGACCGATTGCCATGCTATCATGCATGAGAAAATTATTGGAGAAAATGATCCTTTCAAGAGTCGACCATTGGGTCGAAGAAAATGCATTGCTTTCAAATACTCAGTTTGGATTTCGAAAAGGGAAAGGAACAAACGATTGTCTAGCGTTGCTCTCTTCAGATATTCAGCTGGCCTTTGCGCACAAGGAGCAATTGGCTTCAGTATTCTTGGATATTAAGGGCGCTTTTGATTCAGTTTCCATAGAAGTACTGTCAGACAATCTGCACAGTAGTGGATTACCCGTTATTTTGAACAATTTCTTGTATAATTTGTTGTCAGAAAAAAAATGAACTTTACACTCGGCACTCTGACAACTTCCAGAAATAGCTACATGGGCCTTCCCCAAGGATCATGTTTAAGTCCCTTGCTTTATAATTTCTATGTTAAAGATATTGACAATTGTTTGGAAGGACAATGCACGCTCAGACAACTTGCAGATGATGCCGTGGTCTCTCTAAGAGGTCCATGTGCAGCTGTCTTGCAAGGACCATTGCAAAGTACCCTGGATAATCTGACTGTTTGGGCCAGACATCTAGGGATCGAGTTTTCACCGCAAAAAACTCAGTTGGTTGTGTTTACTAGGAAGCGGTACCCAGCTCAACTGAAACTAACACTGTTGAATGATGACATCAACCAATCTTTATCTTCTAAATACCTTGGGGTCGTGTTTGATTCCAAATGTACCTGGAAACTCCACATTGAGTATTTGATACAAAAATGCCGGAAAAGGATCAATTTTCTACGTTCTATCTCCGGAACATGGTGGGGTGCTCACCCGGAAGACCTCATCAAACTCTATAGAACGACTATTCTCTCTGTTTTAGAGTATGGCTCCTTCTGCTTCCTCTCAGCAGCTGATTGCCACCTGATCAAATTGGAACGAATTCAGTATCGTTGTTTGCGTATTGCCCTTGGCTGCATGCATTCAACGCATAACATGAGCCTGGAGGTGCTTGCTGGAGTCACTCCTTTAAAGCACCGTTACTGGGAGCTCTCACTTAGAATACTCATCAAATGTGGAACAAGTAACAAACTTGTTCTAGATAACTTCGATAATATGCTTGAACTAACTTGTCGTTCAAGATTCCTGAGAGTTTATCTCAACTACATATCGTCAGATCTTTGTCTTCCGTGTTATAATCCCCCTCGAGTTCACTTCACCAACGACAGTTCCTCAATTGTATACGATCTGTCCATGAAACATGCTATTCAAGGAATACCAGATCATCTACGACAAATATCTATTCCCTCACTTTTTTCTGAAAAATATGAACATGTCAATTGCAACAACAGATATTTCACTGATGGTTCTCGCATCAACGGATCCACTGGCTTCGGTGTTTTCAATGTGACTTCAACCACCTTCCGAAAACTTCAAGAACCGTGTTCGGTTTATGTTGCTGAGCTGGCAGCAATTAACTTCGCTTTGGGGATAATTTCCAATCAGCCCGTAGACCATTATTTCATCTTCTCGGATAGTCTTAGTTCTATCGAGGCACTCCGGTCGATGAAACCTGTTAAGCACGCATCTTACTTTCTTTCAAACATAAGAGAGCAGATGCGTGTTTTGGTCGAAAGATCATTCAAGATTACCTTTGTTTGGGTCCCATCTCACTGCTTAATCTACGGCAATGAGAAGGCAGACTCGCTTGCAAAGGTGGGCGCACAGGAAGGTGAGGTTTATGATAGACAATTCTCGAGCAACGAGTTTTTCCCATTAGTCCGTCAGAGTACTCTTCAAAGTTGGCAAAAGAATTGGACACACAATGGACTCGGACGGTGGCTATTTTCCATAGTTCCAAAAGTTTCTGGGCGAGCGTGGTTCAGAGGTGAGGACTTAAGTCGAGGCTTCATTCGCGTGATGTCGAGACTTATGTCCAATCACTATTCACTAAACGCACATCTGTACAGAATAAACCTTGTCGATAGCAACTTATGTAGGTGCGGAGCCGGTTATGATGACATCGATCACGTAGTTTGGTGCTGCTCGGAAAATGACGCCTCCAGAGAGCAATTACTGGATCCCCTTGTGGCCTGAGGTAAACAACCCTTCAGGGAAGTTCGCGGTGTTTTGGGAGATCGTGATGTTGTCTATATGCAGGCCATTTATAGTTTTCTTTGTGCTTCTGACATCAAAATCTAACATTTTGTTTTTTTTTTTCTTTCTTTAAAGTTTTTTTTTTGTTCTGTCTCTGCCTTTTTGTTCCGTAGAGCTCCATAGCTCTTGCCATCCGGAAGATGCTCCCAGTCGAACCATTCCTCGAGCACGACGACACGCCACAGACGCCAAATGCCCGGATGAGAAGCTGAAATTTCCTGATCCCAAATCCTAAGCCCCGTCCATCCTTAAACATTGTAAACTAACCTCGAGTCACCACGAGTACGCTGGCTTCTACCCCCCCTCTTACTAACCGTATAATAAAATGATATTGATTGTATATATCACAAAGAACAATGGCTCCGTAAAGTGTTATACACGCCTGAGCCTACCAAATAAACGAAATTGAAAAAAAAAAAAAAAAAAATTAATCGATTATTACAACGATGAATCGATTAATCGAAGTAATCAATTAATTTGCGACATCCTTATGATGTTGTAAAATCCTGATTAATCGATTAGTAACAAATCGATTACTCTCGATCTCTCTCGATTATTGAATCGATTAATCGTTAGGTAATGATCGATTCAAAACTAATCGATTATTACAACGATTAATCGATTAATCGAAGTAATCGATTAATTTACGACATCTCTAGACACGCGTCAGCATTACAATCGTAACCGTCTACGGAAGCACACGCTTGGGTAAGTAATTCCTTGTCAATTATATACAACACAAAATGGCCGATCTCACACAGACCATATATCAATTCGTGAATCAAATTTTACATACCTTCAACATGTGTTCCATTCCAGGTTACCCAAAAATTCACTAGAGTATACGCCTTAAGGTCTATATGCATAACGAAAGATCTGTTAGCTTCTTTTAGACATGAAACATGCTCTTAGAGTGAAATCAGTAGTGATTCAGTTTCATTCCAAATTTTCGACCACTATTCTAATTTGAATCTGGAGCAAAATAGAACAAACTCGCTGGTTTCCCCAGCAGTGTTCTATTCATGTTTTTCAAATCTTTGATTAATTGAAATCATTATGTTACTGCCAAGAAAAGCGCTATAATTGCAAAGTGGATTGTTCCGTATATAAAATGACGCATTCATACACAAAAACAATTGAAAAATATTTGAATCTCGTGATTCAATCGTGGTTCAAATACGCAGAAAATAGAACGGAGCGTTACACCAGTTTTATGTTTTTGACAGTTGACTGGTATAAAAACTGAATCCTGAACAGCTGCAGGGAAAATAATGTTTCAGATTCATATTCAAACTGACAGCCCCGAACGATTTGAATCACTGCTGATTTTACTCTTAGTGATCATTTGAACCAAATTGTGTTTGTATTGAATGCATCTTTCATTCCAGGCTACCCAAGATTTCTATTTGCACCTTTTAGAAATGAACATGCTGTTCATAATGTTCTTCTTTTTCTTGTCATTACGTCTTCTAAGTTTCTTAGCCGAGTTACCATTTCTGCATTCGTGTATCATGAGGCTAACACGATGATACTGTTATGCCTACGGATGTCGAGAAAATTGTCATAGGAAATCAAACCCACCTTCAGGATGGTCTTGCTTTTTAGCCGCGCATCATATACCGCATTGCTAACGAAGGCCTTGCTATTAATGATCATTTGAATCACCTCCGGAGACGAGCCAGCCTAGGGCTGAAAGTCTCCTTAATAAAGACAAAAAAAAAAAATCATTTGAATCAAATAGTATTTGACGTCTTGTTTAATGTTTATTTAATTTGGTTTCATGAATTATTTTTGGAATGATCTAATAGCCAATTCTCATGTCCGAATGTGCGAGTGCTTATAAAATGCGAACAAACGCTCCACGTTGGTGCAACCAGGGTTGTTAATCGATAAATTATCGTCGTTAATTTAACGCCAACTTCGATAACGATACTGGTTGTACGATGATGCTTCGTTGACGATAAAGTGAGCGTTGAATCAACGTTATCGTTATCGAGTATTCGTTGATTTATCGATAATTATCGAGTTAACTGTAACATGTACTACAGTTAAAAGTACAAATATTCACAAGTTGGGTTTGCAATATCTCTTTTAAATATTGTATCGCCTTGTAATATTCAGAAACACCTTTAAATCCAGAAATTGAATTGGGATTCAAGGAGGTCGCCGAATTGACCAAAACGTTATTTCAGTCAATCATAAAATTTCTTACAGAGTCGCAGTTGTCCATAGTAAAGAATCTGAGAGCATTTTTAATGTCTATTCTTAATGTTTAATCTAGCATGATTAACAAAACTTCTATTTGAAAATCCGGATCACCCAGTTTTATGATTATTTCATGATTAACAGTGTAGACTAATCTCCTTAGCCTTACCGAATCATATTAAATAGGTGACAAGGATAACCCACCAATATATTGAGAGTATATTTACTCGGTACTGGTGCTCTATGCCTGGAATGGAGCACTACAGATCGGTGCATCAAATAAATTTCTAGTACTTGGATCGCAATATATTGCCAAGGGGTTCCGATTCCAGTCGAATATTCTTGACAAGGGAAAGTCATTATGTGCTCTCAGTAAAAGCGTACTTATAGTTATGTGTCTCTGTCTCAGAGAATTAAATACGCCTGTGTAGGTGCTGTCCATAAACCACGTAGACTCTTGAGGGGGGGGAGGGGTCTCGAAAAAGTCTACGTTAGTCTACGAAGGGGGACGGGGGGGTATACTAAAAGTCTACGTAGACTTTTTATTTTATTTTTTTAAAGCAATTCATACAGCAGCGAAGTTCACTTGTTTGATTTTTTCTAGATTTTTCCGTTTTTTTTTGCAAGATTTTACCAAAATAATCTCTTGAATCTCTTATGGATTTCACTGAAGTAATAGCCTGAAATACGGCTAAAAATATCATGATTTCAACAGCAAATTCTTCTGTGTTGAGCAGGAAAATTCTCCAAAGTGTTCTATAAAAATTAAAAAAAAAATTAAAAATTTCCACTTGGATTACATTGATTACATTGCAGATTCTACTGAAATATCTTTTGATTTTCAGCAGGAATTTCTTTAGAAACTACAAGTGATTCTTTAGAATTTCCACGGGAAATTATGTCGCACTTCAACGGATTTTTTTTTTGAAATTTACAAAGGAAGCATCTTAGAATATCTTAGAGGAAGCCTTTGGAATTTCCAAAAGACATTCTTTGGAACTTGTAAGAGGAGTTCTCCGTAATTTCCTCGGGAAACCCTTCAGAATTTCCACTGAAGATTTTCTGGGAAGTCCACGGGAATTTTTTCTTAATTTCTGAAATTCTTAGAATTTTCGCGAGGAATTCTTTGGACATACATATAGACGAAATTCTTCGAAATTTAACGGCGATTTCTTCGGAAGTTCTAATGCAAATTATTTGGAATTATCGATGGAAAATGAAATTGTTGAAAACTTTCACGAGAAATTATTTGAATTTCCCACCAAAAACTCTTTGAGTTTCAAAAAAAAAAATTGCAATTCTTGTAAGAAAGCATTTGTAATTTTCATGAAAATTTATTCTAAAGCCTGTCCACGTTAAATTTCGGACACTTAGCTAATGTCCAATCAATCTGTCGTCATTTCATCAATTTTGGCGTGTTTAAAACATGCTGAAAGCAGCACATAAAGCAGACAGATTCAGCTGTCATGTAAATTGATCGTCTCAGTGGTTTGTAAAAATTTTCAAAAATCGTTCTATACGATGGGTGTCCGAAATTTAACGTGGACAGGCTTTAATTGTTTACGATAAATTTACCACAAATTCAACTAAAATTCTCCATAATTTCCACCGGAATTTCCACGTAAAACTGATTGGACTTGGCGTTCTCGGAATTTCAACTCGAAATTTCTCGAAATTCTGAAAATTCTTGGGGTTTCTACAAATTTGAACCGGCATGAAGAATTATAATTCAGATGCTTGACAGATTTTAAGCAGTGGCTCGCCGATGCCAGTGCCGGTGGCGTTGGCGCAAACCTCTAGGAGGAAACAAATCCAACAGAAATCAAATTAAGTCACTTCGAGATTTGGTTTCAGTTGCTATGGACACAGGATTGAATTTGATTTTGTTTTAAATTTTTACCTGTCATAAGACGAGTTAATACAATCCCATTGAATTCCACCACTTAATTGTATCTTGACAGATACGTATTTCGACCACGAGACACTGAAGACGGCCTTACTGTTGAGGTCGAAATACGTATATGTCAAGATACAATTAAGTGGTGGAATTCAATGGGATTGTATTAACTCGTCTTATGACAAGTGAAGACATTCCACTAAAAAGCTCAAAATAATTTTCTTATTAAATTTTTAATTGATATTGTGTAGGGAATCTGGGAATATCTCCCCAAATGGAAAATACCTGGAATTATCAGGGAATTCCTGACATAATCAGGAAAATTTCAATACCCGGTGATCATGAGTGAAATTCTTTCAAAAGATGAAAAAAAAATATTAAAATTGTTTGAATAAATATACCAATTAAATCTATTGAAAATGTAATGAACATTAATGGATCTTTGTTCCGCAAAAAACGTTTTGCCATCTTCAAAAGAATTCCTGGATAATTTCCGAAGTTATTGTTGGTGGAATCTAGAAATTTATTAAGGAAATCAATTAGGGATTACTTTGTAAATTCTTTTGAGTATTTCCTCCGAAATTCTTCAGGAATATATTAAAAAATACTAAATTAGTTAGGATTCTTCAAAGCAATTCTTGGAAGAACTTCCGAAGGAATTTCGGGATCAGTTTTCCAAGGAATTTTTCAAAGAAGTCATTAAAATAGTGCCTATAAGAATGATTAGCAATTTTCTCAATTATTTATGGTGGAATTTCCAAGATAAAAACCGAAAAGAATTCCCGGATGAATTTCAAAACGGATTTCCGGACGATTTTCGTATGGTTTCTTTAAGAAATTCCCGAAAGGGAACCTGAAGGTTTTTACAGTAAATCAGTAATTCAACCAATATTTTTTTACACGGTTGGTATTCTTTAATTTCCCGGTTAACCTGATTTTTTACAGCATTTACAGAATTTTCTTTAATTTTTTGTGAATTTTTTCATGGGGTTAACTCATAGTTTCATCAACGCTGAAGGTCGTAATCAGCTAAAACCCACCCGTGTAAAACAAGTACCGGGTGTAGAACGCTAGTGGCGCTGTAACCATTGAAATTTTTCTGCCAAAATATGCTTCAATAAGCTCAATAGCCTATTCCGATTCTGATTTGATTATTTATCGTAATAAATATCGTGTTAAAGCTGGGAAATAAAATTGAATGTATGGAGATGGCATCAGGTTGTTGTTTATCATGATATTTATGATCATGAATGGCGTAATCTTAATAGGCTATAACTTGGCCGTTCGACACTTATAGTACCTGTACCTTGGCTGCTAGATCCAAGCAAACTAGATGTTGGTCACGCGAACATGTATAAGGACGTTAGGCATGAGTACGTTAGGCATAAAGGATGTTACGCATAAAATGTCCCAAAAACAGCCCATGACATAAAGAAGGTATTATGCCTAACGTCCTTATGCCTAACGTCCTTATGCCTAACGTCATGGACCCAGAAATCTCATATTTTTGCATCAAAGGCTTGACAAAACTCCTCACACTCGCTAGAGTCAAACAAAATCATCATCAGCTAAATGCTGTCCTCGCATCCTCACCATTGACTGGAAGCGTAAAAAAGCAGAGGGACAGAAAAACAGAGTGAGGAAGTTCAAAATAAAAACACACGTGAGTGAGGCGTCGAGCGAATGAGCACTCATTGAGCCTCCGGAGCGACGCTTTGTATGTGAAAAAAATCTTGGAGGCTGTGTTGAGTGTGAGTGTAAGTGAGTGACGTACCACAAGAAAACGATGAACAGATGCACTCGCTCTTGTATTGCGACGCACAACCTCGGGTTTAATGATGCACAATGTTGTGAGTTTTGATGCTTATTTCTGCTCCTCAAAAAAACTCTTACTCTTGCTCATTTTCTACTCGGCGAGGAGTTTTTGGCAAGCCTGGCATCAACACATTTCCTGAAGAAGTTCTGAAGGATTTCCTGAAGAAATTCCCAAACATATTTCCGGAACATTTCCTTAAGAAGTATTCTTAAGTTTCTTTAAAAAAAACAACTGAAATAAAATTCAAAGGAATTTCCGAAAGAATTCTTGGCCAAATTTCCAAAGAAATTCCTAAAAAAATTGAAGAAATCTGGAAAGTATTTTATAAAGGTATTTCCGATGGATTTTCCCAAGACATTTTCGAACAAACACCTAAAGGAGTTTTGAAAAATCGTAAAGGAATCGCACAATTCATCTCTAAAGGAATTTCCGGAAAAATTCCTTGAGATGTTTTCTAAAGTTTTAGCAAGAAATTTTCAAATTAAATCCTGAAGGAAGTTCTGAAGCAATTCTTCAAATCCGGAGGATTTTCCGATGGAATCTATGGGGAAATTTTCAAAGGAATACCTGGAGGAATTTCCTATGTGATTCCTGAAGGAATCATGAATTTTGACTGAATGGCTGAAGCAATTTCTGGGTGAACTTGCGAAGGAATTTCTGGAGGAATTTTTTAAGTAATTTACAACATATGTTTCGCAATATTTACTGTTTTTGAATTGATTATTTTGCTTCTAAAATCCATATATGGTACGTTTGTTTTTACCTGGAAATTATTGTAAAACACCTGAAAAAAAACCTGGAAAAATCAGGCAATTTTGTTTTTACAGATGAGTAGACACCCATACTGTAATATTCACAATGGATTTGGAAATGGATTTGTATAGCTGAATTGCTGAAAATGTGATTGATTTCCATATTTTTCCAATCACATATGAATTTTGTAAAATTTGAAAAAGTCTACGTAGACTTCAAGGGGGTGGGGGAGGGGTTTCGGAAAAGTCTACGAAAGTCTACTAGGGGGGAGGGAGGGGTTTGAAAATGTGAAATTTCGGTCTACGTGGTTTGTGGACAGCCCCCTAGTGCAAATTTCCGCGATCTTCCCACCAGCGACGTGAGAAGCTCTTGTTTACAAAAGCAGTTTCGCCCTTTTGAAATGTTGGTGCCGAATTAACGAATAACAACCCTGGGTGCAACTCTTCGAAGCTTGGGTAAAAGTGAATATATTTCCATATATTGACGTAGGACTTACGTTTTTCTTTACTATACTGGGTGTCATTTAGATTTTTGGAAATCGAGGACGTTACGCTGGAAGGGAAGATTTTGAACGTTACTAGCGCCTTTATCTTTCAATGGATTTTTAAGATTTATATATCAATCGACTCGGACACTTTCCAGTATTTTGCCTATTTCATTGAAACTTATGATTATTAACGATGAACTATTGAAAATTTCAACTCTTGTCAAAGCCAGCCAAAATTTCATATGTTACCAATCCCGTGCATTCCTAACACGGACATCAGAATGCGGTCCACGGGCCATCGGGTATACCGCAAGATTTTTTTGTGTATAAAAGAAGCAGTGCCTGCCGCGTGCGAGTCATTACAATGCGTGACAGCAACGCGTACTGACGTGCCTTTTGCTCGCGCATTTTTCGTTTCGTTCGTTCGTTCGCTGTGTTTACCTACACAGCATGCAGTCGCCAGCGGTAGAACTGCCGGTGGGTCTGTGAATATGCATGAAATAAGTAGGCGCATTTTTTGCCATTCTGTGCGTGATGATGGTCGGATGCAGTGGTGTCCAAGATGAATACACAGCTAGGTGTTTCAATGTGCTCAATGTATGGACGAGAAGAAGGCGGGGGTGAAAAATTCATTTGTGGTGCAAAACATAAACAAACCGGCTGGCTCTCCCATACTAAAATCCAAGATGGCTGAATCGTGAATTTGGCACATTGGAACACCTAGTGGTGCATTCATCTTGGTGGTGTCGGTTGCGATGGATGCAATCGCTCATCGCATCGCTAGGAGTTCACGGCTAGAGGCCGATGATGGCTGAGGCAGCGAGGGCAGCGGTGGTAGATGAAGAAGAATAAAATGAGAGAGATTTGGTCTGCTCATCGACGAAAAGTGATTGGTTTCATAATCCACATGATCCCGGGATGGGTACGAGTCATGTCATATGACTGACCATATGTTAAGTTGTGCCTGGTACTAAACGACACGTACATTATAACATGGTTATTCCCCAGCAAAAAAATCAACTAAAAAGTCCACAAAAAATAATTTTCAGGAGAACATTTAAATAAACTTTATCTTATTCTTTGTTTTCAAATATCAATACCTATAATCAAACTCCATAGATCCACAATTAGAAGTTAAATGTAAATACGTAACTTTTATACAAGTCCTACGTCTACTCGCGGTTATGATAAAAACATTACCCATTGCTCGTTTTTTCATTCTTCTACAACAATTGTGATGACCGATCAATTTGGAGGTTATGAGCAGAAGGTAAACAAACATACGCGCTTGGATACGCGTACATACCATAAGGCTTAAATTCCAAGGAATTCTTAGTTAAACTGAAATGGAAAAATTGTTGAACGCCAATTCAATTCAACTCAATGGGACATAATCAGCATAAAAGATTTAAAAAAGCTAGCAGCTCTCAAGGAGCTCAAAGCATATACTTCAGTGTATTCTTGTCAGTGTTGGTAAAATCACTCATAAACCTCAATCAACGAGCGCTCCCGTGCGAACGATATCGTCTGCGATTTTAAAGGAATGCATCACGCTTGAATTTTTCATGCTAAAACGCATTATATCACTCATTTGCCAAAAAATCATTTTGGTTTAAAAACGCATTAGAAATTAATTTGGGGGCTATTAGGGTTTTTAGTACCGACCCTTTTTGGCGAGTCCCGGTACTACGGTACTGAACCCCGCAGTACCGGGAGTACCGGGAAAATACCGGTACTGGAAGATTTTCTTAACAAAAAAGTTAAACTTTGTTCGCGAGAAAATTGGCGCCAAATCATTTTCGTTCCGAATAATTATCAATTTGTCAAAATTCTAATGGAACGTACACACGGTCAAGCAGTTTGACCAACATCGACCCCACCTCTCGTTTATTCAAACATCCATCAAGTTTTACCAACATCGGCACGAACAATCAATTTATTCGACCAACAATATCACACACGAACGACCGAAGCGACAACTTGAGCACCAACCATCAAAAAATATATGGGGGTTTGTGCAACTTCACTACAAATGCTCAAACATGTTCGGCGAACCTTGACTCCACCCCCGACAACTCAAACCAAAATCAAACCGTTTTAATTTTTTCCAACCGAGCCGCCAACTGTCAAATGGTTGTTCGAACAACTTTACACACGTTCAAACAAAGCAGCAACCGAAGCGTTTTCTTGGGGGCGGAGTCAATGTTCGTCAAACTGCTTGACTGGTGTGTACGTTGCATAATGGGTCGGCTTCCGAACAACCATGAGGGGAAAAAAAAAGAAAATAACCATCGAAGTGTCAAATTTCAACTAAAACTTAAACGAATCGGTGGAATGGTTCACAGCCTAAATGTCAGCGAAGGAAAATGAGTACGTTTTGACAGATAGCTAGCCAACATGTTTGGGGACGATAACAAAGGGAACCGCAGCGACAATCGTGCTCTATAGTTTATTACCTCTATTGTCAGGTGTTTGAAATATTAGTAAAAAAAACTTATATTTTTCTTACTAAAAAAAAGATTTGAGATAAAAGTATTCAAAGTCCTACGACTTTCCGAAATCCAGCCTCAAATTCAAGTGTTTTAACGTTATTAGCAAATCTGCTATTTTTACATAAAAAATTAAAGAATTAACATATACTTTTGGAATATGAATTTAATGTAAATTTGGAAGAATATAAATTTGGAGAAATTCCCGGTAACTCGATCAAATTAAAATATAAAAACTTTTTCCTTAGAACCGAAAATACCGGTACTTTCATTAAGCCAGTACCGGTATTTCGGTACCGAAAATTGGTCGGTACTCCCGGTACTAAAACCCTAGGGACTATTTATTGCTTATACATAAAAGAGTGTCTAATATTGTATGCGACAAACGTCAATTCACTGTTTTTAACGAAGGAGAACAAAAGAAAACCTACGATGATTCAAATGGACGATTCAACTCATCCACGAGTTTTTAGGTGCTGAGTTGGGTGCGTGTCAACTCACGCTTGATTTGAATCATCCAGAGTTTTGAGATTTTGAGTTTTTACCAACACTGATTCTTGTATGATCTGGCATGTAGTAAATGTCGAAGGTATATTTATTTTTTCTATGCCGGTGAAGACGAATTTTTTCTAATTATTCGTGAAAATGGAAAAACGATCCGTTGTGTTTTTTATTTTTTGGAAAACAAAAAGATTCTGAATCATTGTATTTTAAGGACGCGGGACACAAAGTCGGGCAAAAATATAACTTGACTCTTAGTTGATTAATCAAACTCAATACAGTTCTACTTCTCCCACAACAAAATTATTTCGCTACGGCTCTGATTTACAGTAGGATATGGTTTCTGGTTTATTTTACTACAGGTGACGGATATTTTGATATAATGTGCCATCAAATGGTGCGTTACGGTGATACGGAATAAAAAAAAACAAGTATGACATCCTCTGATCGGTTTACATGCGAGATTTGATACAAAACGCTTAATACAAAGAATGTCACACAAAATTGTTTTGGGTGTACCTAAGATGGCAGCACCATCTCGGTGGATAGGGAACCTTGGGCCAACAATCTACTGTTCCCGAAACATCAATTTGTTCGAGAATCCGATAATGAAAGAATACGGACTGATTTTATGGCGACGACTCTTAGCGCGAAATAACGGACACGGCCCAGCAGGGTAAATTGGCCCGCCGCATGAAGCTTGAGATCCTGGGACTGAGTGAAGTCCGTTATCCAAACTTTGGAGATCACAGAACACCGTCGGGACAAGTTCTGCTATACTCTGGTTTACGAGGTGAACACGCTCTCCGGCATTTAGGAGTTGGCTTCCTACTAAGCGCTCAGGCACATTCTGCGCTTAAGAAGTGGGAACCCATAAGTGAAATTGCCATTGCCAGATTTAGAACACGGTTCCGAAACCTTACTATAATCCGATGTTATGCGCCAGGCGATTTGCAAGACAAAGAGAACTTCTACAGTTAACTCAATGCCGTCGTAGACAGAATTCCGATATCAAGATCTGGTTGGGCAACTTCAATGCGAAGATCGGATCCGACAACTCGAACCATGAGCGCATTATGGGACGCCATGGCCTCGGAGAAATGAGCGAAAACGGAGAGCTGTTCGCAGAATTTTGTGGTAATAACGACATGGTGATCGGGGGATCGCTCTTCCCTCATCGACCGGTTCACAAGGTCACGTGGGTCTCCCGTGACTGCTATACAGAAAATTAACTCAACCACATCTGCATCAGCCGAAAATGGGAACGGAGCCTTTTTGATGTACGGAATAAACGTAGTGCCGAAATCGCGTCTGATGATCATCTCCTTATCGGCGAAATACCCCTCCGCATTGCGCGGATTCGTCGGCAGGAGGAAAGAGTTGGACGTCGGTTCAACACACGCTAACTGGAAGATGCCACGGTGCAACGGTCCTTCGTTGAAGAACTGGAGACTCGTGCTGCAGATATTCCGGAAGGTGGCAGCGTGGAAGACCAGTGGACCGCCATCAAGAATGCCTTCTTCGCCACCAGTGAGAACAATCCGGGATATGAGACCTGGAGGAAGGTAGAGGAGCGAAGAGAAGTCAAAGCCGCGATAGAGCGATCAACCAGAGGAGCCAAAGTCTTAGCCCGTCAACGATACTCGGCTGTTGAGAAGGTAGTAAAACGATCATGTCGACAGGACAAGCGATCGTGGGCAGACTCTCTGGCCAACGAAGAGAGAGAGCCGCAGCAACCAGGGACCTCCTGTCCGATATCTCTCGACGCTTAAGTGGGGCGAAGATGAATGCAACGATGTCTGTGAAAGACGCAAATGATCAGTTATTGACCGACCCAACTGACCAGCTGAAACGCTGGTTCGAGCACTTCGAACAACTTTTTCAAGTGCCAGCCAGGCCATCACCACCTCGGCATGATCTGCCTAGGATCCGACGTATAACACGCGTCAATACCGAAGCTCCATCACTGCTAGAGGTTCAAACAGCCATCCAAAGCATGAAATTGAATAAAGCCCCAGGGGTCGACCGCATATCAGCCGAGATGCTCAAAGCTGACCCCATGACATCCGCTCAACTACTGCATCGTTTATTTCGTAATATCTGGGACACCGCAACTTTCTCGGTCGACTGGATGCAAGGTATCTTAGTGAAGGTACCCAAAAAGGGTGACCTGACTGTGTGCGATAACTGACAAGGCATTATGTTGCCAAAGTTCTATGCAAAATTATCCTAACCCGGATTCAGGAGAAGATCGATGCGACTCTCTAGCGGCAGCAGGCCGGATTTCGCGCCGGATGATCCTGTGTGGACCATATTGTCACGCTCCGTATCATTCTGGAGCAGGTCAACGAATTCCAAGAGTCCATTTACTTGGTATTCATTGACTACCGTCGTTCGGGGTGACATTGGGCCTAGGGGGTAAGATTGGGCCAAAAACGAAAAATGTTTCAACTCCTAATATCTCAGAAACTGTTACGAATTTTGATCAAAACTTCAAACGGTTCGAAATTATAGTGAAATTCACGTCTAGGAAATCACAAAACAAATTCCAAGAACTAATTGTGTTCGTAGCTTAATGCTTGGAATTTGAATGTAAAACTATTGATCGAATGAACCCGTATTAAAATAGTGTCAGTAATGCCCCACAAATCTATTACATAACTAGTTTTTAGATCGATGGATACCTGGCTATCATGTTACGATAATCTGTTGTTGTTTTATCGAATTTTATGAATATTTATATAGCGGTTCTGGTTTTTCGTTGCAACGAGCAATGCACGCTGAAAAGGGGTGAGATTGGGCCAAGCCTTTGGTTGATTTGCCATACATTGTTGGTAAGAGCCGTAATATAGGCAATTATTTTAAATGAACGATTGAATCGTTGCATCGTCACCGCTGAACTTTATTGTACTTGGCCCAATGTCACCCCCTGTGAGGGGTGAGAATGGGCCAATTTTAAACAACATATAACTTTGAAGAATTTCCCTCATTTATTATTTTTTCCCCACACAGTGGTAAATTTATTGTTCAAGCTTTGTAACATTTATTTGGAGCATACCACATTTTGGCCCAATGACACCCCCGTTGGCGGTACGAAAAAGCTTTCGACCGTCTCAATCACGAGAAAATGTAAGGCGCCCTGAGGGTGGGGTTCCTGAGAAAATCATCGGCCTCATCGAGGCACAGTAGGAGGCCTTTTCGTGTAGAGTGCTGCACAATGGGGTCTTGTCTTGTGAAGCAAGGATGTATTCTATCACCGTTACTGTTCCTCATCGTAATCGACGAGATTCTGGTAGGTGCGATTGACCGTGAGCCAAACCGCGGGCTGCTATGACAGCCTATAACCATAGAGCACCTAAATGACTTCGAATTGACTGATGACGTTGCACTCCTCGCTCAACGGCGCTCTGATACACGCTAACTTTCACCTACTCAGTGATTGAGTAAAATTGTATTGCTCTCTCTTTCTATCCCACGGAAATTTTACTCAATTTCCGTCAAAAGCAACAACTCAAACTAATCCTGCTTTTGACGGAAATTGAGTAAAATTTCCGTGGGAAGAAAAGAGATGGCAATACAATTTTACTCAGTCACTGAGTAGGTGAAAGTTAGAGTGTATGCAGAGTAAGCTCAACGACCTTGCCGAGCGCTCCTCTTCGGCAGGCTTAGTAATCAACGTCAAAAAAAAACCAAATCGTTGGATGTAAATACGGTGACCCCTTCCAGTTTCACAGTAGCCGGGAAACCAGTGGAGAATGTTGAAAGCTTCCAATATCTTGGTAGCCAAATGGTGTCAGACGGCGGTACCTTAATCGACATAGGCGCACGAATCAAGAAAGCAAGGGCTGCCTTTGCGAGTTTAGGAAATATCTGAAAAAACAGGCAGATAAGTGAACGCACCAAAATACGAATTTTCAACTCTAACGTGAAATCTGTGCTGTTATACGCTAGCGAAACATGGTTTGTATCAGTGGAGAACACTCAACGGCTGCAGGTGCTCATCAACAGATGCCTGCGGTATATAATTCGGGCCTGGTGGCCTCACAACTGGATCTGAAACAACGAAATTCGGGATCGGAAGTGGGGTTGGGGCGGAAACGAAATCTGTAAACTAGCATTAGACTGGAGCCCAGCGGGACATCGCAGCAGAATCAGACCCAGGGGCTCATGGCGGCGAAGCCTCAATAAAGAAATAAAATAAGTCGACCGAAATCTAACCTGGCAACAGGTTAAGGCGATAGCTGGACAACGCTCAGGATGGAGATCTTTCAAGTCGGCCCTTTGCACCACCGGAGGTGTGCAGGATCCATAAGTAAGTAAGTATGTGTACAAGCGTGGTGAGCTGGAAGGACTAGTTTGAGCATCACCACATGTCTGTCTGCCTAAATAGATTATTTCCATGTTTCTTTTCAAGAGGATGTAATACATTTTAATTACATCTTGTAAACATAATCCGGATAGTAAAAGATTGTTTTTAAATGGCTCATGTTTACTGTACACCGAACCAGCGGATGGAAGATTTTAATACAGTTCTGCATAAGAACCTTACAGAAATTGTATAATAATTTAGCATATACAATTTCGGAAGATTTTAATACAATTGTTGTATTGAAATTATTCAGATTTATATTATTTTAATACAATATCTGTATAAAAAGCTTACAGAATTGTATATGCCAAGATTTTATACAATAATTGTCAGATTTGTTTCTTGGGTGTACTCCCCTACAGGTAATATTTCAATGCCAATTGTAAATAAATCGACATCCAACAAATCTTCTCTAACTTTGATTTTCTATCAGTTGAAAAATAAACACGTTTTATACCCAACCACAACCAAAAAGATACTTCCACCCAGCAGCGTGCAACGGGCAATAGCCACAAAGATCCGGAAGTGAAGAAACCAAAATCGACTACGTGTCCAGCACCCTTTACAGAGGGTCCTTGTTTCAAGCTTTCCAGCTGGAATCGCAACACCATCCTTTGAAAGGTTAGCTTTGCGGTCACAAAGTCAATCTCCTAAATGGCGATAGATGACCTCCCCCATACAGGAAGTGGCATCCGGTGGAAAGGTATTATCGATGCGTGATCTTTGGCACATACATTTCTGCTTCTTTCGTGCTGCTGGCTATAAGATTTTCGAATCAATTTTTAACTGGTGCACAGTGGCAGACTATATAAATGTTTGCTCATATCAGTAAATGAGAATACTTAAACATACAACTTATTGCTTTTAATAAAATAATTTAATCTGCATTTATTCAATCCTATTCGATTGAATTTCTATTCTGGTTTTTCCATATTTTAATCCATCTTTTGGTCCATATTTTGTATCTTGTGATTATCGGCTTGGTAATAAGAACATAAGGGCAATAGTAAAAAACTTTACCCAAAGAAAAATTTAACCCAATTTAATTACATGGTAGATACATACATAGGTCTAGTTTTAATTGCAATATGCCGTGCTATTAATTAAAACGTGTTTGCAACTTTTACCCACATGATTAATACCAAAAACAATAACATTTTTGACGAAGACCAGCTTCTTCCTCCGTTTACAGACTCCTTTGTAATCCATTCCAGGTTCTGATAAACGTCCGTGTAGACTCCGGGAAGATTCTTTTCGGCACACCCGCTGCCATAACTGACGATTCCGTACTGCACCCCATCGCAAACTAAAGGTCCACCAGAATCCCCATTGCAGGCGTCGATTCCACCTTCGAAATACCCGGCACAAAGAAAACCATCCTCAATCGGCAACATCGATCTTCTGCGGCATTCGTCCAGATTCAGAATTGGTACAGTAGCCTTCATCATGCAGTTCGGTCTATTTTGCTTATAAAAGTCTTCTCGCCCCCATCCGGTAACTACACATAGCTGATTATCCTCCGCAGGCCTCGAAGCAAGCTCCACAAACTTTATGAAAGGAGATTCACCAACCCGCTTGTCCAGAATTATCAGAGCAATATCGAATTTTATCGATGGCCGCACGCGAAACTCCGGATGTATAATCACCATCTCAACATTCCTCTCCAGAGCTCCGGGAGTTTTATCCAGCCTGAAAGTGTTACCCAGGGTCACCTTATAGAAGTACGGATTGTCCGGTTTCGACGAGAAGCAATGGGCCGCCGAAAGTACCAGACGTGGTCCAATCAGCGATCCGCCGCATATCAGATGGCTGCGCCACACCGATTGAAGTGGGAAGTTGATTTGGCGGATCCCGACCTGGTAGGGTGCTTCCGTAATGTGCGCCGGCTCACCACCAACTATTCGCTTCTCTTCGAGGCATTTTTGCCAGAATGGAGAGTGATCGATTCGGGGAGGTAGCTGGAAAGGGTGGAATGCTGGTGGAATGTTGATTTATCGGTTTGAGATCAAATTTTGCTATTTGAACATCTATTACCTGATTTCGGGGTTGAGTTTTGGTCTGTCGAGGATTCGTCAGCAGACGATTGTTGGATTGAATATAAGAGAAGAATAAGCGTAATGACAAAGGTTGTATACATTGTTCACATATTATTTATTCCTGGGGGACCTAACATAACTGACCTACTAGATTTGATTAATAAAAATGCACAGCATACAAGATTTTATCGATTATGTACTAGGTAGGGGAAGAGGCCCAAAGCGCCCCCGGGATAAAAAGACTTTCAGGTACCTATTCGCTTATATTTACCATGTTTGAGATAGCCTCAATAAAACTAGACGTGAAATTATGTAGGTTCGACGAAAAAAGTGTCAAAATAATAGGTAGGAATAACTGAAATTTTCCACATTTTGATGAAACATCTAACATTTCGGCGAGGCAAAACGCCCTAGTGGAACTATCCTACAATGTACTCGCGTCTCCACGCACTGTCCATACCATAATGCTGATGTGCCGACGCATGGTACGTTTTTCCCTAAGAGCTGCCTGCTAAAAGGCGTTATGCCTCATGAGTTTTCCGGCAACGAAATATCACCACTTCTTTGAAATGTGAATATCTTATATATAAAAATGAAATGGTCTGTGTTCGTATCCGCATAACTCGAAAACGGCTGGATGGATTTTTTTCATTTCTTCAGCAGACACATTCGTTTTCGTTTCCGACGGGTTTATATGATATTTCCTTATGCGAAAATCACGGGTAAGATGGAGTAAATCGTGAAAAACTAAAATTTAGAATCGTATGAAAATTTCGCATAGGAGGTTCACAACGCGCGTTTTCGCCTACTATGCAGGACAACGTCTGCCGGGTCGACTAGTTATCAATATGTTTGAGATTTTTTCTAATTTTATTATGGCATCAGCTAGCTATAGGGGAAGAGGCCCTAAAACGCCTCCCGAGGCAAAACGCCTTTTGTGGCTTCCCTCATGTTTAGATCTAAAATTATGTAGGTTAGGCGAAAATGTTTCAAAATAGTGTATGGGAAGGTCGGAAAAACCGAAAATTTCCACATTTTGAAGAAACATTTAATATTTTGGCGAGGCAAAACGCCCTAATGGCACTAACCTACAATGTACTTGGGCAAAATGTACCACGCAATATCCATACCAGAATGCTGATTCGCCGACGCGTGGTGCTTTGTTCCCTAGGAGCTGCCAGCTAAAAGGCGTTTTGCCTCATGAGTTTTCCGGCAACAGAATATCACCACTTTTTTCAAATGTGAATAATATCAATATGATTGAGATTTTTGACAATTTTTGAATGGCATCAACTAGCTATCTTGTTTAACTGTTGCATAATGTAAAAATACCCATGAATAGCGTTACAAATAAGACAGTAAAGCAGTGTTTGCTTAGCTATGGCATATTGCCCCGCTTCCTCTATTGTTTAACTATTGCGTGAGGTAGAAACACCCATGACAATCGTTATAGCTAAGGCATAAAAGCAGTCTATGCTTAGCTAGGGCATATTGTCCCTCCTTCCTCTAATTGTTACTTTCCCTAGTCCTGCAAAGTAAGCAAAAATGGGAACAGCCCATATCGGGTGGAGCCGCATGGTGCCCCAGACGCAAATATTATTGAACTTTCTTCAACCTCTGTGGTTCTCCCACGAAATAAATGCTCAAAGCACCAGGTAAATGATATGGAGTACTTTAAAATCTTTCATCTGGGAACTTTTGAATACATTCTATTTTAAAATTGTAGAGCTCTCATATACATGCATGTTAGTTCTGAGGTGAACTAATTTCCGTAACTTTGTAGTTTGGCTGGTGAAAAATGGCCGATTGGTAGGTCCCGGAAATGGATTCAGATGGAGGCCTAGAAGATGTTTGTGCATTCTGTTAGTGTGCGCAATTATGAATACATTTGTATTGAGAGGACGGATGTGAAAAATGTTTGCAAGAAAGAACAACTGTCATAATCTGAAAACTAAATTTTTGAATATGGTATTAAAAGGATTATGTTTGGGGAAGATTTTTGTACATTCAAAATCGAAAGAAAAAAATTGGAGTGTGATGACAGCACATATTAAACCGTCTAAGACGAATTAAGTACTCTCCATTTAATTCCACCAATTAGTTTTCGATATCTTTGCAGATACGTATTTCGACCACAACTGTGTGGTCGTCTTCAGTGTCTCGTACTTGACTCGACTATATGGTGCAAATATGTTGCAATGGTCCTCAAGGCATTCTTCCGGATGTTCCTCCACAAATTTCTGCGGAAAGTCCTCCAGGAATTCCTGCGGAAGTTCCTCCAAGAATTCCTCCGGAAGTTCTTCCAAGAATTCCTGCGGAAGTTCCTCCAAGGATTCCTGCGGAAGTTCCTCCAGGAATTCCTGCGGAAGTTCCTCCAGGAATTCCTGCGGAAGTTCCTCCAGGAATTCCTGCGGAAGTTCCTCCAGGAATTCCTGCGGAAGTTCCTCCAGGAATTCCTGCGGAAGTTCCTCCAGGAATTCCTGCGGAAGTTCCTCCAGGAATTCCTGCGGAAGTTCCTCCAGGAATTTCTGCGGAAGTTCCTCCAGGAATTTCTGCGGAAGTTCCTCCAGGAATTTCTGCGGAAGTTCCTCCAGGAATTTCTGCGGAAGTTCCTCCAGGAATTCCTGCGGAAGTTCCTCCAGGAATTCCTGCGGAAGTTCCTAGTCGAGTCAAGTACGAGACACTGAAGACGACCACACAGTTGTGGTCGAAATACGTATCTGCAAAGATATCGAAAACTAATTGGTGGAATTAAATGAAGAGTACTTAATTCGTCTTAGACGGTTGAATACATTTTCACTAAAAGAGCTTAATATATTTTTTTGAAAACAGCACATATTAATTAATGCAAAAAGATGCAAAATGATAGAAAAAAATAGATCTATTCTCCTAGTGTAAAAATTATTTAAGCTCTTTTAGTGGAATGTCAAGAGGAATGTAGTACTTTCCATTTAATTCCACCACGATTTGTTATGTTTATAGATACGTATTTCGACTAAACTCGTCTCAGACAGCTCTCCTAAAGTGGTTTATGGGCCTTCCTAATGTGATTTTTCAATATATAGAAAAGACGACAAAGGCATAATTAGCGCTAGATGGATCAATATGGGCTTTTTTTTTCTTAAAGAGTAAGATGCGAATTCGTTTGCTTGATTTTTAAATGCAAAAGCAAAAAAAGTAATTAGAAATTATTTTAAAAAATGCTAAAAAATCTTATAAATTCCTTCAATTTCCAGTGTAACAATGCATTGTAATGGCTGATGTTGTTATATATTAGAATACGAATATTTAAGGCCCTGTTAGACGTACTGCAGTCGCTGTTTCGATTTAATGGGTTATTGTTTTCTGAAGGTTTTAATTCAAAGACTATTTTACGTAGTTTCTAGAAAAGAGCAATCAATTAACTCATGAAAAGATAGACCGAATTGTTTACCCTCTCCCCGTTCCCCAAGGACAAGTGTTGAAAATAATCTACACTCCCTACCCTTTTGTCGACGTAGACTTTTAAGTTTTCAAAACAAAATTAATATTTGTTCAGTATATTTTTTATTGATACATAGGCCATACATTTTCCCTATTGAATACATGTACTAGGAATATTCGGTAACACAAAACGACAAAAAAACATAGAATCAAAACGATGCATAATAAAAGAAGGAGAAAGAAAAAAGGAGGAAAGAAGAAGAAAGAAAGAAGTAGAGAGCAGTGATTGATTTAACAATTTTTCAATATCACATCTTATTTTTTGCTTCGAGTTTGCAGTATCCATCGGGCAAGTGAGTACATGGCGTGTTTTAGTGTCGCGAAAATGGTAAATTATCTATACATACGGTGTTCGGTGGCTCATGAGTTTGCAGTCGCCATCAAACAAGTAAGTGCGTGTTTTATTCGATGAAAATATGTTAAATTATCTATCTGGTGTTCGGTGGCTTATGTGCATGTATTGCACTTTGCTCCGGTCGAAACAAGCGCGATCTTCAATGGTTTGCAGTAGCCATCGAGCAAGCGTTGTACAGTGCGTGTTTTAGTGTCGCGAAGTAGTTAAGATATCAAATCAGTCTTCGGGAAAATACGTAAGACACGCGTTGCTTTTCCATTTTGTATCATCATGAATATGGCGTCGTTCAAAACAAATAGTTAGTCGCCTACCGAGGCGATTTCCAATATATCTCCTTCCCAACTAACAAACTATTCCTTTCCAGTGCACTCATGGAGATGCAGAGGATTCCTCGGTCTCTTGTAGCAATGAGTGTCGAACTAATTTTCCTCCCCTTATCCTAATTGACTGTGAGGGCGTGGCCGAACTAATTTTCCTCCGCTTATCCTAATTGACTGTGAGGGCGTGGCCGGCAACGTTATTGGTCTTGAATTTAAAAAAACTCCAAAGCATGTACAGTGAGGATAGCTTTTTAGTCCTGAGAAAACTGTTCAACTGGTGAGCTGTGCATTATTTGTTGTTTCTCAGCGAATCGCGACTAGCAACCGGAAATGCATTCTGATCACGAGAACGCGTGTTCCTGTTCGAAACGTACTGAACACAGGACACTGTTCAAGAGCCTAACATAGAAACTTGTGTCCTAGGAGAACAAACTAAAGCGATGGCATGCTACACATTTTTCGTCTAGTAATGGAACACATGGGCATCTAACGGATAGAAATCAAGCATGCTCGTATGTTTTTGCATAGTTTCAAATCTAGGGAATCTTTGTTTGTGCTTGCGCACCAACCCAGTGCACACTGAACTGTGTTCAGAGCTCAATACTAAAAACACCAAGGTACGCTCTTGGCTCATATTCTGTTCAGGCTGCATCTCTGCTAGCAACTACGATGGGTAAAGTCAATTAAGCTAAGCTAAGCTACGGGGTTCCATGGGCGTAGCCAAGGGGGGGCAGGGGGGGCCGTCGCCCCCCCCCTAAGTTGTGGAAAGATTGAACGGGTACTGAAATGAATTCCCACAAACATGTGCACTTTACGATCCAATCATATACAGAAATAGGTGGTTTAAATTCAAAAAAATCCCAAAACTTATTAGGGCATCCAGGATCTATAATATATGAAAGTTCAAACCAACTCAAAACATTTCGGGCTCAAAAATTCTCCTTGAAATCCTTCTAGAAACTCCCCTGGGAACTTCTAAATTCCTCCGGAAAGTTATCCACAAATTCCTCTGGAAATCGTTGTGTAATTCATGTAATTGTAATTCCTCCTTATCTAGAAACCCCCCACTATTTTTTTAAAGGAAATTCACGAGGAAATTCCTTGAAGATATCTTTTCTTCTCTCCAAGATTTACTTCTAGATATTTCTTCGGCTATTCTCTCTTCAGGAAGAATCCGGCATTTCTTTCAGGCATGCATTCGAGAGTTCCGTCAAGAATACATGTTACATTTCTCATTGCATAATACTCACCCCTAGCTACAAATCAACCAATTTAGATGTGTAAGGAATAACAACAAAACCTCTTGTTTAGCGAGTGTGGAGCTTCTGTTGGCAAGGAGGCAATCGGCTTCAGACAAATCACTGAAATTGGGAGTTATACATTATTTCTAATTATGTAAAAAACTATCAATAAATATATTATTTCAGCTTTTTAGCTAATGAATTACAAATATTTTTTTTATTTGCTGTAAACATCGGTTCAAAGCCACCAGCCAATAGCTCCCGCAACAATACATGCGGAATTTCTTCCCAAAATTCTACCAGAAGTTTCTTCAAAAATTTCTGACGGAAATCCTCCGATTTAGCTCCATAATTTCACTTGTAAATCTATAAGAAATTCCTTCGGAAATTCTTCTAGGAACTTCTCCGGGCATTCCTCTCGGAACTCTTCCTTTAATTAATCCGGGATTACTTCCAGGAAATTTTCCGGGAATACCTCCAAACATTCAATAGCAAAATCATCTAGCATTCCAATCTGGAATTCTTTTGGCAATTACTTCAGAATATCCTTCAAGAAATCCTCTAGAAATATCTTCATGAATTTCTCCTGGAATTCCTCCAAGTATTTCCCCAAAAATTCTTACAGGTATTTTTTCGGGAGTTTCTTCAGGTACTTCTCCAGGAATTCCTTCAGGAATTTCTCCGGGAGATTTTCCGCGGAAGTGTACTAGAATTCCTTCCGGATTTCACTCGGAATTTACTCGGATATCTGCCAAAAGTTCTTCCAGAAATTTCTTCGGAACAATCCGCAGAGATTTTCTTAAGCAATTAATCTGGGAATACTTTCAGGATTTCATCTGGGAATTTCTACATTAAATCCTCCTTCAGATATTTTTTCGGAAATTCCTTTAGGAACTTCTCTAAGAATTATTTCAGGACTTCCATGTGGGAATTCCTCCGGACGTGCTTATGGGAGTTCCTCCGGGAGTTCTTCCAGGAGTTTTTCAAGAAATTCTCCGGTAATACCTCCAGGAACTTTACAGGGAATTCCTGGACGATATTTGGCAGGAATTTCACGGGAAATGGGATTTTGGAAGTTCCTTCAGAAATATTTTTTCTCTTCCTCTAGGGTATTCCACCGGATGTTCCTCTGAAGTTCCACCAGTAGTTCCTTCGGGAATTCAATCAGCCTTTCTTCCAGGAATTAATTTAGCATTTCTTTAGGCATTTATCTACAAATTCCTCTAGAAGTTCCTCGGAGAATTTCTCTGGAAGTTCTTACGGGAATTCCTCCGGGAGGTTCTTTTAAGAATTCTTCCAGGAGTTCCTCCTGGAATTCTTACGGAAGTTCCTTTGGGAGCTACTCCTAGAATTCTTACGAGAGTTCCTCCAGGATTTCCTACGGAAATTCTTCTTGTAGTTCTTCAATAAAATCCTCCAAAAGTTCCACCGGCAGTTCCTCCGAGAATCCCTCTGATAATTTCTCCGGAAATTCCTATAGAAAATCCCCCGGGAGTTCCTCCGGAAATTACTCTGGGAGTTCCTCCGGGAGTTCCTTTTCAGAGAAACACCCGGAGAAACTGCAGGTGAAACTCCCGGAGGGATTCTCGTAGAAACTGCTGGTGGATCTCCCGGAGGAATTCCCGAAGGAACTGCCGGAGGAGCTCCCGTAAGAACTCCCGGAGGAATTTCAGGAGGAACTCCTAGAAGAATTCCTAGAGGACCTCCCGGATGAGCTCCCAGAGAAACTATCGGAAGAACTTCGGGAGGAATTTCCAGCTTAATTTCTGAAGAAAGCCTAAATGATTTCCTGGAAAAAGCCTGAATAATTTCTCCCGGAGGAATTTCCGGAGAAACTCCTGGATGAATTGCTGGTGGAATTCCCGGAAGAACTCTCGAAGGAATTTTCTGGAAGAATTTCTGAAGGAACTCCCGGGAGAAGAAATGAACCCCGGGGAAACTACCAGAAGCATTCTCGGAAACAAGAGAATTCATCTTATAGACAAATCTCGTCTAGCTGAAACCTTTGTTGGGATTTGTAGCTGGACCATCATCATCATCAGAGGACCTCCCGGAGAATTCCCTGAGGAGCTCGCAGAGAAATTCTCGGAGGAGCTTCTGGTGGAAAATCTATATAAATTCCTGAGGAAGCCTAAATAAATTCCAATTCTGCCGAAATTCCCAGAAGAGGAACTGCCGATAGAACTACCGGAATAATTCTCGAAGGAAATCCTAGAGAAATTCTTGGTGGAAATGCCGGTGGAACTCCTGGAAGAATTCCAGGAGGAATTTTCGGAGAAACTCCTGGAGGATCTCCCAGTGGAAATCTTGAAGTTTCCACCGGAATTCTTTCAGGATTTCATTGCGAATTAATCTAGGAATTCCTCCGAAAATTCCATTGTTGATTTCATTTTCGGTATAATTTCTGTATAAATTTCCGATGGAATTCCTGGAGAAATTCTTTGAAATTTTCACAAGAAATTATTCGAAACAATTCACGGAAAATTTTATGGAATTTACACAAGAAATTCGAAGATTTTTAGTGAATTTCTTAGGAATGTTTTCTGCGGCATTTCCATGGAATATTCTTATTCTTAAAAATTATGGGTAACAGCACGAAATTATTTAAATTATTGCAGGAAATTCTGCAGAACTTATAAAGAAGTTCGTGAAGATTTTCTTGGAGTAAACAATGGTGGAATTTTCGGATCAATTCCCGGCAAAATTTATGGTGGAATTCCTGAAGACACTGCCGAAGAAGTTGCTGGAGGCATTCCTAAAGAATCCCTGATAGAATTTCGGATAGAATGCCAGGAGCAATTGTCGAAGGAATTCCTGGAGAAAGCTTGCATATTGATTTTTCTGCCTATTTTATAATAAATATTATTTCAGAGAGGATTTGTTTAGAAATTCAGATGTATGGTTCTAGTTTTCTTAAACTTATGGAAGAATGCAGGATTTTTATAATAATTGTTATTGCCGATTTAATGATCTTTCTGAATTCTAAGTTCGTTAATATTTTTCTCACTTTATTTAAAAATATCTGATGAGCAAAAAATCACGCATTTTTAAATCCATTATTGTTTTAATCATTATTGTTTCGATTTGGTTTGGATTTGGTTTCATGTGTTAATATTCATGTGTTTTTTAAAACTACTATAAAACTACGATTTGGAAGACCAAAAAAGTTGCCCCCCCCCCCTTCTCGAAATCCTGGCTACGCCCATGGGGTTGACAATGGGTCTGGGGGTGAGAATGGGTTATCGTTCTCACCGACAGCCTGGAGGTCGTAGAGCAAAATCGTTCAAAAAGGTCTCTTATATTTTAGTCTTCTTGCCCTCAGATACATTCAATCCATTCTACAAGCATTCTATGTAGTTGAAACAGTGACACATTCTCACCCCCATTTGACCCATTGTCACCAACGACGACGGTATCACATCTTATTTTTTCCTTCTCTTTTTTCATTTCTCTCTTTTCACTTTTTCAAACACTTTCTCACTTCTTACATTGCACTTTTCACTACTAACTATTCATTTCCTACTTATCACTTTTCATTTTTCACTTCCTACTTTTGGCTTTTGTTTTTTTGCTTTTCACTTTTCGCTTTTCACTTATAACTTCTCACTTTTTAGTTTTCACGTTTCATATTTCACTTCTCGCTTGTCACTTTGAACTCTCTCTTCTCACTCCTCACTTCGCTTTCCGACTTCGCAATTCTCAGTTTTAAGTTCTTACTTCTCATAATTTATTTTTCATTTCTCACTTTTCTCTGCTTATTTCTCACTTTTCACTTCCTACGTATTATTTCTTATGAGATGGGAGAAAAGTCTTGATCCTCACTTCTCGCTGTACACTCAATAATGTTATTCACTCTATTCGCGTCTTATAAATCACTTTTCACTACTCACAATCTAAGGATTTTTTTAAAAAAACTATTCAACTTGGGTGCCAAATGATTTGTTCGGCCAAATGTCCATTTTGGCTAAATATCATATTAGGCCAAATAACTTTTTCGGTCAAATGACCTATTCGCCCGAATGGCTTTGGGCTTAATGGCCTGTTCGGCCAAATGGTAAGTTCGTTCACACGAATTTTTTTTAAAACTTTTTGTGGAATCTATTTACTTGTCATAAGACAAGTTTGTGCTGTTCCATTTAATTCCATTAATTTTACAATAAATACGTATTTCGACCTCAACAGGACGGCCGTCTTCAGTGTCTCGTACTTGGCTTGACTATATTCTTTCAAATAACTTTCGCCCAAATGGCATTTCGGCCAAACGGCTTTCCCCGTTGAAAAGTTCTGGGTCTGGTTCTGGAGGTTTTCTTCAGTCATATTATCCGGTTAAACAGGAACATCCTTTTCTTGGTTTAGTTTCTAGGCGCCATTCATCAGCAGGCTCATCGATTTATTTCCGGAAAACAATCCCCGCTGAAGTGGCACACTGTCCATATAACAGGCCTATGAAATAACTAGTAAGCCATTAAATTGTGTATTTGGCTTTCTTTCATGGAAGATTGATAACTTACCTGCGTTTCACTAATAGATTTTGACGACTAAGCTTTTAAATTCACTGCAGATTATCAATATATTCGCGATCAATCAAATTTTCCACTGGCGGATGCACACAATTGAAATCAAAAACTTTGTTTTACAAGAGAGGCAAAAAAGATGACCATCACGAATATTCATATTATGAACAGAATATTGAGTTATTGAATTATTTTAAAATTTAAATTAGGTTTTAATAATTGAATTAAAATTAAATTAGAACTAAATGAAATTCAAATTAAAATATAATTTAAATTTACTTGAAATCAAAATAAAATTAAATTAACATTAAATAAAATTTTTATAACAATTAAATTGTTTATAATGGACCAATCGCCACGAAATTGCTGATGAGGATTCTCATCGATTTGTTTTCGGCGAAAAATGACAAAACAAAACTTTGCTAGACTGTCCGGACCGAAACGTCCGGACGGTCTGGCAAAGTTTTGTTTTGTCATTTTTCGCCGAAAACAAATTGATGAGAATCCCCACTAACCATTGAATTAAACTTGAATTGAGATGCATTAGAAATAAATTAAACTTAAATATATTTGTGGTAAAATAAATGAAACAACAATCTTTTTCAATTTTATTGAATATATTGTCAAGTATTGACATTCTTTCCGATGCATGCCACTGCAGAAAAATGTGAGAATGAGACAATATATATTGATAAAGTGCGTTCAATTTCCTTTCTTATTTCTGCCTACAGTCTAAATATAAACGTTAAACTAAGTCGCTCAACGTGCTTGATTTTGAAATTCAATCATTTCATTAACAGGGTAGCGGAATTTGGGGCAAGTGTGCTACCCGGCATTTATTCAGTAAAATATCTATTGAAAGACCCAACAGGTACACAGATAAGTTCGGCAGTATTACAAGACATAGTTTACGGAATCTCATATGGAATAGTGAAATTTTCATTTTTTTATGATCAATTTTTTTTTTGTAAAAGATGTTTAATTTTGATACACATAGTTAAGTTTGCCATCTTAGGGTGTTTTTAAGAGATATTGCGAAAAAAGATTCGGCTGCCGGTGGGACTTGAACCTATTAGAATATCAAACACGATTTTCTGTTGGTTCTCAGAGTATATAGTTCATTAGTTTCCATCGTCATATTACATTATCAAGTTATTCTACATTATTGATATATAAACATAATTCATAATTCAACTAGTATATTCCAGTGACTCTGGCACACTTCTACCAATTCTGGTTTGTTTTGATTACTCATAAACATTTGTAGTGCAATCCAATATTGCTAGTGATGTTGCATGCAAGTCCAGGGTGGGGATAATATTCTGACGTTTATTTGACAAGACGTCATTCAGTCTGTTATCCAAATTGTTTGTTGTGATCGCATATTCCGCGACGATCGCGATCACCTCGCGAAAAGTTTATTTCGTTTTATCCGCCGGGATTTTCGCGTATTTTAACAGAACCCACACTATTCCATTTAGTACACGGACGTATTACCAATTATACAACAGCTGCCCTTGCGAGAAGTTGTTATGATCAATTTTATAATGAAAGTCAAAATTGAACGCAATTTTATAATATCCAATTATCCAATTAATGGTTTCCCAAACTGTGTCAAAACATATTTGATTCAATAATGGTGAAAATGAATGCAGTAACACGAGAGGAGCCGGCCAAGGGCCGAAAATCTCGTTAATAAAGATAAATAATAATAATAATAATGAATGCAGTAAACTAGACTATCGAGATTCATGAGTGGAGTCTCATAAATCTTCGACTAATTATTCCACCAACGCTTTTTACACGCAATTGCCTTACGAATTGTTCAAGCCCAAGGTAAACCAGCCCAGGGCTGAAAACCTCAATAATGAAGAAAAAAAAAGTATTCAAGCGTTGATGGTATTGCGGTCTACATACTGGCCTTTCGATCCCTACATCCGTAGTTCAAACCTCAGTCATATCAATTTCTTGTGGCAAATTTCCATTAAGCGTTTGGTTGAAACTTGTATGTCCACTTGTATGTTTGTACGAAAACGAAAAACCATACAATTTAAATGAAACGAAAAAACTCAAAAAGTGTCAAAAATTCAACAATATGATCAAATTTATGGATCATATCACCAAAACAATGGATCAAATTTGACGGTGCAAAGTAAGGGCTGCCATCGGGTAATACAATTGCTAATGTGCGATTCGCCGTTATTTTTTTTTAAATTAGAAGCTAAATATTTTTCAAAAAACCCAGATTAATCCACCTAGCGGTGATGGTGCCTTTCTCGTTCGTTCAAAAGGTTTGGAAAAATCTCAAATAACACCAATATGTGGATTAGTCTTATTTTTCATATATGTTATTGTGGATTTACTTGACCAATGGATTCGAAGGTCGGTTCACTTGCCTATTTCAAACGTTCCCTTCTCCAGCAAGGTTTGTTAAACTCAATAAATGTTTGGTAGATTACCTTGTTTTTTGCTCCTTGTCTATCAAAACAGATGTCAAAACATCGGAAAAAGAAAGAGAAGTCCGAGGGAAACAGCAAAAAACACATGGCAGACTTGTCAGTTTTGACAGATTTTACTATGAAGATAGGTGTGAAGGTGGAAACGGCGATTTCAACGACCGTTCAAGGAGCGACTATTTCGAACGGTCGGGTCCAATAGGGAAATCCACGTACAATATATGCATAAAAAAAATCTCGCCAAACGCAATTTGTTGCAAACAAATCGGATGAGCATAAGAGCAAAAAAATTTATTTTTTAAAAATGTATTTTGTAGTTTTAAAATTAGTGTTTTCGCCATAACTTTTGACCCAATTGTACGATCCGACCAAGTTTCTATAGGAAACAATGGGACAAGATTCTGCGTCGAATGCAATCTGTTGCGAGCGACCTGAGAAGCACACATATTGCACATCAATCACAGTAACTTATATATGACCGGATTCAGTCACAATATGGTTACTGCAACCAGATTTGTTGAACTTGTGTTGCTTGGGGAATATATGAAGTCTAAGTGCTAACAAAGTGAGCTAGACTTTTTTGAACTCTTTTTCACAATAAATAGTAATTTGACCATAACATCTAAGCCCATAGTCCGATCTGGCTAATTTTCAATAAGAAAATATGAGACATTCTGCGTCGAATGCAAATGCGAGCAAATCGGTTGAGGAAAAGTGCCTGAAAAATGAGTGACATCTTTTTAGCGATTTTTTCATAAAAAAATGGTATAATTTTCGATCCCATAGTCCGATACGGCCAATTTTCAATAGGAAACAACGGGACAGGATTCTACGTCGAATGCAACTAGTTGTGAGCAAATCGATTGAGGATAAGTGCCCGGAAAATGAGTGACATTTTTTACGCGATTTTTTCGTATGAATTTGTATTTTGGCCATAACTTCTGATCCTATAGTCCGATCTGACCAATTTCAAATAGAAAACAACGGGACAGGATTTTACGTCGAATGCAACTTGTTGCGAGCAAATCGGTTGAGGATAAGTGCCCGAAAAATGAGTGACATTGTTTACGCGATTTTTTCGTATGAATTTGTATTTTGGCCATAACTTCTGATCCTATAGTCCGATCTGACCAATTTCAAATAGAAAACAACGGGACAGGATTTTACGTCGAATGCAACTTGTTGCGAGCAAATCGGTTGAGGATAAGTGCCCGAAAAATGAGTGACATTGTTTACGCGATTTTTTCGTATGAATTTGTATTTTGGCCATAACTTCTGATCCTATAGTCCGATCTTACCAATTTCAAATAGAAAACAACGGGACAGGATTTTACGTCGAATGCAACTTGTTGCGAGCAAATCGGTTGAGGATAAGTGCCCGAAAAATGAGTGACATTGTTTACGCGATTTTTTCGTATGAATTTGTATTTTGGCCATAACTTCTGATCCTATAGTCCGATCTGACCAATTTCAAATAGAAAACAACGGGACAGGATTTTACGTCGAATGCAACTTGTTGCGAGCAAATCGGTTGAGGATAAGTGCCCGAAAAATGAGTGACATTGTTTCCGCGATTTTTTCGTATGAATTTGTATTTTGGCCATAACTTCTGATCCTATAGTCCGATCTGACCAATTTCAAATAGAAAACAACGGGACAGGATTCTACGTCGAATGCAACTAGTTGTGAGCAAATCGATTGAGGATAAGTGCCCGGAAAATGAGTTACATTTTTTACGCGATTTTTTCGTATGAATTTGTATTTTGGCCATAACTTCTGATCCTATAGTCCGATCTGACCAATTTCAAATAGAAAACAACGGGACAGGATTTTACGTCGAATGCAACTTGTTGCGAGCAAATCGGTTGAGGATAAGTGCCCGAAAATGAGTGACATTGTTTACGCGATTTTTTCGTATGAATTTGTATTTTGGCCATAACTTCTGATCCTATAGTCCGATCTTACCAATTTCAAATAGAAAACAACGGGACAGGATTTTACGTCGAATGCAACTTGTTGCGAGCAAATCGGTTGAGGATAAATGCCCGGAAAATGAGTGACATTTTTTACGCGATTTTTTCATATGAATTTGTATTTTGGCCATAACTTCTGATCCCATAGTTCGATCTGACCAATTTCAAATAGGAAACAATGGGACAGGATTCTGCGTCGAATGCAACTTGTTGCGAGCAAATCGGTTGAGGATAAGTGCCAGAAAAATGAGTGACATTGTTTACGCGATTTTTTCGTATGAATTTGTATTTTGGCCATAACTTCTGATCCTATAGTCCGATCTTACCAATTTCAAATAGAAAACAACGGGACAGGATTTTACGTCGAATGCAACTTGTTGCGAGCAAATCGGTTGAGGATAAATGCCCGGAAAATGAGTGACATTTTTTACGCGATTTTTTCATATGAATTTGTATTTTGGCCATAACTTCTGATCCCATAGTTCGATCTGACCAATTTCAAATAGGAAACAATAGGACAGGACTCTGCGTCGAATGCAACTTGTTGCGAGCAAATCAGTTAAGGATAAGTGCCCGAAAAATGAGTGACATTTTTTACGCGATTTTTTCGTATGAATTTGTATTTTGGCCATAACTTCTGATCCCATAGTCCGATCTTACCAATTTCAAATAGAAAACAACGGGACAGGATTCTGCGTCGAATGCAATTTGTTGCGAGCAAATCGGTTGAGGCTAAGTGCCCGAAAAATGAGTGACATTTTTTACTCGATTTTTTCATATGAATTTGTATTTTGGCCATAACTTCTGATCCCATAGTTCGATCTGACCAATTTCAAATAGGAAACAATGGGACAGGATTCTGCGTCGAATGCAACTTGTTGCGAGCAAATCGGTTGAGGATAAGTGCCAGAAAAATGAGTGACATTTTTTACGCGATTTTTTCGTATGAATTTGTATTTTGGCCATAACTTTCGATCCCATAGTTCGATCTGGCCAATTTCAAATAGGAAACAATGGGACAGGGTTCTGCGTCGAATGCAATTTGTTGCGAGCAAATCGGTTGAGGATAAGTGCCCGAAAAATGAGTGACATTTTTTACGTGATTTTTTCGTATGAATTTGTATTTTGGCCATAACTTCTGATCCCATAGTTCGATCTGGCCAATTTCATATAGGAAACAATGGAACAGGATTCTGCATCGAATGCAATTTGTTGCGAGCAAATCTGTTGAGAATAAATTCCCGAAAAATGAGTGACATTTTTTACCCGATTTTTTTGTATGAATTTGTATTTTGGCCATAACTTCTGATTCCATAGTCCGATCTGACCAATTTCAAATAGGAAACAATGGGACAGGATTCTGCGTCGAATGCAACTTGTTGCGAGCAAATCGGTTGAGGATAAGTGCCAGAAAAATGAGTGACATTTTTTACGCGATTTTTTCGTATGAATTTGTATTTTGGCCATAACTTCTGATCCCATAGTTCGATCTGGCCAATTTCAAGTAGGAAACAATGGGACAGGATTCTGCGTCGAATGCAACTTGTTACGAGCAAATCGGTTGAGGATAAGTGCCCGAAAAATGAGTGACATTTTTTACGCGATTTTTTCGTATGAATTTGTATTTTGGCCATAACTTCTGATCCCATAGTTCGATCTGGGCAATTTCAAATAGGAAACAATGGGAAAGGATTCTGCGTCGAATGCAACTTGTTGCGAGCAAATCGGTTGAGGATAAGTGCCCGAAAAATGAGTGACATTTTTTGAGTAGTTTTGCACACACACACACACACACACACACACACACACACACACACACACACACACACACACACACACACACACACACACACACACACACACACACACACACACACACACACACACACACACACACACACACACACACACACACACACACACACACACACACACACACACACACACACACACACACACACACACAGACATCACCTCGATTCGTCGAACTGAGTCGATTGGTATATAACACTATGGGTCTCCGGGCCTTCTAAAAAAAGGTGTGTTTTTGAGCGATCATATAGCCTTTACCGTATACTTAGTATACGAGAAAGGCAAAAATGGTATAATTTTCGATCCCATAGTCCGATATGGCCAATTTTCAATAGGAAACAACGGAACAGGATTCTACGTCGAATGCAACTAGTTGTGAGCAAATCGATTGAGGATAAGTGCCCGGAAAATGAGTGACATTTTATACGCGATTTTTTCGTATGAATTTGTATTTTGGCCGTAACTTTCGGTCTGGCCAATTTCAAATAGGAAACAATGGGGCAGGATTTTGCGTTGAATGCAACTTGTTGCGAGCAAATCGGTTGAGGATAAGTGCCCGAAAAATGAGTGACATTTTTTACGCGATTTTTTCGTATGAATTTGTATTTTGGCCATAACTTCTGATCCTATAGTCCGATCTGACCAATTTCAAATAGAAAACAACGGGACAGGATTTTACGTCGAATGCAACTTGTTGCGAGCAAATCAGTTGAGGATAAGTGCCCGAAAATGAGTGACATTGTTTACGCGATTTTTTCGTATGAATTTGTATTTTGGCCATAACTTCTGATCCTATAGTCCGATCTTACCAATTTCAAAACAACGGGACAGGATTTTACGTCGAATGCAACTTGTTGCGAGCAAATCAGTTGAGGATAAGTGCCCGGAAAATGAGTGACATTTTTACTCGATTTTTTCGTATGAATTTGTATTTTGGCCATAACTTCTGATCCCATAGTTCGATCTGACCAATTTCAAATAGGAAACAATGAGACAGGATTCTGCGTCGAATGCAACTTGTTGCGAGCAAATCGGTTGAGGATAAGTGCCAGAAAAATGAGTGACATTTTTTACGCGATTTTTTCGTATGAATTTGTATTTTGGCCACAACTTTCGATCTCATAGTTCGATCTGGCCAATTTCAAATAAGAAACAATGGGACAGGATTCTGCGTCGAATGCAATTTGTTGCGAGCAAATCGGTTGAGGATAAGTGCCCGGAAAATGAGTGACATTTTTTACGCGATTTTTTCGTATGAATTTGTATTTTGGCCGTAACTTTCGATCTCATAGTTCAATATGGCCAATTTCAAATAGGAAACAATGGGGCAGGATTCTGCGTTGAATGCAACTTGTTGCGAGCAAATCGGTTGAGGATAAGTGCCCGAAAAATGAGTGACATTTTTTACGCGATTTTTTCGTATGAATTTGTATTTTGGCCATAACTTCTGATCCCATAGTCCGATCTGACCAATTTCAAATAGAAAACAACGGGACAGGATTTTACGTCGAATGCAACTTGTTGCGAGCAAATCGGTTGAGGATAAGTGCCCGAAAAATGAGTGACATTGTTTACGCGATTTTTTCGTATGAATTTGTATTTTGGCCATAACTTCTGATCCTATAGTCCGATCTTACCAATTTCAAAACAACGGGACAGGATTTTACGTCGAATGCAACTTGTTGCGAGCAAATCGGTTGAGGATAAGTGCCCGGAAAATGAGTGACATTTTTTACGCGATTTTTTCGTATGAATTTGTATTTTGGCCATAACTTCTGATCCTATAGTCCGATCTGACCAATTTCAAATAGAAAACAACGGGACAGGATTTTACGTCGAATGCAACTTGTTGCGAGCAAATCGGTTGAGGATAAGTGCCCGAAAAATGAGTGACATTGTTTACGCGATTTTTTCGTATGAATTTGTATTTTGGCCATAACTTCTGATCCTATAGTCCGATCTTACCAATTTCAAAACAACGGGACAGGATTTTACGTCGAATGCAACTTGTTGCGAGCAAATCGGTTGAGGATAAATGCCCGGAAAATGAGTGACATTTTTTACGCGATTTTTTCGTATGAATTTGTATTTTGGCCATAACTTTCGATCCCATAGTTCGATCTGGCCAATTTCAAATAGGAAACAATGGGACAGGATTCTACGTCGAATGCAACTAGTTGTGAGCAAATCGATTGAGGATAAGTGCCCGGAAAATGAGTGACATTTTATACGCGATTTTTTCGTATGAATTTGTATTTTGGCCGTAACTTTCGGTCTGGCCAATTTCAAATAGGAAACAATGGGGCAGGATTTTGCGTTGAATGCAACTTGTTGCGAGCAAATCGGTTGAGGATAAGTGCCCGAAAAATGAGTGACATTTTTTACGCGATTTTTTCGTATGAATTTGTATTTTGGCCATAACTTCTGATCCTATAGTCCGATCTGACCAATTTCAAATAGAAAACAACGGGACAGGATTTTACGTCGAATGCAACTTGTTGCGAGCAAATCGGTTGAGGATAAGTGCCCGAAAAATGAGTGACATTGTTTACGCGATTTTTTCGTATGAATTTGTATTTTGGCCATAACTTCTGATCCTATAGTCCGATCTTACCAATTTCAAAACAACGGGACAGGATTTTACGTCGAATGCAACTTGTTGCGAGCAAATCGGTTGAGGATAAGTGCCCGGAAAATGAGTGACATTTTTTACTCGATTTTTTCGTATGAATTTGTATTTTGGCCATAACTTCTGATCCCATAGTTCGATCTGACCAATTTCAAATAGGAAACAATGAGACAGGATTCTGCGTCGAATGCAACTTGTTGCGAGCAAATCGGTTGAGGATAAGTGCCAGAAAAATGAGTGACATTTTTTACGCGATTTTTTCGTATGAATTTGTATTTTGGCCACAACTTTCGATCTCATAGTTCGATCTGGCCAATTTCAAATAAGAAACAATGGGACAGGATTCTGCGTCGAATGCAATTTGTTGCGAGCAAATCGGTTGAGGATAAGTGCCCGAAAAATGAGTGACATTTTTTACGTGATTTTTTCGTATGAATTTGTATTTTGGCCGTAACTTTCGATCTCATAGTTCGATCTGGCCAATTTCAAATAGGAAACAATGGGGCAGGATTTTGCGTTGAATGCAACTTGTTGCGAGCAAATCGGTTGAGGATAAGTGCCCGAAAAATGAGTGACATTGTTTACGCGATTTTTTCGTATGAATTTGTATTTTGGCCATAACTTCTGATCCTATAGTCCGATCTTACCAATTTCAAATAGAAAACAACGGGACAGGATTTTACGTCGAATGCAACTTGTTGCGAGCAAATCGGTTGAGGATAAGTGCCCGAAAAATGAGTGACATTGTTTACGCGATTTTTTCGTATGAATTTGTATTTTGGCCATAACTTCTGATCCTATAGTCCGATCTTACCAATTTCAAAACAACGGGACAGGATTTTACGTCGAATGCAACTTGTTGCGAGCAAATCGGTTGAGGATAAGTGCCCGGAAAATGAGTGACATTTTTTACGCGATTTTTTCGTATGAATTTGTATTTTGGCCATAACTTCTGATCCTATAGTCCGATCTGACCAATTTCAAATAGAAAACAACGGGACAGGATTTTACGTCGAATGCAACTTGTTGCGAGCAAATCGGTTGAGGATAAGTGCCCGAAAAATGAGTGACATTGTTTACGCGATTTTTTCGTATGAATTTGTATTTTGGCCATAACTTCTGATCCTATAGTCCGATCTTACCAATTTCAAAACAACGGGACAGGATTCTACGTCGAATGCAACTTGTTGCGAGCAAATCGGTTGAAGATAAGTGCCCGAAAAATGAGTGACATTTTTTACGCGATTTTTACGTATGAATTTGTATTTTGGCCATAACTTTCGATCCCATAGTTCGATATGGCCAATTTCAAATGAGAAACAATGGGCCAGGATTCTGCGTCGAATGCAATTTGTTGCGAGCAAATCAGTTGAGGATAAGTGCCCGAAAAATGAGTGACATTTTTTACGCGATTTTTTCGTATGAATTTGTATTTTGGCCATAACTTCTGATCCCATAGTTCGATCTGGCCAATTTCAAATAGGAAACAATGGGACAGGATTCTGCGTCGAATGCGAATTGTTGCGAGCAAATCGGTTGAGGATAAGTGCCCGAAAAATGAGTGACATTTTTTACGCGATTTTTACGTATGAATTTGTATTTTGGCCATAACTTCTGATCCCATTGTTCGATCTGGGCAATTTCAAATAGGAAACAATGGGACAGAATTCTGCATCGAATGCAACTTGTTGCGAGCAAATCGGTTGAGGATAAGTTCCCGAAAAATGAGTGACATTTTTGAGTAGTTTTGCACACACACACACACACATACACACACACAGACATCACCTCGATTCGTCGAATTGAGTCGATTGGTATATAACACTATGGGTCTCGGGCCTTCTATAAAAGTTTGTTTTTGGAGCGATCATATAGCCTTTACCGTATACTTAGTATACGAGAAAGGCAAAATGGTATAATTTTCGATCCCATAGTCCGATATGGCCAATTTTCAATAGGAAACAACGGGAGAGGATTCTACGTCGAATGCAACTAGTTGTGAGCAAATCGATTGAGGATAAGTGCCCGGAAAATGAGTGACATTTTTACGCGATTTTTTTGTATGAATTTGTATTTTGGCCATAACTTTCGATCCCATAGTTCGATCTGGCCAATTTCAAATAGGAAACAATGGGACAGGATTTTACGTCGAATGCAACTTGTTGCGAGCAAATCGGTTGAGGATAAGTTCCCCTAAAAATAAGTGACATTTTTTACGCGATTTTTTCGTATGAATTTGTATTTTGGCCATAACTTCTGATCCCATAGTTCGATCTGGCCAATTTCAAATAGGAAACAACGGGACAGGATTTTACGTCGAATGCAACTTGTTGCGAGCAAATCGGTTGAGGATAAGTGCCCGGAAAATGAGTGACATTTTTTACGCGATTTTTTCGTATGAATTTGTATTTTGGCCATAACTTTCGATCCCATAGTTCGATCTGGCCAATTTCAAATAAGAAACAATGGGACAGGATTCTGCGTCGAATGCAATTTGTTGCGAGCAAATCGGTTGAGGATAAGTGCCAGAAAAATGAGTGACATTTTTTACTCGGTTTTTTCGTATGAATTTGTATTTTGGCCATAACTTCTGATCCCATAGTTCGATCTGACCAATTTCAAATAGGAAACAATGGGACAGGATTCTGCGTCGAATGCAACTTGTTGCGAGCAAATCGGTTGAGGATAAGTGCCAGAAAAATGAGTGACATTTTTTACGCGATTTTTTCGTATGAATTTGTATTTTGGCCACAACTTTCGATCTCATAGTTCGATCTGGCCAATTTCAAATAGGAAACAATGGGACAGGATTCTGCGTCGAATGCAACTTGTTGCGAGCAAATCGGTTGAGGATAAGTGCCCGAAAATGAGTGACATTTTTACGTGATTTTTTCGTATGAATTTGTATTTTGGCCATAACTTCTGATCCCATAGTTCGATCTGGCCAATTTCAAATAGGAAACAATGGAACAGGATTCTGCATCGAATGCAATTTGTTGCGAGCAAATCTGTTGAGAATAAATTCCCGAAAAATGAGTGACATTTTTTACCCGATTTTTTTGTATGAATTTGTATTTTGGCCATAACTTCTGATTCCATAGTCCGATCTGACCAATTTCAAATAGGAAACAATGGGACAGGATTCTGCGTCGAATGCAACTTGTTGCGAGCAAATCGGTTGAGGATAAGTGCCAGAAAAATGAGTGACATTTTTACGCGATTTTTCGTATGAATTTGTATTTTGGCCATAACTTCTGATCCCATAGTTCGATCTGGCCAATTTCAAGTAGGAAACAATGGGACAGGATTCTGCGTCGAATGCAACTTGTTACGAGCAAATCGGTTGAGGATAAGTGCCCGAAAAATGAGTGACATTTTTTACGCGATTTTTTCGTATGAATTTGTATTTTGGCCATAACTTCTGATCCCATAGTTCGATCTGGGCAATTTCAAATAGGAAACAATGGGACAGGATTCTGCGTCGAATGCAACTTGTTGCGAGCAAATCGGTTGAGGATAAGTGCCCGAAAAATGAGTGACATTTTTTGAGTAGTTTTGCACACACACACACACACACACACACACACACACACACACACACACACACACACACACACACACACACACACACACACACACACACACACACACACACACACACACACACACACACACACACACACACACATCAATTCGTCGAACTGAGTCGATTGGTATATAACACTATGGGTCTCCGGGCCTTCTATAAAAAGTTTGTTTTTGGAGCGATCATATAGCCTTTACCGTATACTTAGTATACGAGAAAGGCAAAATGGTATAATTTTCGATCCCATAGTCCGATATGGCCAATTTCAAATAGGAAACAATGGGACAGGATTCTGCGTCGAATGCAACTTGTTGCGAGCAAATCGGTTGAGGATAAGTGCCCGAAAAATGAGTGACATTTTTTACGTGATTTTTTCGTATGAATTTGTATTTTGGCCATAACTTCTGATCCCATAGTTCGATCTGGCCAATTTCAAATAGGAAACAATGGGACAGGATTCTGCATCGAATGCAACTTGTTGCGAGCAAATCTGTTGAGGATAAGTTCCCGAAAAATGAGTGACATTTTTTACGCGATTTTTTCGTATGAATTTGTATTTTGGCCATAACTTCTGATCCTATAGTCCGATCTGACCAATTTCAAATAGGAAACAATGGGACAGGATTTTGCGTCGAATGCAACTTGTTGCGAGCAAATCGGTTGAGGATAAGTGCCCGAAAAATGAGTGACATTTTTTACGCGATTTTTTCGTATGAATTTGTATTTTGGCCATAACTTCTGATCCTATAGTTCGATCTGACCAATTTCAAATAGGAAACAATGGGACAGGATTCTGCGTCGAATGCAACTTGTTGCGAGCAAATCGGTTGAGGATAAGTGCCCGGAAAATGAGTGACATTTTTACGCGATTTTTTCGTATGAATTTGTATTTTGGCCATAACTTCTGATCCCATAGTTCGATCTGGGCAATTTCAAATAGGAAACAATGGGACAGGATTCTGCGTCGAATGCAACTTGTTGCGAGCAAATCGGTTGAGGATAAGTGCCCGAAAAATGAGTGACATTTTTTGAGTAGTTTTGCGCACACACACACACACACACACACACACACACACACACACACACACACACACAGACATCACCTCGATTCGTCGAACTGAGTCGATTGGTATATAACACTATGGGTCTCCGGGCCTTCTATAAAAAGTTTGTTTTTGAGATCATATAGCCTTTACCGTATACTTAGTATACGAGAAAGGCAAATGGTATAATTTTTCGATCCCATAGTCCGATCTGGCCAATTTTCAATAGGAAACAATGGGACAGGATTCTACGTCGAATGCAACTAGTTGTGAGCAAATCGATTGAGGATAAGTGCCCGGAAAATGAGTGACATTTTTACGCGATTTTTTCGTATGAATTTGTATTTTGGCCATAACTTCTGATCCTATAGTCCGATCTGACCAATTTCAAATAGAAAACAACGGACAGGATTTTACGTCGAATGCAACTTGTTGCGAGCAAATCGGTTGAGGATAAGTGCCCGAAAATGAGTGACATTGTTTACGCGATTTTTTCGTATGAATTTGTATTTTGGCCATAACTTCTGATCCTATAGTCCGATCTTACCAATTTCAAATAGAAAACAACGGGACAGGATTTTACGTCGAATGCAACTTGTTGCGAGCAAATCGGTTGAGGGTAAGTGCCCGAGAAATGAGGGACATTGTTTTCGCGATTTTTCGTATGAATTTGTATTTTGGCCATAACTTCTGATCCTATAGTCCGATCTTACCAATTTCAAATAGAAAACAACGGGACAGGATTTTACGTCGAATGCAACTTGTTGCGTGTGAATCAGTTAAGGATAAGTGCCCGAAAAATGAGTGACATTTTTTACGCGATTTTTTCGTATGAATTTGTATTTTGGCCATAACTTCTGATCCTATAGTTCGATCTGACCAATTTCAAATAGGAAACAATAGGACAGGACTCTGCGTCGAATGCAACTTGATGCGAGCAAATCGGTTGAGGATAAGTGCCCGAAAATGAGTGACATTGTTAACGCGATTTTTACGTATGAATTTGTATTGTGGCCATAACTTCTGATCCCATAGTTCAATCTGCCAATTTCAAATGGGAAACAATAGAACAGGATTCTGCGTCGAATGCAATTTGTTGCGAGCAAATCGGTTGAGGATAAGTGCCCGAAAAATGAGTGACATTTTTTACGCGATTTTTTTGTATGAATTTGTATTTTGGCCATAACTTCTGATTCCATAGTCCAATTTGGCTAATTTTCAATAGGAAACAATGGGACAGGATTTTACGTCGAATGCAACTTGTTGAGAGTAAATTGGTTGAGGGTAAGTGCCTGAAAAATGAGGGACATTGTTTACGCGATTTTTTCGTATGAATTTGTATTTTGGCCGTAACTTTCGATCTCATAGTTCGATCTGGCCAATTTCAAATAGGAAACAATGGGGCAGGATTTTGCGTTGAATGCAACTTGTTGCGAGCAAATCGGTTGAGGATAAGTGCCCGGAAAATGAGTGACATTGTTTACGCGATTTTTTCGTATGAATTTGTATTTTGGCCATAACTTCTGATCCTATAGTCCGATCTGACCAATTTCAAATAGAAAACAACGGGACAGGATTTTACGTCGAATGCAACTTGTTGCGAGCAAATCGGTTGAGGATAAGTGCCCGAAAAATGAGTGACATTGTTTACGCGATTTTTTCGTATGAATTTGTATTTTGGCCATAACTTCTGATCCCATAGTCCGATCTGACCAATTTCAAATAGGAAACAACGGGACAGGATTTTACGTCGAATGCAACTTGTTGCGAGCAAATCGGTTGAGGATAAATGCCCGAAAAATGAGTGACATTTTTTACGCGATTTTTTCGTATGAATTTGTATTTTGGCCATAACTTTCGATCCCATAGTTCGATCTGGCCAATTTCAAATAAGAAACAATGGGACAGGATTCTGCGTCGAATGCAATTTGTTGCGAGCAAATCGGTTGAGGATAAGTGCCCGAAAAATGAGTGACATTTTTTACGTGATTTTTTCGTATGAATTTGTATTTTGGCCATAACTTTCGATCCCATAGTTCGATCTGGCCAATTTCAAATAGGAAACAATGGGACAGGATTCTGCGTTGAATGCAACTTGCTGCGAGCAAATCGGTTGAGGATAAGTGCCCGAAAAGTGAGTGACATTTTTTACGCGATTTTTTCGTATGAATTTGTATTTTGGCCATAACTTCTGATCCCATAGTCCGATCTGACCAATTTCAAATAGAAAACAACGGGACAGGATTTTACGTCGAATGCAACTTGTTGCGAGCAAATCGGTTGAGGATAAGTGCCCGAAAAAATGAGTGACATTTTTGAGTAGTTTTGCGCACACACACACATATACACACACACACACACACACACACACACACACACACACACACACACACACACACACACACACACACACACACACACACACACACACACACACACACACACACACACACACACACAGACATCACCTTGATTCGTCGAACTGAGTCGATTGGTATATAACACTATGGGTCTCCGGGCCTTCTATAAAAGTTTGTTTTGGAGCGATCATATAGCCTTTACTGTATACTTAGTATGCGAGAAAGGCAAAAATGGTATAATTTTCGATCCCATAGTCCGATCTTACCAATTTCAAATAGGAAACAACGGGACAGGATTTTACGTCGAATGCAACTTGTTGCGAGCAAATCGGTTGAGGATAAGTGCCCGGAAAATGAGTGACATTTTTACGCGATTTTTTCGTATGAATTTGTATTTTGGCCATAATCTCTGATTCCATAGTCCGATCTGACTAATTTCAAACAGAAAACAACGGGACAGGATTTTACGTCGAATGCAACTTGTTGCGAGCAAATCGGTTGAGGAGAAGTGCCCGGAAAATGAGTGAGTATGTTTACGCGATTTTTTCGTATAAATTTGTATTTTGGCCATAACTTCCGATCCTATAGTCCGATCTTACCAATTTCAAAACAACGGGACAGGATTTTACGTCGAATGCAACTTGTTGCGAGCAAATCGGTTGAGGATAAGTGCCCGGAAAATGAGTGACATTTTTTACGCGATTTTTTCGTATGAATTTGTATTTTGGCCATAACTTTCGATCCCATAGTTCGATCTGGCCAATTTCAAATAGGAAACAATGGGACAGGATTCTGCGTCGAATGCAATTTGTTGCGAGCAAATCAGTTGAGGCTAAGTGCCCGAAAATGAGTGACATTTTTTACTCGATTTTTCGTATGAATTTGTATTTTGGCCATAACTTCTGATCCCATAGTTCGATCTGGCCAATTACAAATAGGAAACAATGGGACAGGATTCTGCGTCGAATGCAACTTGTTACGAGCAAATCGGTTGAGGATAAGTGCCCGAAAATGAGTGACATTTTTTACGCGATTTTTTCGTATGAATTTGTATTTTGGCCATAACTTCTGATCCCATTGTTCGATCTGGCCAATTTCAAATAGGAAACAATGGGACAGGATTCTGCGTCGAATGCAACTTGTTGCGAGCAAATCGGTTGAGGATAAGTGCCCGAAAAATGAGTGACATTTTTTGAGTAGTTTTGCGCACACACACACACACACACACACACACACAGACATCACCTCGATTCGTCGAATTGAGTCGATTGGTATATAACACTATGGGTCTCCGGGCCTTCTATAAAAAGTTTGTTTTTGGAGCGATCATATAGCCTTTACCGTATACTTAGTATACGAGAAAGGCAAAATGGTATAATTTTCGATCCCATAGTCCGATATGGCCAATTTTCAATAGGAAACAACGGGAGAGGATTCTACGTCGAATGCAACTAGTTGTGAGCAAATCGATTGAGGATAAGTGCCCGGAAAATGAGTGACATTTTTTACGCGATTTTTTCGTATGAATTTGTATTTTGGCCGTAACTTTCGATCTCATAGTTCGATCTGGCCAATTTCAAATAGGAAACAATGGGGCAGGATTTGTTGCGAGCAAATCGGTTGAGGATAAGTGCCCGAAAAATGAGTGACATTTTTTACGCGATTTTTTCGTATGAATTTGTATTTTGGCCATAACTTCTGATCCCATAGTTCGATCTGGCCAATTTCAAATAGAAAACAACGGGACAGGATTTTACGTCGAATGCAACTTGTTGCGAGCAAATCGGTTGAGGATAAGTGCCCGGAAAATGAGTGACATTTTTTACGCGATTTTTTTCGTATGAATTTGTATTTTGGCCATAACTTTCGATCCCATAGTTCGATCTGGCCAATTTCACATAAGAAACAATGGGACAGGATTCTGCGTCGACTGCAATTTATTGCAAGCAAATCGGTTGAGGATAAGTGCCAGAAAAATGAGTGACATTTTTTACTCGGTTTTTTCGTATGAATTTGTATTTTGGCCATAACTTCTGATCCCATAGTTCGATCTGACCAATTTCAAATAGGAAACAATGGGACAGGATTCTGCGTCGAATGCAACTTGTTGCGAGCAAATCGGTTGAGGATAAGTGCCAGAAAAATGAGTGACATTTTTTACGCGATTTTTTCGTATGAATTTGTATTTTGGCCACAACTTTCGATCTCATAGTTCGATCTGGCCAATTTCAAATAGGAAACAATGGGACAGGATTCTGCGTCGAATGCAACTTGTTGCGAGCAAATCGGTTGAGGATAAGTGCCCGAAAAATGAGTGACATTTTTTACGTGATTTTTTCGTATGAATTTGTATTTTGGCCATAACTTCTGATCCCATAGTTCGATCTGGCCAATTTCAAATAGGAAACAATGGGACAGGATTCTGCGTCGAATGCAACTTGTTGCGAGCAAATCGGTTGAGGATAAGTGCCCGAAAATGAGTGACATTTTTACGCGATTTTTTCGTATGAATTTGTATTTTGGTCATAACTTCTAAGCCCATAGTCCGATCTGGGCAATTTCAAATAGGAAACAATGGGACAGGATTCTGCGTCGAATGCAACTTGTTGCGAGTGACATTTTTTACGCGATTTTTTCGTATGAATTTGTATTTTGGCCACAACTTTCGATCTCATAGTTCGATCTGGCCAATTTCAAATAGGAAACAATGGGACAGGATTCTGCGTCGAATGCATTTTGTTGCGAGCAAATCGGTTGAGGATAAGTGCCCGAAAAATGAGTGACATTTTTTACGTGATTTTTTCGTATGAATTTGTATTTTGGCCATAACTTCTGATCCCATAGTTCGATCTGGCCAATTTCAAATAGGAAACAATGGGACAGGATTCTGCATCGAATGCAATTTGTTGCGAGCAAATCTGTTGAGAATAAGTTCCCGAAAAATGAGTGACATTTTTTACCCGATTTTTTTGTATGAATTTGTATTTTGGCCATAACTTCTGATCCCATTGTCCGATCTGACCAATTTCAAATAGGAAACAATGGGACAGGATTCTGCGTCGAATGCAACTTGTTGCGAGCAAATCGGTTGAGGATAAGTGCCCGAAAAATGAGTGACATTTTTTACGTGATTTTTTCGTATGAATTTGTATTTTGGCCATAACTTCTGATTCCATAGTTCGATCTGACCAATTTCAAATAGGAAACAATGGGACAGGATTCTGCGTCGAATGCAACTTGTTGCGAGCAAATCGGTTGAGGATAAGTGCCCGGAAAATGAGTGACATTTTTTACGCGATTTTTTCGTATGAATTTGTATTTTGGCCATAACTTCTGATCCCATAGTTCGATCTGGGCAATTTCAAATAGGAAACAATGGGACAGGATTCTGCGTCGAATGCAACTTGTTGCGAGCAAATCGGTTGAGGATAAGTGCCCGAAAAATGAGTGACATTTTTGAGTAGTTTTGCACACACACATACACACACACACACACACATACACACACACACACACACACACACACAGACATCACCTCGATTCGTCGAACTGAGTCGATTGGTATATAACACTATGGGTCTCCGGGCCTTCTATAAAAAGTTTGTTTTTGGAGCGATCATATAGCCTTTACCGTATACTTAGTATACGAGAAAGGCAAAAATGGTATAATTTTCGATCCCATAGTCCGATACGGCCAATTTTCAATAGGAAACAACGGGACAGGATTCTACGTCGAATGCAACTAGTTGTGAGCAAATCGATTGAGGATAAGTGCCCGGAAAATGAGTGACATTTTTTACGCGATTTTTTCGTATGAATTTGTATTTTGGCCATAACTTCTGATCCTATAGTCCGATCTGACCAATTTCAAATAGAAAACAACGGGACAGGATTTTACGTCGAATGCAACTTGTTGCGAGCAAATCGGTTGAGGATAAGTGCCCGAAAAATGAGTGACATTGTTTACGCGATTTTTTCGTATGAATTTGTATTTTGGCCATAACTTCTGATCCTATAGTCCGATCTTACCAATTTCAAATAGAAAACAACGGGACAGGATTTTACGTCGAATGCAACTTGTTGCGAGCAAATCAGTTGAGGATAAGTGCCCGAAAATGAGTGACATTGTTTACGCGATTTTTTCGTATGAATTTGTATTTTGGCCATAACTTCTGATCCTATAGTCCGATCTTACCAATTTCAAATAGAAAACAACGGGACAGGATTTTACGTCGAATGCAACTTGTTGCGAGCAAATCAGTTGAGGATAAGTGCCCGAAAAATGAGTGACATTGTTTACGCGATTTTTTCGTATGAATTTGTATTTTGGCCATAACTTCTGATCCTATAGTCCGATCTGACCAATTTCAAATAGAAAACAACGGGACAGGATTTTACGTCGAATGCAACTTGTTGCGAGCAAATCGGTTGAGGATAAGTGCCCGAAAAATGAGTGACATTGTTTCCGCGATTTTTCGTATGAATTTGTATTTTGGCCATAACTTCTGATCCTATAGTCCGATCTGACCAATTTCAAATAGAAAACAACGGGACAGGATTCTACGTCGAATGCAACTAGTTGTGAGCAAATCGATTGAGGATAAGTGCCCGGAAAATGAGTTACATTTTTTACGCGATTTTTTCGAATGAATTTGTATTTTGGCCATAACTTCTGATCCTATAGTCCGATCTGACCAATTTCAAATAGAAAACAACGGGACAGGATTTTACGTCGAATGCAACTTGTTGCGAGCAAATCGGTTGAGGATAAGTGCCCGAAAAATGAGTGACATTGTTTACGCGATTTTTTCGTATGAATTTGTATTTTGGCCGTAACTTTCGATCTCATAGTTCGATCTGGCCAATTTCAAATAGGAAACAATGGGGCAGGATTTTGCGTTGAATGCAACTTGTTGCGAGCAAATCGGTTGAGGATAAGTGCCCGGAAAATGAGTGACATTGTTTACGCGATTTTTTCGTATGAATTTGTATTTTGGCCATAACTTCTGATCCTATAGTCCGATCTGACCAATTTCAAATAGAAAACAACGGGACAGGATTTTACGTCGAATGCAACTTGTTGCGAGCAAATCGGTTGAGGATAAGTGCCCGAAAAATGAGTGACATTGTTTACGCGATTTTTCGTATGAATTTGTATTTTGGCCATAACTTCTGATCCTATAGTCCGATCTTACCAATTTCAAATAGAAAACAACGGGACAGGATTTTACGTCGAATGCAACTTGTTGCGAGCAAATCGGTTGAGGATAAATGCCCGGAAAATGAGTGACATTTTTTACGCGATTTTTTCGTATGAATTTGTATTTTGGCCATAACTTTCGATCCCATAGTTCGATCTGGCCAATTTCAAATAAGAAACAATGGGACAGGATTCTGCGTCGAATGCAATTTGTTGCGAGCAAATCGGTTGAGGCTAAGTGCCCGAAAAATGAGTGACATTTTTTACTCGATTTTTTCATATGAATTTGTATTTTGGCCATAACTTCTGATCCCATAGTTCGATCTGACCAATTTCAAATAGGAAACAATGGGACAGGATTCTGCGTCGAATGCAACTTGTTGCGAGCAAATCGGTTGAGGATAAGTGCCAGAAAAATGAGTGACATTTTTTACGCGATTTTTTCGTATGAATTTGTATTTTGGCCACAACTTTCGATCTCATAGTTCGATCTGGCCAATTTCAAATAGGAAACAATGGGACAGGATTCTGCGTCGAATGCAATTTGTTGCGAGCAAATCGGTTGAGGATAAGTGCCCGAAAAATGAGTGACATTTTTTGAGTAGTTTTGCGCACACACACACACATATACACACACACACACACACACACACACACACACACACACACACACACACACACACACACACACACACACACACACACACACACACACACACACACACACACACACACACACACACACAGACATCACCTCGATTCGTCGAACTGAGTCGATTGGTATATAACACTATGGGTCTCCGGGCCTTCTATAAAAAGTTTGTTTTTGGAGCGATCATATAGCCTTTACCGTATACTTAGTATACGAGAAAGGCAAAAATGGTATAATTTTCGATCCCATAGTCCGATATGGCCAATTTTCAATAGGAAACAACGGAACAGGATTCTACGTCGAATGCAACTAGTTGTGAGCAAATCGATTGAGGATAAGTGCCCGGAAAATGAGTGACATTTTATACGCGATTTTTTCGTATGAATTTGTATTTTGGCCATAACTTCTGATCCTATAGTCCGATCTGACCAATTTCAAATAGAAAACAACGGGACAGGATTTTACGTCGAATGCAACTTGTTGCGAGCAAATCAGTTGAGGATAAGTGCCCGAAAAATGAGTGACATTGTTTACGCGATTTTTTCGTATGAATTTGTATTTTGGCCATAACTTCTGATCCTATAGTCCGATCTTACCAATTTCAAAACAACGGGACAGGATTTTACGTCGAATGCAACTTGTTGCGAGCAAATCGGTTGAGGATAAGTGCCCGGAAAATGAGTGACATTTTTTACGCGATTTTTTCGTATGAATTTGTATTTTGGTCATAACTTTCGATCCCATAGTTCGATCTGGCCAATTTCAAATAAGAAACAATGGGACAGGATTCTGCGTCGAATGCAATTTGTTGCGAGCAAATCAGTTGAGGCTAAGTGCCCGAAAAATGAGTGACATTTTTTACTCGATTTTTTCGTATGAATTTGTATTTTGGCCATAACTTCTGATCCCATAGTTCGATCTGACCAATTTCAAATAGGAAACAATGAGACAGGATTCTGCGTCGAATGCAACTTGTTGCGAGCAAATCGGTTGAGGATAAGTGCCAGAAAAATGAATGACATTTTTTACGCGATTTTTTCGTATGAATTTGTATTTTGGCCACAACTTTCGATCTCATAGTTCGATCTGGCCAATTTCAAATAAGAAACAATGGGACAGGATTCTGCGTCGAATGCAATTTGTTGCGAGCAAATCGGTTGAGGATAAGTGCCCGAAAAATGAGTGACATTTTTTACGTGATTTTTCGTATGAATTTGTATTTTGGCCGTAACTTTCGATCTCATAGTTCGATCTGGCCAATTTCAAATAGGAAACAATGGGGCAGGATTTTGCGTTGAATGCAACTTGTTGCGAGCAAATCGGTTGAGGATAAGTGCCCGAAAAATGAGTGACATTGTTTACGCGATTTTTTCGTATGAATTTGTATTTTGGCCATAACTTCTGATCCTATAGTCCGATCTTACCAATTTCAAATAGAAAACAACGGGACAGGATTTTACGTCGAATGCAACTTGTTGCGAGCAAATCGGTTGAGGATAAGTGCCCGAAAAATGAGTGACATTGTTTACGCGATTTTTTCGTATGAATTTGTATTTTGGCCATAACTTCTGATCCTATAGTCCGATCTGACCAATTTCAAAAAGGAAACAACAAGACAGGATTCTACGTCGAATGCAACTTGTTGCGAGCAAATCGGTTGCGGATAAGTGCCCGAAAAATGAGTGACATTTTTTACGCGACTTTTTCGTATGAATTTGTATTTTGGCCATAACTTCTGATCCTATAGTCCGATCTTACCAATTTCAAAACAACGGGACAGGATTTTACGTCGAATGCAACTTGTTGCGAGCAAATCGGTTGAGGATAAGTGCCCGGAAAATGAGTGACATTTTTTACGCGATTTTTTCGTATGAATTTGTATTTTGGCCATAACTTTCGATCCCATAGTTCGATCTGGCCAATTTCAAATAGGAAACAATGGGACAGGATTCTGCGTCGAATGCAATTTGTTGCGAGCAAATCAGTTGAGGCTAAGTGCCCGAAAAATGAGTGACATTTTTTACGCGATTTTTTCGTATGAATTTGTATTTTGGCCATAACTTCTGATCCCATAGTTCGATCTGGCCAATTTCAAATAGGAAACAATGGGACAGGATTCTGCGTCGAATGCAACTTGTTAAGAGCAAATCGGTTGAGGATAAGTGCCCGAAAAATGAGTGATATTTTTACGCGATTTTTTCGTATGAATTTGTATTTTGGCCATAACTTCTGATCCCATAGTTCGATCTGGCCAATTTCAAATAGGAAACAATGGGACAGGATTCTGCGTCGAATGCAACTTGTTAAGAGCAAATCGGTTGAGGATAAGTGCCCGAAAAATGAGTGACATTTTTTACGCGATTTTTTCGTATGAATTTGTATTTTGGCCATAACTTCTGATCCCATTGTTCGATCTGGGCAATTTCAAATAGGAAACAATGGGACAGGATTCTGCGTCGAATGCAACTTGTTGCGAGCAAATCGGTTGAGGATAAGTGCCCGAAAAATGAGTGACATTTTTTGAGTAGTTTTGCGCACACACACACACACACATACACACACACACAGACATCACCTCGATTCGTCGAATTGAGTCGATTGGTATATAACACTATGGGTCTCCGGTCCTCCTATAAAAGTTTGTTTTTGAGCGATCATATAGCCTTTACCGTATACTTAGTATACGAGAAGGGCAAAAATGGTATAATTTTCGATCCCATAGTCCGATATGGCCAATTTTCAATAGGAAACAACGGGAGAGGATTCTACGTCGAATGCAACTAGTTGTGAGCAAATCGATTGAGGATAAGTGCCCGGAAAATGAGTGACATTTTTACGCGATTTTTTCGTATGAATTTGTATTTTGGCCGTAACTTTCGATCTCATAGTTCGATCTGGCCAATTTCAAATAGGAAACAATGGGGCAGGATTTGTTGCGAGCAAATCGGTTGAGGATAAGTGCCCGAAAAATGAGTGACATTTTTTACGCGATTTTTTCGTATGAATTTGTATTTTGGCCATAACTTCTGATCCTATAGTCCGATCTGACCAATTTCAAATAGAAAACAACGGGACAGGATTTTACGTCGAATGCAACTTGTTGCGAGCAAATCGGTTGAGGATAAGTGCCCGGAAAATGAGTGACATTTTTTACGCGATTTTTTCGTATGAATTTGTATTTTGGCCATAACTTTCGATCCCATAGTTCGATCTGGCCAATTTCAAATAAGAAACAATGGGACAGGATTCTGCGTCGAATGCAATTTGTTGCGAGCAAATCGGTTGAGGATAAGTGCCAGAAAAATGAGTGACATTTTTACTCGGTTTTTCGTATGAATTTGTATTTTGGCCATTACTTCTGATCCCATAGTTCGATCTGACCAATTTCAAATAGGAAAAAATGGGACAGGATTCTGCGTCGAATGCAACTTGTTGCGAGCAAATCGGTTAAGGGTAAGTGCCTGAAAAATGAGTGACATTTTTACGCGATTTTTCGTATGAATTTGTATTTTGGCCACAACTTTCGATCTCATAGTTCGATCTGGCCAATTTCAAATAGGAAACAATGGGACAGGATTCTGCGTCGAATGCAACTTGTTGCGAGCAAATCGGTTGAGGATAAGTGCCCGAAAAATGAGTGACATTTTTTACGTGATTTTTTCGTATGAATTTGTATTTTGGCCATAACTTCTGATCCCATAGTTCGATCTGGCCAATTTCAAATAGGAAACAATGGGACAGGATTCTGCGTCGAATGCAACTTGTTACGAGCAAATCGGTTGAGGATAAGTGCCCGAAAAATGAGTGACATTTTTACGCGATTTTTTCGTATGAATTTGTATTTTGGCCATAACTTCTGATCCCATAGTTCGATCTGGGCAATTTCAAATAGGAAACAATGGGACAGGATTCTGCGTCGAATGCAACTTGTTACGAGCAAATCGGTTTAGGATAAGTGCCCGAAAAATGAGTGACATTTTTACGCGATTTTTCGGATGAGTTTGTCTTCTGGACATAACTTCTGATCCCATAGTTCGATCTGGGCAATTTCAAATAGGAAACAATGGGACAGGATTCTGCGTCGAATGCAACTTGTTACGAGCAAATCGGTTGAGGATAAGTGCCCGAAAAATGAGTGACATTTTTTACGCGATTTTTTCGTATGAATTTGTATTTTGGCCACAACTTTCGATCTCATAGTTCGATCTGGCCAATTTCAAATAGGAAACAATGGGACAGGATTCTGCGTCGAATGCATTTTGTTGCGAGCAAATCGGTTGAGGATAAGTGCCCGAAAAATGAGTGACATTTTTTACGTGATTTTTTCGTATGAATTTGTATTTTGGCCACAACTTTCGATCCCATAGTTCGATCTGGCCAATTTCAAATAGGAAACAATGGGACAGGATTCTGCATCGAATGCAATTTGTTGCGAGCAAATCTGTTGAGAATAAGTTCCCGAAAAATGAGTGACATTTTTTACGCGATTTTTTCGTATGAATTTGTATTTTGGCCATAACTTCTGATCCCATAGTCCGATCTGACCAATTTCAAATAGGAAACAATGGGACAGGATTCTGCGTCGAATGCAACTTGTTGCGAGCAAATCGGTTGAGGATAAGTGCCCGAAAAATGAGTGACATTTTTTACGTGATTTTTTCGTATGAATTTGTATTTTGGCCATAACTTCTGATCCCATAGTTCGATCTGACCAATTTCAAATAGGAAACAATGGGACAGGATTCTGCGTCGAATGCAACTTGTTACGAGCAAATCGGTTGAGGATAAGTGCCCGAAAAATGAGTGACATTTTTTACGCGATTTTTTCGTATGAATTTGTATTTTGGCCATAACTTCTGATCCCATAGTTCGATCTGGCCAATTTCAAATAGGAAACAATGGGACAGGATTCTGCGTCGAATGCAACTTGTTGCGAGCAAATCGGTTGAGGATAAGTGCCCGAAAAATGAGTGACATTTTTTGAGTAGTTTTGCGCACACACACACACACATACACACACACATACACACACACACACACACACACACACAGACATCACCTCGATTCGTCGAACTGAGTCGATTGGTATATAACACTATGGGTCTCCGGGCCTTCTATAAAAAGTTTGTTTTCGGAGCGATCATATAGCCTTTACCGTATACTTAGTATACGAGAAAGGCAAAAAGTGGTATAATTTTCGATCCCATAGTCCGATATGGCCAATTTTCAATAGGAAACAACGGAACAGGATTCTACGTCGAATGCAACTAGTTGTGAGCAAATCGATTGAGGATAAGTGCCCGGAAAATGAGTGACATTTTTTACGCGATTTTTTCGTATGAATTTGTATTTTGGCCATAACTTCTGATCCTATAGTCCGATCTGACCAATTTCAAATAGAAAACAACGGGACAGGATTTTACGTCGAATGCAACTTGTTGCGAGCAAATCGGTTGAGGATAAGTGCCCGAAAAATGAGTGACATTGTTTACGCGATTTTTCGTATGAATTTGTATTTTGGCCATAACTTCTGATCCTATAGTCCGATCTGACCAATTTCAAATAGAAAACAACGGGACAGGATTTTACGTCGAATGCAACTTGTTGCGAGCAAATCAGTTGAGGATAAGTGCCCGAAAATGAGTGACATTGTTTACGCGATTTTTCGTATGAATTTGTATTTTGGCCATAACTTCTGATCCTATAGTCCGATCTTACCAATTTCAAATAGAAAACAACGGGACAGGATTTTACGTCGAATGCAACTTGTTGCGAGCAAATCAGTTGAGGATAAGTGCCCGAAAAATGAGTGACATTGTTTACGCGATTTTTCGTATGAATTTGTATTTTGGCCATAACTTCTGATCCTATAGTCCGATCTGACCAATTTCAAATAGAAAACAACAGGACAGGATTTTACGTCGAATGCAACTTGTTGCGAGCAAATCAGTTGAGGATAAGTGCCCGAAAAATGAGTGACATTGTTTCCGCGATTTTTTCGTATGAATTTGTATTTTGGCCATAACTTCTGATCCTATAGTCCGATCTGACCAATTTCAAATAGAAAACAACGGGACAGGATTCTACGTCGAATGCAACTAGTTGTGAGCAAATCGATTGAGGATAAGTGCCCGGAAAATGAGTTACATTTTTTACGCGATTTTTTCGAATGAATTTGTATTTTGGCCATAACTTCTGATCCTATAGTCCGATCTGACCAATTTCAAATAGAAAACAACGGGACAGGAGTTTACGTCGAATGCAACTTGTTGCGAGCAAATCGGTTGAGGATAAGTGCCCGAAAAATGAGTGACATTGTTTACGCGATTTTTTCGTATGAATTTGTATTTTGGCCGTAACTTTCGATCTCATAGTTCGATCTGGCCAATTTCAAATAGGAAACAATGGGGCAGGCTTTTGCGTTGAATGCAACTTGTTGCGAGCCAATCGGTTGAGGATAAGTGCCGGAAAATGAGTGACATTTTTTACGCGATTTTTTCGTATGAATTTGTATTTTGGCCATAACTTCTGATCCTATAGTCCGATCTGACCAATTTCAAATAGAAAACAACGGGACAGGATTTTACGTCGAATGCAACTTGTTGCGAGCAAATCGGTTGAGGATAAGTGCCCGAAAAATGAGTGACATTGTTTACGCGATTTTTTCGTATGAATTTGTATTTTGGCCATAACTTCTGATCCTATAGTCCGATCTTACCAATTTCAAATAGAAAACAACGGGACAGGATTTTACGTCGAATGCAACTTGTTGCGAGCAAATCGGTTGAGGATAAATGCCCGGAAAATGAGTGACATTTTTTACGCGATTTTTTCGTATGAATTTGTATTTTGGCCATAACTTTCGATCCCATAGTTCGATCTGGCCAATTTCAAATAAGAAACAATGGGACAGGATTCTGCGTCGAATGCAATTTGTTGCGAGCAAATCGGTTGAGGCTAAGTGCCCGAAAAATGAGTGACATTTTTTACTCGATTTTTTCATATGAATTTGTATTTTGGCCATAACTTCTGATCCCATAGTTCGATCTGACCAATTTCAAATAGGAAACAATGGGACAGGATTCTGCGTCGAATGCAACTTGTTGCGAGCAAATCGGTTGAGGATAAGTGCCAGAAAATGAGTGACATTTTTTACGCGATTTTTCGTATGAATTTGTATTTTGGCCACAACTTTCGATCTCATAGTTCGATCTGGCCAATTTCAAATAGGAAACAATGGGACAGGATTCTGCGTCGAATGCAATTTGTTGCGAGCAAATCGGTTGAGGATAAGTGCCCGAAAAATGAGTGACATTTTTTGAGTAGTTTTGCGCACACACACACACACACACACACACACACACACACACACACACACACACACACACACACACACACACACACACACACACACACACACACACACACACACACACACACACACACACACACACACACACACACACACACACACACACACACAGACATCACCTCGATTCGTCGAACTGAGTCGATTGGTATATAACACTATGTGTCTCCGGGCCTTCTATAAAAGTTTGTTTTGGAGCGATCATATAGCCTTTACCGTATACTTAGTATACGAGAAAGGCAAAAATGGTATAATTTTCGATCCCATAGTCCGATATGGCCAATTTTCAATAGGAAACAACGGAACAGGATTCTACGTCGAATGCAACTAGTTGTGAGCAAATCGATTGAGGATAAGTGCCCGGAAAATGAGTGACATTTTATACGCGATTTTTTCGTATGAATTTGTATTTTGGCCATAACTTCTGATCCTATAGTCCGATCTGACCAATTTCAAATAGAAAACAACGGGACAGGATTTTACGTCGAATGCAACTTGTTGCGAGCAAATCGGTTGAGGATAAGTGCCCGAAAAATGAGTGACATTGTTTACGCGATTTTTTCGTATGAATTTGTATTTTGGCCATAACTTCTGATCCTATAGTCCGATCTTACCAATTTCAAAACAACGGGACAGGATTTTACGTCGAATGCAACTTGTTGCGAGCAAATCGGTTGAGGATAAGTGCCCGGAAAATGAGTGACATTTTTTACGCGATTTTTTCGTATGAATTTGTATTTTGGACATAACTTTCGATCCCATAGTTCGATCTGACCAATTTCAAATAAAAAACAATGGGACAGGATTCTGCGTCGAATGCAATTTGTTGCGAGCAAATCGGTTGAGGATAAGTGCCCGAAAAATGAGTGACATTTTACGTGATTTTTCGTATGAATTTGTATTTTGGCCGTAACTTTCGATCTCATAGTTCGATCTGGCCAATTTCAAATAGGAAACAATGGGGCAGGATTTTGCGTTGAATGCAACTTGTTGCGAGCAAATCAGTTGAGGATAAGTGCCCGAAAATGAGTGACATTGTTTACGCGATTTTTTCGTATGAATTTGTATTTTGGCCATAACTTCTGATCCTATAGTCCGATCTTACCAATTTCAAATAGAAAACAACGGGACAGGATTTTACGTCGAATGCAACTTGTTGCGAGCAAATCGGTTGAGGATAAGTGCCCGAAAAATGAGTGACATTGTTTACGCGATTTTTTCGTATGAATTTGTATTTTGGCCATAACTTCTGATCCTATAGTCCGATCTGACCAATTTCAAATAGAAAACAACGGGACAGGATTCTACGTCGAATGCAACTTGTTGCGAGCAAATCGGTTGAGGATAAGTGCCCGAAAAATGAGTGACATTGTTTACGCGATTTTTTCGTATGAATTTGTATTTTGGCCATAACTTCTGATCCTATAGTCCGATCTTACCAATTTCAAAACAACGGGACAGGATTTTACGTCGAATGCAACTTGTTGCGAGCAAATCGGTTGAGGATAAGTGCCCGGAAAATGAGTGACATTTTTTACGCGATTTTTTCGTATGAATTTGTATTTTGGCCATAACTTTCGATCCCATAGTTCGATCTGGCCAATTTCAAATAGGAAACAATGGGACAGGATTCTGCGTCGAATGCAATTTGTTGCGAGCAAATCAGTTGAGGCTAAGTGCCCGAAAAATGAGTGACATTTTTTACTCGATTTTTTCGTATGAATTTGTATTTTGGCCATAACTTCTGATCCCATAGTTCGATCTGGCCAATTACAAATAGGAAACAATGGGACAGGATTCTGCGTCGAATGCAACTTGTTACGAGCAAATCGGTTGAGGATAAGTGCCCGAAAAATGAGTGACATTTTTTACGCGATTTTTTCGTATGAATTTGTATTTTGGCCATAACTTCTGATCCCATAGTTCGATCTGGCCAATTTCAAATAGGAAACAATGGGACAGGATTCTGCGTCGAATGCAACTTGTTAGGAGCAAATCGGTTGAGCTTAAGTGCCTGAAAAAATGAGTGACATTTTTACGCGATTTTTCGTATGAATTTGTATTTTGGCCATAACTTCTGATCCCATTGTTCGATCTGGGCAATTTCAAATAGGAAACAATGGGACAGGATTCTGCGTCGAATGCAACTTGTTGCGAGCAAATCGGTTGAGGATAAGTGCCCGAAAAATGAGTGACATTTTTTGAGTAGTTTTGCGCACACACACACACACACATACACACACACACAGACATCACCTCGATTCGTCGAATTGAGTCGATTGGTATATAACACTATGGGTCTCCGGGCCTTCTATAAAAAGTTTGTTTTTGGAGCGATCATATAGCCTTTACCGTATACTTAGTATACGAGAAAGGCAAAAATGGTATAATTTTCGATCCCATAGTCCGATATGGCCAATTTTCAATAGGAAACAACGGGAGAGGATTCTACGTCGAATGCAACTAGTTGTGAGCAAATCGATTGAGGATAAGTGCCCGGAAAATGAGTGACATTTTTTACGCGATTTTTTCGTATGAATTTGTATTTTGGCCGTAACTTTCGATCTCATAGTTCGATCTGGCCAATTTCAAATAGGAAACAATGGGGCAGGATTTGTTGCGAGCAAATCGGTTGAGGATAAGTGCCCGAAAAATGAGTGACATTTTTTACGCGATTTTTTCGTATGAATTTGTATTTTGGCCATAACTTCTGATCCTATAGTCCGATCTGACCAATTTCAAATAGAAAACAACGGGACAGGATTTTACGTCGAATGCAACTTGTTGCGAGCAAATCGGTTGAGGATAAGTGCCCGGAAAATGAGTGACATTTTTACGCGATTTTTCGTATGAATTTGTATTTTGGCCATAACTTTCGATCCCATAGTTCGATCTGGCCAATTTCAAATAAGAAACAATGGGACAGTATTCTGCGCGGGTTGCAATTTGTTGCGAGCAAATGGGGTGAGGGTAAGTGCCAGAAAAATGAGTGACATTTTTTACGCGATTTTTTCGTATGAATTTGTATTTTGGCCATAACTTCTGATCCCATAGTTCGATCTGACCAATTTCAAATAGGAAACAATGGGACAGGATTCTGCGTCGAATGCAACTTGTTGCGAGCAAATCGGTTGAGGATAAGTGCCAGAAAAATGAGTGACATTTTTTACGCGATTTTTTCGTATGAATTTGTATTTTGGCCATAACTTTCGATCCCATAGTTCGATCTGGCCAATTTCAAATAAGAAACAATGGGACAGGATTCTGCGTCGAATGCAACTTGTTGCGAGCAAATCGGTTGAGGATAAGTGCCCGAAAAATGAGTGACATTTTTTACGTGATTTTTTCGTATGAATTTGTATTTTGGCCATAACTTCTGATCCCATAGTTCGATCTGGCCAATTTCAAATAGGAAACAATGGGACAGGATTCTGCGTCGAATGCAACTTGTTACGAGCAAATCGGTTGAGGATAAGTGCCCGAAAAATGAGTGACATTTTTTACGCGATTTTTTCGTATGAATTTGTATTTTGGCCATAACTTCTGATCCCATAGTTCGATCTGGGCAATTTCAAATAGGAAACAATGGGACAGGATTCTGCGTCGAATGCAACTTGTTGCGAGTGACATTTTTTACGCGATTTTTTCGTATGAATTTGTATTTTGGCCACAACTTTCGATCTCATAGTTCGATCTGGCCAATTTCAAATAGGAAACAATGGGACAGGATTCTGCGTCGAATGCATTTTGTTGCGAGCAAATCGGTTGAGGATAAGTGCCCGAAAAATGAGTGACATTTTTTACGTGATTTTTTCGTATGAATTTGTATTTTGGCCACAACTTTCGATCCCATAGTTCGATCTGGCCAATTTCAAATAGGAAACAATGGGACAGGATTCTGCATCGAATGCAATTTGTTGCGAGCAAATCTGTTGAGAATAAGTTCCCGAAAAATGAGTGACATTTTTTACCCGATTTTTTTGTATGAATTTGTATTTTGGCCATAACTTCTGATCCCATAGTCCGATCTGACCAATTTCAAATAGGAAACAATGGGACAGGATTCTGCGTCGAATGCAACTTGTTGCGAGCAAATCGGTTGAGGATAAGTGCCCGAAAAATGAGTGACATTTTTTACGTGATTTTTTCGTATGAATTTGTATTTTGGCCATAACTTCTGATCCCATAGTTCGATCTGACCAATTTCAAATAGGAAACAATGGGACAGGATTCTGCGTCGAATGCAACTTGTTACGAGCAAATCGGTTGAGGATAAGTGCCCGAAAAATGAGTGACATTTTTTACGCGATTTTTTCGTATGAATTTGTATTTTGGCCATAACTTCTGATCCCATAGTTCGATCTGGGCAATTTCAAATAGGAAACAATGGGACAGGATTCTGCGTCGAATGCAACTTGTTGCGAGCAAATCGGTTGAGGATAAGTGCCCGAAAAATGAGTGACGTTTTTTGAGTAGTTTTGCGCACACACACACATACACACACACATACACACACACACACACACACACACACAGACATCACCTCGATTCGTCGAACTGAGTCGATTGGTATATAACACTATGGGTCTCCGGGCCTTCTATAAAAAGTTTGTTTTTGGAGCGATCATATAGCCTTTACCGTATACTTAGTATACGAGAAAGGCAAAAATATGGCGATAACATCCGAGACGATATTTCGAGATCCGAATTATTTCCAAAATCAACTATGAATCATAATGTTCAGATTTTACATTTATGAAGCTGATTTACTGCTGAATTGCTTATGTACTATAGATAACGCCGGTTGGTTATTTTTCAACATATATGGCGGCCATAATAAGAAAAGATTTGACAGTTCAAGTTTTTCAATACCGATTGATCATTTAAAACACGTAAGTATAAAATAAATTAATCCTCTAGTTATCGCTTGTGACGGCATTTCATCGCGACAATCGGTCGGAGACAATAATGCACATTTCCGTGCCACCATTAACGAAAAGTGTACGGTTTCAAGTAACTGCCGGTGGGTCTACGCATCTTCTTATTTCATCCATTAGTTTCTTTCCAATTTGTCAATTCGTGATTACGGAAAAGCATATTTCGCTTTTCAGATGATTGATGCAGCTGAAAATGTGTAAGCATGCATATTGTGAGTCAGCAAGCACGAAAATATTCCAAGGCTATAAATTTTCTTATTAAAATGATGTGTACAGCTCTTACTACTTTATTTCTCAACTATTTTTGTTTTGTTTTTTTTTTATTCAATTAGGAACGCTGTGTTTGTGTTTATTTAATAATACTCTATATGTAGCAATCACAAATTCCTATTGATCTCATGATTCTCATGTGAAGCCAATTGGTTTGAAAGTTAGTTAGTTACATTTTTAGTTACAAAACGATTTTAAGAAGTATTTCATTATGACGAATAATACAAACATCAAATAGCTTTATTGTGATTATTCTGATGGGTTTAATCAAGGCAAGACGTGCATACGTAGGATTATGTTTCGGTTGCTAATCGATTGATTTTCGGCGAGAAATAAAACAAATGTTTGCCAGATTGTCCGGACGTTTCGGTCGATTCACTGGCCTTCGACCATCTTCTGCGGACTAATCTTCCTGCCGCTTCCTTACTCTAAGACGGCCATTACTACTACTTAGAGTAAGGAAGCGGCAGGAAGATTAGTCCGCAGAAGATGGTCGAAGGCCAGTGAATCGACCGAAACGTCCGGACAATCTGGCAAACATTTGTTTTATTTCTCGCCGAAAATCAATCGATTAGCAACCGAAACATAAAATCGCGGCGATCGATCCATTGTCATCATACGTAGGATTAATAGAGTTGGAGTGTAGAGCCAAGAAGTAGAAGATCATCTTTATGCTCTTTGACATTAGATGATACATTTTTAGTTATTACTAAAACATGTCAATTACCTCAGGCAGTTATAGGATTTTCCTCTGGTTAAATTGAACCATGCCGGAATTAAAATGTTTATGTATGTTTTTATGAAATTTCAGTTTAATTGTTAATATGTGTAATAAACATTTAAGAACAATACTAGTTAACCCTTTTAATTTTAAACAATTAAAAAATAGCAACATCAATGATATAACAAATAATAACGTCAACGATATATACATATTTTATTATTTATTATCTCATTGAAAATGCTTCAAATTTGACAACACGATATGGCTAGCACTGGATATGCCGAAAAAGCTTTCATTTTTGTTTGGACATATAATTTTAAAATCCTTTTTAATCATTTCTAATGGATTTTAGTGGATAAAGGGGATACACAGAATTGAAGTGTGTGAGTTACCGTTTTGGAAAAACCGTTTTGGTAAAATACCTTTTTGGAAAAATGAAAAGATTGCCATCGGCACAGTTGTGTTTAGGCAAAGTGAGAAAGAGGGAAATCAGATTATTTTTTTATTTCTAAAGTTTGACGAATAAGGTGCAGAATGAACGATGGATTAAAATGGGCGAATAAGCAAGATATTTGGTAAAATAAAATAATCCTTAGTCTTCTAAATTAACCACAAAACAATTATTTCTATACAACGTCAAATTAGTGATTTGTTCTATATACAGAAGATAAATACTACTCAAACACTTATATTTGAGAAATTCAACCTTGCCCAAAATCTAGCAAACAGCAGCTGTTTCTGATCATTTCTCCACATTCGTATTTGTTCTCTACAGCCATGATTGACTGCATTCGACCAAAAAAATGGCTGACATTCGACGGCCCGACTGGACGGATATCGGTTAGTCCTTGTCCGAATTTGGAGTGTTGAAAAGAACAACCAGCTGCAAGCACTTTAGACTTTCCACTTTTCAGTCATGGTGCAGCGAACAAGTTTGGGTTGACCTACAGACCCAGAGCCAAGAACTCATTTCAGTCAGTTGTAGGCAGTACGTTCTGAAGTTTGCTCCTTTTTTAGTTCTGTATATTGCGGGCAGGCCAGTCTGGTCCAGATGAACGCCAAAGGCTGTGGACTGTGCAAATTCGCACCGGGCACAAATTCAGCCGAGCGATTATTTTGGTGAGAAGAGGGACAAAATTTTACTGTTCAGACGGCACAGTTCGCCTGCTGAAAGGTTGACTGAGTGGTATATATTTATGGCTGTATGGATTCGGTGAGGTTGAGGTTTGTTCTTTGGGATGGCAGGGGCAAAGGTTGGGATGCTGTCTTCGTGGCCGTGCACCATGTCCGGAAGTTTTCCACAAGCATGACGACAACTATAATAGAGTATATATTAACTAGTTGTGGTGAGACTTTGGTGAAGCTTGAATGAACAGTTGGGTTGGATAGTGGTATGTGATTTTTCTGAGGATTTTTATAGAGTTTCAACAAATGGATATGCAGTAGCTGTGGTGTTTCACTATACTTCAGGGTATTTAAAAACAATTGCGAAACACCAGAGTTTTGTGCCAACAGTTAGTTCCCTAATAACTTGAATCTTGTGAACTTCTTCAGTCTAATTCAATTTTGTAACGTAAATTCATCTTAAACCTACTTAGTCGGTTTATCTGATTTTCTTTAGATAATGTATGTAACATACATCCTGTGAAAGAAATTTTAATAATTTATGCCGGTTTGCTACACCTTATCGATGATGATGATGCAGTATTGGACTATTGTGTTAAATACCGAGGTTTCCTCTTCTGCATGATGTATCCGCAAACCCACCCGTCGGCTCACTAACACCTGTTTTGATGACATGGAAACAGCGAACGGTTTCACCCGACTGACAACACACACAATTTCTGTTTCAGCCAGAACGATTGTGCAAGCTTATGTATACATATACAGACCTATAAGAGCATTAGAATGTTTTTATGCGGGGGACTGTGCCGACCACTAAGAGCCAAATATCCTTCTGCATTTTCCCGGCCTGCTGTGGTTCCTGTTTCGTAAGCTTATTTACTCTGCATCAGTTTATCGTCACGACAAAGCACAGCAAGAATCAGCTGTGGATGCTGCGTTCTCAACAGAATTCGTTCTCTTTAAAAGTCTCTCCTTCTCGCAGTCTAATACACTTCAAGCCTCTCATACAGACATTTCGTTCGATTTCCCAGTACTCAAAATGTATTCTAATAAAAGCGAAAAATACAAGGTACTAATAATATATTGACATTTTGTTGAATAATTCAAAAATAATAAACGTCAAAAAAAAATCATTGCCATGCGGCTTATACTAAAAATGTTTCAGTATATTTTAATAAAATTAATTTCACTGTAAATATTTAAGCGTGCTAGCGTTTCGTTCTCTCTTGGCGTCCTATTCTCATTAATTCATTCTACAAAGATGAACAAACAAATAAATGAGAATGAGTTCCTGTATTCAACTATCATCCATTTCCTCATAGATGGCGATTCGGGTTAACAGTTTTCTTCGCTTGATTTTCCCGAACTGCTCGATTGGTCCTTTCATTATGTTGCTCTGTTTTCCTCGCGTATTTTATCCGCGAGCATGCTTGCAATCTTCGATACGGCTTCCGCACTGCAATTTGAATTGCAAATTGGGACGGATTGATATTTAGCTCTTCATCTTGGAACAACCAAATAATTCGATTCGGAGATTTTTCTCGCTGATTGATAAATTAGGGTAGAAGGTGGGGGTAAAAATTTATTATCAAATTGATAGTTAAGTTTTTGTAGGATTATGATAAAGGTTGTCGGTTTTAGATTATCACCTGAATCCACGTGAAAATATCAAAGCATAGATAATGAGTTTAAAATTGAACAAGCAATTCATATGATTTTTTTTAGTTTTGCTGCAGCACAAGGAAGCTATTCAAAACGCTTCTCCTGAAAAATTATTTTTTAGCATCGAATTGGACGACGGTGATCATACTTTGGTCGAGTTCGAAAACTTTTGATTCGTTCATAGTAACTATGGTTCATTCAAGGCTGGAATCAGATAGAGAAACTATGTTGCTGAATCGCTGGTGCAATTCTTATGTAGCCATTCCATCGCCGGTTGAAGCGAACAGGAACAACTTTTACCAATTCACCATTTCTATGCGGATCTTCGTATACTAGAAAACGATGAGGACACTTGGTGCACTTTACTAGTAATCGTTGCACTTGTGTCTTCAAGGGTCGGGTGTGCACGCGCTTCTTACCTTTGGGAGAAATATGAAGAACTATCTTTAAAAGCTAAAACTCATGGAGAAATAAGAAAACTTTAGGAGAAGTTTTTTTGTATTGTATGGCAGGCTTGAAATAATACCAAAAAAAGCATAAAGCGGAGAAAGATAACGCATTTACGATCTTATACAGCATTTATGAAACTAAATGGCTTTTGAACGTTTTCTGAAAATCACACCTTGTGTGCAATGCAGATTAAATGGACAATTTTTGCGTTACGTAATTATTGAATCTTTTCAGTGGCTGTTATATTAGTTTCCAATGTGCTTCAGCAAAGATTCTTTTCAAGGATCTTGTAACGGTTTCCGAAAACGAGGTACAGGCAAATGCTGGGGAAAGCGTACCATTGGTACTTCGCGTACCTGAAGGAATAAAATAGACCCCATCTCACGGTCCTTAGCCTCTTAACCAGCAACTCCTATCCCCATCTGCCCGTGGTGCCGGCCGGGATACGAGCAAGCTTAGGGAAGTTAGGGAACTATGGTCGTATGCTGACAGGGAAGGAGGGTTTGCTCCTCTCCTGCGGTGCAAATCTTACTGAGCGTTTGTTCTCCACGTCAGGATCAGCTCACAACAGCGTCCGTTCTTTATGTTAGGGGCGGCTGATCATCGTCCGAGTGTCAGCGAGGGATTCTAAATGAAACTGTGCACCATGGTCCACCGGAAATAAGGAGGAATGGTCCTTCGGGAATTTAGGAAGTTTGGTGTGCAAGCCAGCCTTTATAAAAAAAACATTCGCAACGAACAATCAACAAGAGAGTACGGACCGGAACCATCGGCGAAGACCACTGCGACGAAAAGGGACTAGCGATTGGAAACTCGGTTCGTGGAACTGCAAATCTCTCAACTTCATCGGAAGCACACGCATACTCGCCGATGTGCTCAAGGTCCGTGGATTCGGCATCGTAGCGCTGCAGGAGGTTTGTTGGAAGGGATCAATGGTGCGAACGTTTAGAGGTAATCATACCATCTACCAGAGCTGCGGCAACACACACGAGCTGGGAACAGCTTTCATAGTGATGGGCGATATGCAAAGGCGCGTGATCGGGTGGTGGCCGATCAACGAGAGAATGTGCAGGTTGATGACCAAAGGCCGGTTCTTAAATTTCAGCATAATCAACATCCTTAGCCTACAGTCCGGAAGCACTGATGATGATAAGGACGCATTACGACGCTTACGACTAATTGGTTTCGCCGCCTCCAAGAATATGGCTATTCGCAGCACCTACTTCCAACACAGCCTCCCGTATCGGTACACCTGGAGATCACCACTGCAGACAGAATCACAAATCGACCACATTCTGATTGATGGACGGCACTTCACCGACATTATCGACGTCAGGACATATCGTGGCCCTAACATCGACTCTGACCACTACCTGATGATGGTTAAACTGCGTCCAAAACTATCCGTCATGAACAATGTTCGGTGCCGACGACCGTCGCGGTACGACCTAGAGCGATTGAAGCAACCTGATGTCGCCACTGCATGCGTGCAGCATCTCGAGGCAGCGTTGCCGGAAGAGGGTGAGCTCGATGGGGCCCCTCTTGAGGACTGCTGGAATACAGTCAAAGCAGCCATTGACGACGCAGCGAAAAACAACGTCGGGTATATGGCACGAAGTCGACGGAACGATTGGTTCGACGAAGAGTGCAGACAGATTATGGAGGAGAAGGACGCAACGCGGGCGGTCGCATTGCAGCAAGGTACCCGGCAGAACGTGGAACGTTATAGACGGAAGCGGAGACAGCAGACCCGCCTTTTTCAGGAGAAGGAACGCCGTCTGGAAGAAGCGGAGTGCGAGGAGATGGAACAGCTGTGCCGTTCTCAAGATACACGCAAGTTATGCATCCCGCAAAGGCCGCAAGCCGAAATGTGCCGGGATAAGGATGGGAGCATCTTGATGGACGAACGTGTGGTGATCGAAAGGTGGAAGCAGCACTACGAGGAACATTTGCATGGCGCTGAAAGTACAGGCAGTGAAAGTTAAGGCAGCGGAGGAGATGTCTACGTCAGTTCAGCCAACCAGCCCACACCTTGAGGGAAGTTAAGGATGCCATCCAACAGTTAAAGACCAATAAAGCAGCAGGTAAGGATGGTATCAGAGCTGAGCTCATCAAGATGGGCCCGGAATCGGAAAAGCTAGCCACTTGCCTGCACAAACTGATAGTCAGAATCTGAGAAACTTAGCAACTACCGGAGCACTATGGGGAAAGTGGTGGCCAAAAATCGAAAAATTGACTTGCTTTGAATGACGTGTCTTGTATACCATTTTATAAACAGATAGTTCAAACCTAGATTCCCAAAATTTCAGCCCCCTGTGATGAAAACTCATTGCGCCACAGACATCAGACTTGGGAAAATTGTGAAAATTGAAGAAAAAATGCATTTCAAATAAATGCAATTTTTCTCAGCGAATAACGGTCCGATTTTTGAATTTGATACAGTGTTGGAAAGATAATTGTCTAAACTATGAAATGAGTATGTTGTTGAGGGTACACGGATAATACAAATTGGCAAAAATTGAGTAATTATTGGAAAAAATGTATATTTTTGGCTATGTTGGACTATATCTAGCGAGTAGGTCCGAGGAGTCTCGAGAGACCACCACCACAGTTTAGTTGGGGGTCTACGCTACCTGCGGAACGAGAATCCAGCTGCGGATAGCTGCGGATGAGCGTCATTTTGACACAAAGTCCGAAAAACGGATTTTTTAAAATTATTTATTTATTATCGATTATCGACCATAACAAATAAAACTCAGATTTATCCACCTAGCGGCGATGATGCCTTTCTTGTGCATCGTAAAATGTATTGCAAAAAGCCCAGATTAATCCACCTAAATGCAATGTTGGTTCGGGACAATTTTCAATAGCAAAGAATGGGACCGCATTCCCTGTCGAATGCAACTTGTTGCGAGTAAATAAATCGGGTAATGCTAAGTTCAAAAAAATGTGTCTACAAAATTTGTACACATACACACATAAGTTGTGTACACACACAAAACACACATACATACACAAACATACAGACATCGGTTTGTCGGGGGGCAGCAGGGACTTTGTCCAAGGGCTTGACGACCCCTCCCCATGGCCACTGCGAGTTAGACCGGGACCATCGTCCCTAACCCCTAATCCCAAGGCGTCAAGCGACCCGTGCCGAGGGGTTGCATGGCCAGGGAGTGAAATAATAAGCTAGGCCTTTAACGGAGCCTGTGGGGTACCTGGGCACCCTCCACAGTAATGGTCCCTTACCGCGCCATGCTGGGCTCTGGCGTGGTGGACCTCTTTTCCCGAGCAACTCGTGGGACCAAAATGGAAAACCAAGTCAATTCTTCAATTAGTGGTAGTAGTGTAGGCGACAACCCCTTCGCAAGAGGTGGGTTGTTCAGGTCTCCGCCTAGGAGGCCAGAGGCAATAGTCGGCAGCTCAGTGCGCAGCGCCAGCGTGGGTCACTTAACCTTCATCTCGGCTAAAAAAACGCCGGTAGAGGTTATTGACGGCCCATGGCTTGTAGAGGCGATGAACCGCAAACGCGATGGGCTTTCGGCCTTCGAGGTGGCGACGGAACAGCTGGACACCATCATCGACTTTGCGTCATCGAAGAATAATATCAGCAAGGACCTCAAGAGGAGCTTGCAGAAACTTCGAAAGTCGATGCTGGACGCCAAGCTGGAGAGGGCGGTCGGGACGGCCAAGTGTAAACCCGTGAAATCGGTGGAGTCGAGGTCTACCCAGACTGAGGCCCAAGGATTCGCGGACTCGGGCAAGGTCGAATCGACCGAAGGCGTGCCAGCGAAGACGGTGGTGCCAAAGTCTACCCAGACTAAGGCTCAAGTATTTGCGGGTACGTCGGGGGTGACTGCTCCAACGGAGCAGACACGAAAACGGGGGAGACAGTCTCCAGGGGATGAGCTCCCTGGGGGCCGCTCCAAAACGCGGAGGGTTACTACCCCGAACAAGGGTAGTGGGGCTGGGATGCTGAACCCCGGCCAGGTACCTCCAAAACCGGGGGAGGAAGGACCTGAAAAGGTCCGTCCACCCAGGAAAGACGGTGGTAAGGGGTTACGGCAGGCTGACAGCTCTCAGCCGCACCAGACCAGGGAAATAGAGGGGGATGACGCCCAATATGGTATAAAGGAGGTGAGGTGATTAATTTGTATATTACACAGCGGCTTACATGTGGTATTAGGGTAGGAATGGAATGAGGGTAGCAAGAAGTCTAGGGTAGGCGCCAATCGCTCCAGGGGCGATGCCCTAGTCATCACGGCGGACGAGGCCAAGTACTCGGACGTCTTGAAGGCGATGAGGAGTGACGTCAAGCTCGGTGAACTCGGCGCCGACACGAACAACACGTGTTCCGCCGTTTCTTCTAAACCTGCACACACCAAACACTCGGGCGAGGCCGAGCAAGCCAGCTGCGTTACCTGCTCTGATCTATCTATCTATCTATCTATCTATCTATCTATCTATCTATCTATCTATCTATCTATCTATCTATCTATCTATCTATCTATCTATCTATCTATCTATCTATCTATCTATCTATCTATCTATCTATCTATCTATCTATCTATCTATCTATCTATCTATCTATCTATCTATCTATCTATCTATCTATCTATCTATCTATCTATCTATCTATCTATCTATCTATCTATCTATCTATCTATCTATCTATCTATCTATCTATCTATCTATCTATCTATCTATCTATCTATCTATCTATCTATCTATCTATCTATCTATCTATCTATCTATCTATCTATCTATCTATCTATCTATCTATCTATCTATCTATCTATCCATCTATCTATCTATCTATCTATCTATCTATCTATCTATCTATCTATCTATCTATCTATCTATCTATCTATCTATCTATCTATCTATCTATCTATCTATCTATCTATCTATCTATCTATCTATCTATCTATCTATCTATCTATCTATCTATCTATCTATCTATCTATCTATCTATCTATCTATCTATCTATCTATCTATCTATCTATCTATCTATCTATCTATCTATCTATCTATCTATCTATCTATCTATCTATCTATCTATCTATCTATCTATCTATCTATCTATCTATCTATCTATCTATCTATCTATCTATCTATCTATCTATCTATCTATCTATCTATCTATCTATCTATCTATCTATCTATCTATCTATCTATCTATCTATCTATCTATCTAGCTATCTATCTATCTATCTATCTATCTAGCTATCGATCGCTGTAAATTAATTCCATTTTAAATTGCATGAATAAGAAGAATTTTCCGCCTCGAGTTCTATCATCAAAACATACCATCAATATACGTTTAACTTCTAAGACTTACCTCAATAATTAGATAAAAAGATCATTACAGCAAAAAAATAATGCAATTTATAACGGGGTATAACTATATGTACTATATGTACTATACAACAAAATAAGGTGTTTCTTCTTCTTCGTGGAACGCTAAATTGCCAATTTATTGATCATTTACAAAATGTGATGTTTCCGCTTTGAATCAACATCGGTACTCGCTCATTTCCATGCAAAGCTTTGCGCTTCGCAAAGCTCCGTTGCATGCCTCATCGGCCAATCAAGGTAGGCTGAAATCTTTCATATATCTCAACTTGTTTGCTGAGCGTCGTGCAACATTTTACGAGAGATGTTTCTCTTCACAACTTCAGAATCAGAACCGTTTTTTCGGAATATTTTATGAGAAAGAATCCTATCCAAAACATGATTGGTATTGGCTTATGAACACATTTAATTCTCTAAACAATAAATTGACGATTACAACGGTCAAGATTTACATTCAGTAATAAATCGAAGTCAGAGGGATGCTTCCTCTGGATCAATATCCATCATCTATTCTGAATAGATTGCAGACTAACACAAAACTTTACCAAGCTGTGCCAATAAACAAATTAACTTTTCTCCGAATTCCTACTTGTATTGTTTTTCTCTCTCTTCTGTGTCCATTTTGGCACAATGATTCGTTTGTTTCACTTCACAATTATCTCAACGTTCCTCACTAGCATTACTCGCTTATCGGGATTAAAGGTAACTAAGGCTTCTTAACAACTAGCAACTAAGATAAATTTAATCCAATTTTGACTTAAATCAAGCTAAACCAAAAAAATAATATTAACTTTCGTAACAATTTTGAGAATTTGAACACTTTGATTTACATGTTTGCATTGTCGACTAGTGCTCTTTGAAGCGAAACTTGCTAACTGTGAGGGGATTACAATGCTTAAACTCATACTTTTCCGCTACTAAAAAATGGAGGAGAGTTCCAGAAGGCAGTATACATTGGAAATTATATTATATTCGTTTGTTTGCTTTTTTTTTTAGAGTTTTGGATTGTAGAATTGGAGGCGTCCATTATCTTTTCGATCGATATCAACCCTAGCTTGCGTGGTGAATAAGCTCTTTCAGATCCATTCTACAGAGGGCTCCGAAACATTTCTTACTAATACTGTACAACGTTTTTTTTTTCATCTCCTATCTTTTTTGTTATCTCGATCGAGGCAGGACCAAGAGTGGATGTGACCGTTTAACCGGATCGACGACCGTACGGAGGGTATCTCCGGCTGGGATGTGGAGCGAAGCCGGTACCAACGATCATCTCTTGCAGCTCGCCAATCTGTCGCATTTTTTTCACCTGCTGGTGGACGTACGGGAGGGAAGCCAAAACGTAGCTTTCGATTTCACACTCGTTGCTTCCGCGCAGAATCCGGAAGCGACCATTTTCACCCCACCACGTGCCCCATGAGTTGACGGCAATCTGAATTGGAGAAATAAAAAGAACGGCGCCGTTAGTTATGCAACAGGTTGTACGTGAGTGAAGAAGAGAGAAGAGAGAGAATTTGTTTCAAAGCAAGATTAGAGAAAAAGAGAGATATACACGCTAATTTATTACAACGCAAAATGATTGAGTGGTTGAGGGCAATCAAAAATGATGATGGAAACTATTGTTTTGTAGCTTTTGAATAATACTAATACAAATCTATGAAGTCGAATGTTAAAAAATTCAGATAAAAGAAACCTATTAGTGAAGGCCTTGAAGATGCGACACTAAGCTCGAGGGGAACAAATTTCACTCAGTTCAAACTGACCTAACTAGATCTATCCTGGCGTGTTTACATTCAAAACAAAACGAGAGAGTAACTCACCCAGTACTTGCTGACTTCATAGCCATTGCGCTCCTCTCCCCAACCAATCAGTCGCACTGAGTGATAACCGGCTCGTTGATCAGCTGAAGTTGCGGCTGCCGAGTGGCGGTAGACACCGCCCCTGTACGAGAAAAAGTCGCGGTGGACGCGCATGATAGCTGCAAGGAGAAATTTATTGGTAATTGGATTCTAATACGGTCTACATTAGGCGCCCACCTTGTACGGGTCCATGGTTTTTAATTTCGATCATGATATCGGTTTCGTTGTTCAGACTGAAGGCCGGGCCCATTTTGTACATGTTGGTACGATCGACCTTGGTTGGCAGTTCACAGTTGGCAGTGATTAAAGTGTCCGAAGGGCGAATTTTACAAACATTGTGAGCCGAGATGTATGGATAGCACTCCTCGTTGACAGTTCTGGAATAGTCGAATCGATAAAGAAGACCAACGAACAAACAACGGCAGAAATGCTTACCCAACTTTGCGGAAGTAGTTCCATGCGGTATCCAAATGTCCTCCACTGCAACCCTGGCTTCGGCGCACGCAGGAAATGATCTGCTGAGGAGCCAGCCGCACAGTTTCACGCCCCTTCGATAGGATGGCAAAGCGATCGGAAGCGACCGATGCAGTCGAAATGGCCCACGAGGATCCGCACCAACCTGAAAATCACACAAACGAATAATTACTTACTGTTTCGCCCCTTTTCCACGCATCGGATCAACTCACCTTGATCTCTAACTTCTCCGATGAAACCGGGCCAGTAGTTGGTGGCATCGAAGTGCGACGGCAAATGATCCTGCCCGTTGGTCAGCCGGGTCATCGACTTGACCTTGATCTTCGGGTAGAACGTTCCCAGCCGCATCACTTTGCCTTCATCGTACTTGTGGCCCCACCATTCGCTGTAGTTGGTGGCCTGCCACCCGATCGACCGTTCCAGGTGGTGCAGCTGCTTCAACAGGTCGTTATCCACCAAGCAGAGATCATTCGTGCAGACTTTGTCCCCTTGACCGGTACATTTGCTACTCGTAAAATTCTGGTCACAAAGCATATTCGCGAAAGCAAGGTTGTATAAGGAATAGACTCACCAAGTGTTGCAGTTATCCACTACGGGAGGATCGAAAGGTGTAAACGATTGACCGTTATGCGAACAAGGTTCGTAGACTGGATCTGGTTGTATCCCCAAGCACACTTCTTCGTAATCTGGGCAACAATCGCCATGATCACCACGTTCACAGAATTCATCGCAGTAACAGAGAGTAGCTGAGGGATCGAAAAATTTACGTAAATGCAAATATTCAAATTTAATTTTGAATATCAACTCACTTGAGATTGGTTGCGAGCAGCCATCCTGTCGTTCATGGCAGCACTTGTCGTAGCGACGAGCCGCGCAATAAGGGCCAGGGTATTCAGCGCGGAAACGATTTGCTTCCACCAAACTGAACACCAGAAGGACGACAGCTAGTTTGAACATCTTTCCTCGTTATTGGATAAATCTGGAATGATACAGACAAAAATAGTGGAATGAGAGATGAGTCACTTTTGGTTCGTTGTGAAGGAAAAAAACACAAAATTAGCTCATATTGTTTGGTGTAGTGTACAGTTCCAAAACGGGCAGTCAAAGCAACGTTTCAAGTGGTGCTTCAGTTGAGAGTTCATGTAATTAGCTGTTTGCCAAAATTATGGTAAAAATTATTCGAATGGGTCAAGAGAGAAAGGGCAACGGTAAATATTTTTTTACAATGGAACGAGGATGATCACATCGATTTTTCCGCTATATCAGTGAAAATGACATCAGCGAGTAATAAGAACTAAGGCTGTAGTGATTCGAGCTAGAGAAGGGATTTAATCTGCAAACATTAAAGCAAAAACCGATGTAATCATTTCTATGTAATCTAAAAAGTCATATTTCAGTAAAGCTTCGGTGAGTCAATTTCCCATTACATTTTCGTATGCTTTGAAAATGTAAAATTCGGTTTACGTTTATCGAATCAGCACCACCATTCATGACACTGGATTTTAGCGTGTAAAGAGATTGAGTTCCCGTTGAAAAGCACAATGAGAGCATACCATCAGATTGACCAATGCACGGGACGGGTTAGTTATCGCCGCATGATATTGGATTTGTTTTGATGATTTTTTTATGCAAAAGATGTTTTTAATTTCGCGCGCGAAGCCGGTCTTGAACCAGCTGATGGTTTATACCACCGTGCTGCGTTGTTGTCTGCCATTGACATTGACTGACATTCTTCCCGTTCGTCGCACTGAGTTGGTATGACAGCCTGAGATTATGTCAGCGGTGATCTGAGCTGTGTTTGTGTATTTAGCACTTCTCGTGTTTGAAGCGTTCATCAGGTGTCGGTCCCATTCGCGGGAATGAAATCTGTAATGAAGTGCGAATCTTTTTTTTGCTTGTGAAATGGTAACACAGCGGAACATTTAAAATCATTACTGAAATATGTGTCAAAAAAAGCTGATAATGTCAAATTTCAATGTAAAACTAACTATTACAAAAATTTGTTGAATTGCACTTGCAATGGCAAATTGTGGAAAAATATAAACCAGATTATGGGACGGTCTAAGCCTATGACGCGTTTTGAGCTTAAGATCAATGGTCTTAGATTATCTAACAATTCTGAAATATGTGAAACATTTAATAATTTCTTCTCTAAAATTGGAATTAATCTCGCCAATATCATACCTAAGAGTAACTCAAATCCCTTTGCTTGCATAAATCGATTGAATCATTCCATTTTTCTGAGACCTGCTAATGAAATTGAAGTTATGGTAATCATAAACGAATTGGATGCAAATAAAAGTTGTGGCCCAGATAATTTTCCTACCACAGTCATAAAAAATAATGCAATTAAGTTTGCGAATATTTTAACATATCTTTTTAATCAAATTTTGGTACAAGGAATTTATCCACAGTGTCTTAAAGTAGCAAAAGTGACACCTGTATTCAAATCGGGAGATTCATCCGATCCTACTAATTTCAGGCCAATTTCTACCCTATCCGTTTTTAGTAAGGTTTTTGAAAAACTGTTAGTAAACAGATTAGTTAGCTTTATAAATAAACATAATATTTTTTATAAATATCAATACGGGTTTAGAAAGGGGTGCAGTACAACAACAGCGATAGTTGAACTCGTTGATTTTCTGGTCGGAAAAATTGAAAGTAAATGTACGGTTGGTGGCTTATTTATTGACCTCAAAAAAGCCTTTGACACGTTGAATCATGGCATACTTCTGCAAAAGTTGGAACTATATGGAATTCGTGGGGTAGCAAACAACATTATCCGCAGTTATCTATCTGATAGACAACAATATGTGGCCATAGAAGAAACACGAAGTTCATTATGTACTTGCAACATTGGTGTGCCTCAAGGCAGTAATATTGGACCTCTCTTGTTTCTAATTTATATAAATGATCTCGGTAACTTGCCCCTGGAAGGAATACCCAGATTATTTGCGGACGATACTTCTATATTCTATCCAAATCACATCACTCCGGCTATTATTGTTAGTATGAACAATGATTTAAGAATCCTATTGAGTTATTTTAACACAAATTTGTTGTCCTTAAATTTGTCGAAGACAAAATATATGTTGTTTCACTCTCCTAGAAAAAATATTCCCCTCACATTCGAATCCATTTATTGAGCAAACAGTGATCGAAGAAGTCACCCAATTTAAATATCTAGGTTTGACGTTTGACCCAATACTTTCTTGGGGCAACCATATAGACAATGTTCAAAGAAAAATTTCTTCATTGTGTGGTATTATGTACCGAGTAAGGCAATTTGTCCCTCGTCATGCACTTCTCAAATTTTACTTTGGATGCATACACACTCATTTTCAATACCTTATTATAGTCTGGGGCCATTCATGCAAATCAAAACTAAAAAAACTTCAAGTTTTACAGAATAGGTGTTTAAAAATAATGTATTCATTACCATTGTTGTACTCAACTTCTCAACTGTACACTGGTTTCTCGCACAACATACTTCCATTAAGAGGTTTATGTGAGTTACAATCATGCTTGTTTATATATGATTTAATTCATAATTCGGATATGCATCACAACCTTGTTTTACCCCCACGAACTCATGAACATAACACCAGACATGCAAATAATTTACTAAGATCTAGAGCAATAACTAAACTAGGGCAATCTCGAATATCCTTCTATGGTCCTTCTGTGTATAATAAAATTCCAGAACAATTAAAATCTCTCAACAATCGAGTTTTCTTTAAAACCAGATTGAAACATCACTATAAATCCAAAATCAATGTCTTTTTAAATTAAACGGTATCAACAGCCAGATAATATAACATTATTTAATTATGAATTATCACTCTACAAAATTAATGTTAATGTATAGCAGGTAAATTAGCCAACTTTTTTTTTGTTTTTCCGAATCTGGGATCCCTTCAAAGGAACAAATTTCCACTGGGAATCCCTTGTTTATTAATTTATTAAATTGAATATTTTGTTTTCATCGCTAACTTACACACACCATCTTATTATATGTTTTGTGTTTTGTCTTAATTTTTCTGATGAGTCCACTACCAGGGGGCTCATAACAGAGCTTTTTGGTGTGGGGGTTAGCGGCGGGCTCTTATATTAAAAAAAAAAAAAAAAAAAAAAAAAAAAACATGATTAAGACATACACGGGTTTCCGTGACAGCAGTGTGACAGGTTCTTAATGGGATAAATCGTTTGACAACGACTAGCTTATGTGACCAGATTGCTCTGGATCTCGTATTGATGGGCAGCCATGAAATCCACACTGTTAGAAGAAATCAGTTTATCGTTTCAATATGGCCTTATTCGACTAAATATTGAATGATTGAAAATCCTTTGTAACATCGATGCATTGTAATACAATGCTTTTATGGAATAGCTACTTAAACGAGCTCCGGGGTAGACCCTGCACTCGCTGAATGTGTCAGGGTGTCTACTCCCTGGAAAAACCTACAAAATCCTGGAATCCTCAACATGAACAAGCAAACTTTGAGGAGCCACATGAAACCTAAGAAACATTCGAGCCAGACTGCATAAGATACAAATTCTTCGATAAGTTACATCCTGCAGTACCTCACGGACAAAGTACACATGAAGCTGAAAACCTACAAAGCCCGGTGCCTTCCATGCATAATACAGGACATATACAAGACCAACCATAAGCTGGGCGTGGACAACTAAACCAGTTTGTGATAAGGAATGGCGTCACTGAAGCCGAAATTCGTTAAAACAATATCTTTTTCTTTATCTTTCCCATAATAAGAACAAAATAAATTCAATTTCACGCAAAAATGAATAACAAAGCTAGTTATTTTTGTGATAGTAATAGTAAATAGTAAAATAACAACACAATAAGTATTTATGATAATATCTAGAAAAGGATGATTTAAGTTGCTGCATTCGAATGACCTAATAATAACAAATCAAGTTTTACATTTCAAAATTGTTTATTTAGCTTTTGCTAACATATTGTTTGGATGAAATAACTGAAATTAAGTGTTCTTACTTATTGATACCATTAATTAAAAACTTAACAATTCAATGTTTGCACTGATAAAATATATTTTCATTTTCATTTTCATGATGTACAAGGGGGTCGCTCGCTGGGCCAAGTCACAAGTATGAATTTTCAGTTCATACTTTCCATAATACATCGTACCTATTGGGACGAAAATAGGCATCGCAACCTCCTTACACATGGGTGTTTTCGGTTTTGAACGATACACGGGAGGGTATCATAGCCTGGAGTAAAAGCATAAACTTTCAAAAATTCAATTGATAATGACCCGAAGTGCTGTTAAAAGAGATATTTAAGAATATGTATAGTATCATAAAAGTTTACCTTTGCTATGATGATAAGATTTGGTATGATGATTGGTTATGTCCATGTATGATTACGTATGTTGTGGGTTTTTATGTTAGTAATTGACTTGCATTTTTTCAGATTTTCATGGGTTTCATGATTCATCGAATCCTTCAAAAGTTGCTTCTTCTCCGTCGGAAAACCCTTATTCTGATATTCTAATATCATCTTCGCTATCCGTATCTAAAAAATCGTCGTCTTCTTCGTAGTCTGATTCTATCATTTCTTGGAACAGTTGTTTTGTTGCTTCCTTGAATTTGTTTTTGTTGTTGGCAGGCTCTTTCCAATAGTCCAGAGAACGTCCACTCCTAACAACATCTTGTCTTGCACAGGTTTTCCATGTAAAGCACGGCCTACCAATTTTCTTTTTCTTTGCAATTTTATATTTTTTATATTAATAATGATATAAATTTCAATGAATCGTTAGCTAAACTCTCGTAAAGTACGATATCGACGCAATGAAATATATCATTGCGTCGATATCGACCAATAATTTCATAAATGATCACCACCTTTATCCCTTTTTGTTCATCGAATCATCGGTATTTTGGCGTTTGTTTATCTCCGGAAGTTTATATTTTTGAGATAAAAATTTATTGAATGAAACGACATTAGCTTTTTGATTATGAAGGGATAGCCTTGTCGTCATGAATAACCATTTCACAAGGACATTGCCGGTAATTGATGTTTTGGCCAAAACTTTTGGGGTAAGGAAAATAATTCCCCTACATATTGATTTTATTTGAATGAAAATTATATGGGATAGAATGTTAATGCAATTTAGCTATTACCATTGAACTACAGTATTCTTTCTTCGAGTTTCGATTAACGATTAAGCAAATAAATAAATAAATAAAAATCTGCATAAAAGAAAACTCTCGATGTTCCTCTGAAGAACCTAAAATTAAAGTTCTTATCAAAAATTCTGACATATCGACAAAGTATAACGGTGAAAAATCATATCGTTTTAACCGTTTTAACGGTATCGATATTTTGGAAAAGATCCTTCGTAATTTTTGAGTAATTTAAAATTCTTTATGAAACGACATCGATCGCTACCGATGGTTCATAAGAAAACTTTTAAAATTGGATATGAAGAATTTTGAAGAAACTTAAAGAAATGGTTGGCAAGGATTGATTATTCATGTTGGCAAATGTGTTTTTGTTTTCTTTTGCATTTCGTAGTAGCTTGCTCCATAACGGGTGGGAAAAAAACGGAAGTTGCAAAGCGAAATCTCTCTTCTATGCTTTCACCATACATATCAGATTCGGACGACGAACACTTTACAGATTTTTTCAAATCGTCAACTATTCCGACTATTCACGATTAAAATTACGAAAAAAAATTATTGTAGCTGCGGATTGGGTTGACTTTGAAAAACGTGAAACGAGCGATGCAGATAATGAAATAATAAGCAAAGGGAATCATTGCAAGAAGATGTATCCTAGACGTCTCCTTTTCTCTTTACAATGGACACCATTTTCAAACGAGTTTCACAGTTCGATGGTATTAGGAATTTTTTGACGTAGGACTTTCGTCTTTCTTTACTATACTGGGTGTCATTTAGATATTTGAAAATCGAGAGCGTTACGCTGGAAGGGAAGATTTTGAACGTTACTAGCGCCTTTATCTTTCGATGGATTTTTAAGATTTATATATCAATCGACTCGGACACTCTCCAGCAATTTGCCTATTTCATTGAAACTTAAGAATATTAACGATAAGCTATTGAAAATTTCAATTTTTGCAAAGCCAGCAAAAAATTCATATGTTATTCTTATTGTTGTGATTTTTTTTTTCATCAGTAACCACGCATGTTAGCAAAAAAAAAGCAACGAAATCGGTGCTGTATTTCTTTGTCTGGAATACGGGACAGTTTCCCTAACATAGCACATTTTGCCCAAGTCTGAAATTTTTAATAATAGAATTTTTAAACTTCAAATACTATCATTAATAAGAACTCTATAAATGCTCTACATTTGCTTGTATAATTATTATTATTATTTCAGACTAAGGCCGAAGTGACCTGTGCGGTATGTAAGAGTCTTCTCCATTCGGCTCGGTCCATGGCAACACGTCGCCAGCCACGCAGTCTACGGAGGGTCCGCAAGTCATCTTCCACCTGATCGATCCACCTTGCCCGCTGTGCACCTCGCCTTCTTGTGCCCGTCGGATCGTTGTCGAGAACCATTTTCACCGGGTTATTGTCCGACATTCTGGCTACGTGCCCGGCCCACCGCAGTCGTCCGATTTTCGCGGTGTGAACGATGGATGGTTCTCCCAGCAGCTGATGCAACTCGTGGTTCATTCGCCTCCTCCATGTACCGTCCGCCATCTGCACCCCACCATAGATGGTACGCAGCACTTTCCTTTCGAAAACTCTGAGTGCGCGTTGGTCCTCCACGAGCATCGTCCAGGTCTCGTGTCCGTAGAGGACTACCGGTCTAATGAGCGTTTTGTAGATGGTCAATTTGGTACGGCGGCGAACTCTATTTGATCGAAGCGTCTTGCGGAGTCCAAAGTATGCATGATTTCCAGCCACTATACGCCTCCGAATTTCTCTGCTGGTATCATTTTCGGCAGTCACCAGTGAGCCCAAGTACACAAATTCTTCTACCACCTCGATTTCATCACCACCGATGCCAACTCGCGGTGGGTGGCTCACATTGTCTTCTCTTGAACCTCTTCCTATCATGTACTTCGTCTTTGACGTGTTGATGACTAGTCCGATCCGCTTGGCTTCCCTCTTCAGTCTGATGTAGGCTTCCTCCATCTTCTCAAAGTTACGTGCCATAATATCTATGTCGTCGGCGAAGCCAAATAGCTGGACGGACTTATTGAAAATTGTGCCACTCGTGTTAATCCCTGCTCTTCGTATTACCCCTTCCAAAGCGATGTTGAATAGCAGACACGAAAGACCATCACCTTGCCGTAACCCTCTGCGGGTTTCGAAGGGGTTCGAGAATGCCCCTGAAACTCGAACTACGCACATCACCCGATCCATCGTCGCTTTGATCAACCGTGTCAGTTTATCCGGAAATCCGTTTTCGTGCATTAGCTGCCATAGCTGGTCCCGATCGATTGTATCATATGCGGCTTTGAAGTCGATGAATAGATGATGTGTAGGCACGTTGTATTCGCGGCACTTCTGCAGTACTTGGCGAATGGCGAACACCTGGTCCGTGGTGGAGCGTTCGCCCATAAAACCCGCCTGGTACTGCCCCACGAACTCCCTTGCAATTGGTGCTAGTCGACGGCATAAAATTTGGGAGAGTACCTTGTAGGCGGCGTTCAGCAAAGTGATTGCGCGGTAGTTGCTACAATCCAGCTTATCGCCCTTTTTGTAGATGGGACACACGACACCTTCCATCCACTCCTGCGGCAAAACTTCCTCCTCCCAAATCTTGGTAATGACCCAGTGCAGCGCTCTAGCCAGTGCCTCACCACCGTGTTTATATAGCTCTCCTGGTAGTTGGTCAACCCCTTTGTTGTTCTTCAGCCGGCCAATCTCCTCCTGGATTTCCTGGAGATCCGGGGCCGGTAGAATTATGTCCTGCGCGCGTTCCCCTAGGTCCATCACCATACCGCCATCTTCGTCTGCCACATCGCCATTCAGGTGCTCTTCGTAGTGCTGCTGCCACCTTTGGATCACCTCACGCTCGTTCGTAAGAAGGTTCCCGTTTATGTCCTTGCACATATCAGGCTGTGGCACGTGGCCCTTACGTGAACGGTTCAACTTCTCATAGAACTTTCGTGTGTTATTAGTGCGGTACAGTTGCTCCGTCTCTTCACGGTCTCGATCTTCCTGCTGACGCTTTTTCCTCCGGAAAATCGAGTTTTGTCTGTTCCGCGCCTGTTTATATCGTGCCTCATTCGCCCTCGTGCGGTGTTGCAGCAATCTCGCCCATGCTGCATTCTTCTCTTCTACTAACTGCTCACATTCGCCGTCATACCAGTCGTTTCTCCGATCCGGGGCACCGTGCCAAGTGCAGCGGTTGCGGTGCTACCAATGGCGGATCGAATATCTCTCCAGCCATCTTCAAGAGACGCTGCGCCTAGCTGCTCTTCCGTTGGGAGTGCCACTTCCAGCTGCTGCGCGTATTCTTGGGCTAGCCTACCGTCTTGTAGCCGCCCAATATTAAGCCGCGGCGTCCGACTTCGACGCGTGTTGTACACCGTCGAGAGTTTTGAGCGCAGGCAAACTGCAACGAGGTAGTGGTCGGATTCAATATTCGCACTGCGGTAAGTGCGGACGTTCGTGATGTCGGAGAAGAATTTACCGTCGATTAGAACGTGGTCGATTTGGTTTTCCGTTTCTTGGTTAGGTGATCTCCATGTGGCCTTGTGGATATTTTTGCGGGGAAAGAAGGTGCTTCGGACTACCATTCCGCGGGAGGCTGCGAAGTTTATGCATCGTTGGCCGTTGTCATTCGATACGGTGTGCAGACTATCCGGTCCGATGACCGGTCTATACATTTCCCCACTTCCTACCTGCGCGTTCATGTCAACGATGACGATTTTGACGTCCCGCAGTGGGCACCCATCGTATGTCTGCTCCAGCTGTGCGTAGAACGCTTCTTTCTCGTCGTAGGGTCTACCTTCGTGTGGGCAGTGCACGTTGATGATGCTATAGTTGAAGAAACGGCCTTTAATCCTCAGCTTGCACATCCTTGCGTTGATTGGCTGCCACCCAATCACGCGTTGGCGCATCTTTCCCAGCACTATGAAGCCGGTTCCCAGCTCGTTGGTGGTGCCACAGCTTTGGTAGAAGGTAGCCGCCCGATGCCCGCTTTTCCACACTTTCTGTCCTGTCCAGCAAATCTCCTGCAGCGCCACGACGTCGAAGTTGCGGGGATGTAATTCATCGTAGATCATCCTGTCGCAACCTGCGAAACCTAGCGACTTGCAGTTCCAAGTTCCAAGCTTCCAATCGTGATCCTTTATTCGTCGCCTAGGTCTTTGCCGATTATATCGAGTCGCATTATCTCTTATATTGTTCGTAATTATTGGTTTTCCAGGCGGCTTATTGGGCCTGCGCAAACCTCCTGTCTCGCCGGAGGGCCGTCGTGTCAGGGCTGTTTAGCGTCCCACCTAACACCAGGACTTGGGCTTGTATAAATAAGGGCTTAATAGTTAGAAACAAAGAAATTCTAATTATGTACTTTATTATTAGTTTTATTTCCAGAAGTTTTGAATAAACAAATTGCTAATAATTCTACTCAGCATGGGAGTTGTCGTTTCCAATATCAATACCTATGATCAAACTCCATAGATCCAAAAGTTAGAAGTTAAATGTAAATACGTTACGTTTATACAAGTCCTACGTCTACTCGCGGTTATTTTAAAAACATTACCCATCGCTCGTTTTTTTGTTCAACAACTGTCGTTTCAAATATAGATTGATAATGTTCAATATAATTTTCTGCTTTTTATAGTTTTCAAGCAAATTATCAGTACACGGACAGATAAATCAACCCAAACTTTGAGTTCAATATACGCACTATTGAGAATATCGCAGAAAAAAATTACCCAATTTTGGGTAGTTTCCCCTTTCTTTCTCATGATTGTTGTCAAAACTAGAGCAAGATGCAAACACCTCACCGGGGTTGCTCAGCCCAATAACCCAAATTTGAGTAAATTCGATATTCTCAATTTTGAGTTGATCAAGGTCCGCTTTGGATAAATTAAACTCAGCTTTGGGTAAATTGTTTACATGGGATTAAAGGCAAACTACCTAATGCCAGAAATTGTAATTTTACTCAAATTTGGGTTATTGGCCCTAACCACGGTTTTGAGTGCAAACAACCCACTTTTGGGTAGTTTTGGTTTTCAGTGTATCGATACTCCCCGTTTATTAAACATTTTCAGCTATAGACCTACACTGTGCCACCAAAGTACTCTTTAATGGGTAAAAAAGTACCCATTATGAAGTAAAATAGTTCAACTCATTTAAAGAGTAAACAGCGTTTACTCATTAATGAGTAAACCGCATAAACGTCAAAACCAGGAGTATTTTTTACCCATTATGTGATTTTAAAAATTCGTAGAATGGGTAAAAATGATGCATTTTATATTTTATTTTCAGACTTAGTAATTGGAAGAGGAAGTGTGGTATAAATAATAGAGGTAAAGTAAAACCATCGAAATCATTGAAGAAAATCTAATTTATTATAATGTTTATTATTTGTCACTTTCTTTTTCTTGAAGCACTACAGCGGGTGACCGATATGATTATATTCTATAGTATACATATGCGTATTACTGTGAATCCTGCGAACGCCTTGTCATGTCCCTTGTCTTCCTCTGAGGTGCATTGCCCTAGTAAGCAAGTAACATATCGAATCGGGCGAGTTCAGTAAGCAGGATCTGATAGCAGCTGAAATTGAATCCGAAATCAAAACAGAACAGATGTTATCAAATTTATTTTAGGCTTACCTTTTCGAGATGACTTCCGAGATGCTTCTGCAAAACTATGCGATCCTTAACACCACCCGAGTCCCCGAAAAGACCTCGAACCGGCACTTACGAGTGCAGTTCGTTTTGGAAGAGGGCACATACTGACGCAGATCACGCTCGGGAGAAGCTGATTCCGCTTCGATAGCAGCTGGACATTTGATGATGCAATGGATATCACTTGTACAGCCAGCATACCCCCGGTGACATTAGCTTTGCATTCACCATTCGGAAGTCTTCTTCAAATACTGCAGTGTAATCAAAATCATGATGAAGGCCAATTTATTTCCTGTTCAATAACACAATTTGAAAGGATTCACAATTTAATTAATCTAAATTATCAAAAGAAATATGAATAAAACTTACCTTTTAGTTTAATTTCCGCAAAAGGAAAACAAATTTTCGCTGCGCTTCCACATCAAGTGCGTAACGTTTTCATTGCGCGTCAACTAAATTTTCACCCATTAATGGGTAAATATTCGGAAGTGTAAAATGGGCATAATTTACTCATAACAAGAAATTAAAAAATAACCATTATTTTGACAACTCCATATGTCGTCAAATAATGAGTATTTTTACCACATTAATGGGTAATGTCGAGTTCACAGTGTATAGGTCTGCGGTGACGTTTCATGACAACTAAAGTTGGGTCTGCACTGACATTCATATTTTGACGTAGGACTTACGTCTTTCATTACTATACTGGGTGTCATTTAGATTTTTAGAAATCGAGAGCGTTACGCTGAAAGGGAAGATTTTGAACGTTACTAGCGCCTTTATCTTTCGATGGATTTTTAAGATTTATATATCAATCGACTCGGACACTCTCCAGCAATTTTCCAACTTTATTGAAACTTAAGATTGTTAACGATAAGCTATTGAAAATTTCAATTCTTGTCAAGGCCAATAAAAATTTCATATATAATCAATCTCGTGCATTCCTAACACGGACATCAGAATGCACTGCCACGTGCCTTCGGATCCACCGCAAGATTTTATTTGTGCATAAAAGAAGCAGTGCCTTCCGTGTGCGAGTCATTACAGTTTGTGACAGCAGCGCGTACTGACGTGCTTTATGCTCGCGCATTTTTTCTCGCATTTTTTTACCTACACAGCATGCAGTCGCCAGTGGAAGAGCTCCCGGTGAGTCTGCGAGTTTGCGTGAAAAAAGAGTCGTGATGGTCGGATGCAGTGGTGTCGGTTACGATCGATGCAATCGCCCATCGCATCGCTCGGAGCTCACGGATAGACACCGATGATGCCTGACGCTGCGGTGGTGGTACTGGTGGATGAAGAATAATAAAAATAGCCCAGGGAATGTGATTGGTTTAATAATCCACATCATTCCGGGATGGGAATGAGTCATGGCATATGACTGACCATATGTTAAGTTGTGGTTGGTACTAAACGACAAGTACCTTAAAACATGGTTATACCACAGATAACAGATATTTAGGCTAGAACAAATTTTATTGAAAATCCTGTGTAAACTTTTGAATTGATATACGTTGGCCTACTACTGCCATCTACTCAACTGATTGCGGCAGTACATACGAACGCAGCTGATTAACAACCGTTGAACGCAGCCAATGCATTTGACAGCCGCATTTGCGCTGCGTTTTCAATAACAATGATTCTTGCGCCATCTCCAATCGATTGCCAAACGCGGTCCTAATTTAAAATACATTTGAATTAACGGTTGCGGATGTTTACACACGTATCGAATGCCAGCCTCAATATCTGTTATTTGTGGTTATACCATTACAGTTCTGATTCCTTAGCAAAAAAAAAGAACTACAATACTGATCAGTTCATAAGGGTTTAATAGTTGGAAATAAAGCGAAGCTAATTATGTATTTAAATGTTGGTTTTATTTCTAGAAGTTTTGAAAAAACAAATCGCTAATTATTCTACATAGTATGAATGTTGTCGTTTCCAATACCTATACCAATCAAACCTCATTAATTCAAAAGTTAAATGTAAATACGTTACGATTATTCAAGTCCTACGTCTACTCGCGGTTATGTTTAAAACATTACCCATTACTTTTTTTAAATCTGAATCTCCCTCCCAGCTTAGCACGTGTCCCATGAAATTGAGTCGACTGATGCGTATTTTGTTGTTTATTGTTTTGCCATTCAATTCTCGGACTGCCATATATTGTGACCAGGGATTCAATATTCGAGCAACGCCTAACAACATACCCTTTGTCATCAACAGAGCTTGCTACTGATAAACGCACCTTGCAACAAGCCTTTGTCAGAACCTGAACATAATATGACAAGAATCATTTGCCTTGCATGCTCTGATATTTCCGAGAATACGACGCTTTTTTTTGTAAACACAGTTAGATTCTCGAATAATTGCATGAAAGCAGAAACTACGATAGCATAAAACCGAAATTTGCTGTAGAGGAAATGCAAAATAACGGAATGGAAAGCTGGCAACAAAATTGTTTTCTTTCTCTTTCTCTTTGATCTTTGTCATTATTATCTCCGACAAAAACAAAGCTTTGTCGTAGGTTCCCTTTAGTCGCTTGTTTCGTATGCGCATCGAAGAAAAATTGATTCTCTGATTGTAAACCGTCTAAGACGAATTAAGTACTGTCCATTTAATTCCACCAGTTAATTTTCGTTATCTTTGCAGATACGTATTTCGACCACAACTGTGTGGTCGTCTTCAGTGTCTTGTGGTGGAATTAAATGGACAGTACTTAATTCGTCTTAGACGGTTTAATACATTCCACTAAAAGAGCTTAATATATTTTTCTCTCTGATTGTGATTCATGATATTCTTCATCTGGCTGGCTGCTCAAACTTTCTTGTTCGTGAGTGTTCCTATTTTCTTGCTCAGAAGATTCTCTGTTTTCATTGTGCTCTGTTTGATCCAATGTACTTAGGGATTTAAGCGCCATCAACATAGTGTTTTCCATTCTTCGTAGTGAGTTCCTGTTCTGTTTCAATAGCGTTGCAGCTTCCATGCTATAGGTTGCCACTGGAGTTATTAGGGAGTGATAAAGCTTTTTTGTGATATTCCATTGTAGTGGGTGATCTCTTAGAAAGTTGGATAAGCAGTGAAAGGCTTTATATGCTTTCTTAATTCGTTCGGCTGTAGTTTCCCTTCTTGATAGACTGCTCGTCATGTAAGCTCCCAGATGCTTTTATCTTTTCTTGCCTTATTGCATTGCTTTTGGAGAATCACGTTATGTCTATCTTTCAACAGTTCTTGATAATGTTTAACGTAATTTTTCGACGCTTCGGTTCTTCTGGGGGTCATTAGAGATGTGGGTTTTGGCAATATTTTATTTGCAGCTGTCGTGAAAGCGTTTGCTAAACCATTCCATTTTTCATCAGGGTTTCTAGTTAGTTCTCGTTGAAAAGTTTGTCTTGTGTCTTCGTTGTTTTTAAGTTCCTCTAGGTCAAGTCTGATTCGTTTGTTTTTGTTGGTGCTATATACAGGATTTTTCCAAACTGTTTTTTTTAATTCTTGGATTCAGTGTGGTCACTATCATTTTGTGGTCGCTCAGACAATTTGGGATGATGAATGCCTTTACAAGTGGATGTTCAAAGTTATTCATGACAGACATGAGAATATGGTCAATTTATCAATCGCTTTTTCGATTGAACCAAGTTACACGCACGGGGCCCTCCTTAGCCGTGCGGTAAGACGCGCGGCTACAAAGCAAGACCATGATGAGGGTGGCTAGGTTCGATTCCCGGTCCCGGTCTAGGAAATTTTCGGATTGGAAATTGTATCGACTTCCCTGGGCATAAAAGTATCATCGTGCTACCTCATGATATACGAATGCAAAAATGGTAACCTGGCTTAGAAACCTCACAGTTAACAACTGTGGAAGTGCTTAGTGAACACTAAGCTGCGAGGCGGCTCTGTCCCAGTGTGGGGATGAGGGGGACTTCGAGAATGTCAAATAGTTTTTTAATCTGAGACAGTGAATCAGATTTTTCAGTTCAATACCATTAGTGTTGCAGTGAGTTCAGTGCGTGATCTCTCTTGTTTCGGACAGCAGAACGATCGCGCGGTCGGTCGAATTATTGTGTTCTGCATTGCGCGGCCGGCAATAAAATTAATCAGTTCAGTGCGTGATACTTGTTTCGAAGCGGGCTTGGTAGTCATATGGCTACTGCTTCTGCCTCATACGCAGGAGGTAGTGGGTTAAATCCCAGGTCCGTTCCATTCTCCTACTTTGTATCTTTCTCTTTATTTCTCATGTTCTAACAATCGCTAGAACTGGAAATGGACTTCCATACCGTTTCCATTACTATTCCTATACCTTCAACTTGAGTATTCTAACAGTAATCTGCTAGAATCGGAAATGAACTTATATAGCTCGTTTCCTACATCCAATTAGAAATTCCATCAGTTACCTTCTCCTATCTATCACATTGGCAGCTCGTTAACCAAGACGGACCTCTGCCTCTCCAACCTAACCCAGAAATTCCAACAAATTCCGCATGAACTCGTGGCAAGTGCAGAGGTATATTCGGCTTGCAGTGGGCGAGTGATTGCATCATCATTTCCTCCCCCTTCCCTACATTGACTTGCATTCTGACGTGGCAGGCGCCAGTATGACCTAACAAATGAGATCACCAGTACTTGTACATTGAAGATGTGTGCTAGTCCCAAGCAAACATCTGTTGGTTCCCTGTGCAATAACAGCTGATCTGGTCATAATGGAGTAGCAACTACGAGCAGTCAATCAAGCTCAAGCTCAAGCTCAATACCATTAGTGTTGCAGTGTTGATGAAGGAGGTTTGGCCCGATTCTTTTCCTATCATCATCTGTCAAGCTTTCAGTTCCTATGTGTGCATTAAAGTCGCCCAATATTGCTATTTTATCCTGTAGGTTTATTGGCAGGCTTAATGTGTACTGGGTTATTGTAGCAAATTCCCCGGTTTGTTGCGTATGTAGCGATAAACAGTATTGTTTGGTCCATCACCTGACATAGATATGATAATGAATTGGGACTGATTTTCTTGAATTTTTCTTCGGTGTGTTTTGTCTTGTGTACCACTATTGCTGTTCCACCTCCTTCCCGCTGTCTTGATTCATCATTGTTCACGTTATACCATATATAGTTATTGGTTGACATGGTGCAATTTGGCATGCGTGTTTCTTGAATGGCTGCTATTTGGATTTGTTGGTTAATCAGAGCATCGTCCACCTGGCTTCTTTTTTCACTGGATGTACATCATCTTACATTCCAGCTAGCGAACTTGAAGTTTTTCTCAAATATTGCGTTTGAACCATCACTTGGAGAACCCGTAGCATAGCTGCGAATGCTGATTTGCGAAGAGTCGACCCTGGGATGCATTTGCCACTCTTCGGCGGAGTTGATAGGAGCGTTGAACGTACGGATTGGGTTCGCTGTAATCCCTGTTGCAGGCATATTGTTATTGTTTATTTTTTGTACAACACTGTTGTAGTGATTACGAATTGAACTTGCTCTGGCACGTGTCGACAATTTATAAGCAAGCTTAATTATTCCGTTTAGTGGCGTAGCCACGGGGTGGTTTTGGACATAAAACCCTTCGGATCGTTACGCAATGATGGGTTGTTCGCGATTATATTTCCGATGTGTTTGTTAATCATTTTTGCCTTTCCCATAGCGATTCCAACGGAATCCTGAAGAATACGCCGTCTTTCGTATAAGCGATCTGGAGTAAAACAATATTAAATAAACATAACTCATAACTAAAACAATACTATTTTACCTTTCATATATTTGACTTTTCCCGGTTCAAGCTGGCTGGTATTATGGTCAGCAGGCTCTTTGCCTCTTGCCCCTGCATCTTTGCTGCGTCCCTTCGGGTTGTTGGATGGTCTACCTGTGGCAGTCGCATTACCAACTCCAGTTGGGAACAAATGGAAGAGCAACTCCTTGACAAACAAATAGTCGCTATCTTCGGAATTCTGCGAAACACTTAGCAACCATTCGGCGTTTGGATATCCAATAACTTCAGTAAAAGTTAAATCTTCCTTCTTCTGTACCAAAGATTCTTGTAGAAGCATATTTAGAGATCGTAGTCTAGTGTTCTCTTCCTGAAGTATTTTTTTCGTCTTCTTTTCAATCACGGCTCGTAGTTCGTCAATTAATTCTGGAGATGTCATGCGCCTTTTATTTCCTAGCAAAATCCCTCGGACAAATCTTCTGTGCTGGAGGTAGATGAAGTGCTGCTACTCTGTGCATCAGTTTCACGAATTGATTGCGAGACAGCTGATATGATGAACCTATAAGATGACGGCGTGTCGAAAATTCCCCTTTCAGATGTGCGACAATTATTGGTTCTGGCTTGTTTCTTCAAAATTGATCCATCGTCACTCGACGCCACCGAAACGATGTTGTTTATCTCAGGACCATTTATCATTTCGCTCGATGAGTCGTAATTATTTACCGCTTTCGTATCGATGATGCTAGCACTCGCTAGCCATTGTAACTTGGTGTCAACGGAATTAATTGGCTGACTTTTGGGTCGCTTTTTGTATTCGTCGACCGACTGTTTTTCACCTGCGTAGTAAATGATTTAAGCGATCCTTTAGTCACAACCGGAACAACGCCGCTAATAGCATTCGGATTGGCACATAAACGTTTCGTTTCTGCCTCCTCCTGTTGTTTTTTTTTCATCTGGAAGGTTAGGTTAGATTTAATTTTTGTAAATGAAATTCACAATCAGACCATTTTTCCAAGACGTCTCATATTCGCAGCGTTTGCTTTTTTAGCTGCAACTAATTGCATTCGAGTTATTCGCGGACGGCTCATTTCAAACAAACTTTTCACTTCTTTGAAAATAATTAAACAAAAAAGCCCGACAGCGGCAGACTAACTTTTGCAACAAATGGTATGTCGATGGAGAGTTGTCATGGTTTATACACTGCACTGTAATACGCAATGCATTGAAACAAGGTATATCTTCCCTAGCATGAAGCAAAGATATGAACTAAGATTATGTTTTCGTATGTATTTGTGTGTGTGGGGAGGGAAGAGGCGGGACTAATAGCCCTCCTTTATTGATTATAAGAAAACTGCTTTCCGGCGCGCGCGTGGTATTTCATTTGAACTACTTAATCTCGTTTATTTTATTTTTTTTTTTACATTATTTTCAACATTTCAAGTAGGTGGCCACTTTATCTTTGATTTTATTTGAATAGCAATAAATAGCAATTTGGTAATCTCGAGCTCGTTCAGTAGCCGCTAGGTTGCGAAGGCCGACGGAGGTCCTTCGTAACTTAGTTGGTTAAAGCACCAGTCTAGCGTACTGTAGGATCATGGGTTCGAGTCCCATCGAAGGGAAAGTGGTTACCTCCAATACATTTTCCAAATCAATATCTTCCACATAACGTACATATATGTACATATACACAACCTTCTGATTTTTCTTCTAAACCATTTCTCATAATGGAGTTAGTCAATGCTCTTTACCATACAATATTGTGTAGAGTTGATAAAGCCTATGGAGAGTGCCCAAAGCATGACGTGAAAATTATTATCGGAGACGCTAACGCTCAGGTCTTTAGAGAGGACATTTTCCGTCCCATAATCGGTAGGGAGAGCCTTCACTCCGCTACCAATGACAATAGCCTACGGCTAGTAAATTTCACTGCTGCCAGAGGGATGGCCGTAAATAGCACCTGCTTTGCACGAAAGAATATCCGAAAGCACACCTGGAGACACCCAAATGGTTAAACTTGCAACCAGATAAACCATGTTCTGGTGGATGGGCGCCATTTCTCGGATGTTAACGATGTGCGGACATTCAGAGTTCCGATCATTGACTCTGATCATTAGCTCGTCGTTTATTCGATCACGGTTTTCATCTGTATCGAACTAAAGGATAAGTGCGATCAACGTTAGCGACAACATCAACGATCTATGAGAGTCGATCCATGGAGCGGTGAGCACAACAGCACAAGAAGTGGTAGGCACTGCACAGAGGCAACCCAGGGCGGGTTGGTTCGATGTGGAGTATCAGAGAGTGACAGACGAGAAGAACGTTGCCAGAAGCCGGATGTTGTTGTCGGGTACCTGATTGAATAGAGATCGGTACAAGGAAGCATGAGCAGCCGAAAAACGAACGCACCGCAGGAAGAAGCAAGAATATGGAGAACAAATGATTAGCGAGGCGCAGGAAAAATATGGAGCAGAATAATATGCGGAGGTTTTATGAGTCTGTCAATGGCGTGCGGCCATCAACCGTCATGTGCAACGACCAACAAGGGAATTTGCTTACAGATAAAAGTAATGGGTAATGTTTTAAACATAACCGCGAGTAGACGTAGGACTTGAATAATCGTAACGTATTTACATTTAACTTTTGAATTAATGAGGTTTGATTAGTATAGGTATTGGAAACGACAACATTCATACTATGTAGAATAATTAGCGATTTGTTTTTTCAAAACTTCTAGAAATAAAACCAACATTTAAATACATAATTAGCTTCGCTTTATTTCCAATTATTAAACCCTTATGAACTGATCAGTATTGTAGTTCTTTTTTTTTTGCTAAGGAATCAGAACTGTAATGGTATAACCACAGATAACAGATATTGAGGCTGGCATGCGATACGTGTGTAAACATCCGCAACCGTTAATTTAAATGTATATTATATTAGGACCGCGTTTGGCAATCGATTGGAGATGGCGCAAGGATCATTGTTATTGAAAACGCAGCCCGAATTCGGCTGTCAAATGCATTGGCTGCATTCAACGGTTGTTAATCAGCTGCGTTCGTATGTACTGCCGCAATCAGTTGAGTAGATGGCAGTAGTGAGCGAACGTACATCAATTCAAAAGTTTACACAGGTTTTTCAATAAAATTTGTTCTAGCCTAAATATCTGTTATCTGTGGTATAACCCTGTTTTAAGGTACTTGTCGTTTAGTACCAACCACAACTTAACATATGGTCAGTCATATGCCATGACTCATTCCCATCCCGGAATGATGTGGATTATTAAACCAATCACATTCCCTGGGCTATTTTTATTATTCTTCATCCACCAGTACCACCACCGCAGCGTCAGGCATCATCGGTGTCTATCCGTGAGCTCCGAGCGATGCGATGGGCGATTGCATCGATCGTAACCAACACCACTGCATCCGACGATCACGACTCTTTTTTCACGCACACTCGCAGACTCACCGGGAGCTCTTCCACTGGCGACTGCATGCTGTGTAGGTAAAAAAATGCGCGAGCATAAAGCACGTCAGTACGCGCTGCTGTCACAAACTGTAATGAATCACACACGGAAGGCACTGCTTCTTTTATGTACAAATAAAATCTTGCGGTAGATCCGAAGGCACGTGGCAGTGCATTCTGATGTCCGTGTTAGGAATGCACGAGATTGATTATATATGAAATTTTTATTGGCCTTGACAAGAATTGAAATTTTCAATAGCTTATCGTTAACAATCTTAAGTTTCAATAAAGTTTGAAAATTGCTGGAGAGTGTCCGAGTCTATTGATATATAAATCTTAAAAATCCATCGAAAGATAAAGGCGCTAGTAACGTTCAAAATCTTCCCTTTCAGCGTAACGCTCTCGATTTCTAAAAATCTAAATGTCACCCAGTATAGTAATGAAAGACGTAAGTCCTACGTCAAAACCGAAGTGGCTGCCAGGTGGAAACAACACTTCGAGACTTTGTTGAGTAGTAGAAGTGACGGTGCATCGGTTAACAGAATAAATCTAGCTTAACTTTTCAAAAGGACCTAAGTAACATTTTTTTCATTAATTAATTTGAATAGTGCAATGAACAGACCAACATGAAAGCTTTTGCAATACTTAAAATTATTCAAAAAATGTTTCTTAGGTTTTTTTGAAAAGTTAAGCGAGAAATATTAGCGACGATGGACAAGCTGTGGAGTCGCCTACACTAAATGAGGTTAGAAAAGCTATTAAAGAGCTGAAAAACAATAAGGCTGCGGAGACAATAAGGCTGCGCTACCGGCTGAACTTCTCAAACATGGCAGTGAGCAGCTTTATGAAATTCTGCATCATATTATGTCGAAAATATGGGAAGACGACGTATTGCCTGCTAGCTGGTTAGACGGCCTCATTTGATCTCTCTTTTTAAGAAATGGCACAGACTGGAGTGCGCCAATTACCGAGGAATAACTCTTTAATTCGGCGTACAAAATAATGTCCCGTATTCTGTTCAATAGATTGAGACCGCTTGAAGGGTACTTCGTCGGCGAATACCAAGCAGGTTTGCGTGTGGGCCGATCAATGACCGATCAATTGGTTACCCTGAGACAAATCCTTGATAAATTCCTGGAGTACAACGTGCAGACACATCATCTGTTTTTTTTATTTCAATGCGGCGTATGATTCAGTGAAACGGAATGAATTATGGGAATTTTTTATCTTTACGTCTTTCTTTTTTTCAGCCCGAGGCTGGCTCGTCTCCATGGCAAATTATGCTAGAACTTGGTTTTCCGGCGAAACTATTACGGCTGATTCCTATAATGTTGGACGGATCGAAGTAAAGTGTAAGGGTTGCGGATGAAATATCGACGTCATTTGTTACCTTAGATGGATTAAAGCAGGGTGATGCACACTCGAATCTACTGTTCAATATAGCGCTCGAGGGAGCGATTAGAAGAGCTGGTGTGCAAAGAAGCGGTACTATTATCACAAGATCGCATATGCTCCTGGGATTTGCGGACGATATCGATATTATCGGGATTGATCGCCACGTGGTGGAAGAGGCTTTTGTACCTTTTAAGAGGGAGACAAGGGCTTATCACGGACTTCGTAACCAGCTGAAGTCCCGTGGCCTGCAAACGAAAACAAAACTCGCCCTTTATTCTACTCTGATTCTTTCGGTGGCTTTATACGGCCATGAAACATGGACGTTAAAGGAGGCTGATTGGAGAGCTTTCGAAGTGTTGGAGCGTAAGGTTTTGCGGACAATTCTCGGCGGCCTCGGCGGTAAACAGGAGAACGGTATCTGGCGGCGTCGCATGAATCACGAGTTGTACCAGGTGTATAAATGGCTGAATATGATTAAGCTTATACAACACGGCACTACGTTGTATACGGTGGGCTATGGTGGGCTGGTCACGTTTGGTCGTTTGCCGGAAGAACGTCAAGCGAAGATAATATTTAGTAGAGAACCCGGAAGAGTCCGCAGGCTTCGTGGAAGGCCGCGTACACGATGGCTTTTTGCAGTTGAAGAGGACCTGAGGGTGCTCAATGTTCAGGGGGGGAATTTTCTCATGAGATTCTGCGAAGTTTGAGGTGTCGGAAGGCCGATTTATTTCGTGGTTCTATGATGGCCTTTTGTACTCCATGTTACAGGCTTCTGGAACCAATTCCGTGCAAAGTGGCCAGTTTTACCCTACCAAAAAACTAAAATGTTTCCTAGATTACTTAATCTCATAAGTAGAAGAGATGTTTGAGGCGTCGAAAGACTAACTTCTTTTATAGTTTTATTTTGGCCTTTTGTACCGGAAATTCCGGGTTTCCGGAGCTTGTTCCCAGTTTTATCCTACTAAGGAGCCAAGGCGTTTTCTAGTTTACTCATGTGATTCTGAGAAGTTTGAGATGTCGGAAGACTAGGCTGACCAGTGACCATACGTACCGTATTTAACGGGACAGTCCCGTTTTTTAGACCTTATTGGGCTGTCCCGTCGTAATCTAAAAAAATCTCAATTTGTCCCGTTTTTTCATCGATTTGCCCAAAGAGCTCCAATATATTATTCAATATTTTAGGTAGGAATCTAAAACCAAATACTAAGAAAGTGGAAGAAACCCATCAAAAAAGTTTAAGATGTTATTAGTGTTGCTTTTAAAAAAATCTGTCTATGTCATTTTGGATTTTACATAGATCGACTTTTCTTAAGGTTTTTAACAGTTACTGACAACAGGTGACAATGGGAGATTTTTTTATACACTTTCATTTTAATGACTTTTTTTCTGTTTATTCCGGACGTATTAAAATTTGGCCAATTTCGTCAGTGGATTGAACGGAATCGGTAGCTTGGTAGGCAAGTATATCCGGAAAATCAGGTCATGCCTCAACGTCAATAAAATGAAGCGCAAGGACAGACTTTCCAATTCCCAGATTAAGTTCATTTTCGTTTTTTTCTTGCGAAGTAGGAAATTCTATTTTTTTTTTTTAATTTGCTTTACCACATATTTTTCAATTGTTCGAGTCGAATCATTGAGAATCATTCAAAGTATTTCTGAATAATACTGAATATTTCGAAAACATCCATTGTAAAAAAAACGACGACATTAAAAAATAGTTTATAAATCAGCTGACCAAAATCGAGTTTCAGGCAAACCGATAATTTGTTCGGATTTCGGTCCTCACGTACTTTAAGGCTAGTTTACAGATCATGAGCTTGTCTGAAATTTTCGCTTCTATATGTGGGCAAGATTTATTTGATTCCGTTGTAGAAAATAGAATTTCGGCCTGTTTTAAAATATAATCCGGCGGAAATCTCCGAGATTTCGAGCTGTAAACCAGCCTACACATTAGGATTTATTTTATAGTATGATTCCCGCCTTTTTGGAAGCGATGGACAACGCCAACCATATTTATGGAAACAGTTGAAATAACATTTTATTAATGTTCTTTCCTTGTTGAGATTCTTGTTATTCTTCTTATCCGCACATTTTTCCTCGCTTTTATTCATTAAAAAGGGTTTTAGCACGGGAAATCAATTATCCCAGCCTATTACTCTTTTTGAATTTGTCTTGACATATTTTTGTTCTTACATTTTTTTTATCTCTCTAATGCCCAGCCGGCTTTAGAGAGTACTTTGACATTTTTTTTATTATTTTAAATTGTTCAGGGTTGGAAAAGTTTCTGATGTTGGTCAGTAATAAAGTTCTTAATGCATGTTTGAGAGTGAATTAAAATAAAATTTTAAAATTCCACAATCAAAAAAAATATATTTTTATATATATTTTGAAAAATGTTTACCCCATCCAATGCGTACTCTTTTCCCACCGGTGGGGTAAGAATACGCATTTACCCAATCATGTGCTTTAAGTATATGTTAACACAAATAAGAGTTAATAACATTTAATTGATTTTTAATGAACATTTATTAGGAAATGTTTAGATTAAGTAACTCTTAAAGGGAGAGGGGGTCCTAGAAATGTGAACTTACATACGAAAAACCATTGTTTTTCGTTATATACAAAAAACTACAGAGGTAAAAATATATCAGGTTTCACGTGGCGTAAACAAAGGAATAATCTTCTAGAAAATATTTGGATCGTCATACATCTAGCAACCCCTCCCAGCTAAGCGTTGCGTAATTTATGGACGTTTCTTTTGATTAAATGAAATTATCATTTAGATGAAATTGTGTTTTCGTACTATGTTTAGGTGTACAACAAGTCCTAGTACAATTTCATTATGTCGCTTCAGTGCTTTGTTCGCTAAGTCCTTTTTAACACCAAATTACTTCAACTTATCCCTAAAACTTGTGATAATTTCCGATTGCTGTCCCTTTTTCTCAGTTGTGGCTCTTCGCGCTTTGGAGGAAGTCTTATTTCGGCCGGAGATACGGGTTTGACATCAAAACTTGAAGATTCACATGCGTAATCTTGCCCCACCCGTTCCTGCGTACTTTTATCCCACAGTCCCAAAATTTATTCAAGTAATGGTTTTTACTTCTAGAAAATCCAACCGGATTGGTGTTCTGCACCATAAAGTACTCTATACAATAGGTTATTGGAAATGGTATAATGTTCACCTGATTGAACGTATATATGGTAATGAAATACTAGTTGCGGAAAAACAATTATTTTTAGCAAAATGGCAAAAAATTATCTAACTTCATATCTCCCTTGTTATTTATTCAAATCGTTCACAATTACATATGATAATAGTTAGCCAGAATTCCTGTCAAACTGACGCAGTGCTGCTAGTTTATCTTTTTTTATTACTTCAAAAAATCGAAAACGTACTCTTACCCCACGCGCACTCTTGCCCCACTCTACTCTACACGTATCAAGCGCATAAATTTTGAAATTTCCACAGCTCTTAAATTTTGTCAAAAGGTTTTTGGACATGTCCCGTTTTGCAAGTGAGTTTGTCCCGTTTTTTCACCGAAATGATCTGGTCAGCCTACGGAAGACTAACTTGTTTTTCTAGTTTTATTTTGGCCTTTTATACCGCATATTCCGGGTTTTCGGAATCGGTGGCCATCCGGAGGCCATTCGTATTGACCATTAATTACTAAAACACCTGTTATGACACTCATAATTTCCAAAAATGATTTATGCCACACTTTAAAACTCCCCCGCTTAAAAAGAGGGAGTGAACTACTATACCCCTTGGTCACAATTGAAATCGCTTGCATTTTAGTTGAAAATTGACCGAGAACGAGCTGTTTTAAGTTGTCAAGATTCGTCCCGGAGGGTTGAAAAAACTGCATATTCGAGGTACAGCAAAAATCAGACGAGGAAATCGAACCCCCTGTACGATTCCGTTGTATGAAAAAGCATTTTTTCATTCTTGTCGTAAATTTTTCCGTTTTTACACGAACTGAGAAAGCAAAACAAATGTAAAATCGTACAAAGTGTCACCAATTTGTCGTCACTTGGGTGAAACCCGGCAAATGCAGTGACAAACTAACTATGCGTACCGTGTCGTCCCACATGTGTGTGACTCTTATAACGGCAAAACATCGTCAGCATCGACACCAGTTACTGCTGTGGACCACGATCTCGTGCACTTGTTGCGGTTTGTCTCGTGATGAGAGATGGTGCACCGTCGTCGTCTGCTCCAACCGCACCGCGCCGTCGTAACTTGACTACTCTCACACAAGTTATTGCTCGTTTGGTGCAATAATTTTATCTTTGCTAAGACACGCGTCACCCATTCCGCAAACCAACCTTAAAATACTAATTAATATAGCATAACCATAAGCTGAGAAAATTTAAACGGATATGTTTGGCAGTTTATCAGCGAAGTTGTTTTGATTTTGACTGGAATATGACTTTCTCGATGCACGCGCTCTCCAATTCCTATTAACATAAATCAGACAAGTCAACCGCGACCACCAGGCGCTACTGCAAACATTTGAGATTCCAACCGTCAGAATTAGCTTTATTTATCATGCTTTGGTAGCTTCACACCTACGCGCGAAATTGAATTTCAGGAGTGTTTAGCGAAGGATATGCAACTGCATCGATTCGAATCCCCACGCTGCGGTAGAAATCCATTTAGCACCTTCCTGAACCGGTCGGACGAACGAGGGCGGTAGCATTTTTGCGCCACTCACGTCAGCTTCCAATTTGCTTTATGATGCTGAAAGTTGTTTGCGAAGAAGAAAAAAAAATGACTCCCCGCCGCTAATCAGCATCGACATGAGAGCCCATCAATCAAATCATCTTAGCTCATCGTTGGAGTCAGCCTCAGTGATGATCGACCGCAAACTGTGTGAAATAATTTCCCTAAAAATAAACACCATCCCAGTCCGATCCCGTCGCTACTCCCGCGGACACGGCACTGTTGACAATGGCGAGGTTCATCTCGGGTTCGCGGCTAATCCGGGCGAATTACCTCATAGCAGAGCGCGGATCCCCTCGCTGCGGTGGTGGAGTGACAGCCGCGTATAGAGTCATTGCATTCTCGGACTCAAGAATCTCAAGAGGCATCATCGGGCGCGGCGCGGTTGCATTCCTCAGATGTTCGGCGATGGTGTCTTTCGGTCCGTCTCGTACGAAAACAATGAAAGGCAATATGTTCACACAATAAAAGGCACTCTGGTGAATGAGTGTGAACCAATTTTGAACCAGTTTGAATGATATGCTGCCATTGTACATGTTACAACCATTTTACAACCAAATACAGAGACGAACACACAAAAACACGCATAAATACATAGTTCTATATTTAGCAAAAATTTAACCCACATGCCTATTTTAACTTGAATTGACTTTCAACTTTATATTCTAAGTTTCATAGTTATTATTAAACTGATTTAAATTTTTTATCATATGTATGTATGCCTGAACCGAGAATTGACCTCACCGACTGTGGATTGGAAATCCCACGCCTTTGCTTGTAAAGAGACCAACCAATATTATGAATATTTTGTAACAACAAATTTAAGAGTTTTATTGTCAGTTTAAGATATTTATTTAAATTAGGAGCATAACTGAAGGTTTATTTTATTATATAACACATTTCGAGTCATTTAAACTGACAGTTGTGAAGAATTGGGGACAATCTGATAAGTTTCATAAACCATGTATAATTTTTTTCACATTGGTGTTTCAAAAAATTCTATATTGATTTGGAGTGTCACAAAGGAAACACACAAACAATTGTTTATATTTATTATATCGAATTTTTGAGGTTTCTTATGATTTCTCAGGATTTGATTAAATTCTCACGGTAACGCGTTTTTTTTTCAGATCAATTTACGGTTTCAAATTAAATTACGAATTCTGGTTCATTGAATAATCTTATGTTCCATATATTGCTATTTCAATTTTGCAACGAACTAGGTATTGATATACTCGCAATGAGATTAAGATTATCCGAAAAAGACATAATCTGCCGCTGAGTGGATTCATCCGAGCCTTTTTGTTTTATTGTTTTAGAATTTTGTTTCTATTTTTTCTCTGATGACACGTAGACAGGCATCGAGATGCTTTGTTGGCAAACAGAGCTCACACATGGTGCCGAATACTCCTGAAGCAGCTGACTGACTGACTGAGATACATCTACGAGTTTACGACCAGCCGGGGACCGGGATTGCAACGGAACGGTGCGGTGATGGGCGGTGGGAAAACGGCGACACAAAAACAAACGGTCCCAACGATTATGGTGATGGGTTGGAAATTGAGGGAACATGTTGCTTCCGCTCCTGAGATGTTTGTACAAAGTGTTTGCTAAACGTAGGAGCGAGGACAGCAAATTTGTTAATTAGTTAATAACCTCTAAATGGTGCGATGGGTAGCTTGGAATAGCATTTGACCTTAGTTGATGAAATCGAATTTAAAAAGAAAATCAACTCACACGAGGACAATCAAATTCGTTTGATAATTTTTTGATGGAAGGTGGCCATGAGGTTTACGTTCGACAACCATTTTACTCAACCAGTGAATGAAAGATTTTAGTTTAGTTCTGCATTGAAACCTTTATCTGTATAAATTTATGGCATTGTATTGTATTGAAATCTGACAGTTTTAAATCATTTCAATACAGTATTTGCAAAAAAAATTACTTGTTTTGTGTCAAAATCTTGCACAATTGTATGACTTGTTGCTCTCCAATCTCAATGTGCACAGTCCGAGAGCTCTAGTTTTTTCAATGGTCAATAACAGCGCCGGCAACATCTTTACGATCTATCGGGTTGGAGAGGAAATTATGATGCAATCACTCACCCACTGCAAAGTCAAGAACACCTCTGCATTTGTCACGAATTCGAATCACGTAGCGAAAATTTAATGAAATTTGGGATTAGGTTTTATGGTAAAGGTTCGTCTTGTTTAACGGGTTGTCAATATGAATTGATTATTTATAAGTAGGAACGAACTTTTCTGTTCATCTCCAGAATAGAGGAAACGGTATGGACTACATTTCTAGTTCTAGTGATTGCTAGAACATGAGAAGTATAGGTAAGGATACAAAGTAGGAGGATATAAATGGTTTGGAATTGAACCCACGACATCAGAACGACCGGGGGAACTCAGGAGACTTTCCCTTAGAAATGCTGTAGAATTTTTCCCCTTTGCCACCGGTTCCTAACATTCTCATAAACTTTGCTTACTGTATAGCGCACCCTCTTTCAAAGGTTTCAAACATTCTATTAAGGCATTCGCTCATCCATCGCCGCCAGAATTCGTCCAATGTGTTTTGAATCAGATTCCAACTGCTAAGAACTGCAGGAAAAGCTGGTTTTTTGGCGTAATCCTGTAAGCTGAGAAAGAAGTGGTTTGGCCCCAGTGCACTATGGTTCAGGATACAGTTTTACGCGGAAAGATGCATTTTAATTCCACCACTTAATTGTACCTTGACAGATACGTATTTCGACCTCAACAGTAAGGTCGTCTTCAGTTTCTCGTACACGTCGAGTCAAGACTTCCGAGCCTCTTGAAATGAGGCTTCCAAGCCTCTTGAAAGGAGGCTTCCGAGCCTCTTGAAAGAAGGCTTCCGAGCCTCTTGAAAGGAGGCTTCCGAGTCAACTACGAGACACTGAAGACGACCTTACTGTTGAGGTCGAAATACGTATCTGTCAAGGTACAATTAAGTGGTGGAATTAAAATGCATCTTTCCACGTAAAACTGTATCCTAGACCATAGTGCAAAGATTCGTGTTCAGTAGGGCGGTTCACATTATTTTTTTTTCAAAATTGCGTCTCCCATATGTCTATTAGCCTCTTTTTGATGATTTAGGAGTCCTGACAAAATTTCAGGCAGTTTGAAGATGATTTAGGGGTGGTGCAAAGGAAAGCCTCCTTTCAAGAGGCTCGGAAGCCTCCTTTCAAGAGGCTCGGAAGCATCCTTTCAAGAGGCTCGGAAGCCTCCTTTCAAGAGGCTCGGAAGCCTTCTTTCAAGAGGCCTCAAAGCCTCCTTTCAAGAGGCTCAAGCCTCCTTTCAAGAGGCCCAAGCCTCCTTTCAAGAGGCCTCAAAGCCTCCTTCAAGAGGCCTGGAAGCCTCCTTCAAGAGGCCCCAGCCTCCCTTCAAGAGGCCCAGAGGCCCAGCCTTCAAGAGGCTCAGCCTCCCTTCAAGAGGCCCGGAAGCCTCCTTTCAAGAGGGCTCCGGAAGCCTCCTTCAAGAGGCTCAGCCTCCTTCAAGAGGCTCTGGAAGCCTCCTTTCAAGAGGCCCAGCCTCCTTTCAAGAGGCCTGGAAGCCTCCTTTCAAGAGGCTCAGGAAGCCCTCCTTCAAGAGGCTCAGAAGCCTCCTTCAAGAGGCCTGGAAGCCCTCTCAAGAGGCCCAGCCTCCTTTCAAGAGGCTCAGAAGCCTCCTTTCAAGAGGCCCAGCCTCCTTCAAGAGGCTCAGAAGCCTCCTTTCAAGAGGCTCAAGCCTCCTTTCAAGAGGCCTGGAAGCCTCCTTTCAAGAGGCTCTCAAGCCTCCTTTCAAGAGGCTCAGAAGCCTCCTTTCAAGAGGCTCAGAAGCCTCCTTTCAAGAGGCCCAGAAGCCTCCTTTCAAGAGGCCTCAGAGCCTCCTTTCAAGAGGCTCAGAAGCCTCCTTTCAAGAGGCTCAGAAGCCTCCTTTCAAGAGGCCTGGCTCAGAGCCTCCTTCAAGAGGCTCAGAAGCCTCCTTTCAAGAGGCTCAGGAAGCCTCCTTTCAAGAGGCCTCAGGAAGCCTCCTTTCAAGAGGCTCAGAGCCTCCTTTCAAGAGGCTCAGAAGCCTCCTTTCAAGAGGCTCAGAGCCTCCTTTCAAGAGGCTCAGAAGCCTCCTTTCAAGAGGGCCTCAGAAGCCTCCTTTCAAGAGGCTCAAGCCTCCTTTCAAGAGGCTCAGGAAGCCTCCTTTCAAGAGGCTCAGGCCTCCTTTCAAGAGGCTCAAGCCTCCTTTCAAGAGGCTCAGGAAGCCTCCTTTCAAGAGGCTCAGAAGCCTCCTTTCAAGAGGCTCAGAAGCCTCCTTTCAAGAGGCCTCAGCCTCCTTTCAAGAGGCTCAGAAGCCTCCTTTCAAGAGGCTCAGAGCCTCCTTTCAAGAGGCTCAGAAGCCTCCTTTCAAGAGGCCTCAGGCCTCCTTTCAAGAGGCTCAGAAGCCTCCTTTCAAGAGGCTCAGAAGCCTCCTTTCAAGAGGCTCAGAAGCCTCCTTTCAAGAGGGCCTCAGAAGCCTCCTTTCAAGAGGCTCAGAAGCCTCCTTCAAGAGGCCTGGAAGCCTCCTTTCAAGAGGCTCAGAAGCCTCCTTCAAGAGGCTCAGAAGCCTCCTTCAAGAGGCCTCGGAAGCCTCCTTTCAAGAGGCTGAAGCCTCCTTTCAAGAGGCTCAGAAGCCTCCTTTCAAGAGGCCTGGAAGCCTCCTTCAAGAGGCTCAGAGCCTCCTTTCAAGAGGCCTCAGAGCCTCCCTTTCAAGAGGCTCAGAAGCCTCCTTTCAAGAGGCTCAGAAGCCTCCTTTCAAGAGGCTCAGAAGCCTCCTTCAAGAGGCTCAGGCCTCCTTTCAAGAGGCTCAGAAGCCTCCTTTCAAGAGGCTCAGAAGCCTCCTTTCAAGAGGCTCAGAAGCCTCCTTCAAGAGGCTCAGAAGCCTCCTTTCAAGAGGCTCAGAAGCCTCCTTTCAAGAGGCTCGAGCCTCCTTTCAAGAGGGCCCTCAGAGCCTCCTTCAAGAGGCTCAGAAGCCTCCTTCAAGAGGCTCAGAGCCTCCTTTCAAGAGGCTCAGGCCTCCTTCAAGAGGCTCAGAAGCCTCCTTCAAGAGGCTCAGGCCTCCTTTCAAGAGGCCTCAAAGCCTCCTTCAAGAGGCCTCAGAAGCCTCCTTTCAAGAGGCTCAGAAGCCTCCTTTCAAGAGGCTCAGAAGCCTCCTTTCAAGAGGCTCAGAAGCCTCCTTTCAAGAGGCCTGGAAGCCTCCTTTCAAGAGGCTCAGGCCTCCTTCAAGAGGCTCAGAGCCTCCTTTCAAGAGGCCTCAGAGCCTCCTTCAAGAGGCCTCAGAAGCCTCCTTTCAAGAGGCTCAGGCCTCCTTCAAGAGGCCCAGCCTCCTTTCAAGAGGCCCAGCTCCCTCAAGAGGCCCAGCTCAAGAGGCCCTCTCCTTCAAGAGGCCTCAGAAGCCTCCTTTCAAGAGGCTCAGAAGCCTCCTTTCAAGAGGCTCAGAAGCCTCCTTTCAAGAGGCTCAGGAAGCCTCCTTTCAAGAGGCCTCAAGCCTCCTTCAAGAGGCTCAGCCTCCTTTCAAGAGGCTCAGAAGCCTCCTTCAAGAGGCTCAGGCCTCCTTTCAAGAGGCTCAGGCCTCCTTTCAAGAGGCCTCAGAGCCTCCTTTCAAGAGGCCTCCAAGCCTCCTTTCAAGAGGCTCAGAAGCCTCCCTTCAAGAGGCCTCAGGCCTCCTTTCAAGAGGCCTCAGAAGCCTCCTTTCAAGAGGCTCAGAGCCTCCTTTCAAGAGGCTCAGGCCTCCTTTCAAGAGGCCAGCCTCCTTCAAGAGGCCCAGCCTCCTTCAAGAGGCCCTCGGAAGCCTCCTTTCAAGAGGCTCAGAAGCCTCCTTTCAAGAGGCCTCAGAAGCCTCCTTTCAAGAGGCTCAGAAGCCTCCTTCAAGAGGGCTCAAGCCTCCTTTCAAGAGGCTCAGAAGCCTCCTTTCAAGAGGCCCAGAAGCCTCCTTTCAAGAGGCTCAGGCCTCCTTTCAAGAGGCCCAGCCTCCTTCAAGAGGCCTCAGAGCCTCCTTTCAAGAGGCTCAGAGCCTCCTTTCAAGAGGCTCCGGAAGCCTCCTTTCAAGAGGCTCAAAGCCTCCTTTCAAGAGGCTCAGAAGCCTCCTTTCAAGAGGCTCAGAAGCCTCCTTTCAAGAGGCTCAGGCCTCCTTTCAAGAGGCTCAGAGCCTCCTTTCAAGAGGGCCTCAGAGCCTCCTTTCAAGAGGCTCAGAAGCCTCCTTTCAAGAGGCTCAGAAGCCTCCTTTCAAGAGGCTCAAGCCTCCTTTCAAGAGGCTCAAGCCTCCTTCAAGAGGCTCAGAAGCCTCCTTTCCAAGAGGCTCAGAGCCTCCTTTCAAGAGGCCTCAGAAGCCTCCTTTCAAGAGGCCTGAAGCCTCCTTTCAAGAGGCTCAGAGCCTCCTTCAAGAGGCTCAGAAGCCTCCTTTCAAGAGGGCCTCAGAAGCCTCCTTTCAAGAGGCCCAGAAGCCTCCTTCAAGAGGCTCAAGCCTCCTTTCAAGAGGCCTCAGAAGCCTCCTTTCAAGAGGCCTCGAAGCCTCCTTTCAAGAGGCTCAGAAGCCTCCTTTCAAGAGGCTCAGAGCCTCCTTTCAAGAGGCTCAGAAGCCTCCTTTCAAGAGGCTCAGAAGCCTCCTTCAAGAGGGCCTCAGAAGCCTCCTTTCAAGAGGCCCAGAAGCCTCCTTCAAGAGGCTCAGAAGCCTCCTTTCAAGAGGCTCAGAAGCCTCCTTCAAGAGGCCCGGAAGCCTCCTTTCAAGAGGCTCAGAGCCTCCTTTCAAGAGGCTCAGCCTCCTTTCAAGAGGCTCAAGCCTCCCTTTCAAGAGGCCTCAGAAGCCTCCTTTCAAGAGGCTCAGAAGCCTCCTTTCAAGAGGCTCAAGCCTCCTTTCAAGAGGCCTCAAGCCTCCTTCAAGAGGCTCAGAAGCCTCCTTTCAAGAGGCTCAAGCCTCCTTTCAAGAGGCTCAAGCCTCCTTTCAAGAGGCCTCAGAAGCCTCCTTTCAAGAGGCTCAGAAGCCTCCTTTCAAGAGGCTCAAGCCTCCTTTCAAGAGGCTCAGAAGCCTCCTTTCAAGAGGCCTCAGAAGCCTCCTTCAAGAGGCCTCAAGCCTCCTTTCAAGAGGCTCAGAGCCTCCCTTTCAAGAGAGCCTGGAAGCCTCCCTTTCAAGAGGCTCAGAGCCTCCTTTCAAGAGGCCTGGAAGCCCTTCAAGAGGCCCAGCCTCCTTTCAAGAGGCTCCAGCCTCCTTTCAAGAGGCTCAGCCTCCTTTCAAGAGGCCCGGAAGCCTCCTTTCAAGAGGCCTCAAGCCTCCTTCAAGAGGCCTGGAAGCCTCCTTTCAAGAGGCCCGGAAGCCTCCTTCAAGAGGCCTCAGGCCTCCTTTCAAGAGGCCTGGCCCAGCCTCCTTTCAAGAGGCCTCAGAAGCCTCCTTCAAGAGGCTCAGAAGCCTCCTTTCAAGAGGCCTCAAGCCTCCTTTCAAGAGGCCTGGAAGCCTCCTTTCAAGAGGCTCAGCCTCCTTTCAAGAGGCTCAGAAGCCTCCTTTCAAGAGGCTCAGAAGCCTCCTTTCAAGAGGCTCAGAAGCCTCCTTTCAAGAGGCCTCAGAAGCCTCCTTTCAAGAGGCCCGGAAGCCTCCTTTCAAGAGGCCCAGCCTCCTTCAAGAGGCCTCAAGCCTCCTTTCAAGAGGCCCCAGCCTCCTTCAAGAGGCCTGGAAGCCTCCTTCAAGAGGCCTCAGAAGCCTCCCTTCAAGAGGCTCAGAAGCCTCCTTTCAAGAGGCCTCAGAGCCTCCTTCAAGAGGCTCAGCCTCCTTTCAAGAGGCCTGAAGCCTCCTTCAAGAGGCTCAGAGCCTCCTTTCAAGAGGCCTCAAGCCTCCTTTCAAGAGGCCTGGAAGCCTCCTTTCAAGAGGCCCGGAAGCCTCCTTCAAGAGGCCCGGAAGCCTCCTTCAAGAGGGCCCAGCCTCCTTTCAAGAGGCCCGGAAGCCTCCTTCAAGAGGCCCAGGAAGCCCCTTCAAGAGGCTCAGCCTCCCTTTCAAGAGGCCTGGAAGCCTCCTTTCAAGAGGCCTCGGAAGCCTCCCTTTCAAGAGGCCTCAAGCCTCCTTTCAAGAGGCCCTGGAAGCCCTTCAAGAGGCCCAGCCTCCTTCAAGAAGCCTCAAGAGGCCCCAGCCTCCTCAAGAGGCCTCAAGGCCCAGCCTCCTTTCAAGAGGCCCAGCCTCAGGCTCAAGCCTCCTTCAAGAGGCCCAGCCTCCTTCAAGAGGCTCAGCCTCCTTCAAGAGGCTCAGAAGCCTCCTTTCAAGAGGCCTGGAAGCCTCCTTTCAAGAGGCCCAGCCCCTTCAAGAGCCTCCCTTTCAAGAGGCCTCAGAAGCCTCCTTTCAAGAGGCCTGGAAGCCTCCTTTCAAGAGAGCTCAGGCCTCCTTTCAAGAGGCTCAGAGCCTCCTTTCAAGAGGCTCTGGAAGCCTCCTTTCAAGAGGCCTGGAAGCCTCCTTTCAAGAGGCTCAAGCCTCCTTCAAGAGGCCTCAAGCCTCCTTTCAAGAGGCCTCAAGCCTCCTTCAAGAGGCTGGAAGCCTCCTTTCAAGAGGCTCCAGCCTCCTTCAAGAGGCTCAGAAGCCTCCTTTCAAGAGGCTCAAGCCTCCTTTCAAGAGGCTCAAGCCTCCTTTCAAGAGGCCTCAGAAGCCTCCTTTCAAGAGGCTCAGAAGCTTCCTTTCAAAAGGCTCAGAAGCGTCCTTTCAAGAGGCTCGGAAGCCTCCTTTCAAGAAACTCGGAAGCCTCCTTTCAAGAGGCTCGGAAGCCTCCTTTCAAGAGGCTCAGAAGCCTCCTTTCGTATCAGACGCGGATCCAGATGTTTGGTTTTGTTTTGTACGGTTACGAAATATTCATATCAATTAGTTTGCGATTGAACGTTTTTCATATCGGACACGGGACCGTCGAGAAATTTGAATGTTCGGTTGTGCGCGGTCGGAAAGTAAATCAATTAGTGTGATGATCGTGTTTCGTTTTGGAAGCAGAGTTTTCAAGAAATCCGAGATATTTTGTATTGCTTTATGCGGCCCGCAACGCGTTTTGAATTCGCAATTACTATAATCCCCTTTTGTATATCGCAACACATTCCAAAGTGAATCCAAAATTTGTAATTAACACGATATTCTACCCTAAGAGAATATTGGAGATGCAGAGGTGTACTCGGTTTCTAGTAGCAACGAGAGTCGAACTAATAATCCTGCTTTCCCTATGTGACCGTAAGGACGTGACCGGCGCCGTTATAGACTGAAAATACGTGAGCCTCCAAAACGTCCAATCAAAAGCCTTTGTCGGTACAGTTTCGTAAGTTCTAGTCAATCATGGAGTAGCAAATACCAATTGACGGGCGCATAATGCTCCTGCTCAAATGACTTGTTCGGCCGTATGATCCATTTGGCTAAATGACCCTTTTCTATCAAACGACCATTTCGACCATACGGCATTTTCGGCCAGATTACCTATTCGACCAAAAGTCTTTTTCGATCAAATGGTTCGGCCGAACGACTTTTTCCGTCGATTTTTTGCCTTTTTCGTACAACAAAGTTGTACCGAAAGGCTATAGGATCACTCCAAAATCGAACTTTTTATAGAAGGCTCGGAGACCCATAGTGTTATATACCAATCGACTCAGCTCGACGAAATGAGGTGATGTCTGTATGTATGTATGTATGCATGTATGTTTGTATGTGTGTGTGTACCTAGCATTATCCAATTTGCTTGCAACAGTTTGCATTCGTCGCGGAATCCTTCCTAATTAAAAATTGGTCAAATCAGCCATTGCGTTCCGGAGTTATTGAAAAATCATTATTGTTTCCCCATTATTTCCTTGGAAAAAAAAATCAAAATCGAAATTTTTTTTTCAAGAACTGTGGAAATGCATTTAAATGAACGCAAATAAATGTGAATTGATGGTAATAACTAAATCTATCTCCCTAAAGTCCAATTTTGACCTCTCCTATATGCTTTTTTGTTACTCTTATATGTTTTCTTGTTTTATAATACACGCGAAAGGTACCATCACCGCTAGGTGTATTATTCTGTTTGTTTCAATTAATGGCCACTCTCTTCCTTCACTTCCTGGACTGACCTCCGTTCTTATTAGTCCCCCATTAGAATTGAAAATGTCTTTCAGATTTTTTGTCGAAATTGTCTTAAAAGAAACAATTAACCTGGGTTGATGTAGAAGTTCTTTTAAAAATTATCCCAGGATTTTCTTCTATGGTTCCATAATTTTCTCCTAATGTCATCATACAATTAGGAACAAAGAAAAGAAAACCAATAAAAAAGGATTCTCTAACAGATTCTGCTGATGCTACTCAAAATTCCATGAAGCTCATTTTCGTTTTTAAGAATTTCCAGAAAATATTTCATATATCAAAGTTTGCATTCGTACGCCCGCACATCATTCAAGGCAGCCAAATTTTTGCTAATTATCATTCGTTTTCATCTTTTTTTTACGAGAAAAATTTTATGTTGTGAAAATTAAAACTCATTTTTTCCGAACAAATAGTTCTTTGTACAACATGCATGAAATTTTGAAACTTTGATCATCGATATATTTAAAACAAAGTTGGCAATTGTAACTACGGCCGTGCACACAGCAAGCTTCATAATAGCTTTAAGACTTTTCAATTGTTTTAATTGCAACAGTCTATATTTCTAGAAAATGTAGAAATCAATAATTAATCGAAATCAATTTTTTTTCACAGATCACATTGTTTGAAATTTTTGATTTTAGTTTTTTTCTCCTTATTTGTCACTCCGTTATTTGGTTTTCTTATAAATATCAAACCTATCAAATATTCGGCTAAAAAATGTATAGCAAGATGTACCTCACTATCTCTGAAACTAATTTCGTCACACATGCTACCACTCCCATACTCACTATGGCTCCAATCTTTTTGAGCAAACCAAAATCACGATCGCATTATCACCGTTATCTAAATCACTTTATACAACCTTGTCAAGTACCGGCTTAGTATAGTCCTCATCGTGATACACTCCATTCTGAACAACTTCACAATTATCAATCGACCACACTACTAAACCGGGCCTTCCTGGCCACACTATTGAGATAACATTATTCCAACCAACTGTTTTGAACACCTCATCCCATAATCTCGGCATGGAAATTCCTTTGGAGTACTTATCTTGGTTTCCCAGCGTAGTAGATAAGAGCTGATGGTATTGACATGTCAGTTTTCATTCAGTAAAATAATCCACAGTGTGTACGACTACGCTCGCTAGAATTATTTTTTTTGTAAGGATACTTCTTGGGTTTTACGGCAAAAAAAGCAATGATCGTAATTTTCCGGTAAGCAGTTCCTGCAACGTACGTTCATAGATTACAAGTGTTTGCACCACTATTGTACAGAACAAACACTCCCATTATCCGAACACAATCCTATTGCAGTGACCCAGATAAGAAATCTAATCTGCTAGAAAACAATTCGCACCAAAACAACCCTTTATACTATTCCATGCAAAATCCGTACCACGCTTCTCGCTAACCAAACGAATAAACATTTGCTCAAGTGTTTCACTATTGCGCACCTTCCGCCGACCCACTATCTGATGTCACAACACACTCAGAATCTTCGCACTTCAAACAAAACCGCATTACCTTTGGCTCGCGTTGTCGGTTTTCCGAAATTTCTCGGCTTGGTTTTTTCCCCAACAAAATTCGCCGTGACACGGCTGCACCAATTTATGTCACTCTCACTTTCTTCCCGGTCTTCCACTCCGGGCGGCACGCACTGCTTTCACGATTGTTCGCCCTGTCTTGGTCGTAAATAACCAATCAACCGCGCGCGCGAGCTCGTGCCACTTGCACTTCAGGTACGGCCCGGACGATCCGAACAACCGCAACGGCTCTAAGTTTAGAATTCGTTCGTCGAAGTCGAAGAAAGATTCTGTTCTATCAGCGCTGGCTTTGGGTAGTAGGTGGTAGTAGGTTGCATCCACTCTGGTTGCCGTTCGGAAGCAGACTGCGCGACAACGGTAGGATCAGCGAACCGCGAGACTTTCGCACGCTGACTGACTGATTGGCATCAGAGTCGCACGATGACTAACAAACAGTGAGTGGGGCGGCAAGAGCAATGCCATTTCGCTAGAACCAGAGCACGGGGGATGACGCTGCCCGTCATCGTTCGCACTTGAAGACCACCAGCTATGCACGAATTGTTGCTCGCGGGTGCAGCTAAGTTTTGGGTGGTTTTTCCATTTTGGAATACAAATCCTATTTGAATTGAATGAGTCAATATATTGTTTAAATTGATTAAGGCAATAGCTCACCAAACAATTGTGGGTGAAAAAGAAATGATGTTCCGCCATATTTGGTCAGGATTAGCTCTTCAATCAATTAAACCAATACGATGCAAGGAGCTTATTGTATTTTTGCTTAAAATTGGAATTGATTCTAATGGAGGTTTGTTCTAGTGCCTCAAAAAGAAAATTGGAAGTTCTATGAAGTTAATTAGTACTATGTCCAGAAGGCACCTTTAACATCATTTTCAAAATTTTATATTAAATTATTGATTTTTTTAACACAATTATTGTAAACCCTCTGGAATGTCATCTTCTTTGACCATTTTAGCGTATGAGGCAGAAGTGGTAGCCATACGACCAACAAGCCGGTTACAGCTCCTTCCTTGACCATATTGGAACATAATACACTTTCGGATTTTTGGAAGCATTCGGTAAAATTTATCATTTTTGCAAGTAAGTGGAAAAAGTATCCAAAATTTACCTACTAAATATCTTACAAATTAAACGAAAGCTACATCTTTAGGCAAACAATGATTGTCGACATTTCGATGGCGAATCAAATAATTTAAACTTATGAGAAAATGTTATACACCATGGGTATGTCGTCTTTGGAGACACGAGATCATAATGTAGTGGTGGTTCAGAGGTGGCGGTTTATTTGGGAATTAATTTTCTGTATACATATTTATACTGTCGCTCTTAAACTTACACTTGAGCTGAATTCGGTAATTGAGACAGTCGCAATGGCAAAATTTCGTCAAACATTGAATTTGAACATCACTATTTGTCATTTTTCCGACATGAAAAGTAAGTAAGTAAAATTATGTTCTTTATTAGTCACCAAACACTTCCGAAGAAAATCAAATCCATCACAAAACCGAGTACGTCATCGACTCTCTCTTAAAATGCCGAACCCAGTTTCTATCCTGTGCGATTGACGAGAATGATGTCATTGTTGATACAATCAGGAAAAATGCTGATTTATACGATCCTTGGCTGCGTTCGTTCGCCGATTTGCATACCTTGCTTGACTAAATAAAATATTAGCCGCTATACATTTGCACTCATACGCAATCGTCAAACCGTCATTGCTGGTGTGACTCACATCTTATACGAGTGCATGATTGAGTACTGAAGAATAGCTCTGACCCCGCAATCCGCACAAGTAGTGCACACATTGATTACGTTTCCCAATCTCGATTAATCAGAATAAAGGCAACCAACTGTACCCAAATTGACCAAGGTCGCGCATCCCAAAATCATCGTGGCGTCAAATTAACAACCAATTCAGACGATTTATCACCCTTTACAGAACTGGTGCCATCAATCAAACTTATTGGGTGGTCCGCGCCGAAGCTCCCCTCGAGCACAGCTTACACAAATGTGTGATGCCGCTGATGATAGGAATTTGGTGACAAATTTGTTATTAACCAGATGGTGGCCACCTAACGAGGGGTACAGGCAACCCCTTCCGAAGAGTCAATTAGCCGTTAGGCGTTGCATAATTTATGCTGACAGTGAGAAATGTCGAGATAATGTTTGTGTTATTGTAATCGTTGCGGAAACGGAGACTTGCAAAACACTCAAGACGGAAGTTTGATGGCGGAAGCCCGAAGATAGATAACGTGAAGTGATTAAAACACAAAAATCGTGTTTTATTCAAATTAAATAAAGAAGCGCAAACAAAATTTTGAACTACTTCTGAGCATAATATTTGGTGCCCTATAGGCCTATCTGAGAAATGCGTTGGCTTGTAGCCGAAGTACGTAAGTACGGCATTGATATTGTGACTCATGCTACCAAATGGTCCGCCAGAATATCTATATGAATTTTCACCAACGGTGGGCAATGTATGAATTATAACACCAGTTCAATAAGAGTAAGAAAACATGTGCTTGTGCTTACGATCAAATGGATGTTCCGGATTTTCTAAAGGATCACTGGAAAATGGTTCTCGATAGCGATCCGATGGGAACAAAAAGGCAAGTTGCACACCAACCAAGGTGTATCGATCAGTGGAAGACGATTTGGGGAGAAGAATGGAGACGGACTTTATGTACTGCAGAGGCCACTCTGGCCTTAGTTTGAATAAAAATTAAATGATTTCCATTTTCAGAATGTAACAGCAAATGAACCAGCCTAAGGCTAAAATCCTCCACGGTGTAAAAAAATGGATTATTATCGAAGTTTCATGTACCTCTGATTTTTTTTTCACAGAAAGTTAGACAAGGTCATTAGAAATGAGGTACGGGGTGTTTCAAAATATTTCATCGGCGATTTTTTGAAAAAAGTGATCTAATATACCGTACAAAAAGTCAATTGAAAACCCTACAAAGGATCAATCATTGTAATTAATCCTCGAAATTGAAAATGTACTCATTTGTAGACTTTTTTTTAGTAGAAAACCTATCTTGAAATAGATCTAAATATTTGAAAAATATCAATTTCTGTAATTCAAGCTTTCCGAAACTATGGTTTTATTATTATTATTATTTTGCGTTATTTTCATTTTTTTGTAATTATCATCTTTTTCCAGCCCAAATGTGGTTCTCTATTGAATTTTATACTCACATTTTTTTCTTCCGACATTCGCGCTATGAGACCAGCCCATTGTCAGTCTGCCATATTTTAAAGGGTTCATATTTTCCCCTATATACAGTGTCTCATCATTTGTGGGGTACATACCATTTATTGTACATTACCGAATATTGTTCGCAGCACATTTTGCCTGAAAACCCCAAAACCTTACTGGTCTGCTTCTTATAATTACCACGCTTCATGTCCGAACTAGGCTATTGGATGGAGTTATACACAGCAAATTCCATTTCCGGTTGCATGTTACGTAAGCTATACTGTTGCTACAAGCACAACTGTCTCACATTTGATTGATTCCATATTTGTGTGGGTCATTCATACTTTTTTGAGCAGTAATCTGGTAACCTGTAAAAATCCGTTTCTGCACCCAAGTAATAATTATGGTTTTATAATGTTTTTGAAGATAGCGATTTACTCTTCAGGTGTGCTATGAAACCATTATACATAAGGGAAGATCCATTAATTAAGTAACGCAAAAAATGGGAATTTTCAACCCCCCTCCCCCCTATGTCACACTTTTTGTATGAAACATCTGAAAATTTTGTATGGATCGTCACACTTGGACCAACCCCCCTCCCCCCTCTTAGCGTTACGTAATTTGTGGACGCTCCCTAAATACAACGATGTTACTAGGGATCATTATCCCATTTCACAAGCATTCCAATATGAACTATTTCTTTAACGTCTCCAGTCATCACAATGCTGTAAACACTGACAATGACGTTTCCTATGAAGATTGTCTGCTTTAAATAGGGTTACCTCTGGCATACATAACCAGTTTTAGGTCTTAGCTAGGTCTCGTACAATACAGGTGAAGAAAAAGAACTCAGATGGAAACGAAATTCGTTTTTTATAATTCCTCAATTCTTCGGGTGGACAATTACGGACATGAAATGATAAAAGTAGCCTAGGTTACTTTTAGATTTTTTTTAGCGGAAGATGTTGTGTTCAATACTCGGTGAGAGGCCAAAAAAATTCATGTGGCTCATACGCATGAATTACAAGCAAAATCCATCATCAAAGGAGAAAACATACTGAATCTCATAAAATACGGCGTACTTCAGTGGGCAGGTCATCTAGTACAAATGTCAGAAGATAGAAATGCAAACACAATATTCATCAGAGAACAATATAGATGTCAGAGATAAATTATTGTTTCAGCAAAGATTTCAAAACATAAAAAATAACACTAAATATACTTTAGGAACGCTTGTACTTTAAAAATGTTTTTCAAAATTTGATTTCCGTGTCAAGATAGGTTATCTATATAGATACGAGAAAGGCAAAAAGGCAACAAATGTGTATATAATCAATTTTGAGGGGTAAATTACAATGATTGATCCTTTGTTGGGTTATCAATTGACTTTTTGTACGGTATATTAGAGAAGAAAACAATAAAAATCACTTTTTTCAAAAAATCGCCGATGAAATATTTTAAAACACCCCGTACCTCATTTCTAATGACCTTGCTCAACTTTCTGTGAAAAAAAATCAGAGGTACATGAAACTACGATAATAATCCATTTTTTTACACCGTGCTCACTAATAAAGATTTAAATAAAAAAAAGCAAATGGTGCTTTGCGATGAATTTTATTAATTTAACATTTAACAGATGTCCCGAATCTTCCGGAGGGTCACGGTAAACATGTATAAGGCACAATATTAAACCCATAATTAGAATATAAAAACAAATGCATCTAGAAAAATCCTCAGAATATAAAAACAAACGCATCTAAAAAATCCTGGTGCTTCATGATGAAATTTATAAATTTGCTATTTTTGGGATCCTCCTGATCTTCTGGTGGAGGTGTGCGTCGCGAAAAAATAAAATTCCGAAAATATTCCAGTTCAAATCCTGAGTGAATTTTCGTAACATTTAGAAGATCTTTCCGTGAAATTTCAGGAGAATTAAAGTGCACATTCCTGAAAGTTTTCCAAGGTAATTATGAAAAAAAAATCCTTTTAAAAACATCCGTGCATATTTTGTACAACTTCTTGTGGAAACTCTAATGAATTTCCTTTGAGTATTTCATTGATTTTCCTGTGAAAAATCTAAAGGATTTTCTATTGAAATCCAAAGAATTCCACTTTGAAAACAAATTTTTGGCCAGAGCCGAAAGATGTTTGGTCGTTTATGCCATTTGGCCGAACAAATCATAAGACCGAAACACGTTTGCCCGTTTGGCTGATAATGTCGTTCGGCCTAATAGGACATCTGGCTGTAAATGTCGTCGAATAGGTCATTTGGCCGAAATAGTTATACGGCCGAATGTGTAGATTGGCCAAACTGCTTATATTGCCCTAAAATTCGTTTGACCCAACAGGAGAAGCTCTTTTGGCAGAAAGGGCCATTTATCCGAACGAGTTGACATTTTTGGCCATATTAGCTATTCAACAAATGACATTTTCAGCCATAAAAAATCACTTTCGGCCAAACGACCTTTTCTGCCAAACGCCATTTTGGCCAAAGCTAGGCCGTGTAACCACTTCGCTTGCAGTTAAATGACAATTTCGGTCAAATAGGTTTCATTCTTTCAACCGCTCCGCCCTAATGAAAGTCGGCTAGATGACTCTCGCCTAAACATGTTTATCGGCCATGTGGAATTTGAAAAAAAAACGCTATCCACAGCTATCTATCGGCCGTATGATCCGTTCGGCAGAATGACATTTTCGGCCAAATAACCCTCCCTGCCAAACTGGAAATGGAATTTTTGTCCACAAGGCCTATTCGGTCAAACGACCATTTCGGTCAAACGACCTGCTTTTTCGGCCAAATCACCAGCTCAATCATACCGCCTAATCGTTTTGGCCCTATTAACCGTTTCGGCCAGATGAAGTTTGACTTAATGGCTTTCAACTTAACGTGTATGCGGCCAAATGGCATTCGGTAGACTGGCGTTCCACCAAATGACTTTTGATTTTTTTTTCAAAAAACATCTCGTGGAATTTCCGTAGAATGAATTAAGGATAATGAAATTCCCGTAGATTTGTTCTTAAAAATTCTAAAGAATTTCTTGTGAAAACTTCAAAGAATTTTCCGTAAATACTCCTTAAAGTTTTCCGTAGATATTTAGAAAAAATTTCTGGGGAGATTCTGAAGAATATTCGTTGGAAATTCGGAAGAAATTTCAACGGAAATTCTGAAAAAAATTCAGTGAAAATTAAAAAAAAAATTACCCTAGAAATTCCCATTTGTCTGTGGAAATTCCATACAATCTGCCTTGGGAATTCCAAAGAAATTCTAAGGATTTTCATGAGAAAATTTAAGAGTAATTCCCGTTAAAACTTCAGAGTATTTCCCGTTGCAAATTTGGAAAACTTGGAAGAATTTCCAGAGAATTAGATTTTTCAGGAGAAATTGAAAAGATTCTTCCGTTAATGTCTAAAATTTTTTTTGACTTAGGACTACGTCTGTGTTTTCTATATTGGGGTACACTTTACGATTGCGAAAATCGGGGACCGTCACAAAATTATGATAGACTTCAAACTTTAGTATCTAAGCCGTTTCTAGATGGATTTTCAATTTTTTTGGACCATTCGATCAAGGATGAGTCAACGCTTCTTCGTTTTTATTTGAAAATGCTGATTTTTAACTATTTATTTTTGATAATTGATAAAAAGTTTGGAAATAGGTCAACGAACCAATCACGTACATGCATCACTAGCACAGACATCAAAAATCAACCACTTGTAGGTGTGGATCTAATCCTCACTTTGAACAAGGTTTCAAGCAGAGCAGACGCATCAAAGCAATCGCTGCGGAGCGGACACAGCAGCACGGAGGCGCCAATAACATTTTCAAAGGAAATCCATCGCATTGGTGGTGCTCGATGTGTTGCTGCAGATCATTCAACCTCAACGAACCAGCATTTCATATGAAGAAAAACGGTCCGTTATCTGCGGAATCCCGATCGAAATGGCTCGCGCGCGCCGAAAAGCAGCTTTCTTATATCTAATGAAATAATTCCATTAGCCTCGCCCCTTCGTTAATCGTTATGAGTGCACATTATATTTACACCCATATCAGATCACAAAGGGGCGGGGCTAACGGGCTTAATTTATTAAATACAAAAAAGCTGCTATTCGGCGCGCGCTAGTGGCGCTCGCTAGGGATTCCAGTTCGAGACAGCAACACGTACGGACGTGTTTTTTGCTCGCGCATTTTTTCGAAGTGTTTCTCGTTCTTTCGTTGTTTACGTTTTCGCTTGTCGCGTTGGCGTTATTTTCTCCCGGACCCGTCATGGGAGACTCGGTGGCCGATTCGGTCGCGGAAAAAGTGCCTAAGCGCACTGCTTTTGGCGGCGCGGGTAACCCTCGGCAAGCAACTTTTACAGAGCAACGTGTTCTCGCCTTTGCAGCTTGATGACGCCGGCAATCCGCCGAAAAAGAGAAAGAAGCAGCAATCGCAGCTGCCGCAGGTGCAACCGGAGCGGAAGGAGAAGTGCCCGCCCGTGTTTGTGAAGGGCGATCCGCCGGATTTACGCCCAAAATTCGCCAGCTGATCGCTAAGGGGCTGAAATGTACTTTTCGGCTCTGCAGCGAGGGCGTGAAAGTGATGCCGGCGAACAGGGACCATCATCAATCCGTCGTGGAGTTCCTCGAGGTCCACAAGTATGAGTACTACACTCATGACCACCCCGGCACGAAGCCGCTCAAGGCTTTGCTGCGAGGACTTCACGACATGAAGGAGGAAGAGCTCCAAGCAGAGCTTGAAAGTTGCGGACTGAAGCCAGTAGCCGTCCACAAGATCGCTCGTCACGACAAGGCGAGGAAATATCGCGACCAGCTTTACCTGATCCATCTGGAGCACGGCTCCACTACCTGGAAGGACCTGAAGCTGGTTGGCGTTATAAATTACACCGTCGTTGACTGGGAGAGATATCGGCCAGTGCACCGCGATGTCACGCAATGCACCAACTGCTTCAATTTCGGGCACGGCACCAGAAACTGCCGCATGAAGCCGCGCTGCAACAAGTGTGGCGAACCCCATCCGACTGACGAGTGCGACAAAATGGAGGTGGCCGATCCCAAGTGCGCCAACTGTGGCGACAAACATCGGGCCACCACAAAGGGCTGCCCAAAGCGAGCCGAGTTCCTGGAAATCCGGAAGAAGGCTTCCACCAGGACCATTCCGAAGAAGAACCGTGTTCCTGTAATCAACGAGGTGAACTTTCCAGCTATCCCGGCTCCCCGTCGTGTGATTCCAATACTCCCACCGCTACAGCCGCACAAGCGACTGGCAGCGGCAGCTGCATCGGTCCAAGCTCCAGCATCGTCGGCACCATCCACCAGCGAATGGCCCCGCTTCCTCCTCCTGGGTTCCGTCGGCAGTCGGAGAACGAAGCCGTCCCACCGGAAGAATCTGCCCGCTGTACACTCCGGAGCAACTGATGCCGATCTTCGCGCAGCTCGCCACTCGACTGCGCGGCTGCAAAACCCGATTCGACCAGGTCTTCACACTTGGCATGTTCATCATTGAAAATGGCTGCTAGGGTGGGCCTGGTCAACTGGAACGCTTGCTCGCTAAAGAGCAAAACAATCGAGCTGAAGGATTTCCTTGAGGAGAAGGAAATAGACGTGGCGTTCATCACCGAAACGCACCTAAAACCGGAGGTGAACGTCAACATCCCGGACTTCCGCATCGTGCGACTCGACCGGCCGACCAGGGGTGGTGGTGTGGCCATCGCTCTTCGCTACAACATCAATTGTCGTCTGCTCCCAAGCTTCCAGCTCAGTGTCATCGAGGCCATCGGTGTCGAAGTGACTACTTCCGTCGGCACAATCGCGCTCATCGCGGCGTACTGTCCAACGCAAGCCAAAGCCGGCGATGGATCATCGGCTGCCCTTCGGAGGGACATCGTCAAGCTGACGCGGAGGCAAGGCCAGTATATCATTGCCGGCGACTTGAATGCCAAACATCAAGCCTGGGGCAACAGTCGCGGCAATCGAAACGGCACCATCTGGAGCAACGACATGGAGGAAGGCCACTACACGATCCTGAGCCCGGATTCCCCACTCGGCTGAGTCGGTCCGGTGCCCACGCAACGCTCGACCTCTACGTAACAAACCTGAGTGACCACGTCTCGCAGCCGGTTGTATACCAGGAGCTCAGTTCGGATCACTATCCGGTGGTGGCGGAACTGGGCTCCTCGGTCAATCGGCACCAGCAGTTACGGCGGAACTACCACCGAGTGAACTGGCAGCGTTTCCAGCAGTGCGTCGATAACACCGTCGACTACGAGGTGCGTCCGGAGACGCCGGAAAGTATCGACCGCCAGCTGTGCGCTATCGAGGAGGCGATCACGGCGGCCCGAGAGCAACACGTACCGACGGCTCGGCAGGTAAGCAACTCCTTAAACATCGATACACTCACCAAAGATTTGATTCGATTGCGGAATGTCACTCGCAGGCAGTTTCAGCGTACTGGACTGCCTGAGCTTAAGGCACGCTGCAATCGAATCACAAAAATTGTCAAGGCCAGAATGGTGGACCTCAAAAATAACGACTTCTCGAATAAGATCCGCACTCTCCCAGATTATGCTAAGCCGTTCTGGAAAATGACCAAAATTCTAAAATCCAAGCCTCGGCCCATTCCACCTTTGATCCCACTAGACAATAATGGCTCTAAGGATCGCTTGATAACTTCTGCAGAGAAGGTCGCTGAAATAGGTCGTCACTTCGTCAGCTCACACAATCTTGGACAGAACATCGTCAGTCCACACGAAGCAGCCGTCAACGAGCATGCTAACAACATCCATTTGATTCCCAACGACTTCTCGGAGGAGTTGGAGATCTTAGCTGACGAATTGACGGCCTATATCAAATCGTCGAAGAACATGAAGGCCCCAGGCTTCGACAGCATCCTGAATCTCGAGCTCAAACACATGAGTGCTCCGTTCTTTGAGCACCTCTCGCTGATCTTTAATCAGTGTCTCCGGCTTAGCTACTTCCCATCGTCCTGGAAGTCAGCGAAAGTCATCCCCATCCGGAAGCCTGAGAAGGATCCTTCCTCTCCAAAAGTTATCGACCCATCAGCCTTCTCTCAGGGTTATCCAAGCTATTCGAAAAGCTATTCATCATCGGTTACTTGAGTCTGCCGAAAATCTCAACATCTTGCTCGAGGAACAGTTTGGTTTCCGACGCGGTCGGTCAACTGTACACCAACTGACCTGAGTTACCAACGTCCTCAGACGGAACAAGTTTGTCTCTGAAAACATCCGCCATGGCGCTTACTCGATGTCGAGAAGGCATTTGACATTGTATGGCATGATGGCCTGGTGTACAAACTACAACGCTACAATCTTCCCAGATACCTGGTGAAAATCATCAACAATTACCTGTCGGCAAGGACATTCCGGGTCTCAATCAGCGGAGCGAGTTCCAAAGCGCACAACATCGTCGCAAGCGTCCTCAGGGCAGTATTCTCGGGCCCCTGCTTTTCAACCGGTTCTCCTCCGACATGCCAGAACCTCCAGTAGGCTGTATTCTTTCTCTGATCGCATATGATACCTCCATCGTCTACAACGGTGGAGTGATCAGAGCGATAGTGGCAAAACTCCAACGAAGCCTGGATGCCCTGACAGAGTACCTCACCAGCTGGAAGATCTGTATCGACGCGGCGAAGACTCAGGTCATCATTTTCCCCACTCCAAATCCCTAAACTTGTTCCGCCTGGGGACTGTAAAATCATCCTCAATGGCACGACTGTGGAATGGGCCAATGAGGCCGACTACCTAAGCTTGACCCTCGACAGCAAGCTTATTTTCAGGCAGCAGGTTGACAAAACGGTGACAAAGTGTAACGTCTTGTTGAAACTACTGTCCCTTTGATCAACCGCCGGTCGTCATTGTCCCTGAAAAATAAGCTTGCTGTCTACAAGCAAATCATCCTCCCTGTGATCGAATATGGCATGCCGGTCTGGGAGAGCTGCGCTAAAACCCACCACCTCAAACTTCAACGGGTCCAAAACAAATTCCTGAGGATGATCCTCAACACCCCTCCCAGGACAAGAACATCCGAGGTCCACCGTCTGGCCGGAATAAAAACCTTACATGAACGCTTTGGTGAGTGTAAAGAAAAGTTTAGGGTCCGTTGCTTGCACTCGGACCAACAAGCGCTTAGGGCGCTAGTTCCAATCTAGGTTATCAAATTTTTATTGTAAATATTAGTGTACATAGTAGTTAGGTTATCAAATTTTAAAAAACACTAGCGCCTCCTGAAGGCCGTCATGATACATTATATTTTAAAAATTAAGTCAAACATTATAATCATAATAATAACAATAATTGGAATTGAAGTTGGAGGGCCAACCGGCCGATCACTGTACATGTTAAAATTAATTGTAGAACAAAAAATGTTTTAAATAAAGAAGAATTTTACTACTACTACTGCGCGCTAGTGGCGGTCGGACAGTTGCAAAGCAAGGTGTCGACAAGCGATTGGATGCAGTTAGTTAAGAAAATTAGTCGAGTAAAGTACGAGACACTGAAGACGGCCTTACTGTTGAGGTCGAAATACGTATCTGTCTAGATACAATTAAGTGGTGGAATTCAATGGGATGGTATAAACTCGTCTTATGACAGGTGCAGTTAGTTATTGGAATGGGAATTGGGAAAATAAAATTGATTCTTCTCAGGACCAACATTTTATGAAAAGAAAGAGTTAATTGCGAAAATGGACTGTTTCGGTGGCATTGGGTTTGGCGTGGTAGCTTGGTTGCTCTTAGTGATTCCATCCATTAAAATTTACTGCATCATCTCCCTCCGACGCGCTATCAAATTCGCTTATTTACTATTTACGATTGAGTTTTGCACTTTGAAGAAAGTTTATTTCGGATAGTCGGATCAACCTTTTTTGTATAAAATGGTGGCTTTTGTATAATATCAATGAAGACGCCACCTCAGTGGAAACTATTAACAGCAACCACCCATCGGTGAACGTCGCTCGGACAGACAGATGCCAAGAGATAATGTTTTGTAATTCCTCGCAACAATAGGGAAAGGTGGGTAGACTTGATCCCCGGGGAGACTTGATCACCCCCTGTTTTATCGAGAACTAAAGTAGTTTTGTTCTAGCGTATTTTTTAGTACAGATCCTCTAGACAAATGACCTTTATGTGGCGAGTTATTTTTTGGATTGACAAACTAATTTATTCTGCAGGGCGGTTTGTATGTTTTCACCTTCCAAAAGATTTTTTTATAGGCCACGCAAAATTTGAACAACTTTTTATAACAATGACCAAATGGTTTCATTTTTTCACAGCACAAAGCCATAAATATGCTTAATGAACTGTACTGATGAAAATGTCAACATTCCATTAAAATTTTAGGATATTTGGATTTGAAGTTATTGCCTCCATATGGGGACACTTGATCCCCCATTATTCACCCATACAAAAATTTGGCGAAAAAATTCGAAAAAATATAAATCTGTTCTCAGGCTTCTATTTTTTGTACATTTGACAGATTTGATGAAGGATTGGCAGGAAAAAATATTTATTGCGTAGATATCGTAGAAAGGGGATCAATTCTCCCCAAATTTTAAAATTGCATGTGCTGTCGAATTCAATAACAAAAATCGTTCATGTATACGCACAGCAATTCGAAAATCACGCGTATTTTGAAGGAAAAATATTTAAAAAATCTGAGGGCACTTTCTAATTTTATCAAAGCAAGTTATTGGAGAGGGATCAATTTCCCCCGAATATTTTGAAAGTCGATTTTTGACAGCAATCCAAAAAATCGATTGTGTATCAATAACAACAATAATTTAAGGACTGTCATACATCAGTAATGTTAAATACTATATTTCTTAGAGAGTCTGTGTGGAAATCGCGTATGTTTATCTATTTTTGGCTGTGATACATCGAAAATCAGAAAAGGGGATCAAGTCTACCCAGTCTCCCCTACGCATCTTAGATAACCAAAGTCTCATAACCACATTCAGAATCTTGCGAAAAAATTCATAGAATTTTCAGAATCTGTCATTCTCGGAACGGTCCGTTGTCTGCGGAATACCGATCAAAATGGCTCGCGCGCGTCGAAAAGCAGCTTTAATATATCTAATGAAGTAATTCCATTAGCCCTGCCCCTTCGTTAATCGTTATGAGTGCACATTATATTTACACCTATATCAGATCACAAAGGGGCGGAGCTAACGGGCTTCATTTATTGAATACAAGAAAGCTGCTTTCCAGCGCGCGTGAGTCATTTTGATCGGGATTTCGCAGAGAGCGGTTGAACAAGATTTTACGCAGAGCGGACGCAGCGGAGCGAACACAGCAGCACGAAGGCGCTCTGGTAGCATTTTCAAAGGAAAATCATCGAATTGGTGGTGGAAGTCTGCGTTGGTGGTCGTCATTCAACCTCAAAAACAAATCAAAATCTATTTGACTGCTACTGACGCCATCCATTTGAACAAACTCATTGCATCATCTCCCTCCGAAGCGCGGTTGTGCTACCAAAGGGCAACTTTCTGTCGTCGCAAACGATGGTAACCCGGAAAAAATCGATATCATTTCTAATTTCTAATAACGAAACAAAACCAAAGAATCTTGTCAGAAAATTTCACTTTCCGTTGACGACGGCCAAATCGATGAAGGCGCCTTCTTAGTGGAAAATGTCGTTTAGCTGCCTTAGTTTTTCAAATGGCGCATTATTAAAAACAATCAATTTTTCCAAAATCGTCTTTGCCGTTTAAACAGCCCAATAGTCTGTTTGTCTGGGTAAACAATTTTCCCAACGAACAAAACCTCTTCTTGGATAAATAGTTTAAGTCCTGAAAAGGACTGTTTGTTATTTATTCTTGAAGTCCCGCTCGCTTTGCCACTAGCGCTATAGAAAACGATGCATGTATGCTTCCATCGCGTGCGGAAGTCGAACGTTGCAAATTAATATATTTATATTTGGTTCCGCGCCACCTCCGATTCTGCTTATTTTTCCTTTATTCCGGACATTTTTGAGCATAATGCCTTCTAGGATTCTGATGATATCCACTGAAAGATAGAAGAGTGGCTTCAGTGGCGATGCGGCCGATGCGTCGTTCCTTTTCCATGGCTGGTTCATCCAATTGGGAGCTATTTTCAGTTTCTTGATTCGTTTGACCTCCGAGCAGTTTGCTCAATGCTAATAAATTTACACAAATTATGATGAAAAATACCCTCCATTTCGTATAGCTACGTAGTCCTACGTCACCTTTGCGTTCAACCCGATTGGGCTGCACCTTTGAGTTTTTGGCTGGTGTTAGGTGCTGCCTCAAGCAGATTTTTAAAGCAGATTTCATAAAATGGAAAATGTGCTTCAATTCCAGCTGTCAATGCAATGGTGCTCTTCTATTTTCTCTAAGTTCTTTACTGACTATAAATTGATAATGAACACTTAAAGAACCAAAAGAAATGAAAACAGCATCTAGCTCTTTGACATACTACGAAAAGAGTACATAAGTTTTTCTTTTCATTCATGCAAAATTCTAAATGAAAATATTCTTCGACAGAGCATATCATTATGTAATGAATACAATTTGATAGCCAAATCATTATTGTCTAAAAACAAATTCCGGATTGTCAATAAAATTTGATGATTTCTTATTACCTGTTAATTCATGTGATGACTTCCATTCAATCAAGTCTCTTATAAAATGCTATGATGTTTTGTGTCAAATATACTGTTATCTGGATTATGATAATAGCTAAGTAATGACGGCTTTAGCAGAGTTTGTTCTACTATTGAAACGTAAATTTTGTACGATCTCAAATTTGTTCATGAAGCTACTCATTAACGTAAAACTAACGCAGCATTTTACGTTAAATTAACGTAAAGCGTTAACGTTATAGTTGATTAACGTGTTACCAACATTAACGGAAAAATAGTTAATCGTTGGAATTAACGTTAACGGATTAATGAAACGGTGTTAATCGTTGATTAACGTTGACAACCCTGACCTCTTTCTTACTAGCTTCTAAGATTTCATGCAAACGTAGGTATATTTGTTATTCCTACAGATTCCAATAAACTCTTAGAAGCTTTCAGAATTCCTCTTACTATAGGCCTGCTACCAGACATTCGGATATGCTACAATCATCATAAACTGCTTCATATTCGCATATTTCTACGATTGTTCTATCATATTCTTGTCTAGTTTCTCAACTTTTGGATGAGCTCAGCAGTCTAGTGACTACCGCTGTCTGACTACCTGTCTTAAAGACAGGATGTCTGGCATAGACTACTGAACTTTTCTAAGTAAATCTTTGATCTATATTTCTGTTCATCTACCTTACCGAGTTAACGAAATCTTTTTCCCGTGGTATTGTTGGGATGCAGTGGCTTTCTCGGTCTCTAGAAGCAACAATAACTACACACTAACATTCCTCTCCTTTCCAAATGACTGGAGCCGTAGGTAGTAAATACCAACCTTCATTCATATGGATCGTAGATCAATTTACACCAGTTCTAACCAGTCACGGAGAAGCAACCATTGACAAGTCCGCCAGTCTTAGCTAAGTTAAGCTAAGCTATATCCTTGTTTAGATATTCAACTTTTGCTTAATTCATAGTCAGCCTAGTCTGCCTCCCTAAACTAGCAGAAATAATTACGTACTTCCAGAAAGTTTTCTACAATTTTATGGAAGAGCATATTCTATTAGAAACCTCAAGACTTCTTGGAAATCTCAATACATTATTGAGCTCTTTTGGGAATGAAAAGAATTCCTCATAGACTCTGAGAAGCCTTTCGAAATAGATTTCTCCTTTACAATCCCTGGAAACCTTCACGATTGTCAGATTAACCCCTGATAAAAATTTAAACCTCTTATCCACTTTGAAATATTTTAATGATATTTTTGTGGATTTAGAAATTGGAATTGTTTTGATAGTATTAGATCTTTTAATTATCCATATGGTATGTTCTCACCATAATCATGGGTAGGACAATGCTTCGACTGTCCTACTCAGCTATTTTCATGCGTAGGACATGTCCTACTTGTCCCACCCACTCCTGGCGTCACTGGTATGTATAATATTTTGTGGGGCCCAGGAAACTGCTCCCCGAATAACCCTACAATTTTTTTCTTGTGCATTGTCACAAATCCTTTGTTGCGGGTGGCATTGATAAGGTGATCTTGATTGAACAATAGGATTCGCAACTATAGAAACGTGCTAATTTTCTCCACTAGGGGAACTGGGGGTAGGACGCCCACGTTAAGGAAAATGCCATTTTTATCAATGAAAACCACCATTTCAGCCAGTTTTCATCAGCGCATACTGAAGAACAGCATATCTGCGACTGACTACCGATAACAGATATCTAATTGTCCATTTTATTGCACAGAAATTTGATTTTTAAAAAGCACCTGAAAAAAATGATTTTGAAACCATGCGGGTGAGATGCGCCAGTGGATGGGTTAAAACGCGCATGTGCTTATCGTACTGATTTTCATTTTAATTGCCTACATTAAGGCAATTAACCGAATGTTTCAGCTGTTTCGGTCATACGAAATGAGCATGGGCGTAATGCCCCACACCGACCTCAGAAGTTTGAAGGCCCATAAAATCGTTTTAAAACCATTTTTGACGACGATTTCGTGTGGAACATAAAGAACACGAGTAAGCAGCATGGCTCATGGCTCAATTATTAATTTATCAATGTATAACAGCGACAGAAAGACTAAATTCCACCGAGCTAGAATTGCATCAAAACAAGCAAAAATCGTTTTTTCGAGTTTTTCATGTATAACTAGAGAAAAATCATGAAATGTATGTATCCAATGGCAATATTTTTCATTGCTTTATCGTATAGACTATTGAAAATAATCAAAATGGGGATATTTAACCTTATTCAGGGGTGGCGCGTTTTAACCCCTATGGGCGTGCTACCCCCACTTCCCCTATTGGATCTTTCACTCTAACTCTTCAACAGCATGACGGTATGGCAGATAACCGTCTATCCAAAGATAACCGTTCTTCGGGTGTGCAACTTCAAACATTTGTATTACTTGAACATAATTTCATGAATCCATCACATCGATCTTCGTAATGAAATTATTATTCAGAGATATTAAGATAAGGTCCCGGAGGTGAGCCAAGCCTCTTTAATAAAGATTAAGAAAGCACAAACTTAGGATTTTTAAGCGCAAACTACACACTTCTTTCGCAGGAATCTCATCAATTCAGGATATTCCCAAAAAACATTGGAAGCTAATAGAACACTTATTCAACCAAAAATAAACTTCTTCAGCTAAAAAACTAGCTTACCCAGCCTAAATTGTTTGTTGGGTATTGCTGAAATTCGCACAGACAAAGAGCGTCAATTACCTGTAAAGATAAGAAAAACAAGATATTAGAGAAATTGAATAAAGCAATTGATGTTAAATCAACATGCTTAAAAATGAAAAAAGATGGATTTACACAATCATACGCTGAGTATAATCCATCACGAATTCCCAGAATCTATAAAAAAAACAACCGATTGCGATGATAAGCGCATTACCAGTCATTTTTGAGCCCTCGCAACCTATCAGCCATCATCACCAACCGCGTGCATTCCGCTTCTTCGAAGCAACGCAATCAATCAAACGGAGAGGAAAAGTGCAACCAAACGACTCCAACGAAACGACCGATGTGACGCGGGGAAGTGATCGTCACTTTGCACAAAACTCGCTGAAAATGACTGACTGAGTAAATGAATTCATCTTGTTCGCAGTCCTTGTCCGTGTTTAGTGACACCGGTTAATGGGCAGCAATAAAAGTGTGGAATTTCGGTTCGGTTGATCCGGGATGTGAGGTGATGATAAAGCCATCTCCTTGTCGCGCCGTAAACTTGTCAAAATCTGCAATCTATACGATGGAGTAACCTTCAAGATTTTCGATCCCGACTGTGTGTCAGACGTCTTACTCACCAACTCAGATTTGCGGAATCAATCGAGTATGGGTGCTTAATGTATGCAGATTTTTGCCACCTCACAAAGATATTGTGTGTGATCCAATTAGCAAAGCGCGCAAGCCTGCACCTTCAACTCGGCTTGGATACCGTGCCGATCCCATTTCGAATCGTCACACATTCCTGACAAATTGCTTCCATCTGGAAATTCGACGGAGACACCGGTTGCCAACTCCTGATGGCTAATCCTATTGTGATTGGATAATAGTGCCAATGGGCCACTAGAATTGTTCGATTTCCAGGCACGAATTGATCTTGATTCCAGCTGAACAAACAAACAAACGCGCGAAAAATTCCATAAATTTATATAATACCGCAAAGAGGTTCGCGCAACAAAAGGGTGGAACGCGCGCGACACACAGCAACTCGCCAACGCAAAACGTCTAGCGATCGGTTGATTATGCAAAAATCCAATAAAGGTGACCGTACCTTTCTGTTCCTGTAAGTTGCAATCCAACCTGTGCCGACCGGGCGGTGGTAGGTATAGTGTTGGCGTTGCCGTCATCGGCATCACCCATTGGTTCAAATTTACCTTCCGAGATTCAGATCGACTCAGATCGATAAGTTTCTGTGAAATAAATTGACGCAATTACGTGCTGATGGCCTGGAAGTGCCTGGGCTGCTGCCGGCAGCCGGACAGCAATAAATTGGGACTCGTGTTTATTGTCATGTTTGGTCATTTCCGATCGGGAGTGTTTTCGGTGCGAGTGCGAGAGAAAAATTGATCCAGTAATGGACCGGGGTCGGGGTGGATGACTGTCGCGCGATCGAGTGCCAAACCGCTAAATGTCAATGGTGAAATAAATATGTTTGCAGTGTGGGGCACATGTACCGGGTACAATATACTGATATTTTATAGGAGCTTTATCTGGTGGTTGATCGTTACTTTTAAGGTCTTGGCTGGTCGCCGGAGTTCAGTCCGAACGAACGCACTGCATCCGATGGAAAGGTATCGCATTTGCATGTGAGGTAAATTGATTCGAGCTAATGGGGAGTTTGATTGTACCGTGAATGCTGGCTCACTGCTGTGGGTTTCGTATAGGTTATAGAGCAGATAATTCGATGAGTGTATATGTTCCTATTTTTGTTATTACGGATTGATGCTTAGCAATTTATGAAACTCACAATAATCTATGTCAGTGTTTTCAATATCGGGATGCACATATCGATTGCAAAAGCATATGATATACTTTGAACGTTAATATCTCTGCACTTTCCCGATTAATTTTCAACTTTATTCAATCAATGGATCGAGGAATAGTCAATGCCAAAAATATATTTTTTAAATTATTAATCATCGATAACATTAAAAAGTTTGAAAATAGTAAACCAATCACTTCCGTTCGTGCATCGCAAGCACAGACATCAAAATTGATCTTTTCGAAGAAGATTTTGCGAAAAGCAGACACAGCAGTGCATTCAGGAAAACTCCGTTAGCGGTCGCAACGGAGTACCATCAGCATCGGTAGTGGTGTCGGGGTAATTGCTGCTGAAGATTCAATCTCAACGATGGCGTCTGCGTGTGGTCGGCCAAGTAAAAAGTTCTTGCGAGTTTCGGACTAATGGTTGGTTACTGTTGAGTAAGTGATTGGAAAGACGTATTATTAAAAGTAAATCGTTTTTTTGCAGGGTCTAAAATTTACAAAAGAAAAAATAGAGTGAGAGTAAGTCGGATAGGAAATATTTCTGAAGAATCACAATCAGAGTGGACTTAATAAAGGCGCCATTTGTTATTTGTGCCAAATAATATTGGATGGTGATTTTTCAGAAATCCGTGTTCGTGCAATAGCTGCCATAGCTGGTCCTGATCGATTGTATCATATGCGGCTTTGAAGTCTATGAATAGATGATGTGTGGGTACGCTGTATTCGCGGCATTTCGCTGCCTGGTACTGCCCCACGAACTTCCTTACAATTGGTGCTAGTCGACGGCTTAAAATTTGGGAGAGTACCTTGGATAAATACCATCCATGCGAATCAATTTTCGCAGCATCCCCGTCCGAAAAGAGCTTGCGCTGCTGCAGACGCCAAGCGATTAGAATTTGCACTTTGAAGAAGTAAAGAAGAAGAAGGAGAAAAAGAGGCCCTGGGTATGTACGAAAGCTTTGGCAACAAACGAACGAAAGATGGAGCAAGCAAGCCGATGCCAAGCGATTATAATTGGGCACTTTGAAGAGGTAAAAGAAAAAAATAAGAAGGAGAAGAGGAGGCCCTGGTGATGGACGAAAGCACTGCGTTCCAAAGTCGTCACTAAGCAAGTCGGCTCCCAGTGAATGAATGAGGACGTAGCTCCACCTAAAACGGCACTTTTCTGAACACGATCTATTCTAATACATTGTTTTGCAACGTCTCCCTGCAAGGAGTGCATGGGCTGCTACCGACAAATAATTTCGCCCGTCACCAAGTGATTATGATTTGCTTTTTTTTTGCAAATTTTTATGTCAACTCAACCTTCTCTCGTGTAAAATGATGATTCTGTTTCCAATGAGGCGCCTTTCCAATAATGAACAGCAAGAATACCGAAATCAGAATCTAGGGAAAATTTCATTTGACCGCTAACGCAACTCAATTATATGAGACGTCATCGTTGCAATTAAATTTGCATCGTTTACTGCTATCTATTCCAAATTTCCGCCGTCGCCAAGCGGTTATGATTTGCACTTTGAAGAAAATATTTCGGCTCTACCTTCTCTTGTGTACAATAGTAGATTTGACAAAAATCGATTTTGATCCACAATGCGCCTTTCTAATCACTCATAGCGAACAAACCATAGTCCGTACCTTGCGTAAAAATTTCACTTGACTGCTGCTGCTGTTGGACAGTCATTCGGTAATTTTCTGCTAAGTAGCCACTATTAAGAAAACATTTCCAGTGACGCCACTGGTATCCGGGGACCGTAACCGACGCCATTTTTGCAATCAACCCTTTCTTCACATAAAATTTTGGTCCTGAGAGAAGAACCGATTTTCTTTTCACAATGTGCCACTAACAGTAACTAAACGATAGTCCGAAGATTGCTGTCTTTGGCGATGGACTCTCGATGATCCACTTTCTGCTGAGACTGCTGCTACGGGCGTCATCCGTTGTGTCCGCTCTCCGAGGAAACTTAATTGAATTGAGGATTAGAGTCGAGCCTGTAAGTTGCACGATTTTGATGTCTGTGCTTGTGATGCATATACGCGATTGGTTGGTTCACCGATTTTTCAGTGCCTGGTTAACTCGATTAACTCCAAAATCTTTAAAATCGGTTGAAAGGCGGCTGAGTTATAAGCCCATACTTCCTGACTACTTTTCGTGACGGTCTTCAGATTTGAATCTACAGAATGACCCCTCTATCTTCTCGAAGGACGTAATCCTACGTCAAAAAGTTAATGAACCATAGAGGATGAGCCCTTCCTAGCCGTGCGGTAAGATACGCGTTGTTGAACGTTAGAAAAAATGACAGCTATTTTAATAATGCTGTTCTTACAATTGGTCCTTTTCTAAAATTTCTATTTCTTTCCGCTTTGTACTGGTCTTTCGCGGAGTGAGATAAGAAGTGAGAAATGCAGCATGAGAATTCTCAGAAAACGTCTCACTTCTGACTTCTTACTTCATTTCTCTCACTTCTGGAATGAGAAGCACGAAGTGAGACGACTCACTCTTCTCCCATCATTTCTAACTTCTCACTTTTGACAGTTAGAAATGAGAAGTAAAGGGTCCGGGGCTTAGCTTTATTTTGAGCGGCCAGAAAGAAAATTAATTAGTTCGCTATTGCTATTAAACGTATTTCGTATCGGATGCGAATCCGGGTGTGGTGGGGCTTCGTGGCCATACGGTTAGCGACGCCAATCGTCTAGACGCATGTGCTAGGGAGTGTGAGTTCGATTCCCGCCCCGGTCGGGAGAAAACTTTTCATGATCGAGAAATTCTCCACCGGTCAACTGGGTGTTATGTGTCCTGTCCGTTGTCTCTAGGTGTTAAGTGTTCAGTCTGTACGACCTCTGGTCGAAGACGGTGTCCTGTCTTTTTTTTTTAAGTTCTGTTTTGTACGTTCGCGATTGAACGCGTTTCATGTCGGACCTAGTTCTGATTAATGCGATGAGAAGTAAATCAATTAGTTTGCAATTAAACGTGTTTTTTTATCGGGATCTGGACCTTAGTTCTGCTTAAGCGATGAGCAATTAAACTAATTCGTTCGCAATTGAACGTATTTCGTATCGAATGTGAACCCGGGCATTAAATTATGGCTCATGCGATCGGAAAATAAATCAATTAGTGCGGGATTGCTCGTGTTTTGGATAAAAGTGTTTGGTTCTGTTTTGTACGGGTGAGTAAACCAATTAGAATTAAAATTAATATTGGACCCAGAACGATCACTATATAATTATTGTGTTCACATTGATGTTGACTTTTCCCAGTCAGTCAATCAGTTAATTAATTGTGCAATTTCACTGCAATTTCTGATCAATCACGAAGTACTAACCACAGACATGTACAGTCAGGTAAAGCTTTGCTCTAAGCATATGATCTGTTTTACCAAACGATATTTCCAGTCAATCATCGTATTCGGCCAAACAGCATTTTCGGCCAAATGATCTGTTCGGCTAAACCATTTGGCCAAAAATGAATAATTCGGTCAAATTACCTGTTTGGCCAAACGACGTGTTCAGCCGTATGATCCGTTTGGCAATATGAACCTTCCTGCCAAATTATCATTTCAGTCAAACGACATTCTGGTCATCCATAAACAATTGGCCAATCAACATTTTCGACCAACTGATCTTCTCGGCCAAACAATTTTTCAACCAATCGACCTTTTTGGCCATATTACCAGTTTGGCCGAATGTATCTTTCCGTCATATGTCGCCTTCACCCAAATGCCCTATTCCGTTCTCAGCTTATGCAGATATGCTTATAATGATCATTTGGTTGAATGCTGTTTGGCCAAATAGTTGATCACTTGTCATAAGACGAGTTTGTACAATCCCATTGTACAAACTCGTCTTATGACAAGTGAAGACATTCCACTAAAAAGCTCAAAATAATTTTCTTAACGAATAGTTGATGTTTGTTTCCTAATAATTGTTTATACAGTCAACCCTCCATGAGTTGATATTGAAGGGACCATCTGCTCAGGTCAATATCGAGAAGTGGAATAGAAAATGCTTGAAAGCTCTTTGGACATCACAGCCGTCACAGTAAGCCAGAAAATATTTGAAAATATTTTTTTAATACGACATAATTTGCTTCCATGAGTCGATATCGGATCATGGAACATAGACTCATAGAGGTTTGACTGTAGTGAAAAATGAGCAGTGCGAAATTGAAGGTGATAAGTGAGAGGTGAGACGTGAAAAGCGAAAAGTGTGAAGTAAGAGGTGAGAAATAAAAAGTAAATAATGAGAATTAAAAAATGGCCACTATAATAAAATTTAAAAACTAAGATGTGAGATGATAATTGGAAAGTGAGAAGATAGAGGCAAGAAGTGAGACTTTGGGAGTTAGAAAGAAAGAAGGAAAAGGAAAAAGAAAGAAGGAAGAAAGGAAAAGGAAAAAGAAGAAGAAAAATAAAGAAATAAGAGGGAAGAAAAAAGAACGAAGAAATAGGATAGAAACAGGAAGAAGTAAGAAGAGGAAAAAATAAGTGAAGAAGGCTTGAACAATTAAAAAGGAAATGAAAGGACTGACGAAAAAAGAGAAAGAAGACGAAATGAAAGGAAGGAAGAAAGAAGAAGAAAATAGGATGAAAAGAAGAAGACATGAAGAAAAAAGAAGAAGGGAGAGAATGGGGAAGGAAGAAAAAAAAGTAATAAAGAAAAAGAGTAAATAAGAAATAAATAAGAACAGTTAAAAAAAAGGAAAAGGGAATTAAAAATATTAGGAATAAGGAAAAAAGTAGAGGAAAGAGAAAAACTTTCTATTGTGAAGAAGAGTTGTATGACATTCGTCAGAAAGTCACTTGCCAGAAGCCTTTTTGCCAGAATCAATTTGCCAGAATGGATCATTCTCCAGAAAGCCGTTTGCCAGAATGCACAATTCCCCAGAATAAGGGACCGACTGTTTACTTAGATGACATCTACTTCCAGGGTGCAGCAGCCGTAAAAAGTGTAGACAACAACCTTCCGTGAACCATGTTTACGGTACTCGTCACTGAGTGGCGATACCGGCGTTTCTATCTGTGTTGTTAAGCCTGCTACTCTATGTTTTGAAATTTTCCCAATTTTCACCATGAGCTCATGGAAGAATGGTAGTTGGAAATCGATTAAATGTATGGAAACATCAGATATTTCGCCAATTTCTGGAAAATGGGGGTGTTTTAGAAAAAAGTAGTTATAAAGAATGAAATATGAGGTGAAAAGATTATCTCCTGCACTTAGTCTGCACTAAGGGTATGCGATAACACACTTTTTCCTAACGAAACGAAACGAAACGAAATTCAAAACTTCTATGTTGATTCGAAACGAATCGAAACGAAATATAAATTTACTTTCGAGACATCGAAACGATACGAAATCAAGGTCCATTTAATTCGAAATTTTACGAAACGAAACGAAATTTAATTTTTTTTCGCGGAATTTTTATGGAATTGATTTTAAATTATGAACGTTATTTTTATTTCATTTTTTCGAAGTCAAATAACTGCTTTGCGACCAATAGAGTTATAGTAACAGAAGAAGCCGTCTGTGATCAATTGACGCGTTCCCGTTGGCGGTAAGTCTTGAAGTGTGTGCTCTCGAATCTGATCATTTCTATATCAGTACACTTTTATATCAGTAAGTATATAAAAATATAGAAAATGGTGTTTTTTTTGTGTTCGGATTCAAATTCTGCTAAAAAACTTATTTCACTTAAGAATTAGGTAATTATGCTAAAGCATATTTCATATTGTCTCATCAGCTTGATTTTATGAGATTGAGCTTACTCAAAACAAGTAAATTAATGCATAGATTTTATTTTTAACTGGTGGGATACTCATTTACATACCCACATCTGCGAAGCGTATACACAAATTCAGAGTTGTCAATAGCATATATTTGCTCGCCAGAAGAATACTCTGCACCTCTCTTTAATGCACGAATGTATTTGTACATATTTGTATTTCAGAAATAAAATCGATAAGTTTTTTACGGCAGAAGTTTGCCAGGTATGAGAAATAATTTTTCTTCTCTCATACAGTCGTACCAAAAGGCTATCATTTCCTTCTAAATTCAACCTTTTTATAGGAGGCTCGGAGGCCTAAGCGGAAGTGAAGAAATCGGCCTTTAATAAGAAAGAGGCGCTCAATAAAAAGACTTTACAAGGGCCCTAGGAAACCGCGCCCCGGCTTTTCCTTTTCGACAAAATTATAGTAATCTGATTGGTATTTCATTACATTTACACTCTGAGCCTGACTTCCTTAATGTTGAGTCGGATCACTTTTAAAAATTAGGATAGAATAGTTAAAGATACTTTTCGTTTTTGGTCAGACATTTCTAACTTTAACAGACATTTCTAGCTTTAACAACTTTTATAACACAGTGTTTGAAAATAGTTTTCAAGAAATTCTACCCGGGTATAAGTGGACAGCAAAACAATAACAATTGTTACTTTTATTATATACATAACTGAATAGCAAAATTTTATATTAGGTTGTTTGATATAGTTGCTAAAATAGAAAAAATAATGACAGAGATTGTTCGAGCGAATAACTCATAAATGACTCATTTTGGCATTTTAGTATCAAACTAATAGCAAAATATTTGCAAAAAAGAAAATACCAAAATCAGTTATTATTGATATGTTGAAAACTCAAATGATGATTGAATGACAAATTTGTTGTGATAGCAAAGTTTGTTTTTCATTTGTTGTGCTGCTCTCCTTACAACAACACATGAATAACGGATTTTGATAAAATAAGAAAGTGTGTTTGTTATTTTATGTTATTCATGAATAGCATAAAAGTAGCAAAACCTGATGTCACAGCAAAGTTTGTTATTTTTATGTTATTAGTTTGATTTTCGTCTCTACACGGGTATACATTCAATATTTTACCCTTCTGATGTATTTTCGATTAGTGGGAAGTATTACATGAAATGTCCACAATCTGATTCATATTGTTCTTACACTTATGTGTTATATCATATTTGAATCTTTATCTACGTTCTGGGGGAAAGGCCCATGCTAATTTTGGCTTAGTTATTGTCAGCGATTAAAAAAATCAGTTCTATAGTCTTTAAGATGCAAGAAATTTTTAACGAAGGAAGGAGCTTTCCGATCTAATCACCACCGATTGTATGTCGTTTGTCTGTTTTATCCTCTGCAAAAGTATTAGTGCAACTCTCAGCGATAGCCCTAATATTCTCAGTGGCTGTTTGCCAATTTTCTTTCTTCCTTAAATGTACGATCCGAAAGAATGAGATACTTTTCCATAGCAGTCAATTTGTTATTAAAATTAGGGTTTTTATAGCAGCTACAAATTACATATAAGACAATTTCTACATTATTTGGCAATTTTGTTTATGGGAAGCATGTGTTTGTCCATCTCATAGAGTACTCATGCATATTCATTAGGAAAAGATCATCGCTACCGCCTATTGGTGGTACAGCTAAAAAATCATGTTAAAATTCGTATCTGTATTTTTTGTTGACAAAAATTATGATTTTTATCTTTGCCGAAATTTCTTCTGTAACCAATAAGGGAAGTGACTATTGACATGTATTGGGAGGTGGGTGGGGCAATTTTTTTTTCTCGTTTCAGAGAGCGAGTATTGGCGCTTAAACCTAGGCTAATTAGCCAGGGCAAGTCTAATACCTTGTCCCACCCCAAGAAGAAGCAACAACATGGAGAACGGAGTGACGTAAATTTCTTAGCATTGTCACTCCCAACGTCTGTACAAACTTATATCATTTGCTTATGATGATATTCCTAAATCATATCCAACTCCTTGACATCTATGAGGGCGTCGGTGAGTCGCTGGCCTCTCGTTAAGGCTCAATACTCCATCACAATGTTTTAAAAATTAATGACTGTATCGCTTGTTTGTAATAGTGAGGCAATTGGTACGGAAAAGTGCAGCAGCGATAAATAATTTTTGTTTACAACTGGGGTGGGTGGAAATGGGGTGTTAAAAATATGCCAGCTGATGCATAATGTTGCCAGACTTGATGAAATGTTTATTTTGTATCATAACACTTGTTCACGGTGTATCAAATATATAGGTTTTTACCGGTTAAATTTGTTTATACACCACTTGGAATGTAACAGAAGCTTACATAACATGTTTAAATATTTATTTTTCGTTTATTTGTTCAATCCGACAAACAGCAATAATTTTTTCCAATAAATAAATCTGACAACGGTGAAGAGATGATTATTTTCTTGTGTATGCACACCTTTGTTTGCTTGTTAGCGTGGACGTGGCTGGCGTATACGTTGTATTGTTTGATTGAATGAAGTTGCATCGCGTAGATTTTGTTCTCACCATTTCACTTATTGCGCTAGTGAATTTGAGTCTTCCGCATTTTATTGCATTTACAATACGGTCGTCAAATTTGTCTCTCACTTCGATTTTTGGAAAGCAGTTTTCGACAGTTTTTGGACGTGAAGTGAATTAATCGGTAGTGAAGATTGAATAAAAAGGTGAAACTCAGTTAGTGAATATGTTTAGGAGTGTTAGAGTTTTAGGAGTGATTAAATCAAGGAAACAGTGGGAAAAGATGAAGTGAAAAATCAAGTGCATGTGTATGTGTTTGCTCTGAACGTGCGGAGTTAGTATGCGTTCGATGAAAATGCGAATGTCGGTTTAGGAAAAAAGCAGTTTTCACCGTTTTTCCAGCAATTCCTCAGTAATTGTTAGTTTGGATAAGTGAAAAATTAATATGAAAATGTAATGAATATGCAATGATTGAGGTAAGTCGGCAAATAGACCCAAAATATTGAATTTAGTTCAAAACTTTATTAGTATTAGTGCGGATTCGAATAAAATCATCGTCATCATCGGATTGATTACGGTTTATAGAGCCTTAAGTAGATGTCATATCATCATTTCCTTCCTTTCCCTAGTAACGGAGAAGATGGGCGTGGCCGGCAATGGTAGCTTTCATGCTTTATCATTTTGGACCTCCAATTGGGTTGCTATTATATCCCAAATAGTAATCCATAAGCAATTGGGGTAAGAAAGTTAAAGAATATACATGACAGCTATCAGTATGCAATCTACGAAATACTCCGTTACCACGCAACGCAACGCAACGCAACATTTCTAACAAAACACTGAAGACGTTTTATAGAAGAAAGCTAAAGAAAGCGTTAATTGAAAAATTTGTGTAACATTAAGTTTTAAAACAACTTTATGATTTTTTTCAGCGGCGCAGCCAAAATTTTTGATAATGCACGACCGCACGAGGCAGTATGTTTTAAGTTTAAATTTGTTTCGAAATTCCGCGGAATTCCGTTAAATTTCGTTAAAGGTAGTTTTTTCTAGCAACATTTTTGAAATTTTACGAAACGAAACGAAATTAAGAAATCAGATTTCGCCATGCTCAAATTCCGCGAAATTCCGCGGAATTTCGTTTCGAACCACCTGAAACGAATTTTTTCGAAATACCGCATATGCTTAGTTTGCACTGATTAGTAATTTAATAGTGATGCAATTTCGATTTTACTACCATTGAAAAAACGCCATCTCTTGCATTAATCGTTTTACTGGTACCTTATTGGTCATCTCCTATTTGCCATGCACGCGTTTGCCCAGTATGAAAAATAATTACTAACGCCATGCACTTTTTACATAATTGTGAACATTGTCGAAAGAGAGGGTCATTTAGCATGAGGGACATTTTTCATAATTTTGCTTTGTTGTTGTTATTCAGTTGTTTTCTAGTGAGGAATATAACACCGCACCGGTCGATAATCGAATTGATAAGCCGGGCAGCCGGGTATAGCCGCTTGATGGGCTAATACAATCGCAGGCGTTTGCCAGGATTATAGTAATGGTGGATGTGATCTCTTCTTAAAAGAAGGCGCTTGCCCGGATCAAGGCAATGGTGGATGTAATTCCTTCTTTAAAAGCAGGCGCTTGCCCAGATAAGTGTAATGGTGGATGTGATCCCTTCTTCAAAAGTAGGGGTTTGCTTGAATCAATATAATGGAAAATGTGATTCCTTCTTTAAAAGTATGCGTTTGGCTGGATTAGGGCAATGGTGGATGTGATCCCTTCTTTGAAAATAGGGGTTTGCTAGAAATAGGCGCTTGCTCCGATTAAGGGAAGGGTAGATGTTATCACCTATTTAAAATTAGGTGTTTGCCCGTGTTTTGATATGGCAATTGTGGATATGATTCTTTCGTTAGAAGTAGACATCATTGGCTGCCTAGTATGACTTAAAGTGATATTATCCAATTGTAGATAGTATATGAGGCGAAGAAATATGATAACCATTCGTAAACAGTTTGTTTGGTGTTAGACAAATATGAATGTATTTTTATGATAAATAGTATCCATCTTTCTGAATATTGTCTAATATGTTAAATAATCCCTTTTACAAAAATTAGTTATACCGAAAATCCCTTCATTAGTAAATAATGCCATATCCCCGTTATGCAAAATTACCTTCTTCATATACTTATTTTTCTATTCTTTAGCCACCAATAATAATCGGAATTTCCAGTTTTACTTCTTTCTGGGGAATGGTACATTCTGGCAAATGAACTATTCTGGGGAATGGCTTTCTGGCATATGATCCATTGGGTTTCTGGCAAAAATCATTCTGGCAAATTGAGTCTGGCAAATATTATACAATCGTGAAGAAGAAATAAGGAAGAAAAAAATATTAATATCTCTAAATTAATGATTTCGTGTGTGTTACTTCTACGTGAAGTTAAACGATTTACAATGATATGGAAATGCTAATATCATCTTCCAAACTTGGACGTACATGTTCATGATAGCATTAGAGGCGAAAGTATAGAATTGATAGTTCCGTTAGGATACGGCAGGCATGAAGAATGTTTTTATAGAAGTCGATTTGAAAGCGAGCGGAGGCAATATTTGTGATGACACATATCGCACGACCTTCCTTCTGCCAAGCTCCGTATTCTTCCCTCCCCTTCATGCAGGGAGCTTGGCAGAAGATGATATTAGTCGTGCGATATCATTAATATCTCTATTTTTATTCCCATTTGTGACCTTTCATTTCTAACTTCTGACTTCTCACACCTTACTCCTTATTCTACTCCGCACTTTTCATTCCATACTTTGCTTTTCTATAATTTTCCACCCATCACTTATTTCTTATTTCTCAATTCTCACTTCTCGATTCTTACTTATTACCTCAAACTTCGCATATCTCACCCCTCATTTGACATTTTTTCACTTTTTATTTCTTATGAAAAGTGAGAAGGGAGAAATATCTCATTTCTCATTTGTCACTTCGGAATTTTGAATCCTCACTCCTTTTTTCTCACTTTTTACTGCTCACAATCTGATACATTTTTTAACTATTGGGCCTAACAGCACACGCATATTTTTTTTAAATTCCATTTATAATTTTCAATTTTTTGAGACAAATTGAAAACTATTAAAGTAGGGGGAACGACGGCTTTGGCAGGTTTTGTTCTATTATTGGCAGGGGTTTTTTATGACTGACTATGCTCAAATTTGGCCTAAACATTCTTTGCATATCAAAGAATATTGTGGCCAAATTTCATAAAATTTGGCCGACAAAAACTCCCCTGACAATAATAGAACAAAACGCTGCCAAAGCCGTCTTTCCCCCTAAACAAAAAATAGTGAAATCGATAAAATAGCTGAAAGAAATATTGAACCACGTTAAAGGACTGATTTATTTGACGTCTGTCAAGGATTCTGAAGGATTTAAATTTTCAATCTGAAACAGAATTAAATTTAATTTTAGATTGGTGTAGCTGATCAGATCTGAAGCTGTCGAGAAGCTTCGTGGTTCCAACGTAGAGTAAGCATATAGAATGCATTAGAAGCAGTAGTAAAGGCATACCATGGTAATATAGGTAAAACCATACTCAAATATCAATCATCGAAACCTAGTGCGAAAGCTAACTAACTTGCGATACTGGTAGATAAAATTCAATACAATGCATTATACAAAGAAGAAAACGTGAAAATCATGTGATGATGAAAAACGCGAGTCGAATCACGAACGATTCTCTGGCCATGAGTGCGGTGGGGTTTGACTCGCACTTGATTTGAATTGAAGCATGTATGAGATTTGAGAATTCATGAAAGAATCTGAAGAGGGACAGTCACTCGAATGAAGTATATAAAAATATAAAAGAGATACTCCTGTGCTTCCAAAGAAGTCGGAAGCATAACTCAAACTCATGAAAAGATCTTGGACGGAACTCCTGGACAAACCCCAAGAAGAAAACATGGATGAAGTTCTTGGAGGAATTCTTGAAGGAATTGCAGAAGCAGAAGGAGAAAATTCTGAAAAAAAATCCGCAATAAATTTCATGGAATGCTTATGGAGGAATTCTAAGAGGAATTGTTGATGATTTTTTGTAGAGCAGTTGTTGAAAAAAATCTAGTTAACTCCTAAATTTGTATTTAACAATATTATCAACAAGAATTTTTGACGAATTCTCCTCCAGGAATTCTGTTGTTTGTATTTTGTCAAAATCAATTTTCGTTCTCAATGTTCTTCAAAAGATAAACCAAATTTTATTTTTTTAAAATAAATTTATCTGATTATCTTCGGATTCCAGAAAAAATATTTAGTAAAGTATTCTGATACCGAGGAAACAAAAAAAAAATAGGAATACTAGTGGACCATAAAGATTTAATTTCCACCCTGCTCTACCTTTAAGAGACGAGATATATTCAAACACGTCGATCACAAAGCTGCCGAAAGCATCGCTGTAGTAGACTTATGACACGGGTTTGCACTATTCTCACACATTCCACCTTAAATTCGAAATATGCAATGTCCACATAAATCCCAATGAAAATAAGAGTTCATCTGCAACACCCCATCCCATTCGAAACAGCATCCCAATTCACACACGGGCAGTTCTGAAACCGAAAATTTTCAACTATTTTAATGAGTCTGCCCCTTTGTCCACCCTTTTATTCCTCTCTATCACTGCTTCGTTTTTACTGACTATAAGTGGTAAGGCCATTCTATTTACCCTACTGATCCCTCAAAACTAGAAGGGGGAAATTCCCATTCCGATGGACGACGACTAATGGATGTTGTTATTTTCGGCCCGCGGCCCTAGAAGCTCTTGACGATAAATTATTATTACGACCGGGGCCAGAAATAGATTTGGCAAACTCTACCCGCATCTTGCCACAACCTTGGCTTTGACTACAAGTTTTTGTGGTCAGCCGGCGAGTGGTGGGCTGCCGGACCGGAACCGTGCATTTCAGATGCTGGGTACACGGGAAGGAACGTACAGCGCTTTGTTTTGGTTCGAATGGGAAATTCTGTTTTCGATTTCGGCTCGGGAAAATATGCGATGAATTTGGTTGGAATGTGCAGGGGATTATGACCGTATTAGCAACAGTTCTGGCTGATAATGAAATGGAATGTGTCTTAGGAAAGATGGATCAAGTGTGACTCATGAGAACTCTTTCGTTTGAATAAGCGACGTTTTCTTAGAAACGTTTTTCGCCCAGATGGGTTTAAGTAGTACGAAATGAGCTCATCGGCTCTTATGGGGATCGCCGTATCCGCGTGAAACTCTTTCAAAATCCACCCCCGCCGATTGCTTCGATTGCCACTGTTTCATCCAGCTGATGATGTTGTTATTACTTCAAGGAATGTTGTTTTCTGACAACGCTCATTCCTCGCTTATCTTCAATTTATTGACGGTTTCAAGTGCTGTCGGGATGACGCGATGAGCTATACTTGGGTCATAAATATTCCGCAAAGCCTCGAGAATGCGCATCCGTGCGGGCCGGGCACGCGACGACGTCATCAAGCAGATCGTCACGTTGCCGCAGCACTACACATTGTCCAACGAATTTACATGCCCATATCGAATCGACCTGTCACTCCGTTAGCGGAGTGCGACCGACAACTCAATGCGCGAATTAACATTTTTGCCAACATAGCTAACAAGCCGCAGAGGCTATCTCGTCGACAGTTATCGGCATGTTAGGATCACGAAATTATGCTGGCAATTAGCCAATTAAGACAAATCAAAACAAACAACAACAAGAGGCCGGCCAAGCGAGAGATCAAAATCGGGCTGATTGTTGAACCGCGCGCGCATGGACGTCGTGATCGCAGCGGAAAGATTAGCAAGTCATGATACAATGCGTGGAGCACAGTCCGGTTGTCGCTCGCAAACGCTGCGTAGCGCGGCAAGATCAGCTGATTTAGTTAAAATGTCACTTTCTGGATTTAATTATTCGCCGGGTGGTTGCGTTACTCCACCGGTAGATCACGTGTCCGCGTTTGTCCGTGTAGCGCAAACGAAATTGATGAAAGTAGATTTTTATTGCAACATCGTCTGGAGCAAATAGTCCTCCTGGCAAGCCATTTCTTGTTAGATTCTAATCAATAAACAATAAATTACCTTCGCCAACTCGTGCCCGTGCTGATCGAGTGAGTCCGAGTTTCTCACTTTCTCGCTCGATCATTCTCTAGCTGTCAGTTTGACGTCCGCGTGGAAGATAAAGTGCACGCGGCATGGCAGTCAGTAGGCGTTGCGGATCATTTCCTGATGCGGCGCAGCCATAAGTGGACCCTTTGTGCATGAGCGGTGAAATCGATCCCTTTTGGAAGCCGACCTATCCCGGCGCCAGTCGGTGTAGAATCGATCGGTTTCACGTTCATCGCATTTTTCCGCCATGAAAGAAGCCCCTTCATGAGGTTTGATAGAAGAGGTACACGATCGACACCATCCAAGGGGCAGAATGATTGCGCAATATTTATTGATCGTCAAGGCGTTCGTTTGATTCAACCAAGCGATAAATCAATCAGAGGAACGCTTTTTTTTCTAGCCGTGCTTCAACACGATTCACGGAACGGACCGACGACGTGTGTTCTGAAAACAAAACCGCGGCGAAGCTGTCAACAACGTGCGATCTCATCGTCACGTGTGCACTACCGAAACGCGAAATTAGGTCAAATGATGCTCCGCTTTATAGAATAAGATTGGGATCGGAGTTGTCATTTGATAGGGCCAAACAGTTGAATGTTGAATTCTGTTGAGTCGGCGGTGGTCGTTCCGATCGGAATTAATGTCAATAAAGACATTCGGCACACCGTGTGTCTGTCAATTATTGTGATCGTCATGTCATGACCACCGGCCGCGCAATCATTGACGGTGGTCAGGGTAATTGTCGAACACTGGATGATAAATGAGTCGAAAATTTGATTTAGAAAACGGTTGCTGCCGCGTTGGAGAGCTTACGGGAGTCATGAGCTGGCTGATCTTTCTCAGCAGGGCATTGTATCTATTTTCTATCCCTGTCCAGTAGTCGGCATCTTGATCGCCTCCAGCAACATCAGAGTCGCCACTTGTTCCGATAACCCTTGCAAAGCACACCTTTTGCATGGATTTGCTCAAAGAAACGTTTTTTATTTCGTTGAGAGCTATCTTTCTTCATCGCATGCTTTCGAGCTTTGTTCGCGGTTTGGCAAACGTTCGTCTCGGAATACCAAACCGCCCCGCATCTGTTGCAGCGATAAAGCAGGAGGCAGTGATGACGACGAAACGGCTTTCTCGTGTTTCCCGCCAACAGGCAGCCCTATCCCACTGTGATCGGGATCGCTGCCAAACCGCAACAATCCTCGCGGTCGCAGCAGTAGTGGCCAGCCCAGACCAGCTCGTATTAATAGGATCAAACGTGCAATTTAAAGTTTGCGATCTATTTATCGAAAGAGCAGACAAATAAAAAAAAGCACGATCAATAATCGACAAAACGTTACGGCTTGCGCTACGATGTTTTTATGCCTTACACCTATCATTATTTTTGGGCATAAATCCTGCTGGCGATCGACAAATGCTACTCGTACTCAATGCTTTACTTTCGCTTGCTTTGAAAGGATTTGTATTCATTTGTTCATTTGTTAAGATTGTCGTAGAGCAACATAAATTCGCACATTCATGAGAAAGAAGCAGTAAACATTAAATGGATTAAAACAGCATTTTCGTTTGCGCTCCGGATCAATTCGAACATATGATTTATGATGGATATTTTGGGGTGGGCAAAACATCTTTTTCGAATTTCACCTGAATCATGTACAACATAATATGGCAACGAACCACAACTGAGTATTGAAATGATGTTATTAGACAAACATTAAAAAAGGGGCGGAATCCAAAAACACTGAAATCGTGGATCATACTTTTTCAAAGTAGGATAAGTTTCTTTTCAACTGTGTTTTCTTATATTTGGAGAAAGGCGGAATTATTTTTAATCAATTTTGCAGTGCTGTTACTTTTGCGATAGCCAATATTATCGTTATGAGACATATTGAAGCGTTTGTTTTCAAATAATGTTCAATTGTATTACAAATAAACAAGATCAGATTTGTGCACCTCAACATCGCACATATAAATCACCCATCATGTTTGCATGCTCACCTTGCGAGGAAGGTAGGATTGACTGACTTCGAATCACGGCATACAAAAAACAAGGCAGGCTCATCACGTATGTAAACTAGAGGGTCTTGTTCGGGAAATCCCGGGATGTAATGCATCCCGGATCCCGGGATTTTTCATGCAAATCCCGGGATTTCCTGAAAATAAAAAATACATGATAACAAAAATATTTAAGATAAATTAATGAATGTATGTTCTGCATAATTGCACCGATTCTAGTTTGTTAGCCCATCGGCTTTTATTTTCCCGCATGTCTTATGCACACCCATACATACAAACATACACAAACAAGCAATCACAGATATCTTCTCAATTGGTCGAGAGAGTGATGAGTAACAATATAGGTCTCCTAGCCTTCTGACTATTTTGTTTTTGGAGCGAACATACAGCTGATGGAATCAGCTTTCCAGATTTCACAATAATCGAAGCGCCATCCGATGTGCGATCAACTGCGGCTACGAAATTGTGTTCAATGTCACAACTCGTTAACAGCTGTTCCACGGATTGCTTTATCTTCTCCGCCGGAAACGATCCGTAAAGCCGAAGTTGTCCCAAGTTGTCGCACCTCGCTATTAATGACGTTCTTCATCGAAGTCCCCCAAGTCCAAGACGATTATGTCGGAATAAAAATGTTCAGATAATGATGACGACGATTGTTTCAACGACATCAATGGTAGTGAAAAATCAGATGACGAACTCAATTCGTTCTCATTTGGTAATATCTGAACTTATATTATATTGATTTTCTTAACCAATTGTTGAATTTAATTCAGATTATATAAAACCGATTTGGAGAAACTTTCAAACAAATCCGAAACATTGTTCGAATTCCAGAGGAAGGAGGAAAACCGGTTTAGGGAACAACTTCAACTCGTTCAGGATGTTCTGAAAACTAGTGAACTGTGAAATCGCTCCATAAGAACAAAAATACGTACATAATCAAAAATTAGCTGGATCTGGTTCAATCGATATTCGACGCTCCCCAGCCTGTTGGGGTGATATCGCAGGCGCTGAAGGGTCGTGACGTAATGCTGTTGACTAGACTTTTTGCTATCTGAACTGAATAGACAGCAAAACCCTTTCACTTCGAATTTGCACGATGCAATTCTAAAACGAGTAGATGAGCGTCGAGACATCAAGAGATGAGATAGCTTCAAAGTAAAGAAAGGTAATTTTCGAATTCTGCTGGGCTTTCGATCGCTTCCTGTCACCAGCTGATTAAGTTTGATTAAGTTCCGATCCACACATCATTTTCTGAATCTGACGGGAACAAGGCTTCATCTCCATAGAAGAGTTGTAAGCTATGGACCAAAAACAGAGAAATGCGTCGTAGCTTGAATAATTTCATCAATAAGGAGCATGCTCTGTTTGAAGTAACTGATGAACTAGTATCGAGTCTGGAGAAGGTTTTCATGGCATTGAAGTCTATTAAAACCACTTCGATTGATATACCCAACCAGCGACTGTTAGATTTTCATACTGTATAGAACTGTATAGAACTTACCAAAACCTGTATAAGAACTGGGCATATGCAACATTGTTAGATTCTTATACAATATAAGATTACAAACAAAAATTGTAAGAAAAGCTTGCGAAATTGTAAGGTTCATATAATATTTATAAAAGAATCTAGCGTTTTCGCATATGCCCAGTTCTTATACAGGTTTTGGTAGGATCTTATACATAATTGTTTGAAAATCACCGGTTGAGCGAGCGGGTGTTCTCTGATTTTAATTCTGAAATAACTAATAAGAATTATTTATTGTCGGATTCAAGCATCAACGCCTTAACATTTGTTAAACCGTATTACACGCAGCCCGGTGGCATCCCGATCTCACACAGTAGGTTTGTTTTACAGCCAACATTGCGCGACCGTATCCCACCGACAGTTTTGTATCCTAAAGAGAATCATATGTGATGTTAGTAAACAAAACACATACTATCATGAATTTTACACTGAGATGTTGCAAATATGCAAAAACAAAAAAAACATGGCTGCAAAACCATGGCGTCGTGCCACCCACCGGATTGCAAGCGAGTAGACAAGGGGCGAGTCGTTAGTAAATTGACCTGATACATATTTTACCATTATTAAAAATGTAATAAATATATGAAATTGAAATTTGCAAGTATTTTTATTTTTATCCCGGGATCCTGGGATATCCCGGGATAACGAAAAATTTAATCCCGGATCTCGGGATTTTTTATAGTCCGGGAAACAAGACCCTCTAATGTAAACAATCAGTTTGAATGTAAACATGTGACATCACTGCTATCTTCGCACAAGCTGGACCGAGACGATGCTCTACGGTCGCAGCATGCTTACTTTTGTACTCCAACATGTGGCGATAAAATATGCGTCACATTTGAAGTGTCATTTTTCTAACGAGCCTACCTTGTTTTCTGTATGAATGTGTACCTTGTACGATGGCTGCTATGATCGGTCAAGTGACTGATGAACAGAGGAATATTAGTCTTGTTCATGTTTATAGGTCTGTTCAATACCACACATGTTTACATGACACAATCGCGAATTGAACCAAAAATTATCATAATCTTTTCTCAGCATAAACATTTTTCTCAATCACCACCGACGACTATCACAGATGATACTTGGACCGCTACCTTCGCAGACATCGTCTGATATCAATTCAAAAAGCTGCTCTCTCGCGCGCGTTTGCGGTTTTGCTTGAAATCATCATGCGGTTGTCATCAGCATTGGCATCGTTCAAAAGAATTTAGTAGAACAGGTTTGTCGACAGCCAGTAAAAATAAGAGACAAAATTGAACTTGCACAATTCTGCTGCAAAATTCATCTTAATGCCCCTTCCCAGTCACTAGCAGCAAAATTAAAGTAAGAACATTGCGAGAAAATTTAATTTGAGCGACTATACTATACAGCAAACAAAACCTTCTTCTTTATAAAATGATGGTCCTGAAAAAGAACCAATTAAGTGCGCCATTCACTATCAGTACTGCTCCCACCGACGACGAGATTTCTGCAGCAACCACCGCCAATGTTGGATGCATTTCTATATTTTGATGATGTTGCTGACGTCGGCCATACGATTATTTACATCAAACCTGATCTACAGCATCCGTCAATTACACGAGCAAACACCACTGATGTCGATACTGGGACCGCTCTCAGAAGAATCTCGAACTGACTGGCTCGCGCGCGTGGTAAAACAGCATTCTTGTATCTTATGAAGTAGGCTCATTAGCTCCGCCCCTTTGTTATTAGTATTGAGTGCAAATAAAATTTGCACCCACAGAGAACAAAAAAGGGCATCGGGATACAAGAAAGCAGCTTTTCCGCGCGCGCTAGCCCTTTTGTTCGAAATTATTCGAAGAGCGGTCCCAGTATCGGCATCAGTGGTAATCGTCGGAGTCTGTCACCACGAGAATGTGCTTCATAATGTGGTGAAACTTCTCTCAATGTTAAAATTGCTCTAGTATGTAATAGTGGATTAAGAAAAATCTGATATGAGAAGTGAAATATTCTCGCTAGATTCGGACAATCGGTTGGTTGCTGTTAGTAGTTGTGAATGCTCAACAAGGTCTTAAAAAGCATAAATCAGTTCTTCTCAGAACCCCCATTTGAAACGGAAAAGTTGATTTGAACTGTATTTTCTTTGAAGAGACATACCATTAAATGGCAATGATTGCGTCGTTATCGATCCCAACAGCATCAATGATGGCCGTCGACAAAGGTGAAGAAAATTTATTAGCATTGGTAGCTGCTGCAGCTATTTGGCGAAAGGAAATGAAATTTCCTCTTCAGATTTGGATAATCGTTTGGTTGCTGTCAGTGGTTGTAAAGGAGCATCAAGACGTATATCGCTTCCTTCCATGATCCCCATTTAGATCGGAAGATAGTTGATTTGAGACGAATTGTCTCTTCAAATTGAAAGTTGCTATTTGGGAGTCGGAGTTGTCCGTCGGCGATGGTTGCTGCATAAAAATTATTTGCCATGTTATCGTCTGTAACCATTCAGCAGTATAAAGAGAAATCTTTTCGCAAATATAGCATCACAATCAAACACGGCAAATCAAACCCTTCTCTTTGTATAGTAAATGGTCCTGACAAAGAACCGATTTTTTTTAAATTGTGCGCCTTGTAAGGGAGAAGAGTTCAAAATGTAACGGTGAATGCTTCAAATCAAGATACGATTTTCAAACGATTCTTTATCACTGACGAGTTTTTGTCACTGGATAATTTAAAAGTAAGCTCGCGGGTAAGTTTTGATCATCCTCGATTTTTTGAAAATTTTATTTTTCCCTTCCCTGGTTCCTACTGACGACGATTTTTCTTTTTTGGCCGCCAATTTTGGATGAACTTTCACTTTGGTGGACATTTTCGGTAAAACATTTTCTCTTCTGTATATAATGGTGGTCCTATTTTTTATCAGGCATGAAAGAACTAAAATTTTTAATAGTTTGAAGTTGATATTCAATGGAAAGTTTGCGAATATGTATATACAAATCTTAAAAATCCATCGAAAGATAAAGTCGCTATTAACGTTTGAAATCTTACATGATTTCGTGACGGCCCCAATTTGGAAACTTTGGAAACATTTTGCACCCTGTATCCGAAGCTTCCCCTTAGACGTAGTTTACGTCAAAAATATTGATATTACGGTCTGATCTTTTGTCTCTTATATCAATGATATCCATATCTAACTTTGCTGTCTAATTTGATTTTATATTTTTGAGCTATTTTCGTTTACTCGGGTACTGACGCCATGATTTCGTTACCGACGCCAAGCGATTATGTTTGGTACTTTGAAAGCAGTTTGTCTTGGGTCAATTTTCCTTTGAAAATATTATTTAATTTCTCAATAATATGCCTTCTAAATCACTAACAGTACATATCCAAACTCAAATCATGCTAGAAACTTTTACTGGACGCCAAGAATTTTCCAGTTACTAGCGGTAGCTCTTTTGAAAAATTCTCTACGTCAAAAATATTCGCCGCGCTATCGTCTGTAACCATTCAGCAGTTTAAAGAGAATTTTTTTTTCTCAAATTCAAACACGGCAAATCAGACCCTTTTCTTTGCATAGTAAATGGTTCTGACAAAGAACCGATTTTTGAAATTGTGCGCCTTTGCAATTACTAGCAACATGTGAGCAACGAATTCACTCGAGTGATGTTCTCACTGACGAGAAGTTTCCTTTTTTGGCCGCCAATGTTGTATGAAATTTCACTTTGGTGGACATTTTCGGTAAACCAAATTCTCTACTGTGTATAATTGTGGTACTAACAAAGGACCGATTTGTTTTAATTGTATCACGATTGCCGGATGGTACACGCTCCGTTTAATATCAACCGTAAATGACGCGCTGCTGTTACCATCCCGCTACCAGACGGTCAACGCTCCAGCGTGAAATCTCGAACGAAAATGACGCGCGCGCGCAAGACACGACTCTTTTTATGTACAGAGAAAATAAAGCGGTGCGCGAAAAGGTGCGCACGTTGCAGCAATCTGATGTCCGTGTTGGGGATGCATGCACATAATTGGTTGGTTCTGAAATTTTTACCAAACGTGAATGAACTAAAATTTTCAATAGTTTGGCGTTGAAAATGAATAGTTTTAATACAATTAGTAAATTGGTGGATATTTTCCGAAGCTATTAATAAGAGAATCTCGAAAATCCGTCGAAAGATAAAGTCGCTTATCCTTTCGTGACGGTCCTCAATTTAAAAATTTTCATTTTGCACCCTGTATCCGATGCTTCTCCTTAGACGTAGTTTACGTCAAAAATAACGCTTCCTTCATATTTCTCTTCATATTATTATTTACTGAGCACTTGTGACCATTCAGATCCACGATAAAACCATATTTCTTGTGGGCATTCTACTATAGTGGAGGAATAAAAATCTGGAATGCGAACGTTCCACTATGCAGAATTTTGATCATGCTAGTCTATAATAATGTCATTTTTCTTGCGGGCGTCCCACCAACGCAGCAGACAAAACAAATGTATGTATGTGTCCCACCACGCAATCTATGATCATTCTGATCCACAATAAGACCATTCTTCTTGCGGGCCCATCAACACAAATGAAGAAACACTCGAATGCTGGCATGATCTTTTCGATCCACAATAACGCACTGTTCTTCTTACGGGGCCACCAACGCAGAGAAAGAAACTCTTGAATGCTGGCGCAGAATTGTGATCATTCCGATCCACAATAAGACCATTCCTCTTGTGGGCGTCTCACCAACGCAGAGGAAGAAACACTCGAATGCAGGCGTCCAACTATTCCGACGATGTAATAAAGTTTTTTTAATTCTTTATTAAAGAGGCTTGCAGCCCAAGGCTGGCTCACCTCTGGTTGCAGAAAATAGAATATTATGTTATTTAATAGACATGTTATATAATGTTATTTAATAGACAATTTGTTATTATAGTTACAGTGTCGACCCGATTTTGTCTACCCCCGATTTAATCACGTCCCGATTTTGTCAACCCCAAAAATTTTGAATTTTTATGTTCTTCTATTTATTTTCGCAAATAATACCGCAAACAATAATGATTTTCATTAAATATCTTTCACCGCCTGTGGTTTATTATAAATAATTTCTAAGTACTTGTCAAAGATTTTGTAAGCCTTTTCAACAAGAAATAACGGGTATGGTTCACGCATTTTACCTTCCCAAGACATAAACTGATTCATATTTGTGAAATGAAAAAAAAAAGTTTTTCCGGTTTTGGTCACATTCCCTATTTTATCACCATAAAATTCACCAAGGGGGTAATAAAATCGGGATATCCATTACTGTAGGGTAAAAAGACCTATTATGGAGGGGTTAAGCACCGTGTGAAAACAAAATTGATTACAAAAATTCTTCAAAAATTACCTGTTGGTTAATTTCTACATTGTAGTAGTTGAATAGGATGCTCGTTAACTATAGTTTCGTAAATATTACGTCAATTGTGCGGAACTTATATTGTTTTGTTTTTATCACAATTAAAACAAACTACCGCAATAATAGGACGCAGTTGCCCATCGTTGCGATATTTTTTGAAGGTCAGTCCTATTGTTGCGGTATTGCATGTAATTCTTATGGAGAGCGATACCGCAACAATAGGACCTTCCCAAGCAGCACGCGCAACATCTTTCAAATAGGTGTTTGTTCCTAATAAATTGCATTGAAGACATGGGCAATACATCGAGTCACATTAAAGCCACTTCCCAGTTTCAGAAAATCACAATGTTTCATTTCCGTTTAAGTGGCGTCGCAATATTCTACCCATCTGACTTCTTGGGTGGTTTAAAATTTGATGCGTTTCATATCAGAAACAAAACAGATAAGTTGCAGAATTAATAACACTTCGGTTCATTGCTGTTACGACAATGTTTCTGATATGTTGCAAAACACTTTGAGCTCAGCTGAGCAGTATTTAATTTTTGTCAGTCCCCTGCATGTTCCGTATAAGATACAATGAAGTTACAAATGACTTTGTTGGTTATGTACTGCACTTGTAGCAGAATCTCCAAATAGAATTGTTGGTGTGATGGTTATAGTAGAAGGTTGCAAATCTCAAGGTTCATGGTTCGATTCCCGGTTGGTTTTTGTGTTTTTATTTTCATTGTAGCTGCAAGATGTTGCAAATAGGCTCCACCTCTTGCGCTTTTTGTGTCACAAAGGAGTTCCAAATACGACGCGTTGTGCATAAGTCAGACCTTTAGAAAGTCACACCACAGTTGTTGTTACTCACTGAGAAACAAGAGGTGTTGCTTGGGTTAGCACCACCGCAGTACTTAATAGGCTCAAAGGATTCAAATTTTTAACGAAAAATGTTGATTTTTCATCGTTTTGAACGGAATTTTGTCAAACAAAAGCTGTTCTAGTGTTAATCCAAAGAGTTTTAGCTTTTAGTACAATTGTTTTCAATGATATTATGTCCAGAATGGAATACTTTAACACTACCGCAACATTAGGGCATACCATAACGATAGGACGTTTTACCCTATTTCAAAATCGGCCCAGAAGAGTGCCGAAAGGAAAGCAATTATTATTTGTTATTCTTGAATACTTGAAAACCTGCCCGTAAATGCTCATGATTCTTAGATATTCCGTTGGTCTTTGCGTGTTTCGTCTCATCGTTGATTCTGTTTTGTCAAACATTGTCCATGGACAAGTTCGTATGAGTTGCCAGGTCGACATCATGATTGGCTAGAGTATGTTTACATTATACGGTACTTTGAGGTTTATTCCGGGCTAGACTTTGTCGTAAAGACGGGCCTCCTTCAGGAAATTGATGGTGTTGCGTTTGCTTATCGGGTCGTTTCTCAGGACGTAGTATGCATTCTCGATGTTATTAACTTGTCGGGCCGTTTGGAAAACTGGGCAACAATTGAAAATGTGTCCAACGGACAGATGGCAGTTGCATGTCTCGCAAGTGGTGTGGTAGTTGTCGCTTCCCAGTTTGTGGGAGAAGTTTGTATGCCCTGCCATGAGACGGGGCAGGATTACTTGTTCTCGGCGGTTCTGCTGGTCTTTACCAGGGAGGGTCGTGTTTTTCACCTTACGGCAGAAGTTCCGTTGACGGGACCGAGACGGGCGTCGCCAGCTGGTACTTTACGACTGAGGAGGTTGCTGGTTCTTCCAATTGATTCCGGAGTGGTCCGGAACCCACATCAGGGTGGTGTCGTTGTCATCTGTGGTCTCGATGGCTCGGATCCATGGATGTTTGTTTGTTGGCGATGATTAGACGGTTAGTAAGCTGGCTGAGTCGGTTGCATAGCTTGTTTTGTCTTGGGTATTGCTGAGGCTTGTAAAATGGCCACAGCTTCGACCGAGAAGACCGAGCATTGGTCCGGGAGTCGATATGACTCGCCGATGTCGATTCCTACGTCGACTTTGCCTTCTGCTTTCGAGCCATCTGTGAAACAGATTTCTACCTGCGGACACCCAGACTCGATGCGTTCTCTGCAGAGCATTTGCCCTTGTTCTCGGTTGAGGTGGAGCTCTACTCTAGGACCGCGATGATTTAATCTTCTTGCCCCCAGACGGCGATGGACGCCTATTTGAGGGAGCTGTTTGCTGGAGATTTTGGAGAATGCCTCGTTTGCCCATTCTTGCTGGCTGCATCTGTTATTGCATGATTTTGTTTTTTTCTATGTGACATTCCACTTTGCTGCATAACGTTGTAATAGCTTTGTAGCGGAATGGAAGGAGCCCAGCTTCCGCGCAGGCTATGTCCGCCGGTCTACTGCTGATTATGGCGTTGGCAACTCGATGTCGCGTGAGCCGGTTGCTTCGGGTTCGCTTTCTCGAGATGCTTTTGAGTATATTTACCCTGCTTGCGCAATCCGTTTAGACCCGGTTGCAGTGGTCACGAAAAGTTAGTTCCCGGCCGATGGTAACAAAAGATATTTTAGTTACTAGATAAAGATTGTCGTTTCGGTTCTCTTTGTTCTGCTGTCCGGAACATGTTGGGTATCAAGCTGTCAAATCGTATGGATTTTTCTTCTTTGACATTTAGCTCCCCTATCCTCGCCAGCAAAAGATGTTCCGGACAGCGACGACAGCGACAATCTTTATCTAGTAACTAAAATATCTTTTATGGTAACACCTAGGATTCGTACTGTTTTCTTGGTTGGAATTGGAACGTTATCGATTGTGATGGACTGCGTAGGGGCACAGAGAACAGACATTCATCTTCATTCGCGTGCTTGTGTAAAAGTTTGTACTGATCATTTTGAAGTATGTCGTTATGCCCCCGTTGCGCGGTGCTAGTGTGCTGACGAATATGGTTGAAATTTGCCGTGTTTTACTTTTTGGCGCTAGTGTTCATTCCAAATTGCTCCTTGGCTCACTTCTAGGTGGCAGCACTACATTGTTTATGTAGTGTATGCCAACGCCATCGTTTAGTGAGATTGAGTTTTTATGTCGGGTAGACTGCGTTGGCGGCGCTGATGTGCGAATTAAATCTTTACAGACGTTTTGCCGAAATTTTTTTCGAGCATCCATGTCTGTTCTCTGTGGTAGGGGACCAATGGTTAGAGTCACAGATGTGTGATCTGACGCATTTCCCCGGTGCCATCTGATAGCCTGCGGATTTGGCCCAGTTCGCTACGCATCGCATAGCTGCTTGGAGCTTTCTACGTATCGATTTGTCAACAGCAAAATGTCGTCGGCGTACACAAGATTGTACACACCGTTGAGTAGTTCCGCGAAGACATCCTCCATTGCGATCAAGAATAAGGTGACGGTAATGACAGAGCCCTAAGGCCCCATTAGTTTGGCAGAATCGTTGGTTGAGCGTTATAGGTCTGTGCCCGCTCGGGTCATTGGGTGCTCCGTGATTCTTCGGAATTTGGACTACCCGGCTTGACTTCCAATCTGTAGGCATGGTTTCGCTCCACCATTCTGAGTTGATGGCGTCCAGGATAGCTATTCTTCCTTCGGGGGCAGCTTACTAAACATTGGGTAACCCATCGAGTCCGGCCCGGCTGATTTGCCGTTGCCTTTTCTTAGAGCGTACTCTAATTCTTCTAACGAAAAAGGTTCGTTGTAGTACTCGCCAGTCACCTGTCACCATTGCTCGGTGGAAGGCTTGTATTATCAATGCCGGATTGTCGTGCTTCTTTTTAGATAATCTTCGTAGGATGATTGCGTTTTTCAAATTTTCAGCCAGAGCACCTGCAATTATGGCCGGATTGTAACTGTTGGTCACAAATTTTTAACTTTGTGGCTCCTCCACAACTTTTCTTTTCAAGCGTCACCCCTGTCAGTGAGAACCTAATTCCATTGTCCACCCTATTAATTAAAACTGACAGCCTCACTGGGGGCCGCATCCTTAGTTGTCAGAAAAAATGCGCAGAGCCGTCCATTTATTTTGAATTGCATTCGCGCCAAGCACTCAAACTCACACGCATTTGCAGCGGTATGGGTTAAGGTAGAGGTAACTCGAAGACTCAAAAGATGACTTAAACTTTTTGTGGAAGTGTGCTCAAACTTTGGGCAGAAGGGTTAAGAAGTTTTTTGGAGCGATCTTTCTTTCTGTCCGCAGCTACTGATGGTGAAAGTGCACGTCATGTTACTTAAAATTAATACAGCTTAAAAAAAATGTTTCTAAAAGTTATTAGTACGGTTTGTAGATTATGGGCCTTGAGAAAGTGAAATCATATAAAACAAGAAGGCAAACTACAAGAAAAGATACATTGGGCCTTTTCTTTGTATTTCAACCGCTCGGAGTTGCTCCGTTGTACGCAGTGTTCCACACACCGCCATTTTGAGTGTCATCGAGGAACAGAAGGCAGCAATCTTGAAGGAGGGGTCAATCTTACGCCATCTTGGAAATATTTTCTGCTCAGACAGACACGTGGGCCGGGTTGGGGACGACAATCAATCGCTATACCCCATCTTCGGTCACCTTAGTGGACTCGGAGGCATTACCAACTGGAACGATACTCCGGAGCCAAATTGTCCTTCTTGCATCGAACTCAACCAGCAAACCCATACGTGGCCAGCTGCCGAACGCTCGAAGCCGCTCAAGGGAGCCAAGCCGTCCTTATCGTACCAGACTCATCCAGCCAAACCACCCGTGGCCATTCCGGATCTTTTAGAAATCAATCGATCACCGGGTAATCATCCGTCCATCGTCATACCGGCCAGGCGTCGGACGTCTAAAGCCACTCTAGGGAGCCAAGACATTGGGAGCTTCGAGGCTCATCGATCATAGCCATCGGTTGGAACTATCGCCCAAGACCATCAACCAAATGAGGGTCCTCCAACGACGTCATCGAAAGCTAGCCAACGTGAACAGCTTGGACCAAACCGCAAGTACACCTAGAATGTCATTCCACCTCTTTTTTGATTATCCCCCTGCGAGGGTTAATAAAATTAGGATGTGAGCAATGTAATTGGTAGTTGACCTTATTTGAAGACTCACTTCCATGTTTGATATACACTTTTAACTATTTCGCGAATTTCGTACCTTAAACGAGGGATCCAGACCTTAAGCTATCTGGTCAGCTGAAAGAAAATAAGTTCTGCCTTCATCGTGTCCACTTTGGTTGCTGGAACTCAGCCTCAGAACTCGAAAGTGACAACTGATTTACAGAATTTAAATTATGACAGATGAGTGGCCAAGGAGTGTTGCGAGGGTTTGTGACGTTGCAACTCAAAATAAGCGACCCGGTGCTCGAGGTTCCCAAACCACAGTTTTACAATTGATCAGCCAGGGGCTTATAGTATCGCGTAGAGTGCTACCGTTGATCTTTAGGATACCGTCATCGGGGGTGAGAATGGGTCACTGTTTCAACAACTTAGAATGCTTATGGAATGGATTGAATGTATCTGAGGGCAAGAAGACTAAAATATAAGAGACCTTTTTGAACGGTTTTGCTGTACGACCTCCAGGCATCTGGTGAAAGTGATGACCCATTATCACCCCCTAGATCCATTGTCACCCCCCATGGCGGTAATTCAATTTGCCCGCCTTTTTCCGTTGAAATAGTTTATCCTTCGCCATAGTTCGGTTCTTGTTTGGTCAAGCTTCGTTCTTTTTCCACTCGGATAGTTTGCAATTTGCATGCAGATTGGTACTATCTGGTAGTAGACGCCTTTTGACCTTTTTCAAAGCGCGGAGGACTTTTCGTCGGCTTTTGACCGCTTTCTTGGCAGTGTCACTCCATCAGTGAACGGATTTTTGATCCGGGTTGGGACTGGTATTCAGATATGCTTCTTTTGCGGCTTGGAGTATTGTTTGGGATAACTCTCTGATCGTTGTCAATAGGCTAGCATCCAGTTTTATTTAGATCAGCTGCTGGTAGCTATTCCAATCTGCTTGGTCGTAACCCCAGTGCGGGCTGCGGGTGATTTCGGTCGGGTGGCTGTCATGCGCCCCAATGTTCGGCGCGTTTTCGCTACTTCTGGGGTCACCTCTGGGTAATAAAGGTTTCGAGGTTTACAAGTATACTGCAACACCATTTATTTATTTATTTTGTTCAGGAACATCTTCAACACAATCATCATTATCTCTTTCAGATCGATTAAAATATCTGCTAGAGCTAGGTCGAAAAACGTATCTTTAAATATTACGACGTGGTAGAATTAAATTGAATAATTCTAAACTCGTCTTATAACTGGAAAGGATATTCAGCAAATTTGTGCATATTGGTACAGAACTGCGGAATATTATCCTTCTTTCATTAAAAAAAACATTATCATTTATTTGAATAATCATTTCAGATGGAATTCTCTTTCATGTACAACAGCTTTCTTAGAACTGTCGGCACTAGTTCCACATGCCTAACAGTATCACTGCACCATCAGCTGAGCGCAAATTGACTGCACAGCAAAACACATGCCAACTTTTTTCTTTCCCTCCCTACGAACGGTTTACGGCTCATCAATCCTCCAACCCGCCCGTATCGGTCAAAACAATCATCATCTGCACATTTTCTTTACATTACTTTGTATGCCTACCGCAATGCCTCCACACCGCTGCGATGCTCGCTCATGGGAATTCATTCCTAAGATATCGAGTAGGTTTGAAAGACGATCTCGACTCGATCAGCTGTGTTTTCTCAGCATCGTCGGTTGGCCGCCTTCCCTCACACACGGTCGGTATGTCGTCTTCGCTCGGTGCACGCTTCGCAAATAATTGAGCGTGAAGGTCGTTGCTCATTTTCGCTTGGATCGTTCGTCAACTGCGTCACACTTCTTCGTGCGACGAGCACCAAAAAAAAATTGCGCTTACTTTCTCGATGCGATAATGAAATGATGGCGCCGACAAAAAAAAATATCGGTGAATCACGACATTCCTCTCCACGCACGAATTGAAGAAAGCTGCTCGCTCGCGCCCACTTCCCCAAACAAATCGCGTGCAATGTCAGAGTTATTGCGACTGGAATGTCAAATATTATGACAGATTGCATCTGAATGCGGTCATTCGGTACGGCGCGCGTGCGATAACGAGATTACGTCTTCAAAACAAGCTAGTCACGCTTTCCTCGTTCGAGTTCCCTTTTAATCACAAAGTAATCTGGTGGCCACCGCGTACCAAGGTCTGTCCAATCATCCAAGCCATCTCGGGAAGGGTCGGGCTCTCCACCAAGCTTGATCCATGGTCCAGATCTTGACATCTGGATCTGGGGGCGTGTTTGTGTGTTTGCGCGCGTGATCGTTTAAGTAATTGATATGCGCGCACATTGCGCTTGTTAAAATGCTGTTTAGTGGGAGGCAAGAAGGTACGCTCGGAGATCCCGCGATTGAGAAGATTAAAGAGCATCAGCGGGTTGATGCGACTTAGTGCCAAACCGCTTGCTGGCTGGAGGTTAGCTCGTGTAGGCCGGTAGGCGCTGATCCAAGCGTGGTGGAGGCAGGGAAGGCAACGTCGAAAATGAAAACAAATCGTTTTCCGCGCGATGACTTTTGTGGCGATGATGTTGCTACGGTTGACTGTCGGCCCGTCGACAGCGGCAATTGATGGCGATAATGAATGGCTCTTCTGCGCTGCCGTGGTGCGGAGTATTTAGGGAATCGTTGCGGTCGGGCAGGGGATGTGTCACGGGTGTCAGACACTTGGACACGTTTTCTAATTGCCAGGAGATACTTTGTTTCCGTAAAGGTTGCTGGGCGTTGTGTCATTTTTTTGTGAGGCACTAGCTGCGGTTAATTATGGCAGAGCTTGGCATTTCGTTGAAGCATTGGAGATCTGTGCATCGTTCACGAGTTTCTTAATAACGGTATTGAGTTCTTCATAATATCATTTTTTACTAACATTACAACAGTACATACTCATTTATTTAGGATTTTTTTTAAATGCAACAATGGTCTGGGTATAACACATACATATAAAAAATAAGCCTTTTGGATTTTGAAATTTAAATACATATTACATTTTTGAAGACGAATCAGTTTTGGACATCGGAAAGAGCAGGAACACCTAGACAAACACGATATTTTCTTTAAATCCATTATGGTAATGTGACAGTGAAATCAACGCAAGGGTCGTACTTTGACCCTGGGTGGTTAGTAAATGATACTCCAGAGTATCTGCAACGTTTAGATTATTGACTATTTTTCGAAATCGACTTACAAATGTTTCGTTTGTTATAGCAATCTAAGAACAAAATCAGTGCCGTTAAGTGACTAGGAATCAACCCCGGGAGATCAGCAAATTTTCTTATGGAAGATCTGGAACACTTAGGAAAGTGGTCACTTCAAATAATACAGCCCATAAAACTACTTTTCTTCTTAAACTTCTGAGGCACATTTTAAAAAATCGAATCCCGAGGCTGAAAAGAAGGCAACATTAGAAGTTGCGGGAATGATTCTGGGATTCCGACGGGATTCCCTCAGAGATTCCGACGAGAATCCTTTAAGAATTCCGACGGGCATCCTTCAAAGATTTCGAAAGGAATCCTTCAGAGACTCCGGCGAGAACCCTTAAGAGATTCCTACTGAAATCCTTCAGTGATTCCGACGGAAATCTTTCAGGAATTCCTAGAGGAATAATTTAGGGATTTCGTCCTAGAGGAATAATTTAGAGATTCCGACGAGAGTACTTCAGAGATTCCGACGAGAATCCTTCAGAGATTCCGACGGGAGTCCTTCAATGATTCCGACGGGAATCTTTCAGGGATTCAGACGGGAATGATTAAGCGAATTCGACGGGAATCCTTCAGAGGTTCCGACGGGAATCCTTCAGAGATTCCGACGGGAATCCTTCAGAGATTCCGACGGGAATCTTCCAGAAATTTCAAAGATAATCATTCAGGGATTCCGACGGGTATCCTTCAGAGATTCCGACCGGAATTATTCGACGAGAATCCTTCACTGATTCCGACGGGAATGAATCAGGGATTTCGACGGGAATCCTTCAGAGATTCCAAGAAGAATCCTTAGGAGATTTCAACGGGAATCCTTCAGAGATCCCGACGAGAATCCTTCAGAAATTCCGACGGGAAACCTTCAAAGATTTCGGCGGGAATCCTTCAGATATTCCGACGGAAATCATTCAGAGATTTCGACGGGAATGCTTTAGAGATTCCGACGGGAATCCTTCAGAGATTTCGACGGGAATCCTCCAGAGATTCCGACGAGAATCCTTAGGAGATTTCGACGGGAATCCTTCAGAGATTCCGATGAGAATCCTTCAGAGATTCCGACGGGAATCCTTAAGAGATTCCGACGAGAATCCTTCAGAGATTCCGACGGGAATCCTTCAGAGATTTCGACGGTGATCCTTCAGAGATTTCGACGAAAACCCTTCAGAGATTTCGACGGGAATCCATCAGAGACTTCGACGAGAATTCTTCAGAGATTCCGACAAGAATCCTTCAGAGATTTCGACGGGAATCCTTCAGAGATTCTGACAAGAATCCTTCAGAGATTCCAACGAGAATTCTTCAGAGATTCTGACAGGGATCCTTCAGAGATTCCGACGAAAATCCTTCAGAGATTTCGACGGGAATCCTTCAGAGATTCCGAAGGGAATCCTTCAGAGATCCCGACGGAAATCCTGCAGAGATTCCGATGAAAATTTTGCAGAGATTCCGACGGCAAACCTTCAGAGATTCCGACGAGAATCCTTCAGAGATTTCGTAAAGAATACTTCAGATATTACGACGGGAATCCTTCAGTGATTCCGACGGGAATCCTTCAAAGATTTCGACGAGAATCCTTCAAAGATTCCGACGGGAATCCTTCAGAGATTTCGACGGGAATCCTTCAGAGATTCCGACAAGAATTCTTAGGAGATTTCAATGGGAATCCTTCAGATATTCCGACGATAATCCTTCAGATATTTCGTCAGGAATACTTCAGAGATTTCGACGGGAATCCTTCAGAGATTCCGACGGGAATCTTTCAGAGATTCTGACGGGAATCCTTCAGAGATTTCGACGAAAACCCTTCAGAGATTTCGACGGGAATCCATCAGAGCTTTCGACGAGAATTCTTCAGAGATTCCGACGAGAACCCTTCAGAGAATCCGACAAGAATCCTTCAGAGATTTCGAAGGGAATCCTTCAGAGATTCTGACAAGAATCCTTCAGAGATTTCGACGGGAATCCTTCAAAGATTCCGACAAGAATCCTTCAGAGATTCCCATGGGAAGCCTTCAGAGATTCCGACTGAAATCCTTCAGATATACCAACGGGAAGTCTTCAGAGATTCCGACGGAAATCCTTCAGAGATTCCGACGAAAATCCTTCAGAGATTCCGACGAGAACCCTTCAGAGATTCCGACAGGAATCCTTCAGAGATTCCGACGAGAATCCTTCAGAGATTCCGACGAGAATCCTTCAGAGATTTTGGCGAGAATCCTTCAGAGATTCTGACGAGAAATCTTTAGAAATTCCGACGGGAATCTTCCAGAGTTTCCGACAAGAATTTTTCAGAGATTCCGATGACAATCGTGCAGAAATATCGACGGAAATCCTTCAGAGATTTCGACGAGAATCCTTCAGAGATTCCGACGGGAATCCTCCAGAGATTCCGACGAGAATCCTTCAAAGATTCCGACGGGAATCCTTCAGAGATCCTTCCGACAAGAAACCTTCAGAGATACCGACAAGAATTTTTCAGAGATTGCGACGAAGTCCTTCAAAGATTCCGACGAGAATCCTTCAGAGATTCCGACGAGAATCTCTCAGAGATTCCGACGGAAATCCTTCAGAGATTCCGATGACAATCGTGTAGAGATTTTGACGGAAATCCTTCAAAGATTCCGACGAGAATCGTGCCGAATTTCCGTTGGAAATGCTTCAGAGATTCCTTTGGGAATCCTTCAGAGATTTCAACGGGAATCCTTCAGAGATTCCGACGGGAATCCTTCAGAGATTCCGAATGGAATCCTTCAGAGATTCAGACGGGAATCCTTCAGAGATTCCGACGAGAATCCTTCAGAGATTTCGACGAGAATTCTTCAGAGATCCCGACAAGAATCCTTCAGTGATTCCGACAAAAATCCTTCAGAGATTCCGCCAAGAATCCTTCAAAGATTCCGACGAGAATCCTTCAGAGATTCCGACGAGAATCGTTCAGAGATTTCGACGAGAATCCTTCAGAGATTCCGACGAGAATCCTTCAGAGATTCCAACAAGAATCCTTCAGAGATTCCGACGGGAATCCTTCAGAGATTCCGACGAGGAACCTTCAAAGACTTCGACAAGAATCCTTCAGAGATTCCGACGAGAATTCTTCAGAAATTTCGACGTTAATCCTTCAGAGATATCGACGGGAATCCTTCAGAGATTCCGACAAGAATCCTCCAGAGATTCCGACGAGAATCCTTCAGAGATATCGACGGGAATCCTTCAGAGATTCCGACGAGAATCCTTCAGAGATTCCGACGGGAGTTCTTCAGAGATTCTGACGGGAATCCTTCAGAGATTCCGACGAGAATCCTTCAGAGATTCCGACGAGAATCCTTCAGAGATTCCGACGTGAATCCTCCAGAGATTCCGACGAGAATCCTTCAGAGATTCCGAAGGGAATCCTTCAGAGATTCCGATGAGAATCCTTCAGAGATTCCGACGAGAATCCTTCAGAAATTTCGTCAGAAATCCTTCAAAGATTCCGACGGGAATCCTTCAGAGATTGCGACGGGAATCCTTCAGAGATACCGACGAGAATCGTTCAAAGATTTCGACGGGAATCCTCAAGAGATTCCGACGAGAATCCTTCAGAGATTCCGACAAGAATTCTTCAGGGATTTCGACAAAAATCCTTCAGAGATTCCGACGAGAATCTTTCAGAGATTCCGAAGAGAATCCTTCAGAGATTCTGACGGGAATCCTTCTGAGATTCCGACGAGAATCCTTCAGAGATTCCAATGAGAGTCCTTCAGAGATTCCAATGAGAGTCCTTCAGAGATTTCGACGAGAATCCTTCAAAGATTCCGACGAGAATCCTTGAGAAATTTCGACGTGAATCCTTCAGAGATTCCGACGGGAAACCTTCAGCGATTCCGACGAGAACCCTTAAGAGATTCCGACGATAATCCTTCAGAGATGTTGACGGGAATCCTGCAGAGAGTTTGTCAGGAATCCTTCAAAGATTTCGACGATAATCCTTCAGAAATTTCGACGTGAATCCTTCAGAAATTTCGACGTTAATCCTTCAGAGTTTCCGACGGGAATCCTTCAAAGATTCCGTCGGGAATCCTTCAGGTATTCCGATGGAAATCCTTCAAGGACTTCGAAAGCTATGATACACAGATTCCGATGAGAATCCTTCAGAGATTCGTCAAGAACCCTTCAGAGATTTCGTCAGGAATCCTTCAGATTCCGCTGGGAATCCTTCGGAGATTCCGACGAGAATCTTCCAGAGATTCCGATGATAATCAATCTGGGACTCCGACGAGAATCTTTCGGAGATTCCGACAAGAATCCTGCATCGACTCTAATGGGAATCCTTCCGAAAATCCGACGATAATCGTTCAGAGATTACGACGAGAATCCTTCAGAGATTCTGTCGAGAATCCTTCAGATATTTCGACGAGAATCCTTTAGAGATTGCAAAGGGAATCTTCCAGAGAAAGATTCGGGAATCTTTCAGGGATTCCGACGAGAATCCTTCAGAGGTTTCGATGGGAATCCTTCAGGGATTCCGATGGAAATCTTCAGGGGTTCTGATGTGAATCCTTTAGGGATTCCAGAAAAATCTTCTGTGTACTTCCAAAGAATCAAATACCTAGATTATCAGCTATTGCAGGCGAAATTGTTGGTCGAATGCGCTTTTATAGACAACCAATCTAATGGAATTCACTTCAACAAACAAGAAACTAGTGAAAAAGAACCTGATTATATCGAGAAAACTCCATCATGCGCATCAACACACGAAACTTTTGCACCAGAAATTATAATCATACTGCGATCTTAGGAGCTCCATAAGATAAACTTACGAAATTTCATCAGGCTATTCTATGGATTTCCTATGTGGATTCTTATGGAATTTATTAACAGTTATTATAATTACGAACCTCCTTAGCCGTGCGGTAAGATGCGCGGCTATTAAGCAAGACCATGCTGAGGGTGGCTGGGTTCGATTCCCGGTGCCGGTCTAGGCAATTTTCGGATTGGAAATTGTCTCGACTTCCTTGGGCATAAAGGTATCATCGTGTTAGCCTCATGATATACGAATGCAAAAATGGTAACCTGGCTTAGAAACCTCGCAGTTAATAACTGTGGAAGTGCTTAATGAACACTAAGCTGCGAGGCGGCTCTGTCCCAGTGTGGGAATGTAATGTCAATAAGAAGAAGAAGAAGAAGATGATTACGAACCTAAGAATTCATTCGTCCAGGAGTTCATCATGACAAAAATAAGTTGGATTTTGTCAAGATTCTATTTTTATAGAAATATATTATTGAACCATTCATGCGCTATACGTTTGTCAAAAAAACAGGAAACGAAAATTAGGCCTTCATGAACAATGTTTGTTTAATTAATAAAATAACATTTTCAGCACTGAATAGAACATCGGAAAATACCGCAATAGTAGACAACTATGTCCCCAACTACTACGGAACAGCATTTCATAAATGGTTGATGTCCTTAAGATCCACAAATAAAAACAATGTACATGGTTTCAACAAATCTTGCATCCCAGTTAATATATTTTTTTTTTCTTGGAAAACTTTGAATTGTTTATGGAAATTTTGCATATTCTGGGAAATCTTATATTTATTTATTTATTGCTTCTACAATGATTTATTCATAGTTTTAATTTAATTCGTTAATAAATTGATTATCAATGAATTTGATAATGAGCGCAATAATCGTCATCTCAAGCTGCACGCTGCAGTGGGAGAAAATGGATGATGACTATTCCATTAACCAGATGAATTTCGCAAACTGCGCAATGTCCGAAACGGTCGTAGCGCAAACAAATTTGACACATGATAATCAATTGCTATAGATAGCCATCACTCTTTCATCGGCGTCATCTGCAAAAAATCTCTGAGAAAACAAGTAGGTAATCGGCAAACGATTTCGCGCGATGAGTTGTTTTCGGTTTGTTGCGAAACTCCGTATCCGGATGGTACAGTAGATTTGACGAGACGTGACCAAGTTGAAACCGGACATCCATTTAGTCATATTTTGTCGTGGGTGTATGATTGTAGGGATGCTAGTTAAAAATTGAAATGATTCAATTCTTTCTCTGATACTTAGATCTGTATTGGTTGAAATTGATTTCAACCCATTCAAATTTGAGTCGAAATGAGTATATTTTTTGATCATCTCTGACGACTCGTAAGATGACACTCTTGCTGGCGGGGTACTAATTATCAATAACCATAGCAGGAAATTCGTTAAACAGACACTTTTACAAACTTGTCTTCCCAACCGCTGTATTACTTATGGATTATGGCCAATTTTGACCTATCGTGTTTTTTTTGCAAACTTATTTAAAAACGTTTTACGATCCATGTCTTGCAACACCCACAATCATCGCGTTGAACATTTTCGGCGGCATTGACCTTGGCATTGTCGGGAATTCAAAATGTTCACTGTTTGCGTAGGAGAGCATGTCGCGTGCATCTCCGCTGCAGAAAAGTTTTTGCTCATCGTCACGCCCGGATCGAAACCAGATGGCTGCATCGAATTCTCGCGTGCATATCTTCGAAATCGGACACAAACGTCACCATCTGGGTTATTTTCTACCGGGCAGCGAATATAATATTTTCTGTAAACACAACACAATCGATTGTAATTCGAGTATATCGTGTTTATGAACTTTGATAAACTGCGTAGATATAAAATGAATTCTCACGTACGAGTGTACTGACCTACTTGCAACTGTTTAACCTGTTATCATATCACTGTATTAAATGATCAGACGGTGGCACCACGGACACTGGCATAGCTGGAGTGTCTATTTTTATGGGGGAACGATTTAGGACATAATGTGCAACCAGCCTAATTTGAAATACAGTACATATATTCAGAAGAGGATCGGAATGAAAACTGTAATTTCTGAAGTGTAGCGTTCTACGCATATCAAGTACAAAGTTTTGGATACAATTTTTAAGAATCATCACATTTCGTTATCACAATCATTGCTGCTTTTTCTAGCTTCACTAATGTCGATAAAGGTGGAGGAAGTGCGCTAAAGCTGCGTCGATGTCGAGCGTCGAATTGATTAGAAATGTACGGTCAGCAAAAGTCAATTGATTTATGACGCTTTCATAGTCACCCACTGCAATCAAAAATATATTTTGAGGCGCCATACCAATAATAGCACCCGACGATTAATATCAATCGTGTATGAGCATCCAATTGCAGATACTGACGGAATCATTGTTGGCACCAGTTTTAATCGATACGATACTGATAACGGATTCGTGGAATCGTTTAGTAGAAAGAAGACATTATTTCTAGGACTTGTTCAGAATAATTTCTTTAGTTAATCCTATTCCATTGAATTTCAATTATTTGGTTTTCGTCAGTTCGAGCGAATTACGGCACAACGAGGACGACCGTACTGTGAAGTATCAAAAGGATGGGATTAAAGAATAACAAGATTTACGACAAGTGAATCATTTGAGGTTTGCGTTGCAGTCGATATGTAGCGATGCACCGCCGAAAACAACATCTTATCGGACGGTTGCAAAGTGCCAGAATTAATTCCCGTTTATTTTATTAAGTCATTCACATATTCTCTCTCCGTCCAGTTATCAAAGTGCATTCCTTCGAAACGGTCTGATCTTCATCCGTCTGGTCGTTTGTCGTCGTTATAACGGCTTAAAGACCGCACCATATGTTACGGGTCGGGAATGGTTTTTGCACGACTGACAGTTAAATTTGCGCTAAATGCTTCCAATTAAAACTGGATGGGGGAGCCGAACCATCCGATGCGGCAAAAAAAAAATGATTATGCGATGCAGACATTCGATGTGGAAGCCGAAAAACTAAAATAAAACGACGAATTATGATACAAATACTGAACCGGTTAATGGAACGAGAAACGATTTCGTCGGAATCTAATTCCCGACACCTGAAACTAAGATGTTTTTATTCAAGATCATTTAGTTACCATATTTATGAGACTCTATCTAATCGGTGATAAGAGTAAATGAATTCGGTAGCCATTTATTCACTAATTTATGGCAATCTCAACGTGTGACTGTTTTATATTTTGAACTTGTTTGGTACACCATCGCCGATCATTTTCGCACGATGCCATTCGATCTGGATAAGCGTGCCACCGTATTAAAGTTGTTCACGCCGCAACACAAATGTTGGTAATTAGTTTCCGTTTCGTTACGATATTTTATAAAAAGTGTGTATACTCAGTACTCACGCTTCTTGAAACCCTGTTCCTAGTTCTTTATGCGCCATTGGCAGATTGTATTTCCAGGAAAACGGGTTTTCGACTTAGGTCATACCTGTGGAAGAAAAGAAAAAAAATGTAAAAAATTAGCTAGATGTGTTATTTTATTTTCAACGTTTATAATATATTTTCAAAGAATCCTGCGATAAGCTTATAATTCAACAGAATTTTTTACATTTCTAGGAAATTGGTTTTTTGACTAAGACTGTGGAAAAGAAAAGATAAAAAATTTACAATTTAGCTATAGCTTGATGTTTTATTTCATTTTCAACGCTTATAATAATACATTCCCAAAGAATCCTGCGATAAGCTTAAAATTTAACACAATTTTTTCGGCTGAGATAAGAAGAGTTTTTGTGCACAAGTTTGGACAATAGGGTAGTTCAAAAAATCGATTTTGCTCCACAGTGCTCGTCTGATTTTTTACCAAGTTCTGAGTGTCCTCTGAAAATTTGAGCTCATTTGAATTAAAGCTGATTTAGCACAAGCCGTTTCAAGTTTGCATGCAAATTAGTATGGGGAAATTTATTTTTTCATTATACTGTTAATGACGTTTCCCCATTAAGCGTAGGTTGAAAGAAAACCTACATAGCTAAAAGGAATACTCAACAGCTTGCACCCAACGAAAACCGCATGTTGATTAATCGCCCCAATAATTTCAATTTCAATTTTCATTTCAATTTCAAGAATCGTAAAAAAATCCCTCTTCGGTAGTGAGCTTTTCCGGTGGAATTAAATTTTGCATTTGATCCAGTTTGGAGGTAATTTCATCAATCTCTTCTGCGTTTTTACAAACATTTTGAATGAAATCTGCACATTAAAAAAAAAACAGCGGTGACGATGCCTTTTTCGATTCAATGGTTTGGTTTTGCCTTAGCACGATACATATAATATATAATTGCCTACATTACGGCTCTTATAAACCCTGTCAACCAACCTAACTTATATGTGCAACACCATTTTCTTCGTAACTTTTAAATGCAATGACCGATTATATGTGATATATATTGATCGTGATATATTATATATTGATCGTGATTATATGTGATTCAATAGTGATCAACTGGGTTTATCCCCCGTTGAATGCAACATTTTCTTATAAATAAATATTATCACAAAACCACTACCTTTTTGTCCGAATTGCCAAATTCTCAAATTATCTGCGGCCGGGATTTTTTTTTGTTATCAATTTCATCAGCGAAAATGAATGTCAACACTCTATCCAGACATTTGCTCTCTCGCGATTAAAATGTGATGAGTTTACGATCGCTTCACTTTCGTTTTTGAAAAAGTTTATAACAAAATTTTGATGAATCTGAACAGACTCTATTATAAGCTTGGATAGATTCTGTTAAATGCCATTTCTGATGAATCTGTTAAATTAAATATTTCCTAATTTCCATCTTTTGCACATCTCTCTAATGTGAATTAGATTTACGGACAACGTTGAATAACTCACGTCTTTGTATATTTAATGACATCTTCTTCAGCTATGAAAATAATGCGTATTATACCCTTTGTAAACTTAATATGATATTACCTTTGTACTTCTCGTTGTAGTAAATAATATTAATGTATCTGTCTAACTCGATCATGGTAGGCAATGGACTGAGACATTGGACATTTGACAATATGAGGACTAATAAAGATTATTCTATGAGACAACTTCAATCAGACTGGTTGTATTTATTGAAGTCTCCACATTATCAGAAGTGGGATGTTCCCGCGAAGTCAGAAGACATCAAATGAACTGGATCCTTCCGGTGATCATTGTAATGCTTCCTCTGAAGCTGCTGACAGAATACTGCAGGCTGATGTTCGACAAGAATCTGTAGGTATCGCTGCTCAATGCACTATGAATGCTACAATTCCGTCATTACAACCCAGTCAAGCATATACAAGTGGTGGTCACGGTGATGGATTTACATCAAATTCGTTTTCGGATCGCAATTTATCAAGAAATTATGTGCAAAGAAGGTGTGAATGCCAACCGAATGTATCAAACATTGGACTAGTACCATCAATCAATAGTTATCGTCTTGAAGAAGTTGCAACTTTCCTACCGTTATTTTGGGGACGTGAAAATGAAGATATCAACCATTTTATTGCAATCGCAGATAACACGAAGCGTGCACTTGGGTTGGATAGTCAAACTATGAAATTAGTTGTCATCAAGCAACTGAAAGGTACCGCAAGAACTTGGTTACACACACGAGCAGACTTCATGTTGAAATCTTATGAGGAAATGGATGCATAATGACTTGCCACTCGAAGATAATATCGATGAGGACATCGGATCTGTCAGGTTGGCCGAAGTTGTAGTAAATAATATTAATGTATCTGTCTAACTCGATCATGGTAGGCAATGGACTGAGACATTGGACATTTGACAATATGAGGACTAATAAAGATTATTCTATGAGACAACTTCAATCAGACTGGTTGTATTTATTGAAGTCTCCACACTCGTAAACACAAACCAAATAAAATAAGTTTGCTAAAAATAAGATTTTAAAAACGTTTGTCATTTGTATAATTTTTTCGTATTTTGAAAGTGTAGCTGTCATGAAAAAGCACATATTGTTAAAAATACGTTTTTTTTAAATTCAGCTCTCAGCTAACTAAATATTAAACTATATCTATAGAATTAAATCTAATCTAAATTTTAACTAAACTACACACCAAAAACAATTTAAAAATCACTGCAAATGACTAACAAGCAACATGAACTTGGCCCAGATAGTTTAAAAACTGTTGTTCATTATAATATGAATTTCACAGCCTACAATGTACTGATTAAGTGGGTAACATTTCGTCAAACGCATGTACATATGTTTACGATCTGTGGAAGATTTACGGCGAATTTCTGCCTCCAAATTCACATCTATTCCATCTAATTCTATTTCGGATAAAATCTAAGTGGGATGTGGAGGGAGTGGGAAAATAAATCGATTTTTCTGTATTTTTATGAATATTTGTCAATATTTAATGCGTTTTCTTGGTTGTTCTTAATTTTCTTAGTGTTTCTTTAATCGGCTCAGAAAGTTCTATCAGTCTTGCAAAATGTCGTGACCATCACCAGATGATCAGATATGAAAACAAAAACCACCACGCTTTTAAACGATGTTCTTTAGGCCCCAAACGCAATATAACGGAACGGCGACGGAAACGGCAAATTTGGCAGAAAATATATGGGCTAACTGTCAAATTTTCCGTTTCCGTCGCCGTTCCGTTGTATTGCGTTTGGGGCTTTACTGACAATCACTGCAAGCGCATCGTGACATGTAGAAGCTGACACGTGTGCACCTTCGGTAAGCGTGACACCCAGATTGACAACCACAAGCTGAGAGCCATAAAGAGCATCAGGTCGGTCAGCTGTCAAAAGTGCAGGTGAGCACCGTTATAAGGCATTTTATGAGACAGATCGAAACAGCTGTTTTTCTCGTGTTTATCTACTTTGACAATTAGTGGGAGCTCGTTTGTTTGGTAATTTCGCGCCGAACATTCCGATGGGTCCCAGCATCAATTCTGCCTGTTTTACTTTTTGTCTACCAGGGTTTTAGAACATAGTTCTTCATAAGATTCTTAAAATGTAGCGTTAGATAATTCATACCATTGCATTCTAAGCAGGAAATGCTGAAGAAAACACGAATGAGAAGTAAAACGTTACAAACATTATTTTGTGTTCGGACCTAACGGAATGTTCACTCAGAATCATACCAAAACAAAACATTAGAAGTAAATAAACGGGCCACCGCGAAACGTCTCATAAAATGCCTTATTGATTGATTTTGTTGTCGTTTGATTGGACTGACGTCGTTTTTAATTGATAAATTGGATAAATCAATAGTTAAATTAAGGGTTCATTCACAAATTACATAACGCTAAAATGGACCTGGGGCTAAAAGCCCCACCCACCCTCTCGTAACGTATTTTGTATGGGAGGGTTCTGAAATTTTGTATGGGCCGTATTTTTGAATGGCTGTGACTAAGTTTTTACCAATTTGATCCAGACTATCTTTTGAAAAAGGCCAAATTTTAATTATTGGATTTTTCAAATGGATACAATCAAAAAACGACGCATCCTACAAAAAAATGTTATATGGGTGACTATCGCAAAATCAGTCAAAGTTTCTAATAAAGATATCGGAAACAATTCAAATTGAGCCCTACACTGAAAAAAAATCAGTTTCAACAGTTTCAAAAATTAAAACTCGATTTGCGAAAAAACGCTTTTTTTGATTTGTATGAAATTGTGTCTCAAGATAGGTGATTATGTTCCCTACCAACCGTCCATACATCGCAAGCTGGGCACTTTGAAGGAAAAAAAGTTTTTCTAACAAAAACTTTTTCTTGTCGAAATTATTTTCAGTGTATTTTTATCCGTTGCGATTAGTTACGACCTAAATATTGTACTCTGCTTGACTGTACAGGAATATTTAAATATATGTATGTATATGTTAAATCCACTGGCACTCCTTGACACTGAGAAAAAAATCAATTCCGACAAGAAAAATTTTTTGTTAGAAAAACTTTTTTCCTTTAAAAGTGTCAAGCTTGCGATGTATGGACGGTTGGTAGGGAACATAATCACCTATCTTGAGACACAATTTCATACAAAACAAAAAAAGCGTTTTTTCGCAAATCGAGTTTTAATTTTTGAAACTGTTGAAACTGATTTTTTTTCAGTCAAGATGACATGGATATGACAACCACAACATCAGGAAAGTTTTCCTATCATTCATGCTGGTGATCACAGGCAGAAGAAGTGAAGACATGGTGAGTGACCAAGCGCTAGTTGCTAAAATGTCAGTAATGTCACTTTCATGGTGATCGTTACACCAAGCATGTGAGATCCACATTGAGCATCACAATTGAGTACTTGACACATGACCTGGATTTTGTTATTGTCACGCTTTGCGTGACTTGTACGGTGACACTTTGTAGCACTGGTTCTATATATTATTCTCCGGGATACAGAAAGATAAAGCGAATATAAATATTGACCTAAATTCTCATTCAATTCTCAAAAAATAATCCAAACTTGGTTAAAAAACGTCCTATCATGCTCAATTGTAAAGTTAGCAGAGTTCCGTACTGCATCATGCATCAACTTTGTGGAAGACACCATACTTCTATGAGGCAACCCTGAGGAGTTATTAATACAAACCATGATATCATGATATCCGACCACAGTGGCGTCGCAAAAAGCCCATAATTTGACATTTAGATTTTAAAAACAATCCCGAGCAACGCAGGGTACGTTCTGCTATAGTTTCACATAAAATGAAATATATTTAGTTTACCGGTGTACTGAAATATACCTTTTTATTAGCATAAATAAATGCTATTTACATCATATCTCGAATCCTATTTCTCTCAATTGTGTTCTAGTAAAGAACTTTATTTTATTTGGCCCAATGTCACCCCCTCTGAGAGGTGAGAATGGGCCAATTTAAAACTACCGTCGTCGGGGGTAACAATGGGTCATATGGGGGTGATAATTTTAAAATTATGTTTTCTCGCGGTGGAGGGTAAATAAACTCTGACAAGCTTCGACTGCTGTCTCACATCAGAACTCAGCTGAGCAATTTATTCTAGGCTATTTATAGGAATACATTCGAACATTTTTTCTCTTGTCTCATTTTCTCAATAATAGGTCACTCATTGAACTACTTACACTCAAGAAAAACCGATCATTAGATGTATGTGCCAACCCACATGGATTTTTGCAATGGGGTTTTCCCAATGAATAGTATGTGTGAAGCCAATGAATCTTCTCCTATGTTTGATTTCATCAAAGTAATGTGTGCCTAATATGGAATCCATAAAGTTGGCACATACTTTTGATAGTATTTACTAATGAAATTTATTTATTGATTAAATAAATTTGATCGATAATTTTTCTGTGTTTTTCGGTTTTTTTTTTTGTTTAAAATTGCAGAACAATAAATCTATGTAAGGAAAACAAATAAATAGAAAAGGCATATTTTATTCTCAGATATTTAACAGCATAAATATATAATAGTAGCGCATTGCAATTTGATTTATTTTGCAATATGAAAAATAATCCGTTAAATCATAAGCGACAGAGGTAAGAAATGAAACACCGGAGACTGATTACAGAAATGCATTCAGCTTGACAAGTAAGAATAAAAATGCGATTCATTCTTCCGCAAAAAAATGCTGATTACAATAATGTGTGGTCGTACACTTATTACGTAAGCATTTTTCTAGGTTTTTCGACCCCCCTCCCCCCACGTAAGATTTTTTTCACACAAATGATTTTTTATTTATATGGAGCGTAAGATATTGACCGACCCCTCTCCCCCATAAGTGCTTACGTAATATGTGTACCGCCCCTTACTTTAGCTTTCAACGTTCCACTGTGCTTCCACTTTTCACTTCCGACGCTTATTATCGTTATTTTTTTTCTTGCAAATATAGATTTTGAAGCATTACTAACTACCGGAACAAAAGTACGTAATCCTGACGAATGATTTCTGCGCGTTGAAAATCCATTTTATTTCCATTCAATTGGATGTGTTGACGATGCTTCAGTTGCTACGGAAATTCCACGCAAGTTTTATTTCGGCGGATGCGAAGCCGGCACCTGTTCATAAAATTTTCGAATGTAGCACCACCGATAACAGACGTTGAGGCTCCCTTACGATATGTGTGTAAACAAAATAACCGTCATTTCAAATGAGGCAAGCATTTGAAACATGATTGGCAATCGTTTGTAGATGGCGCATCGATCGCTGCACATAACTCAAATGTTACTGTCAAAAGAATGCTTTGTTTTTGTTTGACTTTCGAATCGAGCGATCAAGTTGAATTGTTAGTTATTCCTCTAAAATGGGAAGGAATTGCGAATTCTACACGTGTGGAAACCACCAAGGATGCGATAGCAAATCGTATTTTAGCTTCCCTAAAAACGATGCATTGTAAGTATTAGCGACCATTATTCGTGCATCAAAAACTGAGGACAATGTTTTGCACTCTTAGATGTTCCTTGTGGGTTATGGCATGTAACTCACCGGAAGCAAGACAGATGTATAAAACGGGCGGAGTACAGGCGTTTCGGAAGAAAATAGTCTGTTCTGACCATTTCCCCTCAACTGCTTTCAAGGATGCAACCAGAAAAAATAAAGGGTAAGTAAACTGTTCGAGTAAAGAAAATGTCAAATCTAACATGAAATAAATTTAGATTGGTGACTGATGCTGTTCCGTATTACTGCTGTGGATTTCCAGTTCAAGAAAAAAACGAATCAATAAACAGTTCCGAAGTTCCTCAGTCTTCAAGTATTGAGTTTTTAGAAGGTGATTCGGATTTTGTTTCGTGGCGTACAAACAACAACAGCCGGAATCGTCAAGAAATCGGCAGCAACGACGACGAGCAGAATGAAGAACAGCTACTGGAAGTGCTTTCTTACCATAGTTGCCGTAGAGAGACAGCCGATAATGTCCAGGACCAGTTTGTCGATATATGCTCTCCGAGCAATTGCCATCAAGAGCAGGGTAAGGAACAACTGCTGGAAGTGTTTTCCTCCCAAAGTTCATATTGTGGTTTCCGATTACGCTGAAGAAGAACTTGCTGATTTGTACCCTACCGATAGTTATTGTCAGGCACATGAGAACGAAAATGTGCAGTTGAACGAAGAAAAATTCCTTACGGTCAATTTCTCCAGACGACGGCAAGAGCCCATCAGGCACGACGATGAGCTAACCAGTGTTGATAACACAGAGTACCTGGTGATGCTTCCTTCCGCGTTGGGCACTCCTGATAGCAATCCAGACAATCAAACCAGCGATTTCTCCGACCACATTGATCATACCCTTTCTAATCAGACTGAAGAAGAAATGGCAATAAGCTTTGTGCAAAATGAAACTGGATTACGAGAGTTTATAAAAGTTGAAAGGGAATTCAACCGCAATCTCAAGGTACAACTTCAGTCCGTTCGTCGCCATCTTTTTGTCTCCTAGCAAACGAGTGATCGGCGTTTGGCAGCTGCTAAGCGGAGTAAATGCATCGTTGCAAAGCTGAGGCAAGAAGTAAAAACTTTGAAACGACAGAAATCTGCGAAAGAAAAGCTTGGTGAGCAGGTCGAAGCAAACCCCATTATAAAATACTCGTTAGTGAATTTGTACCGTCGGCCAAAGGCTCGTCGTTACCATCCGCAGACGATGAAGTTCGCTGCAGGAGTTTATTTAAGTCGCCCCGTACTTATCGGTACATTCGAAATTCGAAGCACTTAGCGCTGCCCCATAAAAGTACCGTGTACAACTATAACAAGAGCATTCGACTGCAACCTGGATTGAACAGAGTCATCATCAACCGAATTAAAAAAAGTAAAAATATTTGCGAACCGACAGGGATAAATTGGTGATGATAGGTCTAGATGGAATGTCAATAAAATCCGAGTTGACATACTGCGCCAAATCCAACACTTTCTATGGAAAAGTTTATAGATTAGTACAGTTTCGACTACAAATATACCGTTATTTACCAAGTGCATAAAAACCAACAGCTTCTTCTTCTTCTTTTTATTGGCATTGCATCCCCACACTGGGACAGGGCCGTCTCGCAGCTTAGTGTTCATTAAGCACTTCCACAGTTGTTAACTGCGAGGTTTCTAAGCCAAGTTAGCATTTTTGCATTCGTATATCATGAGGCTAACACGATGATACTTTTATGCCCAGGGAAGTCGAGATAATTTCCAATCCGAAAATTGCCTAGACCGGCACCGGGAATCGAACCCAGCCACCCTCAGCATGGTCTTGCTTTGTAGCCGCGCGTCTTACCTCACGGCTAAGGAGGGCCCTGTGATTGATTTCTCTCCATATGACTGTTCATCTACCGTTTTATCATACTTTTTGTTTTTTCACATTTCGAAATCGATGCTGCTGGTCCACCCCTTTTTCGCCTTTTTTAATTTCGCGATTTCCCTACAAATACGGCCGTGGTATACGGTGTTATACTTATAAATATTATGACGAAAGAGACCATCAATGTTTTTACCGGTTGTTGAAAGATCGACATGTGCACATTTCGTCGTCTGATGTCAGATTTATTGACGCAATAAGTAGAGTAGATGGCGGTAGTGAGTCATTGACTTTCAACGTATTTTATTTTGAAAATTTACACATGTTTTCAAATAAAATTTGTTCCTGCATAAACGTCTGTTATCTGTGGTAGCACCTATTATTCAAATTGTTCCCAACAAATTAATATCGAAGATACTTACCAGTTCAGCATGAAAAGAACTCGAGCAAAAAAGTCGCCAACAAAACACTTGCTGGCTTTGACCACAGAATTTTTCTCGAGCGCCATTTTTCCGCACGTATACGTCTATAGTCTCATTGATTTGATACTCAGATCCGTTGGTGGGTGAATTGTTAGAAGCATTCATAAGATCATTCAATCTATGCCTTGTTCAAATACAGGGTATGTGCGGTAAGAATGATGATCATGAGAATCACATGAAATTGATGAGAATTGATATTTTAGCAAAGTATGAGTACTGGCACATACAATTAATTGGTCAAATTTCTTGCGTGATAGAATGCGTGTAGAACAGTTTGAAGGGTTTTGTTATCTGACCTCCAAATTGTCGGTGAGAGCGATGATCCATTATCACCCCTAGACAGGGCTGGCAGACTCCTCAGAGTAGTCAAAATGTGCGTGTCTTTCGTACTCCTCAGAAAGTCCGGAGAGAGTGTGTTTCGATTATCGCTCATTTTTTGTTTTCCTCGACGCAGTGAGGCCTCTGTGTTTTTACTCTGCAGCGAATTCATTTGTCAGACACGAAGAGTTGAGGATAAATGATAAAATAAACACACCGTGTTCCTCAATGAGTTTTGATAGAACGGTGAATCAAACAGAATGAAAGTAAACATTGCTAAAGTTAAACGTAGTTGTTGATACTATTTATGCGTAATAAGATATGGATAACACGGTGCCTCGGTAGACCGTTATTATAAAATAAAAATGTCCATTAAAACCAAGTACAGGGCTCGATTCCTGTTGTAATTCTGCACCTCTGGACCAATTTAAAAAAAAATCCCTAGGAGGAATCTCGAGAAATCTTGATTTGAAGTTTTTAGTTAAGAAATTTCAAAAGAATCCATATAAGAATCCAAAAATATCACCAAAAATCCTGATTAATCCACTAAGATAGATGTCTTTCAATTCTTCTTGAGCCTGCCAGTCGGAAGTAACCACCAGCTTTGCAGGGTTGCTGTCCGGCATTCTTGAAATATGCTCGAAAGCAACACTTATACTAAACCCGAGCAAGTTAGCCATACAAAAACATACTTAAGTCAGTTTGGTAAGATAAGTCAGTTGTAAATATTTATAGTTCTAATAACGGAAACGCGTGCTTACGGCCATCTTAGGCGTTGTGCAAGAGAATGGTGTGTGGCGGCGAAGGTTGAAACAAAAGCTCGCCCAGCTCTACGGCGAACCCAGAAGGTAGATAAAGCTGGAAGGGTACGATGGGCAGGGCATATTTCAAGAATGCCGGACAGCAACCCTGCAAAGCTGGTGGTTACTTCCGACTGGATTTTTGGTGATATTTTTGGATTCTTATATGGATTCTTTTGAAATTTCTTAATTAAAAACTTCAAATCAAGATTTCTCGAGATTCCTCCTAGGGATTTTTTTAAAAATTGGTCCAGAGGTGCAGAATTACCACAGGAATCGAGCCCTGTACTTGGTTTTGTTGGACATTTTTATTTTATAATAACAGTCTACCGGGGCACCGTGGATAAAATATTTTTACTAAAATTAATAAGATGAGTGTATTACTTCTGCGTGAAGTTAAACGCTTTTCAAAATGATATTGAAATGCTAATATCATCTTCCAAACTTAAACGTACATGATATTTTTGGTTTTGCTGGCTTATGGGATGTCTGTGAGCCAAACTATCCAGAAGCCTTTGTACTACCAACATTTTTCCGCCCCACCTGGCCCTTTTAAAATATATTACTAACAATTTCTAAATACAATTTCCGTCAGGTAATCTTGGTAAATATAAAGGTTCTAAAATCGAAACAAAAACAGAAAACATGGAACTTATATAAAGTTCCATTATTTCATTTCAGTGCTATATTTTTTCTTGATGCATTGTGCCCAAAATACTTCTGCTCTGATAACGGGTTTTTGTGTGTTTGCTGTCGAAATATTGATTCACCCTTATTATTTGAACGTCACCTTAGGTGAACAATCCCTAACCGGTTTTATCTAGATTGCTTCTAAAATTTTTGAGAACCGTTTTCAAAATTTCACCGTTTGCTTTCTTGTGCCATTCCTTTCAAATATCATATTTTGGCTTCTTCTTCTTCTTCTTCTTCTTCTTCTTCTTCTTTATGCAACCCTTATTTGCCAATGTTATACTTTTCAGCTTGGAGCGCCAAACTTCATTTAAATCCCGCCGAAATATGTTTGTGTTCCAAAGTATTTCTGCGAGCATCATCGAGAACAATATCATTTTCAAGAATATAGCACCAAGTGGCACAATTTTGTATTGGCCCAACTCTCACCGGAATAATTCTCTCACTCTTCGTCTTCGTCCTCACTCATCGTGTTGGCTTTGTTACACGATGAGGATCAGCGTCACTCTCTGTGGTGTGTATTAAAATCTCCTCATTGTGCACAGTGTGTGAGGAAATGCCAGCTCTACCCCTAGACCCATTGTCACCCACGATGACGGTATGTGAAGTTCCAATCCATTCCCCAAACTTCCACATGTGTGTAGTACACATTCACATTAGAGTGAGCGTGAATATTTATATTGTCTGGCGGCTACACACATTCTTCATCAGCAAATGCACTGATTTAGCAGCGGTTTTGTGTGATGGAAAGTGGTTACCTCCAATATTGTGTCACCAGCACTAAATTGTATTCCGATTTTCGACGTTTTACTTCCGAACTTCAATTTGGTGCCAGCGACAAAACAAGCTCGATTTTGTGACAGATAACACCGTGCAGTGCTGCATATTTATTTTATTTTCCCGTGTGAATCTCGTTCGAAATAGGCCTTGCTGTTAGTTCATCAGCGCCATACAAACAATTTGGTGTAATTGCACAATACATTTTTCAAATCAAAATCTTCCACATAATATACATATTCAAATCTGAGTTTTCAAATTAATGTCCATGCCGGGTGGTCCAATACCCAAAAAATAAGCAATTATGGCTCAAGACTCCGTCACAATGTTTTGAAAATTAATGACTGTATCGGTTGTTTGTAATAGTGAGGCAATCGGTACGGAAAAGTGCAGTAGCGATAATTAAATTTTGCTTACAACTGGGTTGGGTGGAAAAAAGGTGTTAAAAATATGCCAGCTGATGCATAATGTTGCCAGACTTGACGAAATGTTTATTTTAAATCATAACGCATGATCACGGTGTAACAAGTATATGGGTTTTTAGACACCACTTGTAATGTAACACAAGTTTACAGAACTTGTTTAAATATTTATTTCTGCTTCAATTGTTCAATCCGACAAATAGCAATGATTTTGAAATCTCGAAACGGAAGAGATGATTATTTTCTTGTGTATGCACACCTTTTGTTTGCGTGTTGTCGTGGACGAAAAATCAAGTGCGTGTGTATGCGTCTGCTCCGAACGTTCGGAGTTAGTATGCGTTCGATATAAATGCGAATGTTGGTCTAGGAAAAAAGCAGTTTTCAGCGTTTTTCCAGCAATATCTCAGTTATTGTTAGTTTGGATAAGTGAAAAATTAATATGAAAATGTAATGAATATGCAATGATTGAGGTAAGTCGGCAAATAGCCCCAAAATATTGAATTTAGTTCAAAACTTTATTAGTATTAGTGCGGATTCGAATAAAATCATCGTCACCATCGGATTGATTACGGTTTATAGAGCCTTAACTTTGATAGAATTGATTCCAAGGTTAACTACCAGAACATTTTCTTGGAACATATCACCGATTTACCCTTACTGATGGTACGTACAGAGCGGTTTGAGCCAGGCCGGACATTGAGGACTGCTGAAGTCCAGTCAAAACAGCCTGGAGGTACCGAAATGCAAGGAGATGGCACAGATGCGACGTTTTCAAGAATCACAAAAAGTTTTTTTTTGTGCGGCACGAAGCAACCCATCCATTCATTCAAAAATGTAGTTACCATTTAGAATCATATAATTATATGCAATGGTCAATATCGATTGCATTTCAATATATCAAACCATTGATCTGGCTAATAAAAATAAAATTTAATGATCTATCCGACTTTGCTCGAATCCATTCGTGACACCGTTTGTTGCACGCTTCCAACATCACGGCTGTAAGCACGAAGATGAATGCCCCGCTGTTGTTGACCGACGACAGCGGGGCATCCAACCTGCTACTCGCAGAAAGCAAACTGGCAAGCAAAATTCCACAGGACGCTATCACCATATTCGATCCGGCGCAATTCATAGGACGACGTTTAATAAACATTTGCCGGCGATTCCGCCTACCGCACGACGCCAGCTGATCTTTAATCGCCATCGTCGTCGTCATCATCCCGTCGTCGATCGGACATTATTTGCATGTGCAGCAAATTCACTACCGACTCGATTTTGATTCGCACACTAGCAACCCCGTCCAATGCACGGTTTCGTACTTTCGCTTTCACCCGCACTATACTAACTGTCGGGTTCGCGAATTATCTCCAATCCATTGGATGCTGCGGTTTTGCATCGGACTTTGGAAACACAGTGGCATCGCGGATTTGATCCCACTTCTAGAAGTGGTAAAAGCTTAGCTTTGACTGACTACACATATCTATGGTTGCTACTCCGTGATTGACCAGAATCAGTGAAATTGCACAAAGAATCAACTGAATGATTGACTGGGATTGTTCAAGCATTCTCATTGTGCAAGTTTCAGTGACTCTAAAATTCAAATGATCAATAACGGCGCCGGCCACGTCCTTGTAGTCAGTTAGGAAGAAGGAAGGAATATTAGTAGGTGGTTTTTGCTATTTGAAGACCGTGTTTACCTCTGCGTCTCCACAAAAACCACAGGAAGGATTATCAGTTAATTGGTAGGCATCGTTGGATCTGGATTCACTCTGATAAGCGATACGACCGTGTCATTCTTTATACACAGTGATTTTACCTAGCCATGAATCGGGCGCGAAAAGTAGTACAAACTAACTACCGGCCTACCGGGAGCGCAATGCAGAACACAATATTTCGACCGATCGCGCGATCGTTGTTCTGCTGTCCGAAACAAGAGAAATCATGCACTGAACTGATTTTTATCACCGGCCGCGCAATGCAGAACACAATATTTCGTCCGATCGCGCCATCGTTCTGCTGTCCGAAACAAGAGAAATCTCGCACTGACCTGATTTTTATTACCGGCCGCGCAAAGCAGAACACAATATTTCGTCCGATCGCGCCATCGTTCTGCTGTCCGAAACAAGAGAAATCTCGCACTGACCTGATTTTTATTACCGGCCGCGCAAAGCAGAACACAATATTTCGTCCGATCGCGCCATCGTTCTGCTGTCCGAAACAAGAGAAATCTTGCACTGAACTGATTTTTATTACCGGCCGCGCAAAGCAGAACACAATATTTCGTCCGATCGGGCCATCGTTCTGCTGTCCGAAACAAGAGAAATCTTGCACTGAACTGATTTTTATTACTGGCCGCGCAAAGCAAAACACAATATTTCGTCCGATCGCGCCATCGTTCTGCTGTCCGAAACAAGAGAAATCTTGCACTGAACTGATTTTTATTACCGGCCGCGCAAAGCAGAACACAATATTTCGTCCGATCGCGCCATCGTTCTGCTGTCCGAAACAAGAGAAATCTCGCACTGACCTGATTTTTATTACCGGCCGCGCAAAGCAGAACACAATATTTCGTCCGATCGTGCCATCGTTCTGCTGTCCGAAACAAGAGAAATCTTGCACTGAACTGATTTTTATTACAGGCCGCGCAAAGCAGAACACAATATTCGTCCGATCGCGCCATCGTTCTGCTGTCCGAAACAAGAGAAATCTTGCACTGGACTGATTTTTATTACCGGCCGCGCAAAGCAGAACACAATATTTCGTCCGATCGCGCCATCGTTCTGCTGTCCGAAACAAGAGAAATCTCGCACTGACCTGATTTTTATTACCGGCCGCGCAAAGCAGAACACAATATTTCGTCCGATCGCGCCATCGTTCTGCTGTCCGAAACAAGAGAAATCTTGCACTGAACTGATTTTTATTACTGGCCGCGCAAAGCAAAACACAATATTTCGTCCGATCGCGCCATCGTTCTGCTGTCCGAAACAAGAGAAATCTTGCACTGAACTGATTTTTATTACCGGCCGCGCAAAGCAGAACACAATATTTCGTCCGATCGCGCCATCGTTCTGCTGTCCGAAACAAGAGAAATCTTGCACTGAACTGATTTTTATTACCGGCCGCGCAAAGCAGAACACAATATTTCGTCCGATCGCGCCATCGTTCTGCTGTCCGAAACAAGAGAAATCTTGCACTGAACTGATTTTTATTACAGGCCGCGCAAAGCAGAACACAATATTCGTCCGATCGCGCCATCGTTCTGCTGTCCGAAACAAGAGAAATCTTGCACTGGACTGATTTTTATTACCGGCCGCGCAAAGCAGAACACAATATTTCGTCCGATCGCGCCATCGTTCTGCTGTCCGAAACAAGAGAAATCTTGCACTGGACTGATTTTTATTACCGGCCGCGCAAAGCAGAACACAATATTTCGTCCGATCGCGCCATCGTTCTGCTGTCCGAAACAAGAGAAATCTTGCACTGAACTGATTTTTATTACCGGCCGCGCAAAGCAGAACACAATATTTCGTCCGATCGTGCCATCGTTCTGCTGTCCGAAACAAGAGAAATCTAGCACTGAACTGATTTTTATTACAGGCCGCGCAAAGCAGAACACAATATTCGTCCGATCGCGCCATCGTTCTGCTGTCCGAAACAAGAGAAATCTTGCACTGGACTGATTTTTATTACCGGCCGCGCAAAGCAGAACACAATATTTCGTCCGATCGCGCCATCGTTCTGCTGTCCGAAACAAGAGAAATCTCGCACTGACCTGATTTTTATTACCGGCCGCGCAAAGCAGAACACAATATTTCGTCCGATCGTGCCATCGTTCTGCTGTCCGAAACAAGAGAAATCTTGCACTGAACTGATTTTTATTACAGGCCGCGCAAAGCAGAACACAATATTCGTCCGATCGCGCCATCGTTCTGCTGTCCGAAACAAGAGAAATCTTGCACTGGACTGATTTTTATTACCGGCCGCGCAAAGCAGAACACAATATTTCGTCCGATCGCGCCATCGTTCTGCTGTCCGAAACAAGAGAAATCTCGCACTGACCTGATTTTTATTACCGGCCGCGCAAAGCAGAACACAATATTTCGTCCGATCGCGCCATCGTTCTGCTGTCCGAAACAAGAGAAATCTTGCACTGAACTGATTTTTATTACAGGCCGCGCAAAGCAGAACACAATATTTCGTCCGATCGCGCCATCGTTCTGCTGTCCGAAACAAGAGAAATCTTGCACTGAACTGATTTTTATTACCGGCCGCGCAAAGCAGAACACAATATTTCGTCCGATCGCGCCATCGTTCTGCTGTCCGAAACAAGAGAAATCTCGCACTGAACTCCCCACTTCTAGAAGTGGTAAAAGTACTAAAAATTTTACATCACATGAAATTAAAGATTTTAAAAAGATATAATAAAAATGTTTTCTGATAAGTTGGAAAACTATAAAACACGCGATTTTCCGTAATGTTCAAAGTTCTTAACAAACCCGAGACGACACTGTCCTAATAGGCGAATCGACGGCACGCAGAGCGAGGGAGAAAAGTTCGTGACGCAAGTGAGTGCCGTGTGGCGCCACCAAGAAGCTCTAGTGCCTATCAATCGGGCAAACAACTTTTGGCCCGCTGGTAAACACATGCCACCGATCGACCACCGCTGGCTGCCTCACCAACGCAGCAATGGATGATTGGTCACTTCCACTTTTGCCGCCCGAGCCTGCCTTGGAACCAACAACGGTGCCGGCACTTCAGTGCTGCTCTCCGCCGCGGTATATGCGGCACTTCTATTGGCCGTTCAATTGCCCCAAGGTGCTGTATGTGATTGAGGGGATAAACTGACTGGTGAGAAATATGAAAGCAAAGATAAACGGAAGGGGGCGGAGAAATGTAAATGATCCAAACATGGAACGATTTGAGAGGAAAATTGATTAGACGCTAGTTCGAATGGGAATTTGTCGGATCATTCGTTGCGGTTCAACGAAAAGAACTTGCAGCGCCGGACCGCACTGCAATTGCTTTGAATTACAAACATAGTTTGTGGTGTGGTGAAGCTTAACCTCAAGCAGGCAAGATCGACTGTGACCGACACTTCACTTTCATCGCACCTTTCTATGTAAGGGAAGTGTTCAAAGGAGTTTTTAATGGCGCAAAGGCACAAATGTCATATATAGATTCTTTTTGGATTTTGAGAAAAATGCTAGGTATTCTAACAATATTTATTAAAGTTTTATCGCTTTTTAAATTTCTCTCTTGTTTTCGAGGGTTTGTTCAAACTTACAAAAAGTCATAGGAGCTTTGAATAATTTTCACAGATTTTATCAGCAATCCTTACTGCTTCTACAATATTCTGACATAATTTTGACTTTCATATTTTCAGGAACTTTTGTGAAGTCTATGCGAATTTTTGGAAATCACTGGGAACTTCCTGCAATTTATGCAGATTTTCAGGTACCAGTTTACTGTCGCTTGTCATTTAATACAGCAAGTTGATGCATTTATGACACACCAAACTGTTCAACCTTCCTATCTTTATTTCACAATCTTTTTGAAATTGAAAAATGGATAGTTCAGTTAAGAAGGTTTACCTAAGAAATTTTTGCAAAAGGTGCTGCAAAAGTATAAGATCTGTCAAGTATAAAACAGTAGACATATATATGAAAATAAAATGAATAATAAATAGGAAACGGTGACAAAATATCCCAGAAATTTTTCTGGAGGAATATCTTTATGAGTGCCCGTAAATATTCTTAAGTGTATTCCCAGTAGTAATCTTTGATGACTTCTCAGCAGAATTGCGGGAGGAATACCCGAAGGAATTTCTGAATGACTTCGCGGAGGAATAGATGACTTCTCGAAGATAATTCTTCGGATAGTCCGCAAGAGCTTCTGAATGAACTCCAGGAGAAATGCCTGGACAAATTTTTGGAGAAATTTCTTGAATAATTTGTGGAATATTTTCTTGGGAATTTTAGAGGAATCTCCGGAGACACTTTGGAGGAATTCTCGAAGATTCCGAATACATTTGTTTAAAAAACCCTCGAGAAATTTTCGGTTTAATTCCTGAAGAAATTCCCAGAGGTACTTCGGACCAATAACTCCGGCAGGAATTCCTGGATGACTTTCCGAATAAATTCTTGTAGGAATTCCTTAAGGAACTCGTGGACTAATTTCTGGATGATTTTCAGAGGAATACCCGAAGGAATTGCTGGAAGAACTCCTGGAGAACTAACCGGACGATTTTTGAAGAAATTCCTAAAGGAACTCATCTCATCAAAGAAAGTCATTTATTCCAGGAGGAGTCCCTGAAAAAAATTTCGACAGAATTCCTGGAAGAACTCTTGGGCGAATGCCTTTTTGAACAAATACCGGGATGACTTCCCAGAGGAATTTTTGCAAGAATTTCCGCAGGAGTTCCCGAAAGAATTTTTAAAAGGAACCTCCAGAGGAATTTCTGGAATAATTCCTCAAAAATCATAGAATGAATTCCTTTAGAAATTATCGAAGAAATCTTCTTAGGAACAGGTGATTTTTTTTAGCTGATTCGTGGAGAACTTGTTCTAGTAGGAATTCCTGGTCTCCGGGGGTTCTTTCCTAGGAAAGTCCTTTAAAAAACCCTGTAGGCATTCAGAGGAACTTCTGCAGGGATTCCTGGAGGAAATTCTAGGGGAGTAATTTCTGAACAAATTTAAAGGACTTCCTGGGAATTTCTTGAGAAATTCTTCTTGAGTTCTCGGTGAAATCTCCTTTAAAGTCAAAAAGAATTACTCCCCATGGAATTTCTGGAGATATATCTGTAGCAATTTTTGCAGGAATTCTAGAAAAAAAAATTCCATGATGACTTCCCGGAGGAATTGCTAGAAGAACACCTTCAAGAATTCCTGAACAGCATCCCAAAAAATATTGGAAAAATTTCTGTTATCATTCTCAAATGATTATCCAAAGGATTTCCCACAAATCTCTGGAAGAATTCTGAAGAATTCGTTAAGAATTCCGGTTGAAATTTTCAAATTAATTTCTGGAATAATTCAAGTAGTACCTCGTGAATGACTTATCGGAGGACTTGACGACTGAACGGCGATTTTGAATGAAATTTCTTATGTATTCCGAACTGGATTTCGTATGAAATCCGAACTGGATTTCGAATGAAATCCGAACCGGATTTCGAATGAAATCCAAACCGGATTTCGAAACAAATCCAAACCGGATTTCGAATGAAATCCGAACCGGATCTCGAATAAAATCCTAATCGGATTTCGAATGAAATCGGAGGGATTACTTGACGACTGAAGGGCGATTTAGAATGAAATTTCGTATGAAACCCGGGCTGGATTTCATATGAAATCCGAACTGGATTTCGGATGAAATCCGAATTGGATTATCGAATGAAAATCGAATGAAATCCGAACCGGATTTCGAATGAAATCCAAACCGGATTTCTAATAAAATCCGAACCGAATTTCGAATGAAATCCTATCCGGATTTCGAATGAAATCGGATGAATTAATTTACGACAGAACGGCGATTTCGAACGATATTTCGTATGAAATCCGGACTGGATTTCGTATGAAATACGAACTGGATTTCGTATGAAATCCTAACCGGACTTCGAATGAAATCCAAACCGGATTTCGAATGAAATACTAACCGGATTTCGAATAAAATCCGAACCGAATTTCGAATGAATTACTTGACGACTGAATGACAATTTCGAATGAAATTTCGTTTGAAATCACAACCGGATTTCGAATGAAATCCAAACCGGATTTCGAATGAAATCTAAACCGGATTTCGAATGAAATCCGAACCAGATTTCGAAAGAAATCCGAACTGGATTTCGAATGAAATCCGAACCGGATTTCGAATGAAATCCCAACCGGATTTCGAATTAAATTACAATTAGATGTCGAATTAAATCGCTACTGGATTTCGAATGAAATCCGAACCGGATTTCAAATGAAATCCAAACCGGATTTCGAATGAAATCCTAACCGAATTTGGATTGAAATCCCAACCGAATTTCGAATGAAATTCGAACCGAATTTCGAATGAAATTCGAACCGAATTTCGAATGAAATTCGAACCGAATTTCGAATGAAATTCGAACCGAATTTCGAATGAAATTCGAACCGAATTTCGAATGAAATTCGAACCGAATTTCGAATGAAATTCGAACCGAATTTCGAATGAAATTCGAACCGAATTTCGAATGAAATCCGAACCGGATTTTTAATGAAATCCGAACCGGATTTCGAATGAAATCCGAACCGGATTTCGAATGAAATCCGAACCGGATTTCGAATGAAATCCGAACCGGATTTCGAATGAAATTCGAACCGGATTTCGAATGAAATCCGAACCGTATTTCGAATGAAATCCGAACCGGATTTCTAATGAAAGCAGAACCAGATTTCGAAAGAAATCCGAACTGGATTTTGAAGGAAATCCGAACCGTATTTCAAAGGAAATCCGAAACGGATTTCGAATTAAATTACAATTCGAGTTAAATCGCAACTGGATTTCGAATGAAATCCAAACCGGATTTCGAATGAAATCCGAACCGGATTTCGAATGAAATCCGAACCGGATTTCGAATGAAATCCGAACCGGATTTCGAATAAAATCCGAACCGGATTTCGAATGAAATCCGAACCGGATTTCGAATGAAATCCGAACCGGATTTCGAATGAAATCCGAACCGGATTTCGAATGAAATCCGAACCGGATTTCGAATGAAATCCGAACCGGATTCGAATGAACTCCTAACCGGATTTCGAATGAAATCCGAACCGGATTTCGAATGAAATCCGATCCGGATTTTGAATGAAATCCTAACCGGATTTCGATTGAAATCCTAACCGAATTTCGAAAGAATTGCTTGACGACTGAACGGTGATTTCGAATGAAATTTCGTATGAAATCCGGACTGGATTTCGTATGAAATCCGAACTGGATTTCGTATGAAATCCGAACCGGATTTTGAAAGAAATCCCACCCGGATTTCGAATGAAATCCGAACCGGATTTCGAATGAAATCCGAACCGGATTTCGAATGAAATCCGAACCGGATTTCGAATGAAATCCGATCCGGATCTCGAATGAAATCCGAACCGGATTTCGAATGAAATCCGAACCGGATTTCGAATGAAATCCTAACCGGATTTCGAATGAAATCCGAACCGGATTTCGAATGAAATCCGAACCGGATTTCGAATGAAATCCGAACCGGATTTCGAATGAAATCCGAACCGGATTTCGAATGAACTCCGAACCGGATTTTGAATGAAATTTGAACCGGATTTTGAATGAAATCGCAGCAATAAATTGACGACCAAACGGAGATTTCGATTGAAATTTCGTATGAAATCCGAATTGAATTTCGAATGAAATCCTTCTTGGATTTCGAATGAAATCCAAACTGGATTTCAAATGAAATCCGAACCGGATTTCGAATGAAATCCTAACCGGATTTCGAATGAAATCTTAACCAGATTTCGAATTAAATCCTAACCGGACTTCTAATGAAATCCGAACCGGATTTCTAATGAAATCCGAACCGGATTTCTAATGAAATTCGAACCGGGTTTCGAATGAAATCCGAACCGGATTTTGAATGAAATCCGAACCGGATTTTGAATGAAATCCGAACCGGATTCCGGATGAAATCCAAACCGGATTTCGAATGAAATCCGAACCAGATTTCTAATGAAATCCGAACCAGATTTTTATGTAAATCCGAACCGGATTTTGAATGAAATCCGAATCGGATTTCGAAAGAAATCCGAACCGGATGTCGAATCAAATCCGAACCGGATTTCGAATGAAATCGGAAATTACTTGACGACTGAACGTCATTAAATTTTGAACGGAATGAATTTTGAATCCGATTCTGGTTTGCTACGAATGAAATCCGAACCGGATTTCGAATGAAATCCGAACCGGATTTCGAATGAACCAGATTTCAAATGAAATCCGAACTGGATTTCAAATGAAATCCGAACTGGATTTCTTATGAAATCCGAACCGGATTTCAAATAAAATCCGAATTAGATTTTGAATGAAATCCGAAACGGGTTTCGAATGAACTTCTAACCGGATTTCGAATAAACTCGCAACCAGATTTCGAATGAAATTCGAACCGGATTTCGAATGAAATTCGAACCGGATTTTGAATGAAATTCGAACCGGATTTCGAATGAAATCCGAGCCGGATTTCGAATGAAATCCTAACCGGAATGAAATCCTAACCGGGTTTCGAATGAAATGGGAGGAATTGCTTGACGGTTGAACGGCGATTTCGAATGAAATTTCGTTTGAAATTCCAACCGGATTTCGAATTAAACCCGAACCGGATTTTGAATTAAATCCGAACCGGATTTCAAATTAAATCCGAACCGGATTTCAAATTAAATCCGAACCGGATTTCGAATTAAATCCAAACCGGATTTCAAATTAAATCTGAACCGGATTTTGAATGAAATCCGATCCGGATTTCAAATGATTTTCGAACCGGATTTCGAATGAGATCCGGACCGGATTTCGATTTAAATCCGAACCGGATTTGGAATGAAATCCTAACCGGATTTGGAATGAAATCCTAACCGGATTTCGAATGAAATCCGAACCGGATTTCGAATGAAATCCGAACCGGATTTCGAATGAAATCCGAACCGGATTTCGAATGAAATCCGAACCGGATTTCGAATGAAATCCGAACCGGATTTCGAATGAAATCCGAACCGGATTTTGAATGAAATCCGAACCGGATTTTGAATGAAATCGCAGAAATAAATTGACGACCAAACGGAGATTTCGATTGAAATTTCGTATGAAATCCGAATTGAATTTCGAATGAAATCCTTCTTGGATTTCGAATGAAATCCAAACTGGATTTCGAATGAAATCCAAACTGGATTTCAAATGAAATCCGAACCGGATTTCGAATGAAATCCTAACCGGATTTCGAATGAAATCTTAACCAGATTTCGAATTAAATCCTAACCGGACTTCTAATGAAATCCGAACCGGATTTCTAATGAAATCCGAACCGGATTTCTAATGAAATCCGAACCGGATTTCGAATGAAATCCGAACCGGATTTTGAATGAAATCCGAACCGGATTTCTAATGAAATCCGAACCGGATTCCGGATGAAATCCAAACCGGATTTCGAATGAAATCCGAACCAGATTTCTAATGAAATCCGAACCAGATTTTTAACGAAATCCGAACCGGATTTTGAATGAAATCCGAATCGGATTTCGAAAGAAATCCGAACCGGATGTCGAATCAAATTTGAATCGGATTTCGAATGAAATCGGGAAATTACTTGACGACTGAACGTCATTAAATTTTGAACGGAATGAATTTTGAATCCGATTCTGGTTTGCTACGAATGAAATCCGAACCGGACTTCGAATGAAATCCGAACCAGATTTCGAATGAAATCCGAACCAGATTTCAAATGAAATCCGAACTGGATTTCAAATGGAATCCGAACCGGATTTCAAATGAAATCCGAACCGGATTTCAAATAAAATCCGAACCGGATTTCAAATGAAATCCGAACCGGGTTTCGAATGAAATACTAACCGGATTTCGAATGAAATCCGAACTAGAATTCGAATGAACTCCTAACCGAATTTCGAATGAAATCCGAACCGGATTTCGAATGAAATCCGAACCGGATTTCGAATGAAATCCTAACCGGATTTCGAATGAAATCGGAGGATTTGCTTGACGACTGAACGGCGATTTCGAATGAAATTTCGTTTGAAATTCCAACCGGATTTCGAATGAAATCCAAACCGGATTTCAAATTAAATCCTCACCGGATTTCGAATGAAATACGAACCGTATTTCGAATGAAATCCGAACCGGATTTCGAATAAAATCCAAACCGGATTTCAAATGAAATCCGAACCAGATTTCGAATGAAATCCGAACCGGATTTCGAATGAAATCCGAACCGGATTTCGAATGAAGTCCGAACCGTATTTTGAATGGAATCCAAACCGGATTTGGAATAAAAACCGAACAGGATTTCGAATGTAATCGTAACCGGATTTCGAATGTAATCGTAACCGGATTTCGAATAAACTCGCAACCAGATTTCGAATGAAATTCGAACCGGATTTCGAATGAAATTCGAACCGGATTTTGAATGAAAATCTTGCCGGATTTTGTAGGAAATCGCAGCAATAAATTGACGACCAAACTGAGATTTCGTTTGAAATCTCGTATGAAATCCGAATTGAATTTCGAATGAAATCCTTCTTGGATTTCGAATGAAATCCAAACTGGATTTCGAATGAAATCCAAACTGGATTTCAAATGAAATCCGAACCGGATTTCGAATGAAATCCTAACCGGATTTCGAATGAAATCTTAACCAGATTTCGAATTAAATCCTAACCGGACTTCTAATGAAATCCGAACCGGATTTCTAATGAAATCCGAACCGGATTTCTAATGAAATCCGAACCGGGTTTCGAATGAAATCCGAACCGGATTTCGAATGAAATCCGAACCGGATTTTGAATGAAATCCGAACCGGATTCCGGATGAAATCCAAACCGGATTTCGAATGAAATCCGAACCAGATTTCTAATGAAATCCGAACCAGATTTCTAATGAAATCCGAACCGGATTTTGAATGAAATCCGAATCGGATTTCGAAAGAAATCCGAACCGGATGTCGAATCAAATTTGAATCGGATTTCGAATGAAATCGGGAAATTACTTGACGACTGAACGTCATTAAATTTTGAACGGAATGAATTTTGAATCCGATTCTGGTTTGCTACGAATGAAATCCGAACCGGACTTCGAATGAAATCCGAACCAGATTTCGAATGAAATCCGAACCAGATTTCAAATGAAATCCGAACTGGATTTCAAATGGAATCCGAACCGGATTTCAAATGAAATCCGAACCGGATTTCAAATAAAATCCGAACCGGATTTCAAATGAAATCCGAACCGAATTTCGAATGAAATACTAACCGGATTTCGAATGAAATCCGAACTAGATTTCGAATGAAATCTGAACCGGATTTCGAATGAATCCGCAGAATTACTTGACGACTGAACGTCATTAAATTTTGAACGGATTGAATTTTGAATCCGAACCGGATTTCGAATGAAATCCGAAACGGATTTCGAATGAAATCCGAACCGGATTTCGAATGAAATCCGAACCGAATTTCGAATGAAATTCGAACCGGATTTCGAATGAAATCCGAACCGGATTTCAAATGAAATCCGAACCGGATTTCAAATGAAATCCGAACCGGATTTCAAATGAAATCCGAACCGGATTTCGAATGAAATCCGAACCGGATTTCGAATGAAATCCGAACCGGATTTCGAATGAAATCCGAACCGGATTTCGAATGAAATCCGAACCGGATTTCGAATGAAATCCGAACCGGATTTCGAATGAAATCCGAACTGGATTTCGAATGAAATCCGAACTGGATTTCGAATGAAATCCGAATCGGATTTCGAATGAAATCCAAACCGGATGTCGAATGAAATCCGAACCGGATTTCGAATGAAATCCGAACCGGATTTCGAATGAAATTCGAACCGGATTTCGAATGAAATCCGAACCGGATTTCAAATGAAATCCGAACCGGATTTCGAATGAAATCCGAACCGGATTTCGAATGAAATCCGAACCGGATTTCGAATGAAATCCGAACCGGATTTCGAATGAAATCCAAACCGGATTTCGAATGAAATCCGAACCGGATTTCGAATGAAATCCGAACCGGATTTCGAATGAAATCCGAACCGGATTTCGAATGAAATCCGAACCGGATTTCGAATGAAATCCGAACCGGATTTCGAATGAAAGAAATCCGAACCGGATTTCGAATGAAATCCGAAGCGGATTTCGAATGAAATCCGAATCCGGAATAAAATCCGAACAGGATTTCAAATGAAATCCGAACCGGATTTCGAATGAAATCGAATTGGATTTCGAATGAAATCCGAATAGGATTTCGAATAAAATCCGAACCGAATTTCGAATGAAATCGGATGAATTAATTGACGACTGATCGGTGATTTCGAATGAAATTTCGTTTGAAATCCGAACCGGATTTCGAATGAAATCCGAACCGGATTTCGAATGAAATCCGAACCGGATTTCGAATGAAATCCGAATCAGGAATAAAATCCGAACAGGATTTCAAATGAAATCCTAACCGGATTTCAAATGAAATCCGAACCGGATTTCGAATGAAATCCGAATTGGATTTCGAATGAAATCCGAATAGGATTTCGAATAAAATCTGAACCGGATTTCGAATGAAATCGGATGAATTAATTGACGACTGATCGGTGATTTCGAATGAAATTTCGTTTGAAATCCGAACCGGATTTCGAATAAATTCCGAACCGGATTTCAAATGAAATCCGAACCGGATTTCGAATGAAATCCGAACCGGATTTCGAATGAAATCCGAACCGGATTTCGTCTGAAATCCGAACCGAATTTCGAATGAAATCCGAACCGAATTTCGAATGAAATCCCAACCGCATTTCGAATGAAATCCAAACCGGACTTCGAATGAAATCCAAACCGGATTTCGAATGAAATCCGAATCAGGAATAAAATCCGAACAGGATTTCAAATGAAATCCGAACCGGATTTCAAATGAAATCCGAACCGGATTTCGAATGAAATCCGAACCGGATTTCGAATGCAATCCGAACCGGATTTCGAATAAAATCCGAACCGGATTTCGAATGATATCGGAGGAATTAATTGACGACTGAACGGCGATTTCGAATGAAATTTTGTTTGAAATCCGAATTGGATTTCGAATGAAATCCGAAGCGGATTTCATCTGAAATCCGAACCGAACTTTGAATGAAAGCCGAACCGAATTTCGAATGAAATCCCAACCGGATTTCGAATGAAATCCAAACTGGATTTCGAATAAAAACCGAATCAGATTTTGAATGAAAACCGATCCGGATTTGGAATGAAAACCGAACCGAAATCGAATGAATGAAATCTTAACCGGGTTTCGTAGGAAATCCGAACCGGATTTAAAATGAAATCCGAACCGGATTTCGAATGAAATCCGAACCGGAATCGAATGAAATCCGAACCGGATTTCGAATGAAATCCAAACCGGATTTCGAATGAAATCCGAACCGGATTTCGAATGAAATCCGAACCGGATTTCGAATGAAATCCAAACCGGATTTCGAATGAAATCCGAACCGGATTTCGAATGAAATCCGAACCGGATTTCGAATGAAATCCAAACCGGATTTCGAATGAAATCCGAACCGGATTTCGAATGAAATCCGAACCGGATTTCGAATGAATGAAATCCGAACCGGATTTCGAATGAATGAAATCCGAACCGGATTTCGAATGAAATCCGAAGCGGATTTCGAATGAAATCCGAATCCGGAATAAAATCCGAACAGGATTTCAAATGAAATCCGAACCGGATTTCGAATGAAATCCGAATTGGATTTCGAATGAAATCCGAATAGGATTTCGAATAAAATCCGAACCGAATTTCGAATGAAATCGGAGGAATTAATTGACGACTGATCGGCGATTTCGAATGAAATTTCGTTTGAAATCCGAACCGGATTTCGAATGAAATCCGAACCGGATTTCGAATGAAATCCGAACCGGATTTCGAATGAAATCCGAATCAGGAATAAAATCCGAACAGGATTTCAAATGAAATCCGAACCGGATTTCAAATGAAATCGAACCGGATTTCGAATGAAATCGAATTGGATTTCGAATGAAATCCGAATAGGATTTCGAATAAAATCTGAACCGGATTTCGAATGAAATCGGATGAATTAATTGACGACTGATCGGTGATTTCGAATGAAATTTCGTTTGAAATCCGAACCGGATTTCGAATAAATTCCGAACCGGATTTCAAATGAAATCCGAACCGGATTTCGAATGAAATCCGAACCGGATTTCGAATGAAATCCGAACCGGATTTCGTCTGAAATCCGAACCGAATTTCGAATGAAATCCGAACCGAATTTCGAATGAAATCCCAACCGCATTTCGAATGAAATCCAAACCGGACTTCGAATGAAATCCAAACCGGATTTCGAATGAAATCCGAATCAGGAATAAAATCCGAACAGGATTTCAAATGAAATCCGAACCGGATTTCAAATGAAATCCGACCCGGATTTCGAATGAAATCCGAACCGGATTTCGAATGAAATCCGAACCGGATTTCGAATAAAATCCGAACCGGATTTCGAATGAAATCGGAGGAATTAATTGACGACTGAACGGCGATTTCGAATGAAATTTCGTTTGAAATCCGAACCGGATTTCGAATGAAATCCGAACCGGATTTCGAATGAAATCCGAACCGGATTTCGAATGAAATCCGAACCGGATTTCATCTGAAATCCGAACCGAATTTCGAATGAAATCCGAACCGAATTTCGAAAGAAATCCCACCCGAATTTCGAATGAAATCCTAACCGGATTTCGAATGAAATCCGAACCGGTTTTCTAATGAATTTCGAACCGGATTTCGAATGAAATCCGAACCGGATTTCTAATGAAATCCGAACCGGATCTCGACTGAAATCCGAACCGGATTTCAAATGAAATCCGAACCGGATTTCAAATGAAATCCGAACCGAATTTCGAATGAAATTCGAATGAATGAATGAAATCCGAACGGGATTTCGAATGAAAACCGAACCGTATTTCGAATGAAATCTGAACCAGATTTCGAATGAAATCCGAACCGGATTTCGAATGAAATCCAAACCGGATTTCGAATGAAATCCGAACCGGATTTCGAATGAAATCCGAACCGGATTTCGAATGAATGAAATCCGAACCGGATTTCGAATGAGATCCGAAGCGGATTTCGAATGAAATCCGAATCCGGAATAAAATCCGAACAGGATTTCAAATGAAATCCGAACCGGATTTCGAATGAAATCCGAATTGGATTTCGAATGAAATCCGAATAGGATTTCGAATAAAATCCGAACCGAATTTCGAATGAAATCGGAGGAATTAATTGACGACTGAACGGCGATTTCGAATGAAATTTTGTTTGAAATCCGAATTGGATTTCGAATGAAATCCGAATTGGATTTCGAATGAAATCCGAATCAGGAATAAAATCCGAACAGGATTTCAAATGAAATCCGAACCGGATTTCGAATGAAATCCGAATTGGATTTCGAAGGAAATCAGAATAGGATTTCGAATCAAATCTGAACCGGATTTCGAATGAAATCGGATGAATTAATTGACGACTGATCGGTGATTTCGAATGAAATTTCGTTTGAAATCCGAACCGGATTTCGAATAAATTCCGAACCGGATTTCAAATGAAATCCGAACCGGATTCGAATGAAATCGAACCGGATTTCATCTGAAATCGGAACCGAACTTTGAATGAAAGCCGAACCGAATTTCGAATGAAATCCCAACCGGATTTCGAATGAAATCCAAACCGGACTTCGAATGAAATCCAAACCGGATTTCGAATGAAATCCGAATCAGGAATAAAATCCGAACAGGATTTCAAATGAAATCCGAACCGGATTTAGAATGAAATCCGAACCGGATTTCGAATGAAATCCGAATTGGATTTCGAATGAAATCCGAATAGGATTTCGAATAAAATCCGAACCGGATTTCGAATGAAATCGGAGGAATTAATTGACGACTGAACGGCGATTTCGAATGAAATTTTGTTTGAAATCCGAACCGGATTTCGAATAAATTCCGAACCGGATTTCAAATGAAATCCGAACCGGATTTCGAATGAAATCCGAACCGGATTTCATCTGAAATCCGAACCGAATTTCGAATGAAATCCGAACCGAATTTCGAATGAAATCCCAACCGAATTTCGAATGAAATCCAAACTGGATCTCGAATGAAATCCAAACCGGATTTCGAATGAAATCCTAACCGGACTTCGAATGAACTGCTAACCGGATTCCGAATGAACTCCTAACCGGATTTCGAATGAACTCCTAACCGGACTTCGAATGAACTCCTAACCGGATTTCGAATGAACTCCTAACTGGATTTCAAATGAAATCCAAACCGGATTTCGAATGAAATCCTAACTGGATTTCGAATTAAATCCTAACCGGATTTCGAATAAAAATCAAACCGGATTTCGAATGAAATCGGAGGAATTACTTGACGACTGAACGTCATTAAATTTTGAACGGATTGAATCTTGAACCCAATTCTGATTTGCTACGAAATTCTGCTCAGTTTCTGCATCGAAATCTGGGTTGAGCTTCCTTCGACATCCGGTTCAGATTTTTGTTGATATTCGGGTTAGATTTCTTTCAAAATCCAATTCGGGTATTCCATAGTCCGATTTCTTTCATTTTTTTGGATTTTTTTTAAATTCCAGTTGGGATTTCTTTCGAAATCCAATTTTAATTTCTTTCGATATCTTTATCGAAAATCCTTCAAAGTCCAGGATTTAGAAATCCTGTTCTGATATTCTCCGGAATCCGATTTGTACTTGCTTCAAAATCCGGCTCAGACTTGCTTCTAAATATGGTTCGAACTTGCTTCGAATTTCCCTCAAAATCCGATTCAGATTTCCTTCGAAATCCTGTTTTTGAAATTCAGATTTCGAATGAAATCCAAACTGGATTTCGAATGAAAACTGAACCGGATTACGAAAGAAATCTGAACTACATTTAGAGTTAAATCCGAACCAGATTTTGGATGGAGTCCGAACCGGGTTTCGAATGAAATATGAACTGAGTTTTGGATGCAATGTAAATCTGCTTCCAAACGACATCTAAAACGAATTCCAAAAGAAATCCAAACCAGACGTCCAAAGCAATCCAAACCGTATTTCTAAGTAAATTGCAATTGGATTTCGAAAATATGAACGGAATTTCGAATGAAATCGGAGCCGGATTACGAACGAAATTTGAGCGGAATTTCGAAGGAAATCAAAACGATTTCGAATGTTATCTTAACCGGATTTCGAAGAAAATCTTAACCAGATTTTGACGCAATATTAACTGGATCTTAAAGCGAAAACCGAACCAAATTTTTGAAGGAAATTCTATCTGGATTTCGAAGGAAATAGGATCCGGGTCTCGAAAGAAATCTGAACCGACATTTGGAAGAAGCCCGAAATTGATTTTGAAAGAAATCCGAATCGAACTTTGAATAAAATCCGAACCGGATTCTGCAGAAAATCTGTTCCAGATTTCTTAGGACATCTGAACTAGATTTGAAAGGGAATATGAACCAGAAAGTTAGCATTCCGAGAGGTTCCGAAATAATTCCAATAATTCCAATGTCAGCAACCAGAAAAAAATTGGCGGAGTATGCTGCCACACACGACGCAATCGCCTTCGAGTATCTGATTATCTTCTCCATCGACGAGTGACGATCCTTCAGTCGATTCAACCATCCAACGTGATCGATACTCAATTTATCGGCTCACAGAAGCTCAGCGATCGAAATTGAGCTTCGGCGTCAATCAAGATGTTCCTCTAATTTTACCAATATCCCTTTACACGTTTGCGAACACTTTTATCTTGGAGGACATACTGAAATTAAGCAAAATAAATGAAAAATATTATTTTTTATTTTATTATTTCCAAAATGACTTACTTTCTGAAAGACATTTCATATGCCAATGGACTGACAATTGGAAATATGTTAAAATGTTTTGTTTTTTTTCGCCTACCTTTTTCAACTATTTTCACCAATTGTCAAAACTGCTTTGGTAATAATGTAATATGTAATACGAAACTTTCCTTGACAGTTTTTCTTGAGATTTGCGTACTAAGCTCTATTATAGTTTTCGTATCGTATCCTATCTCTGCATTTCACGGTACATGGAACCAACATAGACATTTTATATTTCGCTTCGATTCGTTAGGAAAAAGTGTGTTATCGTATACCCTTATTAAAGTTACTTCCGAGTGTTTCCTAAAAAATTTTTGAATGAATGTGCCAAAGCATTCCTAAAAAAATCGAAAGACTTCCTAGATGAAGTTGTGAAGCAGTTCCGAAGGATTTTCAGGAGTTCCTTTCTAGAGTTTCTGAAGGTTTTTTTGGAAATTGGAACAATTTCTTCAAGAAAATCCTGAAATTATTGCTGAAGCAAGTTCTGTTTCTACACAATTCACATTTTCTAAATTTTGCACTCATTGTGAATGTGATTTTTCATTGAATTATTTAGGATTTTCTGAAATATGTTGCAAAGATTTTGGTAGCGAATTAAAGTCACACGAACAAAAATACGAGCGAAAAAAATCGTGTAAAAACAGAATCCTGTGTAATTCCTAACGCAGTTTCCAAAAGAAACCATAATGAAGTTTCTGAAGGAATTCTCCTTTCGAAAGGTTTTCCTGATACAATTTTCTAAGAATTTTCGTGAGAATTCCGACCAAATTTCTTAACGATCTTCCGATAGAATTTCTAAAAGAATCTCCGAAGAATTTTTTGAAATATTTCGTTGAAGATATTCGGAAGGAACCCCTACATGAATTTCCAAAGGAATTTTCGAAAAAATGTCGCAAGTAATTTAGGGATATATTTTCAATGCACTAGTAGTCCTTAAGGATTTTTGAAGATTTTTTTATAGGAATTTTTGGAGGAATATTTCGATGCATTTCCGAAAAAAAATCTGGATCTATCTCCGAAATAATTATCTGAGAATTTGTCGAAAGAATCTCTGGATAAAATTTCGAAGGAATTCTTGCAGGAATGTACAAAGAATTTCGGGAATTTCTTTAGAAATTGCGGCAGCCGAGGAATGGAATATCTGGAGGAGTTTCTGTAAGTATTGCTAAAGGAATGCCTTACAGATTTCCTGAATGACTAACCGAAATAATTCCTGGGAGTATTTGTTTACAAAAAGAATGTTTGAAGGATTTTCCGATCGAACTTTTGGATACATTTATGAAGTAAAGAAGTAAATTCTTAAGGAATTCTTCAGAATATCCGAAGAAATATAATGATGGATCAACTTCCGATATTTTTGAGATTTTACATTTGGCATCACAGTCCAGATTCTAAACAGGGGTTTCGTTTTACGACTGTCCGAATATTCGAAGGAATTCCCGGAGAAATTCCTAGAACAATTCCTCGTCCTGGCAGGAGTTTCTGAAGTAATTTCCTAATGAATTCCTGAGGAAATCTAGATATTCATATGAAAATTCCAATAGGTTTTGTTTTTAATTTCATTGGATTCCTTCAACAATTCCTCCAGAAATACATTTGGAAATTCTGCCAGGCATTTCTTCTAAAATTTCTCGTTTCTCGTCTCGTTTCTAGCGTAAAACTTCCTGAAAGGCCTTGTAAGTTTAATCCGGAAATTTAGTTGAAATAATTCTTCCGGAAAATTATTGAAGTATAAAATAGGAACTTTTAAAGAATTCCCAAAATAATTTCCTTATGAGTTTAACGAAGGATTCCTAAAATAATTCCTACAGGATTTTCTTAAGCGATTCCTGAAAGAGTGCTCAAAGGAAATACCGTGCGAATTTCTTAAGGAAACTCTTAAGGTCTAAAGGAATTTCTGGAAGAGTTGCTTGAAAATATCTGGGGGAATGAGCGAAGGAATTACTATAAGAATTTTCAAAGGAATTCCAATTTTTTGTTAAATATCTTGGCTGTGCATATGCACAGCATATGTTTCGAAATGGACAAATTGATATGAAATTTGCGAAAAGAATCCACGTGTCTTGGAGGGACTCGAACCCTCAACCTCCTACTCTCTAGATAGGCGTGATAACCCCTACACAACAAGACCACTTAAAGGTCACGTTTGCGGAAAAGCCATCAGAATCCGAGTACCAACCTCCACCGCGGTTAGCTCTCTTTTTTGCAAATTGAATATCTTTCGGATGCTTGATTTGCCCAATCTCCACATTTGCTTTACTGTTGTATATCCACAGCCAAGCGAGTGCACATTGTTTATTAAACGAGAGGATCGCACTCCATGCCCCCAGCAACGGACTGGGCGGGACGGTATAGAATGCGAATTCAATCGCACTCTGCTGTGCCAAAGGCTTGCTTGGCTAAAGCATTTGATGAGTTTGATTGCCTTTACGTAAACGGTCGCGTGTACTCAGACGACTAATGACGGTGAAAGACCGACACTTGATTACAATTAATTGCATATTATTCGGCAACTCGGCCGTACGAAAACCATTTTTTTGTTAAATATCTTGGCTGTGCATATGCACAGCATATGTTTCGAAATGGACAAATTGATATGAAATTTGCGAAAAAGAATCCACGTGTCTTGGAGGGACTCGAACCCTCAACCTCCTACTCTCTAGATAGGCGTGATAACCCCTACACAACAAGACCACTTAAAGGTCACGTTTGCGGAAAAGCCATCAGAATCCGAGTACCAACCTCCACCGCGGTTAGCTCTCTTTTTTGCAAATTGAATATCTTTCGGATGCTTGATTTGCCCAATCTCCACATTTGCTTTACTGTTGTATATCCACAGCCAAGCGAGTGCACATTGTTTATTAAACGAGAGGATCGCACTCCATGCCCCCAGCAACGGACTGGGCAGGACGGTATAGAATGCGAATTCAATCGCACTCTGCTGTGCCAAAGGCTTGCTTGGCTAAAGCATTTGATGAGTTTGATTGCCTTTACGTAAACGGTCGCGTGTACTCAGACGACTAATGACGGTGAAAGACCGACACTTGATTACAATTAATTGCATATTATTCGGCAACTCGGCCGTACGAAAACCATTTTTTGTTAAATATCTTGGCTGTGCATATGCACAGCATATGTTTCGAAATGGACAAATTGATATGAAATTTGCGAAAAGAATCCACGTGTCTTGGAGGGACTCAGAACCTCAACCTCCTACTCTCTAGATAGGCGTGATAACCCCTACACAACAAGACCACTTAAAGGTCACGTTTGCGGAAAAGCCATCAGAATCCGAGTACCAACCTCCACCGCAGTTAGCTCTCTTTTTGCAAATTGAATATCTTTCGGATGCTTGAGTAGGAGGTTGAGGGTTCGAGTCCCTCCAAGACACGTGGATTCTTTTTCGCAAATTTCATATCAATTTGTCCATCTCGAAACATATGCTGTGCATATGCACAGCCAAGATATTTAACAAAAAAATGGTTTTCGTACGGCCGAGTTGCCGAATAATATGCAATTAATTGTAATCAAGTGTCGGTCTTTCACCGTCATTAGTCGTCTGAGTACACGCGACCGTTTACGTAAAGGCAATCAAACTCATCAAATGCTTTAGCCAAGCAAGCCTTTGGCACAGCAGAGTGCGATTGAATTCGCATTCTATACCGTCCTGCCCAGTCCGTTGCTGGGGGGAATGGAGTGCGATCCTCTCGTGTAATAAACAATGTGCCCTCGCTTGGCTGTGGATATACAACAGTAAAGCAAATGTGGAGATTGGGCAAATCAAGCATCCGAATGATATTCAATTTGCAAAAAAGGGCTAACCGCGGTGGAGGTCGGTACTCGGATTCTGATGGCTTTTCCGCAAACGTGACCTTTAAGTGGTCTTGTTGTGTAGGGGTTATCACGCCTATCTAGAGAGTAGGAGGTTGAGGGTTCGAGTCCCTCCAAGACACGTGGATTCTTTTCGCAAATTTCATATCAATTTGTCCATTTCGAAACATATGCTGTGCATATGCACAGCCAAGATATTTAACAAAAAAATGGTTTTCGTACGGCCGAGTTGCCGAATAATATGCAATTAATAGGAATTCCAAGATTTTTTCCTAGAACTTTTGAAGGATTTTTCAAAATATATTCCGAAGAAATTCCTAAATGAATCTTCAAAGGTATTCCTACACAGAAAAATAATTAATTTTACCATGGTTTCAGAGAACTTTACCACTCTTTCAGTTCATGTGACAACATTCCGCATGGTAGAATCAAACGCGTTTGTTATCTGCTAAAAATTGTCGGTGCATATTCTTATCAGTTATTTTTCTCAGAACAATTTTGGCGTGTATAATTAAATTTCAGAGAATTTTAATTAGTTTCTCATTCACTTTTTAGCTAGATCTCTTCATCACTTGATATCATGCAACTGCAACATTATAATAATTATTCTTCGTTTTATCGACAGTAGCAAACGATTAATAATCAATCACATACAGAAAGTCCGAAATTCGCATTGTCATTCAATATTGCCACAAAAAGAGGTGACGCCGCGCCGAGTTGTTTATTTGCTGTGGCCAATGTGCAAATATTATTGGAAACAAACATATCGTAAAATGGTTCCGCTACTGCTGCCTGGGGCGGACCGAAGCGAACCAAGAAGTTGAATAGCAAACAAATACGCGTCCGGCTAACTGGCTGCCGCGCGCGCGTGAGCTTCTCCCTGGTACGGATGCTGTGCGACGACACGCTAATGAATAGTGCGGCTGCAGCACAGGAGAGGATCAAGAGGTTCGGCCGCGTCTAGACTGGCGAAAACTTTTGAGGTAGTCTCGAATTTCGCATACCTATTTTTGTTTTGTTTGTTTGTGTTCCTTTTTTCGAAAGGCAAGACGAAGAAAGCAAGTCAGCAAAGTTTTGAGTGTATTCCGGTTATGGTCAATACAATGACGGTGATGTGTTCATGTCAAGACTTGACAGGTTTAATTGACTTTGAAAAGGTTGATACGTTGGATATGGCAAAAAATAGATATCAACAAACAAATCTATTTTGTCAGTGGAAATAGATTCCAAATTAATACAATGACAACCTAGTTAAGGTTTCTCGAAGTTTGTTTCTGCATGCTGCCACTTCATAGTTTTTTTAGGGTGCCGACAACCGACCAACCGACGGGCTGTATAGCGCGGTTCGTAAATGATTGATTCCACTTGATTTGCAAAACTCTTGAAATTCTTTTGATGTGTATGCAGTTCCGTTGTCAGACACCAAAGCGGTAATTTCCCCAAACATTGAAATATATTCACAATTTTCCTCAATTGTTTCTTTGGAAGTCAATGTGCGAACTGGAAAGGATTCAATCCATTTGCTGTAGCCATCAACCATCACAAAGAAATCCGATTTACGAAACGAAAAATGATCCATGTGAACTCTGTCTCCTGGTGCAGACGTCAGTCGCCAAGCAAAACAGGATCACTTCTTTCTGGTCGTTGCTGAATACACAGCTCACAATTTTTTCCTGGAGTCTCGATGTCGCTATCCAAGTTTGGCCACCAGGAGTAAGATCGGGCGCGGGCCATACTTTTCATTTTTACGATTCCCAAATGTACCTTATGAAGTTCATCCAGCAACATCTTTCTCAGCTTGGTGGAAACAACTATACAATAGCCCCAAAGTAAAACTCCTTCTCCTACGCTCGGTTCATCACGTTTTTGATAGAATGTATTCAATTCATCTTCTTGTATAATATTTGGCCACCCAGACTGGACGTAATTGACAACTCGGCCGATGAGCTTGCTTGTTCGGGTTTCTTGAACAATATGCTTCCGTTCCACCTAAGATCTTGTTTCAGCTTTATTTAGCTTTATTAAGGAGACTTGCAGCCCCAGGCTGGCTCGCCTCCGAAATTCAGGAAGCTTACGGCACTTTCATCATTCTCGTCATCTTTACAGCGTGACGAAAATCTTGGAAGAAAATCAGCTGGGACGTTATGCCAGGAATGCCGCCCAGCGTTGTAACCGTCCAGCTGATATGGTTGGGATACCCTTCGGGTTGAACAACCCAGTCAACGGCTTATGGTCGGTCATGAGCCCAAAGTGACGGCCAAACAGATAGTTGCTAAACTTGTTGATGCCATATATGGACATATATACCCTTATATATAGTAGATCGCCAATGCTTCTCAATCAATGACGGACTATCTGGCTTCATATTTTTTGAAAATCCGAGACGCAAATGAAATCGGGCGTTCAGATTTATCTGGGAAAATGTGAGTTATCACGGCTCCAATTCCTTCGTTAGATGCGTCACAGTATAACATAACAGGAAGATCGGGATTATAGTGAGCCAAAACGGCATCTTTCTCAAATGCTTTTTGTTTATTGTTGGCCCAGGAGAATTTCACACCGTCCTTCAACAGTTCCTACAGTAGTAGTTTGCCAGTCCAACAAACGCCCGAACGTCCTTGACATCAGCTGGTGGTTTCGCGTCTAAAATAGCTCTCACTTTCTCTGGATCTTTGTGTAATCCATCTTCATCAATAACATGTCCTAGGTATGCTACCATTCGCTTGACAAATTCGCATTTGTCTTTATTCAACAGGAACCCGGCATCCTTTAAACGGTTTAAAACTTTGTCCAGATTTTCCAGAAGCTCTTGCACTGTCGCTCCAGCAACTAGGACGTCATCTAGGTAAATAACAGTACCACGACAACCCTGAAGAAGTTCTAACGTGCCTTGAAAAATTGAACATGCTGGTTTTGTGCCAAATGGTAGACTTCAATAAACTCCACGATGGGTGCTCCACGCTAAAATCATCTTCGTTTCATCATCAACTTCGAGCTGGTAATAAGCGTTTTTCAAGTCCAATTTCGCAAAATATCTTCCTCCTTGGAGAGCAGCAAAAATATCTTCTATAACAGGAAACGGGTGGCGGTCATCCAATAGAAACGGATTCACCGTGACACGATAATCGGCGCACAAACGTAATGAAGAGTCTTTCTTCAGAACTGGCACTAATGGTGTACCCCATTCAGCTTCAGATGAAGGGGCCTTTGAAATGATACCGGAGCTCTCCAGCCTGTTGAGTTCTGCTTCAACTTTTTCTTTAAACGCCAACGGAATTTTTCTTGGTTTACAAAATTTTGGAACAGCGTCCTCCTTCAAAGCCAAATGGATCTTGTTGTGCTTGAATAGGCCTAACTCACCTTCAAATACCGATGCATGTTTTTTCAATATAGGTTCCAATAACTTCTTACAAACCTTTTCGTCTGTTGATAAGAAGTGAACATCGATTTTCAAGCTCCAATTTCTCATCGATTCTCTCTCAACCGAATAACGGTTGACGGGATCCTTCAAAACAAATACTTCTTCCATCGATTCATGTTCCTTGTACTTCATAATTGCTTTAAACGTCCCAACAGCACGGAAACCAGAACCATTGAGCATGAGCATGAGCATGAGCATGATTGACCGCCCACGGTTGCTACTCCGTTATTGCCAGGTCAGCTGTAATTACACAGAGAACCAACAGATGAAGTTTGGGACTAACATCATCTTCAATGTGTAAGAACTGGTGACCAAAAAATAAGCAATACCAGCGCCGGCCGTGTCCGAATGCAGGTCAATTAAGGAATGGGTAGGAAAATGTTGACATGATTCTCGCTTTGATAGAAGCCGACGAGTCATCTGCACTTCCACGAGAAATCACTGGGATGTTGGATATATGGGGTAGGAAGTGTGGCAGGGTTCGTCTTGGTAAACGGTTAACCGTGTATAACGTGTAGTTTGGTCGATGGAAATAAAACTCATCAATTTATTTAAAGGCCGCACAAAGCAGAACAAAATTCCGGTAACCGGCCGATCGTTCTGCTTACCGCACAAAGCAAAACTAAATTTTGATGACCGGCCGATCGTTCTGCTTTCTGAAGAAAATATGTCTGAACGCGATCTCCGATCTTTCTACGTCCAATTCAATACACGAACAAACTAGCACTGATTGTTTCACTTTCTAATTAATTTAATCGCCCGCACAGCAGAACCGGACATTCCGATAACCGCGCGATCGTTCTGCGTCCAACACAAAACACGAAAAAACTTAAACGAAAAAATAATCCCTCTAGGGTCGTCGACTACACAAACCTTAACATGTATTATAAAGATAATGAATATTTTTCACATTTTACTTAGTTTTTTTTTTAATTTTTCATGTAAATTTTTAATTTTAACTCTACCTAATATTTATTTTTTATATTTATTATATATTATTTTATATTATCAACCCTCGTATTTTATATTTATTCTTCATATTTTCAATTTATATTCAAAGTGTAATTTTGATTTGACAAAAAATGGTTCGAAATTAAAGGATTTTGACAAAATAAAAGTGTACATTTCACAAAGAAAAAGACCGTCCGCTATCTTCACCGCCTATAAACTTGAGAGGTGATGGTGACGGGTCCGCTTCCTTTCGATGATCCGAAGGAGGTTGGACCATGCTTGTTTGGAGCTCTAGCTGGTATCTAAAACGATAAAAAAACACCTGTAAGATGATAAAAACATATCACATTTACTTACCTCAGCTGCGTATTTTCTCGATCTGCAATCTATCAAAACAAAAACAAGAAAACTGCACACCACACCTATTCCAAAAATACACTTTTTTTTGTATCATCTGACAACAACCACGAATCAGAAAAATTCTGAATTTTATTGCCCAGAAACTTATTTATAACAACTCGACTTGCTGGTTTATATAATTTTCTTTGGTTAACCAATATCTACAAACTTTTTCCCTTAAGATTTATAAGACAGAATGGTATCTATTTCGGAAATTTTAGGCAAACATCAAGCATGATTTTGCACGGAAACCAGAACCATTGTAGCACAGAAATTCTTCAGTAGAATTTGTCTTCAACGGGATGTCTTGAAACAATCGATCATACATGCTCTTGGAAATAGCGTTCACAGGACTTCCGGTATCGACTTCAAAATTGACCGGGTGTTTATTCACAAAAACTTGCATTTCCACCGGCGGAGGAACATCGAGTTTGTTGATTCGCAAATGATTCACTTTCGAACTACGCTTCTCTCTTGATTGCTTCTTATCTTTCGATGGACAAACCTTCGCCAAATGGCCCTTGTTGTCACAATTGCGGCAGATATAACTTTTGTATTGGCATTTCTTGAAATCATGATCTCCCTTGCCACACGCGTAACATTTGGCTTCATTCTTGTACTGTTTTTTCTGCTCATGTACATTAATTTTATGGACTTCCAAAACTTCTCGTTGCTGCATAGTAGATTCTCTCTTCATGGTAATTTTCGAAAGGTGCTCCATCATCGAGGTTGCTTCCTCCTCACAGAGACGTTCGAAAATTGGTCCTCTTCGCATGCCGGTCACAAAAATGTTCAGCAAAAACGGATTTAATTGGTCGCCGAACTCACAGTTCGCTGCTAACTTCTTCAAACGAGTACTCCACTCCACAATCGATTCGCCTTCACCTTGTCTTGCCTCGAAAAACTTTGCTCTTTCCTGGAAAACAACCAGCGTCGGGGTAAACCGCAGTGGTGCGTTTGGCTAAAATCGTGAACTTTTTATTTTACCACTTCAGGGTGTTATTTTTTGGCATCGGTGACTTTGGGAATAAATTTTAGAAAAATATGGCGCATCGAATGACGAAAAGTTGTAGTTCCAATTTTTGCCACAGGTGGCGCTGCAAAATGTAACTTCTTTAATAAACGATTTTTAAATATGGTGTCTTTGGCAAAGTTGAAGTGTAATTTATTATGAATTTTATTGCTGAGGACACCGAGTGTCCATCTATCATCGTTTTTGAATACGGGCGTTTTTATGGACAAACCCTATAAACAACTTTTAAAAATATTATAGAAACTAACAGTTTCTGGTCAATACAATGTACTACAAAAATGTATATATAATCAGAATATACCACTTCTGGAAGAAACCAGGGATGTTTTTTGCAAACATGACTTGTTATCGGCGATTTAGGGTCGAAAATAGTGATATTTGAAGACTTCATATGCAACAGAGGGGCAAATTGGGGCAAGGAAATCCCCACAGGATTTAAAATATCTGGTCTGTAGTTTCATATGCATATAATTATGTCTGTCTCCACGTGTATCCAAACAAGTATTTCTAAATTTCATAAATCGACATTTTCAAATGATATTTATATAATAATTGAGATTTCACCACACTGCATACCACGCTGTTGAATGTTAATGTCAAAAGAAGTGCAGCGTGAAGCTATTGTTTTGTTCTCTCCATCCAATCATTTCACACAATGCAATTCTGACGTCATACGCTACTAGGGATGTCGTAAAATCCCGAATAATCAATTCAGCAATAAAATTCATAATAAATTACACTACAACTTTGCCAAAGACACCATATTTAAAAATTTATTAAAAAAATGATTAAAGAAGTAACATTTTGCAGCGCCACCTGTGGCAAAAATTTGAACTACAACTTTTCGTCATTCGATGCGCAATATTTTTCTAAAATTTATTCCCAAAGACACCAATGTCGAAAAATAACACCCTGAAGTGGTAAAATAAAAAGTTCACGATTTTAGCCAATCGCACCACTGTGCGCTGCTTCAACAAATCACATAGCTCCGAAAACTTCTTATCTTTAGGTAACGCCGGGAACGTTAAATTCTTAACAATTTGGTAGAATTCCATGGGCACAGTGAAACTACTCGACAATCTATCAGTAGCGAGCCCAACCAAGATGCAAGAGACTCTCCGGCAATCCCAGGGTCGGCTAACTACTGGGTAATCAAGGGTTTTTCGCGGTAAACAAAAACTTACAGCACAGGGACTTTCACTTTTCTTGTATAATTTATTAGTTCCTAATTGTGGCGTGTGCGTGTTGTTCTGTGTAATCAAATTGTGTGTTAATTTGTTAAGTGTAACCTAATTCTAAAGATGGTACCGGTACATACCGCTGCTGCTGTTGGTGACGGGAGCAGAATGGCCGACACAGCGACTCCTGTCAAGCTGTGCGACCAAAAATCTCGCCGGAATAGCGATGCGAGCGGTGCGGACGATCGTCGTCCGACGGGACCAGCGGGCGTTGTTGGACGATGGTGGGCAGGCGTCTTCCCTCGTAGGCGCGATCGGCCGGCCGTGGCTTAGCCGCCTTGGACGGCCGAGAGGGGAACTCCTCCTTGACGAGGAATCGTCCGGTGAATTCGACATTTGAAGAGAGACCAGAGTAATCCTCCGGTTAAGGACGTTACAATCCTTGACGGATTAGGCGCGGAAGCCAAATGACTTTGCGGGCCGAACCGTGTGCTGGACGATTTGGCAGTTCGAAAAAGACGTAGAAAAAGAAGTCCTAAAGGACACAAAGGAATTAATTCCAAGTTCCATAGTACAGGATTCGGAATTACCTGAACACTTTTCCCCGGAGCTCACACTAACTCCCACTAGAAAGGGGGGGGGGGGTTCACTTGGAATACTGCACTCTACTTCCACTTCACAGCACACGGACGCCTGATTTACTAAGAGGCCAAGTTTGGGCAATGGCTACTCTTTTATACCAAATTCCCTCCATATTTTCCCGCTAATTTTTGTATTGCATTTTTCATCCAACATGACATATGCAGAATCATGATGCCATGTTGGATATTTAAGTGCATCCTCATGTCTTTACAGCGGTACCAAACCCTAACGCTTCGGTGGTAGTTCTGCTGGTATTACACGAGAAACGTCAAGGCTCCGATAAAACAATGTAAAACAAAACAAAAATCAACAGTTTGTAACCAAGCCGTCAGTAAAAACGCAGATTTCCTCTTGTCGTCCTTATCATCGATTTGATAGGCAACGATATATCTCTTCAAACGCTCTTCATACAACGGCCAGGAATCTCCAACATTAAATTCCGGAGGGTTGACAAAATTCATTCTGGATTCGGTTTCTCTCGTAGCCAAAAGTAAAATATCGAGGGAATAAATGGTAGGCTTCAAACATACAACTATTTTATTTGAAAGTTGATCATGGAATGACGAATACACAATTATAACAAATGGATTGCCTAGATGATTTCCGGTTTTTTATTTTGCTTAGCAACTTCCGGATACCAAGCATGGCGGCTATGCCACACCTACAATGTACTATGCGTCTCCACGCACCGTTCATACTAGAATGCTGATTCGACGACGCATGGTAAGTTTTCCGGCATCAAAATATCACCACTTTTTTTATAGAGATTCTTTTTTGATGGCATCAGCTATCTATATAGTTTAACTGTTGCATAATATCCATGAAAAATGTTACAGCTAAGACATTAAAGCAGGATTTGCTGAGCTAAAGGCATATTGCCCCTCCTTTCCCTATGTTGAGCTGCTGTAGATTCAGGTACGAGGCTTCATTCCAGTTCGAGACAGCAGCACGTACGGACGTGTTTTTTTGCTCGCGCATTTTTCCAAGTGTTTTTCTCGTTCGTTTGCTGTTTACGTTTTCGCTTCGTCGCGTTGGCGTTATTTTCTCCCGGACCCGTCATGGGAGACTCGGTGGCCGATTCGGTCGCTGGAAAAGTGCCTAAGCGCACTGCTCTTGGAGGCGCGGGTAACCCCTCCAAGCAGCTTTTGCAGAGCAACGTGTTCTCGCCGTTGCCGCTTGATGACGCCGGCAATCCGCCGAAAAAGAGGAAGAAGCAGCAATCGCAGCTGCCGCAGGTGCAACCGGAGCGGAAGGAGAAGTGCCCGCCCGTGTTTGTGAAGGGCGATCCGCCGGATTTACGCCCAAAAATTCGCCAGCTGATCGCTAAGGGGCTGAAATGTTCTTTTCGGCTCTGCAGCGAGGGCGTGAAAGTGATGCCGGCCAACAGGGACCACCATCAATCCGTCGTGGAGTTCCTCGAGGTCCACAAGTATGAGTACTACACTCATGACCACCCCGGCACGAAGCCGCTCAAGGCTTTGCTGCGAGGGCTCCACGACATGAAGGAGGAAGAGCTCCAAGCAGAGCTTGAAAGTTGCGGACTGAAGCCAGTAGCCGTGCACAAGATCGCTCGTCACGACAAGGCGAGGAGATATCGCGACCAGCTTTACTTGATCCATCTGGAGCATGGCTCCACTACCTGGAAGGACCTGAAGCTGGTCGGCGTTATAAATTACACCGTCGTTGATTGGGAGCGATATCGGCCAGTGCACCGCGATGTCACGCAATGCACCAACTGCTTCAATTTCGGGCACGGCACCAGGAACTGCCGCATGAAGCCGCGCTGCAACAAGTGTGGCGAACCCCATCCGACTGACGAGTGCGACAAAATGGAGGTGGCCGATCCCAAGTGCGCCAACTGTGGCGACAAACATCGGGCCACCACAAAGGGCTGCCCAAAGCGACCGAAGAAGAACCGTGTTCCAGTAATCAACGAGGTGAACTTTCCAGCCATCCCGGCTCCCCGTCGTGTGATTCCAATACTCCCACCGCTACAGCCGCACAAGCGACTGGCAGCGGCAGCTGCATCGGTCCAAGCTCCAACATCGTCGGCACCATTCACCAGCGAATGGCCCCCGCTCCCTCCTCCTGGGTTCCATCGACAGTCGGAGAACGAAGCCGTCCCACCGGAAGCATCTGCTCCGCTGTACACTCCGGAGCAACTGATGCCGATCTTCGCGCAGCTCGCCACTCGGCTGCGCGGCTGCAAAACCCGCTTCGACCAGGTCTTCACTCTTGGCATGTTCATCATCGAAAATGGATGCTAGGGTGGGCCTGGTCAACTGGAACGCTTGCTCGCTCAAGAGCTAAATAATTGAGCTGAAGGATTTCCTTGAGGAGAAGGAAATAGACGTGACGTTCATCACCGAAACGCACCTAAAACCGGAGGCGAACATCAACAGCCCGGACTTCCGCATCGTGCGACTCGACCGGCCGACCAGGGGAGGTGGTGTAGCCATCGCTCTTCGCTACAACATCAACTGTCGTCTGCTTCCAAGCTTCCAGCTCAGTGTCATCGAGGCCATCGGTGTCGAAATCACCACTTCGGTCGGCACAATCGCGCTCATCGCGTCGTACTATCCAACGCAAGCCAAAGCCGGCGATGGATCATCGGCTGCCCTTCGGAGCGACATCGTCAAGCTGACGCGGAGGCAAGGCCAGTATATCATTGCCGGCGACTTGAATGCCAAACATCAAGCCTGGGGCAACAGTCGCGGCAATCGAAACGGCACCATCTGGAGCAACGACATGGAGGAAGGCCACTACACGATCTTGAGCCCGGATTCCCCCACTCGGCTGAGTCGGTTCGGTGCCCACGCAACGATCGACCTCTACATAACAAACCTGAGTGACCACGTCTCGCAGCCGGTTGTATACCAGTAAGGGTATGCGATAACACACTTTTTCCTAACGAAACGAAACGAAACGAAATTAAAAATGTCTATGTTCATTCGGATCGAAACGAAACGAAATAAAGATTTCTTTCGAGACTTCGAAACGATACGAAATCAAGGTTCATTTAATTCGAAATTTTTCGAAACGAAACGAAATTTTATTTTTTTTTCGCGGAATTTTTGGTAAATTGGTTTTACATTATGTACGCAATTCTGATTTCACGTTTTCGAAATCGAATAACTATTTTGCAACCAAAAGAGTTTCAATAACAGAAAAGACAATCTGTGATAAATCGCCACATTATCGCCGTATGTACCATTGGCGATAAGACAATACCCCAGCATTTGTGCCGCTTTCAAAGGAATTTATCGTGGAGCGTGTGCTCCAGAATCTGATCAATTTTATATCAGTTTTATATCAGTAAGTATATAAGAGTAAAGAAATTGTGGGATTTTTCATAAACGGATTCAAATTTCGTTTAAAACCTTAGTTCACTTAAGAATTATGTAATTATGTTGAAGCATACTTCATATTGTCTTGTCAGCGTGGACTAAGTACTGACTTAGTCAAAATTAGAAAATGATTACTTAGATTTATTTTTATTTAGTGGGATACTCAATTATGTATCCACATCTGCAAGGCGTAAACGCAGGTAGAGAATCGATATTACTAGACCAACATTTGGAAAGAGCGTATCAGCCAAAATATATTCCTTCTTATTCTTCGTCTACATATACTGTATATATAGCATACATTTGCTCACTAGAAGAATCCTGTGCACATTTCTAAAATGCACGAAGTTCTGGATTTTTTTTTTGAAAATTCCATGCGAAGATTTTGAAATGCCCACAAATCTGCAATGTTCCTTACATATTATGCAAATAGTCAAAGAAGAGCTTATTAGCTTGATTATCTGTACACATCGTAGTTGCTAATCATGATTGGCCGAGAAACAGCAAATATGCACAGCTCACCAATTTAAAAATATTTTTGGGATACCAAAAAGTTATTCTTATTGTATACTTGAAGTTTCCAATTCATGACCAATAATGATGCTGGTCACGTGCTTATAGTCCATTTAGGATTAGGAGAGAAAAATAAGTTTAACACTCATTTTTATAAGAGACCGAGGAATGCTCTGCATCTCCGTGAGCGCTACGGAAAAGGAATCGTTAGTTGATTGAGAAGGTAATTCGTGTGAAACCCCTTGGTAAGTGGCAAAATATTTATTGTAAACGAAGTTATTTTGAAAACAAGAAGACGAAAACTGTGTTTCAAATCAATCCAACGCAAGATCAATGTGCTTCGTTTAATAATCTTCTACAACACGATTGATTCCGCACTAAATAATTTTGTGCTCTTCGATGCAGACATTCGTTTTATCACTTCGCGTTCTCCCACACGAGCTATCGTGATCAGCATCAACACGATCGATTGCACGCTGGTTAAAAAAATGTCTGCTACGCGAGGTAGATTTTTATCACTTCGCGTTCTCCCGGACTAACTGCCGTCCCATGTCCTGCAGCAACACGATCGATTTCGGATTCATATTGTGCAAATAGTAAAAAAAATATCACAAAAATTTAAATTTGAATCATGGAAACACTGAAGACGTTTTATAGAAGAAAACTACATACGAATTTGTCGACCAAGAATAGGGGTTATATAGTAAGCGTTAATAGACAAATTTGTATAACCTAAAGTATTGAAAACAACTTTACGATTTTGTTCAGCGGCGCAGCCAAAATTTTTGATAATATAAAGTATGGTTTAAGTTTAAATTTGTTTCAAAATTCCGCGGAATTCCGTTAAATTTCGTTAGAAGCTAGTTTTTTCGGGCGAAATTTTTGTTATTTTACGAAACGAAACGAAATCAAGAAATCAGATTTCGCCATGCTCAAATTCCGCGAAATTCCGCGGAATTTCGTTTCGAACCACCTGAAACGAAATTTTTCGAAATACCGCATATGCTTATATACCAGGAGCTCAGTTCGGATCACTATCCGGTGGTGGCGGAACTGGGCTCCTCGGTCAATCGGCACCAGCAATTACGGAGGAACTACCACCGAGTGGACTGGCAGCGGTTCCAGCAGTGCGTCGATAACACCGTCGATTACGAGGTGCGTCCGGAGACGCCGGAAAGTATCAACCGCCAGCTGTGCGCCATCGAAGAGGCAATCTCAGTGACCAGAGAGCGGCATGTCCCGACGGCTCGGCAGGTAAGATACTCCTTAAACATCGATACACTCACCAAATATTTGATTCGATTGCGGAATGTCACTCGCAGGCAGTTTCAGCGTACTGGACTGCCTGAGCTTAAGGCACGCTGCAATCGAATCACAAAAATTATCAAGGCCAGAATGGTGGACCTCAAAAATAACGACTTCTCGAAAGATCGAAACGACTTCTCGAAACTCTCCCAGATTATGCTAAGCCGTTCTGGAAAATGACCAAAATTCAAAAATCCAAGCCTCGGCCCATTCCACCTTTGATCCCACTAGACAATAATGGCTCTAAGAATCGCTTGATAACTCCTGCAGAGAAGGTCGCTGAAATAGGTCGTCACTTCGTCAGCTCACACAATCTTGGGCAGAACATCGTCAGTCCACACGAAGCAGCCGTCAACGAGCATGCTAACAATATCCATTTGATTCCCAACGACTTCTCGGAGGAGTTGGAAATCTCAGCTGACGAATTGACGGCCTATATCAAATCGTTGAAGAACATGAAGGCCCCAGGCTTCGACAGCATCCTGAATCTCGAGCTCAAACACATGAGTGCACCGTTCTTTGAGCACCTCTCGCTGATCTTTAATCAGTGTCTCCGGCTCAGCTACTTCCCATCGTCCTGGAAGTCAGCGAAAGTCATCCGGAAGCCTGGGAAGAATCCTTCCTCCCCCAAAAGTTATCGACCCATCAGCCTTCTCTCAGGGTTATCCAAGCTATTCGAAAAAGCTATTCATCATCGGTTACTTGAGTCTGCCGAAAATCTTAACATCTTGCTCGAGGAACAGTTTGGTTTCCGACGCGGTCGGTCAACTGTACACCAACTGACCCGAGTTACCAACGTCCTCAGACGGAACAAGTTTGTCTCGAAAACATCCGCCATGGCCTTACTCGATGTCGAGAAGGCATTTGACAATGTATGGCATGATGGCCTGGTGTACAAACTACAACGCTACAATCTTCCCAGCTACCTGGTGGAAATCATCAACAATTACCTGTCGGCAAGGACATTCCGGGTCTCAATCAGCGGAGCGAGTTCCAATGCGCACAACATCGTCGCAGGCGTCCCCCAGAGCAGTATCCTCGGGCCCCTGCTTTTCAATCTGTTCACCTCCGACATGCCAGAACCTCCAGAAGGCGGCATTCTGTCTCTGTTCGCAGATGACTCATCCATCATCGTCTACAACGGTAGAGTGATCAGAGCGCTGGTGGCAAAACTCCAACGAGGCCTGGATGCCCTGACACAGTAAAATCATCCTCAATGGCACGACTGTGGAATGGGCCAATGAGGCCGACTACCTTGGCTTGACCCTCGACAGCAAGCTTATTTTCAGGCAACAGGTTGACAAAACGGTGACAAAGTGTAACGTCTTGTTGAAACTACTGTACCCTTTGATCAACCGCCGGTCGTCATTGTCCCTGAAAAATAAGCTTGCTGTCTACAAGCAAATCATCCTCCCTGTGATCGAATATGGCATGCCGGTCTGGGAGAGCTGCGCTAAAACCCACCACCTCAAACTTCAACGGGTCCAAAACAAATTCCTGAGGATGATCCTCAACACCCTCCCAGGACAAGAACATCCGAGGTCCACCGTCTGGCCGGAATAAAACCTTACATGTGCGCTTTGGTGAGTGTAAAGAAAAGTTTAGGGTCCGTTGCTAGCACTCGGACCAAGAAGCGCTTAGGGCGCTAGCTCCAATCTAGGTTATCAAATTTTTATTGTAAATATTAGTATACATAGTAGTTAGGCTATCAAATTTTCAAAAATACACTAGCGCCTCCTGAAGGCCGTCATGATACATTATATTTTAAAAATTAAGTAAAATCATAATAATAGTAATAATAACAATAATTGAAATTGAAGTTGGAGGGCCAAGCCGGCCGATCACTGTACATGTTAAAAATGATTGTAGAACAAAAAATGTTTTAAATAAAGAAGAATTTCACTACTAATACTAGATTCAGGTTCAGCGGTCTCCCCGGACACAGGAAGCTTCGACACTGGTGAACTAAGGTTGAGTTTCAAGTACTGGATAATTTTTCCTCACCGGTGTACTTTATATCATTCTCGAATAACGCATCACTGTGAGTGAAGAGCAATAATAATCCCATCCAACGGTACTGCTGCGTTTACGATTGAGTTGTTAACCATTAAGTCAATTGCACTTCACTGAGACGCGCAACGAAGAAGCGAACAAGTTTGACATTTTGATTAAGTGTGTTTACATCGCGCCTCGGCAGGTCATCTGCTCGTGCGATATTTACACATCGCTTTATTGTCTGTGAAACTATAACTGAAACGCAACAACGATGGATAAGCAACGCAACAACGATCAATCAAACGTGGGACAGTTATGATTCAAAGGGTAGCTGATTCGAATATTTCTGCTGTGCTCTTGAAATATTTCAAAATAAGAATCTGTATGACAACATGGACCATTTTCTACAAGTTTCTTAATTAAAAGTTAGAACCCTTTTGTTATCTCAATATATAAAAATGAGTTCACTTCCTTTGAGGCGCTTCTTTCAAATAAACGATTTACAGATAAGAAAACACGAGGAAGTTCAGGTAGGTTTGTCTAGTTTATAATAAACATACTTATTTTAAATGTCCAAAAAAGCATAACAATGAGTATTTTGATTAAAAGCTACTGTAACGTTCTTTCGAATTAGTTTGAACCACGCTACCACGTTTTCTCGTATATTCGACTCTCCGAAGGTACCTCGCAAATTTTGAATACCTTCCCCAGCAAAAGTTGTTGCTCTGCACCTTGCACCAAGCAAATATTGTCATATGTGTTGTACGAAGTATAAACTGGGTGTCAAAGTAATATGATGACCAAATAGATTTCGTTAGGATGCGTCTTTTCTCATTTTATTTCGTTTCCAGACAATACAAATCAAGTTTCCAAACCACTGGATTGGATTTTTCCTCAACAGGATACAAACAAACTCGCCTCAATGCAATGATATCATAATCCATAAATTCGTTGCGCTCACCGTCGTCCTAATTGATAAATAAAAAAGCCACAAGAAAGCATCATAATCAATATGTAAAACAAGCTTTTTGTCGATAGAGGCGTGTCGCTCACACCCGTCATCGTATTCGAAGCCGATTTTTGCATTTTTGTTTATTTCAATAGATCACTTAATGGTGCTGATCGACCGCACCTGGCGATGTCGGACATGATAGCTGCGGGGGTGAATAGCTAATGAAGCCACCTTCGCCTCGCCAGGACTGACAGCGACACGGGCTTCGTATGTGGTCACTTCGCCGAATGAATAATGATAAGAAATATGCAACCGTAACGATGAATGAGAATTGAAATTGCTCCGGGCGGTGCACAAGGGCTGTCCGATATATTTATCTCTTCCTGTTGCACTTGTGAGAATAATAAACCAACGTTTGGCGATTGACGCTTGTTGCTTTGCTATGACTGGCAGTGAACCAACGAGCAAGTCAGCTGAGACTCAATCTTCACGCGCCAATCGTCAGAAATCAACGACCTATCTGGAATTTATCAATTTGTCTCCTCCGATTTTGAAATTCTCCGTAAGTGCCACTGACCTTGAGTAGTCGGTGGAAGATAAGAATACAATCGCCACATCTGCATCGCTGGAAATCAAGCATACGTATTTGAATCTCCACAACCTAGCGGCCGCTACTGAGCTGATAGCGTCAATCATCTTCTAGACCTGGACTGGTGTGAGTCCTCGTCGGCGGCTTTCTTGAAAGAACGCGACTGATAACGGCATCTATACGCACAGGAAAACTATGTTTCCACTGTTACACAATACCTATGTCGTTTGTTTGCCTGCAGTTTGTGACATGTGCTTGACCTTTCCTTAAACACTTTAATAACAGTGATAATTATAAATTATGGGAAGATGTTATTGTTTTGGTATAATTAGCTCAACGATCCCAATGCCAAGGTGAATGCTTGTTGATACAGCGATTCAGTTCTTAATATAAAAGTAGTGGCCACTAAATAACGGGAATTTCTGTACTTCAATACTTTTCTATGAGAACATCAATGGTTTCAGAGAAATATTGCCTTACGTGAATGAATCTGGATTATGTGTAATACCCCCAACTCCCGTGCTGTATTATCTTGCACCACATGTGCCCTTTTGTGGGGTGTGCGGGTACCACCCGCTGCCACCCATTTGCCACCAAAGCAGCCTACATACAGTGGGATTCGGGGTTAGGGACGTCATATTCCCAAGCAGCACAACTTGTTTCACTGCGGAACATTTCACTGTGTTGCAACTATTCGGAAAGAAACAATCTTTCCGTATGTGCCATTAAATATAACTCTCTTGCAATCTAAAAAGCGCAAGGGGCGAAGCCTATGGAAACATCCTTTGATTGTAGTAAAATTGCAATAATGTTGCAAAACACTACAGCGAAAAAATAAAAATAAAAATATAAAACTGGATTCGATTTATGGATCTTGTGATTGATAGTCTTTCACTCTACCACAGCACCATTGAACACTTCGAAGGGACTGCATGTTGACTCACCATGAAAACCATACGATTACGAAGTTTTGTACTCGGATTTTCTGTAACTTGATTGCATAAATTGTGAGTTGTCAAAACGTTGAACGATGCTAAATCAAACACTCAATTTATCTGTAACTTAATTTAAACAAACAATAATTTAATTTTGAAAGACGCATTGATGTTACATGGTAAAAAATATGCAACTTAATGATTTTGTTTCGTATATGCAACATGTAGTACAGTATTCTTTGGCTATTTGTTTCAAATGCCATTGCATGATGATTAAATGAACTTTTATATAATTTTCGGCTGATTTATTAGGAGCTGATTTGTGTAGTTTTGGGTTTTTTGATCGAATCGCATCAGCCGAAACCTATATAAAAGTTCATTTAATCACCATACAATGTTCTGTGAAATTGTTTTGTAGCATACCAACCGCCGTTTTTGCAAATCTGAGGTCAATCGAGCAATCAGAACCAATTTCCAGATCGAATGAGTGACGGAGGTTTATTTTCCTATACATTTTGGCTGAAATCCCCATACAAACTTCAAATCAAATGCGCCAGCTTATGCAACAAGCAATTGAGCTGAAATTTTCAGAGATTGATTTTCTCACCCAAAGACACAATCCTGGGGGGTGCCCCGTGGAATTAGACAACTTTTTGTTTCCTGGGCCAGTCTAATGTACACGTTTCGGGAGCTCAAATACTTGACTTTAAAATAACGGCGCCTGCCACGTCCTTACGGTCATATAGGAATGGAAGAATTGTTAGTCCGACTCTCGTTGCTACTAGAGACTGAGTATACCTCTGCATCTCCACGTTTGTCTTGGGATAGGATATCGTTTTAGTTACAAAGAATATTTTATCTGGATTCACTTTGGTAAGCGATGCGATCTATGGGATGGGAAATAACACTAATAAGAGTTAAAATCTAAAACATGCACGCCCGGTGGCATATGAAACCTAAGGAGATTCGCGTTTTGGACGACCGCACGGAGGCGAAGCATTCTGTACTCACTTGCTCGATGGCTACAGCAAACTATTGAAGAATGCGCTTTTTCGACCGCGCCTCCTTCCGGAAGGCTCAGGCTCAAGCCTCCTTCCAAGAGGCTCAGGAAGCCTCCTTCCAAGAGGCTCGGAAGCCTCCTTCCAAGAGGCTCGGAAGCCTCCTTCCAAGAGGCTCAGAAGCCTCCTTCCAAGAGGCCTCGAAGCCTCCTTCCAAGAGGCTCGGAAGCCTCCTTCCAAGAGGCTCAGAAGCCTCCTTCCAAGAGGCTCAAGCCTCCTTCCAAGAGGCTCAGGAAGCCTCCTTCCAAGAGGCTCAGGCCTCCTTCCAAGAGGCTCAGAAGCCTCCTTCCAGAGGCTCAGGAAGCCTCCTTCCAAGAGGCTCGGAAGCCTCCTTCCAAGAGGCTCGGAAGCCTCCTTCCAAGAGGCTCAGGCCTCCTTCCAAGAGGCTCAGAAGCCTCCTTCCAAGAGGCCTCAAGCCTCCTTCCAAGAGGCTCAGAAGCCTCCTTCCAAGAGGCCTGGAAGCCTCCTTCAAGAGGCTCGGAAGCCTCCTTCCAAGAGGCTCAGAGCCTCCTCCAAGAGGCTCAGGCCTCCTTCCAAGAGGCTCAGAGCCTCCTTCCAAGAGGCTCAGAGCCTCCTCCAAGAGGCCTCAGAAGCCTCCTTCCAAGAGGCTCAGGAAGCCTCCTTCCAAGAGGCCTCGGAAGCCTCCTTCCAAGAGGCTCAGAGCCTCCTCCAAGAGGCTCAGAAGCCTCCTCCAAGAGGCTCAGGAAGCCTCCTTCCAAGAGGCTCAGGCCTCCTTCCAAGAGGCTCAGAGCCTCCTCAAGAGGCTCAGAGCCTCCTTTCAAGAGGCTCAGGCCTCCTTTCAAGAGGCTCCAGCCTCCTTTCAAGAGGCTCGGAAGCCTCCTTTCAAGAGGCTCAAGCCTCCTTTCAAGAGGCTCAGAAGCCTCCTTTCAAGAGGCTCAGAAGCCTCCTTTCAAGAGGCTCAAGCCTCCTTTCAAGAGGCCTCAAGCCTCCTTCAAGAGGCTCAGAAGCCTCCTTCCAAGAGGCTCCAGCCTCCTTCAAGAGGCTCAGAAGCCTCCTTCCAAGAGGCTCAGAGCCTCCTCCAAGAGGCTCAGAGCCTCCTTCCAAGAGGCCTGGAAGCCTCCTCCAAGAGGCTCAGAAGCCTCCTTCCAAGAGGCCTCAGAAGCCTCCTTCCAAGAGGCCTGGAAGCCTCCTTTCAAGAGGCCTGGAAGCCTCCTTTCAAGAGGCTCAGAAGCCTCCTTCAAGAGGCTCAGAAGCCTCCTTTCAAGAGGCTCAGAGCCTCCTTTCAAGAGGCTCAAGCCTCCTTTCAAGAGGCTCAGAGCCTCCTTTCAAGAGGCTCAGGCCTCCCTTTCAAGAGGCTCAGAAGCCTCCTTTCAAGAGGCTCAGAGCCTCCTTTCAAGAGGCCTGGAAGCCTCCTTTCAAGAGGCTCAGAGCCTCCTTTCAAGAGGCCTCAAGCCTCCTTTCAAGAGGCTCAGGAAGCCTCCTTTCAAGAGGCTCAAGCCTCCTTCAAGAGGCTCCAGCCTCCTTCAAGAGGCTCCAGCCTCCTTTCAAGAGGCTCAGAAGCCTCCTTTCAAGAGGCTCAGAAGCCTCCTTTCAAGAGGCTCAAGCCTCCTTTCAAGAGGCCTCAGCCTCCTTTCAAGAGGCTCGGAAGCCTCCTTTCAAGAGGCTCAGAGCCTCCTTTCAAGAGGCTCAGGAAGCCTCCTTTCAAGAGGCTGAGAATCCTCCTTTCAAGAGGCTCGGGAGCCTCCTTTCAAGAGGCTCAGAGTTCTTCTTTAAATATGCCGGGAAGCTTTTTCAAGGGGCTCTGAAGCCTCCCTTCAAGAGGCTCAGAAGCCTCCCTTCAAGAGGCTCAGAAGCCTCCTTTCAAGAGGCTCAGAAGCCTCCTTTCAAGAGGCCTCAGAAGCCTCCTTTCAAGAGGCCTGGAAGCCTCCTTTCAAGAGGCTCAGGCCTCCTTTCAAGAGGCCTGGAAGCCTCCTTTCAAGAGGCTCAAGCCTCCTTTCAAGAGGCTCAGAAGCCTCCTTTCAAGAGGGCTCAAGCCTCCTTTCAAGAGGCTCAGGAAGCCTCCTTTCAAGAGGCTCAGAGCCTCCTTTCAAGAGGCTCAGAAGCCTCCTTTCAAGAGGCTCAGAGCCTCCTTCCAAGAGGCTCAGGCCTCCTTTCAAGAGGCTCAGAAGCCTCCTTTCAAGAGGCTCAGAAGCCTCCCTTCCAAGAGGCTCAGGCCTCCTTCCAAGAGGCTCAGGCCTCCTTCCAAGAGGCTCAGAAGCCTCCTTCCAAGAGGCTCAGAAGCCTCCTTCCAAGAGGCTCAGAAGCCTCCTTCCAAGAGGCCTGGAGCCCTCCAAGAGGCCTGGAAGCCTCCTTCCAAGAGGCTCAGAAGCCTCCTTCCAAGAGGCTCAAGCCTCCTTCAAGAAGGCTCAGAGCCTCCTTCCAAGAGGCCTGGAAGCCTCCTTCCAAGAGGCTCAGAAGCCTCCTTCCAAGAGGCTCAGAGCCTCCTTCAAGAGGCTCAGAAGCCTCCTTCCAAGAGGCTCAGAAGCCTCCTTCAAGAGGCTCAGAAGCCTCCTTTCAAGAGGCTCAAAGCCTCCCTTCCAAGAGGCTCAGAAGCCTCCTTTCAAGAGGCTCAAGCCTCCTTCAAGAGGCTCAGGAAGCCTCCTTTCAAGAGGCTCAGAAGCCTCCTTCCAAGAGGCTCAGAGCCTCCTTCCAAGAGGCTCAGAGCCTCCTTCAAGAGGCTCAAGCCTCCTTCCAAGAGGCTCAGAAGCCTCCTTCCAAGAGGCTCAGGCCTCCTTCCAAGAGGCTCAGGAAGCCTCCTTCAAGAGGCCTCAGAGCCTCCTTTCAAGAGGCTCAGAGAGCCTCCTTTCAAGAGGCTCAGAGCCTCCTTTCAAGAGGCTCAGAGCCTCCTTTCAAGAGGCTCAGGCCTCCTTCAAGAGGCTCAGAAGCCTCCTTTCAAGAGGCCTCAGGAAGCCTCCTTTCAAGAGGCTCAGGCCTCCTTTCAAGAGGCTCAGAAGCCTCCTTTCAAGAGGCCTGGAAGCCTCCTTTCAAGAGGCCTCAGAGCCTCCTTTCAAGAGGCTCAGAGCCTCCTTTCAAGAGGCTCAGAAGCCTCCTTTCAAGAGGCTCAGAGCCTCCTTTCAAGAGGCCTCGAGCCTCCTTTCAAGAGGCTCAGAAGCCTCCTTTCAAGAGGCTCAGAGCCTCCTTTCAAGAGGCTCAGGCCTCCCTTTCAAGAGGCCTCAGCCTCCTTTCAAGAGGCTCAGAAGCCTCCTTTCAAGAGGCTCAGAGCCTCCTTTCAAGAGCTCAGGCCTCCTTTCAAGAGGCTCAGGCCTCCTTTCAAGAGGCTCAGAAGCCTCCTTTCAAGAGGCTCAGAGCCTCCTTTCAAGAGGCTCAGAAGCCTCCTTTCAAGAGGCCTGGAAGCCTCCTTTCAAGAGGCCTCAGCCTCCTTCAAGAGGCTCAGAGCCTCCTTTCAAGAGGCCCAAGCCTCCTTTCAAGAGGCTCAGGCCTCCTTCAAGAGGCTCAGAGCCTCCTTTCAAGAGGCTCAGAGCCTCCTTTCAAGAGGCTCAGAGCCTCCTTTCAAGAGGCTCAGAAGCCTCCCTTCAAGAGGCTCAGAGCCTCCTTTCAAGAGGCTCAGAGCCTCCTTCAAGAGGCCTGGAAGCCTCCTTTCAAGAGGCTCAGAGCCTCCTTTCAAGAGGCCTCAGAAGCCTCCTTTCAAGAGGCTCAGAAGCCTCCTTTCAAGAGGCTCCAAAGCCTCCTTTCAAGAGGCCTCAGGCCTCCTTTCAAGAGGCTCAGGCCTCCTTTCAAGAGGCCTGGAAGCCTCCTTTCAAGAGGCCTGGAAGCCTCCTTTCAAGAGGCTCAGGCCTCCTTTCAAGAGGCTCAGAGCCTCCTTTCAAGAGGCCTCAGAAGCCTCCTTTCAAGAGGCTCAGAAGCCTCCTTTCAAGAGGCTCAGGCCTCCTTTCAAGAGGCTCAGGCCTCCCTTTCAAGAGGCTCCGAGCCTCCTTTCAAGAGGGCTCAGAGCCTCCCCTCAAGAGGCTCCCCAGCCTCCTTTCAAGAGGCTCGGAAGCCTCCTTTCAAGAGGCTCAGAAGCCTCCTTTCAAGAGGCCTCAGAGCCTCCTTTCAAGAGGCTCAGAAGCCTCCTTTCAAGAGGCTCAGGCCTCCTTTCAAGAGGCTCAGGCCTCCTTTCAAGAGGCTCAGAAGCCTCCTTTCAAGAGGCTCAGAAGCCTCCTTTCAAGAGGCTCAGAAGCCTCCTTTCAAGAGGCTCAGAAGCCTCCTTTCAAGAGGCTCAGAAGCCTCCTTTCAAGAGGCTCAGAGCCTCCTTTCAAGAGGCTTGGAAGCCTCCTTTCAAGAGGCTCAGAGCCTCCTTTCAAGAGGGGCCTCAGGCCTCCTTTCAAGAGGCCTCAAGCCTCCTTTCAAGAGGCTCAGAGCCTCCTTTCAAGAGGCTCAGAGCCTCCTTTCAAGAGGCTCAGAGCCTCCTTTCAAGAGGCTCAAAGCCTCCTTTCAAGAGGCTCAGAGCCTCCTTTCAAGAGGCCTGGAAGCCTCCTTTCAAGAGAGCTCAGAAGCCTCCTTTCAAGAGGCTCAGAAGCCTCCTTTCAAGAGGCTCAGAGCCTCCTTTCAAGAGGCTCAAGCCTCCTTTCAAGAGGCCTCAGAAGCCTCCTTTCAAGAGGCTCAGCCTCCTTTCAAGAGGCCTCAGAAGCCTCCTTTCAAGAGGCCTGGAAGCCTCCTTTCAAGAGGCCTGGAAGCCTCCTTTCAAGAGGCCTCAGAAGCCTCCTTTCAAGAGGCTCCCAGGCCTCCTTTCAAGAGGCTCGAAGCCTCCTTTCAAGAGGCCTGGAAGCCTCCTTTCAAGAGGCTCAGAAGCCTCCTTTCAAGAGGCTCAGAAGCCTCCTTTCAAGAGGCTCCAGCCTCCTTTCAAGAGGCTCAGAGCCTCCTTTCAAGAGGCCTGGAAGCCTCCTTTCAAGAGGCTCAGAAGCCTCCTTCAAGAGGCTCAGAGCCTCCTTTCAAGAGGCTCCAGGAAGCCTCCTTTCAAGAGGCTCAGAGCCTCCTTTCAAGAGGCTCAGGCCTCCTTTCAAGAGGCTCAGCCTCCTTTCAAGAGGCTCAGAAGCCTCCTTTCAAGAGGCCTCAGAGCCTCCTTTCAAGAGGCTCAGAAGCCTCCTTTCAAGAGGCTCAGGCCTCCTTTCAAGAGGCTCAGAAGCCTCCTTTCAAGAGGCTCAGCCCTCCTTTCAAGAGGCTCAGGCCTCCTTTCAAGAGGCTCAGAAGCCTCCTTTCAAGAGGGCTCAGAAGCCTCCTTTCAAGAGGCTCAGAAGCCTCCTTTCAAGAGGCTCAGAGCCTCCTTTCAAGAGGCTCAGAAGCCTCCTTTCAAGAGGCTCAGAAGCCTCCCTTCAAGAGGCCTCAAGCCTCCCTTTCAAGAGGCCTCAGCCTCCTTTCAAGAGGCTCAGAGCCTCCTTTCAAGAGGCTCAGGCCTCCTTTCAAGAGGCTCAGAAGCCTCCTTTCAAGAGGCTCGGAAGCCTCCTTTCAAGAGGCTCAGAGCCTCCTTTCAAGAGGCTCAGAAGCCTCCCTTTCAAGAGGCCTCAGGCCTCCTTTCAAGAGGCCTCAGAAGCCTCCTTTCAAGAGGCTCAGAAGCCTCCTTTCAAGAGGCTCAGAAGCCTCCTTTCAAGAGGCTCAGAGCCTCCTCCTTTCAAGAGGCCCGGAAGCCTCCTTTCAAGAGGCCTGAAGCCTCCTTCAAGAGGCTCAGAAGCCTCCTTTCAAGAGGCCTCAGAGCCTCCTTTCAAGAGGCTCAAGCCTCCTTTCAAGAGGCTCTGGAAGCCTCCTTTCAAGAGGCTCAGAGCCCTCCTTTCAAGAGGCCTCAGAAGCCTCCTTTCAAGAGGCTCAGAAGCCTCCTTTCAAGAGGCCTCAGAGCCTCCTTTCAAGAGGCTCAGAGCCTCCTTTCAAGAGGCTCAGGAAGCCTCCTTTCAAGAGGCTCAGAAGCCTCCCTTTCAAGAGGCTCGGAAGCCTCCTTTCAAGAGGCTCAGGCCTCCTTTCAAGAGGCCTCAAGCCTCCTTTCAAGAGGCCTGGAAGCCTCCTTTCAAGAGGCCTCAAGCCTCCTTTCAAGAGGCTCTGGAAGCCTCCTTTCAAGAGGCTCAGGAAGCCTCCTTTCAAGAGGCTCAAGCCTCCTTTCAAGAGGCCTGGGCCTCCTTCAAGAGGCTCAGAAGCCTCCTTTCAAGAGGCCTGGAAGCCTCCTTTCAAGAGGCCTCAAAGCCTCCTTTCAAGAGGCCTCAAGCCTCCTTTCAAGAGGCTCAAGCCTCCTTTCAAGAGGCTCAGGCCTCCCTTTCAAGAGGCTCAGAGCCTCCTTTCAAGAGGCCTCAGGCCTCCTTTCAGAGGGCTCAAGCCTCCTTTCAAGAGGCTCAGAGCCTCCTTTCAAGAGGCTCAGGCCTCCTTTCAAGAGGCTCGGAAGCCTCCTTTCAAGAGGCTCAGAGCCTCCTTTCAAGAGGCTCAGGCCTCCTTTCAAGAGGCCTCAGGCCTCCTTTCAAGAGGCTCTGGAAGCCTCCTTTCAAGAGCTCTGTGCCTCCTTTCAAGAGGCTTGGAAGCCTCCTTTCAAGAGGCCTGGAAGCCTCCTTTCAAGAGGCCTCAGCCCTTCAAGAGGCTCAAGCCTCCTTTCAAGAGGCTCAGAGCCTCCTTTCAAGAGGCCTGGAAGCCTCCTTTCAAGAGGCTCAGGAGCCTCCTTTCAAGAGGCCTGGAAGCCTCCTTTCAAGAGGCTCAGGCCCTCCTTTCAAGAGGCCTGGAAGCCTCCTTTCAAGAGGCCTGGAAGCCTCCTTTCAAGAGGCTCAGGCCTCCTTTCAAGAGCTCAGGCCTCCCTTTCAAGAGGCTCAGAAGCCTCCTTTCAAGAGGCCTCAAGCCTCCTTTCAAGAGGCTCAGGCCTCCTTTCAAGAGGCTCAGGCCTCCTTTCAAGAGGCTCAGAAGCCTCCTTTCAAGAGGCTCAGAGCCTCCTTTCAAGAGGCTCAGGAAGCCTCCTTTCAAGAGGCTCAAGCCTCCTTCAAGAGGCTCAGAGCCTCCTTTCAAGAGGCTCAGAAGCCTCCTTTCAAGAGGCTCCGGAAGCCTCCTTTCAAGAGGCCCGGAAGCCTCCTTTCAAGAGGCCTCAGCCTCCTTTCAAGAGGCTCAGGAAGCCTCCTTTCAAGAGGCTCAGGCCTCCTTTCAAGAGGCTCAGGCCTCCTTTCAAGAGGCTCAGAGCCTCCTTTCAAGAGGCTCAGAGCCTCCTTTCAAGAGGCTCAGGAAGCCTCCTTCAAGAGGCTCAGAGCCTCCTTTCAAGAGGCTCAGGCCTCCTTTCAAGAGGCTCTCAAGCCTCCTTCAAGAGGCTCAGAAGCCTCCTTTCAAGAGGCTCAGAAGCCTCCTTTCAAGAGGCTCAGGCCTCCTTTCAAGAGGCCCTCAGCCTCCTTTCAAGAGGCCTGGAAGCCTCCTTCAAGAGGCTCGGAAGCCTCCTTTCAAGAGGCTCCCAGCCTCCTTTCAAGAGGCTCAGCCCTCCTTTCAAGAGGCTCAGGCCTCCTTCAAGAGGCCTGGAAGCCTCCTTTCAAGAGGCTCAGAGCCTCCTTTCAAGAGGCTCAGAAGCTCCCTTTCAAGAGGCCTCAGAGCCTCCTTTCAAGAGGCCTCAGAAGCCTCCTTTCAAGAGGCCTCAGAGCCTCCTTTCAAGAGGCTCAGAGCCTCCTTTCAAGAGGCCTGGAAGCCTCCTTCAAGAGGCTCAGGAAGCCTCCTTTCAAGAGGCCTGGAAGCCTCCTTTCAAGAGGCTCAGGCCTCCTTTCAAGAGGCCTCAGGAAGCCTCCTTTCAAGAGGCCTCAAGCCTCCTTTCAAGAGGCTCAGGCCTCCTTTCAAGAGGCTCAGGAAGCCTCCTTCAAGAGGCTCAGGCCTCCTTTCAAGAGGCTCAGAAGCCTCCTTTCAAGAGGCTCAGAAGCCTCCTTTCAAGAGGCTCAGAAGCCTCCTTTCAAGAGGCTCAGAAGCCTCCTTTCAAGAGGCTCAAGCCTCCTTTCAGAGGCTCAGAGCCTCCTTTCAAGAGGCTCAGAAGCCTCCTTTCAAGAGGCTCCAGCCTCCTTTCAAGAGGCTCCAGCCTCCTTTCAAGAGGCTCAGAAGCCTCCTTTCAAGAGGCTCAGAAGCCTCCTTTCAGAGGCTCAGAGCCTCCTTTCAAGAGGCTCAGGAAGCCTCCCTTCAAGAGGCTCAGAGCCTCCTTTCAAGAGGCTCAGAAGCCTCCTTTCAAGAGGCTCAGAGCCTCCTTCAAGAGGCCTCAGGAAGCCTCCTTTCAAGAGGCTCAGGCCTCCTTTCAAGAGGCCTGGAAGCCTCCTTCAAGAGGCCTGGAAGCCTCCTTTCAAGAGGCTCACAGCCTCCTTTCAAGAGGCCTGGAAGCCTCCTTTCAAGAGGCTCAGAGCCTCCTTTCAAGAGGCTCCGGAAGCCTCCTTTCAAGAGGCTCAGAAGCCTCCTTTCAAGAGGCCTCAGAGCCTCCTTTCAAGAGGCCTCAAGCCTCCTTTCAAGAGGCTCAGAAGCCTCCTTTCAAGAGGCTCAGAGCCTCCTTTCAAGAGGCTCAGGGCCTCCTTTCAAGAGGCCTCAGGAAGCCTCCTTTCAAGAGGCTCAGAGCCTCCTTTCAAGAGGCTCAGGCCTCCTTTCAAGAGGCTCAGGCCTCCTTTCAAGAGGCCTGGAAGCCTCCTTTCAAGAGGCTCGGAAGCCTCCTTTCAAGAGGCCTCAGAGCCTCCTTTCAAGAGGCTCAAGCCTCCTTTCAAGAGGCTCAGAGCCTCCTTTCAAGAGGCTCAGAGCCTCCTTTCAAGAGGCTCAGAGCCTCCTTTCAAGAGGCTCAGGCCTCCTTTCAAGAGGCTCAGAAGCCTCCTTTCAAGAGGCTCAGAGCCTCCTTTCAAGAGGCTCAGGCCTCCTTTCAAGAGGCTCAGAGCCTCCTTTCAAGAGGCTCCAGAGCCTCCTTTCAAGAGGCTCAGAAGCCTCCTTTCAAGAGGCCTGGAAGCCTCCTTTCAAGAGGCTCAGAAGCCTCCTTTCAAGAGGCTCAAGCCTCCTTTCAAGAGGCTCAGAGCCTCCTTTCAAGAGGCTCAGGCCTCCTTTCAAGAGGCTCAGAAGCCTCCTTTCAAGAGGCTCAGGCCTCCTTTCAAGAGGCTCAGAGCCTCCTTTCAAGAGGCTCAGAGCCTCCTTTCAAGAGGCTCAGAGCCTCCTTTCAAGAGCTCAGAAGCCTCCTTTCAAGAGGCTCAGAAGCCTCCTTTCAAGAGGCTCAGGCCTCCCTTTCAAGAGCTCAGAAGCCTCCTTTCAAGAGGCTCAGAAGCCTCCTTTCAAGAGGCCTCAGCCTCCTTTCAAGAGGCTCAGAAGCCTCCTTTCAAGAGGCTCAGAAGCCTCCTTTCAAGAGGCCTGGAAGCCTCCTTTCAAGAGGCTCAGAGTCTCCTTTCAAGAGGCTCAGGCCTCCTTTCAAGAGGCTCAGAGCCTCCTTTCAAGAGGCTCGGAAGCCTCCTCTCAAGAGGCTCAGGCCTCCTTTCAAGAGGCTCAGAAGCCTCCTTTCAAGAGGCTCCAGAAGCCTCCTTTCAAGAGGCTCAGGCCTCCTTTCAAGAGGCTCCCAGCCTCCCTTCAAGAGGCCTCAAGCCTCCTTTCAAGAGGCCTCAAGCCTCCTTTCAAGAGGCTCAGAGCCTCCTTTCAAGAGGCTCAGGAACCTCCTTTCAAGAGGCTCAGAAGCCTCCTTTCAAGAGGCCTCAGAGCCTCCCTTTCAAGAGGCTCAGGAGCCTCCTTTCAAGAGGCTCAGAGCCTCCTTTCAAGAGGCTCAGGAGCCTCCTTTCAAGAGGCCTCAGGAGCCTCCTTTCAAGAGGCTCAGGAGCCTCCTTTCAAGAGGCTCAGGCCTCCTTTCAAGAGGCTCGGGAGCCTCCTTTCAAGAGGCTCAGGAGCCTCCTTTCAGAGGCCTCAGGAGCCCCCTTTCAAGGGGGCCGGGAGCCCTCCTTTCAAGAGGCTCGGAAGCCTCCTTTCAAGAGGCTCGGAAGCCTCCTTTCAAGAGGCTCGGAAGCCTCCTTTCAAGAGGCTCGGAAGCCTCCTTTCAAGAGGCTCGGGAGCCTCCTTTCAAGAGGCTCGGGAGCCTCCTTTCAAGAGGCTCGGAAGCCTCCTTTCAAGAGGCTCGGAAGCCTCCTTTCAAGAGGCTCGGAAGCCTCCTTTCAAGAGGCTCGGAAGCCTCCTTTCAAGAGGCTCGGAAGCCTCCTTTCAAGAGGCTCGGAAGCCTCCTTGTAACAAATACCCGGATCGATGGAGCGAAGTAAAGCGTCTACCAAAGTGAATCCGTCACAAAACTGGGGCTAAGAGCACCAACCAAAATCAAAACACCAAAACATTCATTTTAACACATTATATTAGAAAAGCGTTTCTCATCAACCTACTCTGGGTTCCTGTCTCTCCTAGACTAATTTGATCATGATAAAACTACAATCACTGACTCACGGTTTACAGCCCTACGGCACTCGATCGACCCAGGATCGCCACCCTCTGGCCGAACTGCCTAGAGGTTTTTCCTTCTGCCATCGTTGAGCCGTCCCTGTCACCGCCTCCGGATTGGCGTACTGGGTGTAGGAGGGTCGTTCAGCCAGCCAGGCGCCCGCTTCTCCGGTCCTCCGCACCGGTGTTGACGGACCGACTGTTCACTCGTTGACGGTGCTCGCTCTTAGATAGCCAGGTACCGATTCTCCGGCCTTCCGCACCGGTATCGACGGAGCGACCGTTCACTCGTTGACGGGGTCCGCACTTCCCTGCACGGGAGTCTTTCGAGGTGGCTCTAATGGTGGATTTCTTCCCGTTTCTCTGTCGTCGCCTTGCGCTTCACGCTCGTCGTTTCAGCGTGCTCCGAGAACAAAACTGTAAATATGAAAAAGAAGCCCTGCAGACGAAGGGGCGTTAGTCGGCTGTGTCCGAAGGCTCAATGTCGCCATCCTTACCCTCAGTAGGGACTTCCTTTTCCCGAACGGAACGCCGATCGGTCTTCTTCTTGACTCCGGATGATATTGCGGGTTTGTTCTTGTCGACCGACACTCTCCGCACTTTCGGTCTCGTGACGAACTGTTGTGTAAAAAAGCGCGATTATAGATTTCAATCCAAACACCTTTAGTGCTCTAACGGCTCACCTGTCTGCCGCGCCTTTGGCTTTTGTTTCGCGACTCAATCGCCTGCGGAGAGCAACACAATCCGCAATTCCCGTTGTGCAAAATTTCTCCCGACGGCGAACAACAAAATAGTCAGTTAGTCCAATAATCCACTGGTCACTGGCATTGGGATTATTATCCAGATTCCACGTGCAGTCCACTCCGTCCGAGCTCTGTCAAAGATGGACAAAATGGCTGCCGTCAATTCACCGCAACACAAATAGAAATGCAATGCTCACCTGCCGTCCAGAACAGTATTTGTTCACGTGATCGTCACTTTCGGAGGTAATGTCGGCCACTTGAATTAATTCCAAACTGGCCAGGAACTGTTACTTGCACACAAATGTCCGACCTCTAAAATCACTACACGGTCTAAGTGGCCTACTGTGAACTTATCACGCGGGACGAATTTATTGGACGCACGAGCGATATGCATGCGGTCTAGAGCGAACTGACTGACCGTTGATTTGTACAGTTTTTTCCCCACCTCTTCCCGATCGTGAGAGCGATGCGGTGTGTGAGAGAAGAGCGTGATCTCTTTATTCGCTTTTCGTGTCCATGTTGCTTCTTCTTCCCGGTTGATGCTGACGATGCCGGGTGAGAATGTCTTACGTCCTCTCACTTTTTTGTGCTCTTCCTTTTGGCTTCAATTTGTCTCCTTGGGATTTGTGTACAGATCGCGTTGTTTTTTCAGACTGCTGTGTGAGTGCAGCCGTACTCTGATGAATGGTTTACCGTTTTCTTTGGGCTGGCTGGCTGGCCGATGTGGTTTCGAGATGTACAACAGGGGTTTTTAACCCAAAGTTAACGGGTCAGAGTCATAATTTGCTTTTTATTTATGAACAATGTGTTCTAAGAGAAAACGCTAAACAGTGTTTTACGTTCGTACATTCAACCAAAAACTTAAACGTAACATCCTTTCAAGAGGCTCGGAAGCCTCCTTTCAAGAGGCTCGGAAGCCTCCTTCCAAGAGGCTCGGAAGCCTCCTTCCAAGAGGCTCGGAAGCCTCCTTCCAAGAGGCTCAAGCCTCCTTCCAAGAGGCTCAGGAAGCCTCCTTCCAAGAGGCTCCAGCCTCCTTCCAAGAGGCTCAGGCCTCCTTCCAAGAGACTCCAGGCCTCCTTCCAAGAGGCTCAGAGCCTCCTTCCAAGAGGCCTGGAAGCCTCCTTCCAAGAGGCTCAGCCTCCTTCCAAGAGGCCTCGGAAGCCTCCTTCCAAGAGGCCTCAAGCCTCCTTCCAAGAGGCCTGGAAGCCTCCTTCCAAGAGGCTCAGAAGCCTCCTTCCAAGAGGCTCGGAAGCCTCCTTCCAAGAGGCTCAGGCCTCCTTCCAAGAGGCTCGGAAGCCTCCTTCCAAGAGGCCTGGAAGCCTCCTTCCAAGAGGCTCAGAAGCCTCCTTCCAAGAGGCCCAGAGCCTCCTTCCAAGAGGCCTGGAAGCCTCCTTCCAAGAGGCTCAGCCTCCTTCCAAGAGGCTCAGGCCTCCTTCCAAGAGGCTCGGAAGCCGCCTTCCAAGAGGCTCTCAGACCACCTTCCAAGAGGCTCGGAAGCCTCCTTCCAAGAGGCTCAGAGCCTCCTTCCAAGAGGCTCAGAGCCTCCTTCCAAGAGGCTCAGGCCTCCTTCCAAGAGGCCTCAGAAGCCTCCTTCCAAGAGGCCTGGAAGCCTCCTTCCAAGAGGCTCAGGAAGCCTCCTTCCAAGAGGCTCAGAGCCTCCTCCAAGAGGCCTCAAGCCTCCTTCCAAGAGGCTCAGGCCTCCTTCCAAGAGGCCTGGAAGCCTCCTTCCAAGAGGCCTCAAGCCTCCTTCCAAGAGGCTCAAGCCTCCTTCCAAGAGGCCTCAGGCCTCCTTCCAAGAGGCTCAGCCTCCTTCCAAGAGGCTCAGGCCTCCTTCCAAGAGGCTCAGGCCTCCTTCCAAGAGGCCTCGGAAGCCTCCTTCCAAGAGGCTCAGGCCTCCTTCCAAGAGGCTCAAGCCTCCTTCAAGAGGCTCAGAAGCCTCCTTCCAAGAGGCTCAGAAGCCTCCTTCCAAGAGGCCTGGAAGCCTCCTCCAAGAGGCTCAAGGCCTCCTTCCAAGAGGCTCGGAAGCCTCCTTCCAAGAGGCTCGGAAGCCTCCTTCCAAGAGGCTCAGGCCTCCTTCCAAGAGGCTCTGGAAGCCTCCTCCAAGAGGCCTGGAAGCCTCCTTCCAAGAGGCTCGGAAGCCTCCTTCCAAGAGGCCTGGAAGCCTCCTTCCAAGAGGCTCCAGCCTCCTTCCAAGAGGCCTGGAAGCCTCCTTCCAAGAGGCTCAAGCCTCCTCCAAGAGGCCTGGAAGCCTCCTTCCAAGAGGCTCAGAGCCTCCTTCCAAGAGGCTCAAGCCTCCTTCCAAGAGGCTCAGGCCTCCTTCCAAGAGGCCTGGAAGCCTCCTTCCAAGAGGCTCAGGCCTCCTTCCAAGAGGCTCGGAAGCCTCCTTCCAAGAGGCCTGGAAGCCTCCTTCCAAGAGGCTCAGAGCCTCCTTCCAAGAGGCTCGGAAGCCTCCTTCCAAGAGGCTCAGAAGCCTCCTTCCAAGAGGCTCCGGAAGCCTCCTTCCAAGAGGCTCGGAAGCCTCCTTCCAAGAGGCTCAGGCCTCCTTCCAAGAGGCTCGGAAGCCTCCTTCCAAGAGGCTCGGAAGCCTCCTTCCAAGAGGCTCGGAAGCCTCCTTCCAAGAGGCTCGGAAGCCTCCTTCCAAGAGGCTCGGAAGCCTCCTTCCAAGAGGCTCGAAAGCCTCCTTTCAAGAGGCTCGGAAGCCTCCTTCCAAGAGGCTCGGAAGCTAAACCTTCCTTGGGAATTACAAAGAGCTCCGCTTGGAGATTTAAAAAATTCTCGAAACTTTTAAGTACCGTCAGCCATCAAAATCCGTACAGCTAACCACATCATAGATACCTATATAAAACTTATATAACCTATAACCTTTATAGAAAAGTCTCTAGAAAATAGGAATTGAATGCAAATGAAACGTTTGTCGTTGACACATGAGTACGTACGCATTAAAAACTACGAGAAACGTGATAAAATAATCAAATTAATCAACACATCTTGAATTCTTGATTTCGAATCAAAGGATCAAAATATGTGCTGCTATTTTTAACTAATTATTTAAATTGCAGCAGACTGATTGACTGAAATACAAATAGTTCAAAAGAAATTCAGCGTCTGTTGGGTAACGATTTGTTTTCAATTTCAAAGTCCACTTTCGTGTTTACGTTAATAAAAAAAAATGCGAATCTCAACTCTATGTGAAAGTTAACAAGATATTGAGCTATACGTAGCCAAAAATGGTTATAAACTTGAAAAAAGTTCAAAATTTTGGAAAAACTAAGGGTGTTCAGAATTACAGTCTATATTCCGACGAACATCAGACACAGCAAAACACGTGTTCTTTTCGTTTGAAATCCGAACTGAATAACTTATATTTTGTTTTATTGTCCTATTTTCTCAACACAAGACGGATTGTTTACTATTATAATAAATGTTGCTTTCTATTAATTCCCCATTACAAAGATTATGGACACAAATCCGTCTTTATAATATTATAGCATAATATTAGCGAACGCCTCAATAAATAAATAAACGAAAAACTAATTTAATAATATCAATAAACTCTCCAGTGTTAATAATTCGCCATCAATCTTCCTTCTTGCCACAGCCCGCTTCAATAATGCCATTATAATGCCATACTTTGTCGGCATGATATCATCCAAGCAGTTTGATTCGCGAAAATGATTGAGATTAAGCTATCTCTGCCTGGCAGCTACTCCTTCCGAAGGCTAATCACGTCGAACTTTACCTTTTCGCGGAATGTTACCCCCATCGATGCCCCTTCTGTATCAGTCAGTGTGTGCGCCCATATGATTTATGATGGGTTCATTGGGGTTGTAAATATCTGAATGGGAATGAACAATAAAGCCGGTGAGCGATCGATCGACGGTGTGGCGCCCTGCGGCCATTCCGATCTATTAGAAGTCTCTCCTCTAGTGGACGGAACCGAGCACAGGATCCCGCCGAGGGCCCATCGTCGCGTATCATAGCGGTTATTATAGTTCTCGCTGATTCGGATTAAGGCGAAGGTGATGTGATTTATTTCCAATTAAGAATCATTTGTTCAGGATAGAACTTGTCTTAGGAAGGGACCATCCATAAAAACGGGAAACTCTCATCCATAAAACTGCACTTGAGGATGCTAATTCTAAATAACGTTCGAAAAATGTTAATTGTCTTGATTTTCTCTAACTTATGATGATATGTGAATTATACAATGATTATTTTTTGTCAAGTTACTCATTCTTCGATCGTCAATTCTGACGACAAAAGTGACCCATTTCCTCGCACAACGTCCATTCTCGACAACGATTGTAATTCTTCTTGGTCAATATGAACACGATAAATCATCCGATTTTTATAGCACACAGCGAGGCAATGAATCGCCCGTTCATGACGAATGCAAGTCGTTTGAATATCTTTGAACTGGTTCTACGTGCCTTCGCATAGACCCCTGCTGATATCACCGATCATCTCTTTTGCCAACCTGCACAGCCACAGCGCACTCACAAAGAATTAACCCATCAGTGGTGACCGGTTTTGGCGGTAGGTAAGATGTGTAAAAATGATTTATTTGTATGCAGATATTGTCCCCAGCTATTAATTTATGGCCAGCGAGGAGTGTCCTCAACGCGAATGCCGATTTATAGAACATGCCAAACAACCGGGTTTCTGACTAAACAAGCAACCTCTTGCCAGCATGTTCAGAATGACTGACCGATATCGATGACCATCGTCATCACATCCTCAACTCGCAACGTTATGAATGACTAAATGCGGCCAGCGGTAACAAGTGCCTCCCGTCTTTGTTCTGTTGATGATCGAAAAGATCAAATCCATTCGCTGCTAACACCACTGCTACTCCTTGACCAGCAACTCCAAAAGTCGAACGAATGCGCAAGCACTGTACTCGCCGAACTTCCCACAGTGCACCTTTCTAACAGGACCGCTAGGCACGGCCACTCGACAGTGACCATCTCATTAGGACAACGTGACAAATGATCAGTGCCGCGAATAATTAGCGGTGGCGCCAATCAATCAAAGCGCTTGTGTGAGTGCCACTACCTGGAACCGCACCAGACTTGAGTGCGCGGTCCCAGCGCGAGTCAGAGGACAACAACCGGGCCTGAAAAGCGCTACGCTGCAAATTACTCTGCTAGAAGCTGACTCCGCGGCCGCGGTGAGCTTCGACTGGATGCAAAGCAAGCCGAGTGCCGATGTCAGCAACTTTGGCAGTAACGGAACGAATGATCTTTGAACACAACCACTCTCCACTACTGTTGTTTAGCACTTCATTCGAAACGCAACGCTGAATAAGTAATTAGAAATAAACAAACAACTAATAGAGGTGATGGTGCGATATATGGGTTCGTTTCGCGGACGATGAAGACAGTAGTTGGGTTCGAATTGGATTTAGTTATGGAGTTTCTACTTGATTTATCGTTTCGTCTCGATTTCAGTTCCGGATATAACTCATTTTCTGAACACTTGCATTTTGACACCTCCAAAATAATATTTTTAGGTTGTGGTAGGTTGTGACAAGATTGTTACCCATAACCGGAATATTTTGCTATGAGAACCAAAATAAAAAAAATAAAACTCAATGAAACATTTTACTGCAGAATGTTAATATTCTAATCCACTTTCCCTAGACAATTATTGGCGCAGCTATTGCTTATAATTTTACAATTGATTTTTTTGGTATATGGCTCAAATGTTAGTCTACTATGCTGCGGTTGAGCATATTTATTGTTGTACATCAGCATATCAAGACCAACATTTGACAAGGGCGTAGCAGCCATATTTTAATCCTGCTGATTCTTCGTCTACATAGATAGTTATGTATGTGAACAAAGAATCAGAAGGAAAAATTTTTAGCTGTTACGCCCTTTTCAAATGTTGATCTAGATATATTGAAACTCTACTTCTTCTTCTTATTCAATGGCTCAACATTCCAACTGGAACTTGGCATGTTTACTATAGTATTCTATTAGCATTTCCTCAGTTATTAATTGAAAGGTTTTCTATGCCCGCCATTGCATGAGGATACATACTTGCGTGGCAAAAGTACAATGGATACATTATGCCCAGGATGTCGAGAAAGTTTCCAACCCGAAAACATCCTTAGACCGAACCGAGAATCGAACTCGCCTTCTCTGGATTGGCAATCCTACGCCTTTGCTCGCAAGGATACTGGAGACCCTAACATCCGGCGACTTGCCTACTTTGGGTTATTACGCCAAGTCGCTTAAAACAACGGTAATTGCCCACAAATTGTTATGTAAGCCACTAAGTGTCGAGCGAAATGGATAAAACTGGCTAATTTTCCCAATATGAGGTCTATTTTTGGATGCTTTTTTTGGCCCACTTGGGACAAGTGGCGGTTAATTTTGAATATACGAAAGATAAAGATGGGCTCGTTGTTTGGTTGGTTGCAATTTTACTTATGTTTTATAAAGGCAGCATGCAAACGAGAGCAAAAAATCAAAACACCTGCTCTCGTGGAGCGATACTCCCGAGAGATTTTTTTCCAACACGTTAACAATGCGTTAGGACAGGTGGGAATTCCGCTAAAACCCAGCAACGCACAATGGTCGGATTCGTCAAATTTCACGACATAAATCGATAACTCGAAAACCATCAGTGCTAGAGTTTTGACGTCTTCAGAAAAAATGATCTGCAAGAAAAGATCTATTTTTGGTGTAAGTTGCCATTAGGGTGGCTCTTCTGTGATTTTTTTTGAAATGTATTTTTTGCCTTTCTCGTATACTAAGTATACGAGTATACCTAGTATACGTAAAGGCTATATGACCGCTCCAAAAACAAGCTTTCTATAGAAGGTCCGGAGACCCAGTGTTATACCAATCGACTCAGCTCGACGAACTGAGATGATGTCTCTCTGTGTGTGTATGTGTGAGTGCTCGCACCAAAAGTGCGAAAAGTTTAGCTCACTTTTAATGCACTTACCCTCCATCGATTTACTCGCAACGAATTGCATTGGACGCGGAATCCTGTTCCTGTTCTATTATTTTCTATTGAAAATTGGCCATCTTGGACAAATTGGCCAAAATACTTTTTGCCTTTCTTTTGCAAAAAAGTTGTATCGAAAGGCTATAATTTCTCCCGAAAATGAACTATCGGATGCTTCCAAACTGATACACTTCCCTCCCTCTTCATACGGGCGTTTGGCAGAAGGACAGTCATGAGATTTATATCATAACAAATATTGCCCTCCGTTTGATGGGAATGACATTTTCGTTTTCTTTTTGTGTAGTCGGAGCTTCAGGTTAACAAAAATCCAAAAGTGATATCCTTAAAATATATGACTGGGTAAAATAAAACATGGGTATGTACGCCAAAAAGATTGGAAAAGGAAAAAAAATGTCGAAATTCTTATTAACATATTGTAATATCAAGTTGAAAACCGAACCGAGGTCTCGCGACAATCGCATTTTCTCGCATTTCCGGATGTTGCAACTGCATCGCGAGTAGTGCGCATCTGTGCCATAGTCGTGCGCCATCATGCGCACCACTCGCGATGCAGTTGCGACATCCGGAAATGGGAGAAAATGCGATTGTGGCTGGACCCCGGTTCGGTTTCCAACTGGATCTACGATATCTTTGCTTGAAATAATCCGATTTTCATATCATTGAAAGAAAAGGTATGGTAATGCCTACCATATCGAAGGTAACAGTAAATACATTTTACCATTTGATTTCGGTAGAACGCAAATAGTTTTCAGAATAACTACAAAGCGCGGTAAATTTTACTATGCTTTCTCGAGCGTTGTGCAATGTGCAACAATATGTTACTACATGTTTAATTTTTTCAATTACATAAACAACAGCGGGTGGCATGATGATGAAAACACATGAATTTCCGATTAGCATAGCTAGCTCATTTTGAGCCAGTCCAATTTTGGCCACACTTCCGTTATTGATTGTTGAGGATCCCGTCCTTTCTGTCGTCAATATTATTCACTTCACTATATGCAGCCAGAATCTGGCGAGGAATATGATACGAGACAGCAAACGTAGAACAAGCGGAATAAGCATGCGTAAACTTCGATCTAGGAACTCTCTTGGTGTCGCTCAATAACATCGGATTATTCAGAGGATTTGTGATATCTGTAAAATTTTCTCAATAGTCTTACTCTCACAATTAGAGTTAAGATTAATGTTCTTACCCAAATAAATGTGAAAGAAAAATGCCTTATCCAAATATTAATTAAAATGATAACAAGAAAAAAATATATTTGCAGTATTGGTATTCTCAGCCTAAAACATCTCAAGAGTAGAGGAGGGGAAGAATGTAGTGGATAAAATTGGATTTAGGAGTTATGATAAACATATTTTTAGCATATTTATAGCGTAGTATAGATAGTGTTGCGATTGTGCAACCACAAACACGGCACTGTTTTCAAACCAGATCTGAACTAGTATATTTGTTGCTGATAAGCTTGAACTGTAAGTAACTTTTATTAAATTTTGGTGTACATTTAATATCTTATAACTATTTACAATCTACAGTGCTTCCATTCACCTTTTCTTTTGGTTTCAAACCTATTAGGTATTTGCGCTATTTCACCGATTTAATATGCTAAATAATCACTTCAAGTGACTGTGATTTCTAATCTTAACTTTTTACAAGTCTGTTTTGATTGTATTTTGCCTAATCTATTCAATCGCAAATACCGTCACACTTGTCTAGGGTAACCAGCACTTATCGTCGCGCCAACAGATAGCATAAGCTGCGATTGTTTTCTTCGAGTCAAGTCAAGTACGAGACACTGAAGACGACCTCACAGTTCAGTGGACCACTTATTTTATTTCATATAGGTAATGTTTTATGACAAAATTACTAAATTTAGATAGGGTGGTCCCGAAAAAAATAGTTTTTAGCTTCCACTTTCATCAATACAAAATATTTTTAAAAGCTGTCTTCGCATCGCTTCACGGTCTTTGGATAGCGCATCTTTTGGTTACATAGCTTTATTTTCAAGCATTTTTTGAGCGTTTTTTCATAAAAAAGTGATAATTTTCCGAGCCTTCTACTACAGCGAGTAGCAAATATTAGCAAAAATTTCAATCGTATTCTGAAAGTATACATTCAGGCTCATCAACTCCATGATATTTCATTTGTCCATCTTTGTCCACTTTTGTTTGATAATCATATTAATTTTTGTATAAAAAATCAGCTATTCCACGGAAACGCATATACCGTATCTCTGATTTTTGCAATACATATTTGGTAGCATCATTATTTTTCGAAAATGATTAAACTCACATTTTCTTTTTGTCCTATACAATAAGTTCGATCCAATAGAGTCAAAAAATCAAAATTTTTGGAAAAAAATATTTTTTTTTGAACACAATTTTTGAACTACTGGACCGATTATCAATGTTCATGGAATCACATGGTTATTCACCATCGGGTTGTATGATGCTTCGAAGACTTTAACTTACATTCCAAAAACTTTATCTTTGGAGCAGGTTGTTCCAAGAGTCCCTTTACTTGGTATTCATTGACTACGAAAAAGCTTTCGACCGTCTCAATCACGAGAATATGTGGGGCGCCCTGAGACGCAAGGGGGTTCCTGAGAAAATCATCGGCCTCATCGAGGCACAGTACGAGGCCTTTTCGTGTAGAGTGCTGCACAATGGGGTCCTGTCCGACCCTATCCGGGTCGTAGCTGGTGTGAGGCAAGGATGTATTCTATCACCGTTACTGTTCCTCATCGTAATCGATGAGATTCTGGTAGATGCGATTGACCGTGAACAAAACCGCGGGCTGTTATGGCAGCCTATAACCATGGAGCACCTAAACGACTTCGAATTGGCGGATGACGTTGCACTACTCGCGCAACGGCGCTCTGATATGCAGAGTAAGCTCAACGACCTTGCCGATCGCTCCTCCTCGGCAGGTTTAGTCATCAACGTCAACAAAACCAAATCGTTGGATGTAAACACGGTGACTCCTTCCAGTTTCACAGTAGCCGGGCAACCAGTGGAGAATGTTGAAAGCTTCCAATATCTTGGTAGCCAAATGGCGTCAGACGGCGGTACCAAGATCGACATAGGCGCACGGATCAAGAAAGCAAGGGCTGCTTTTGCGAGTTTAAGAAATATCTGGAAAAACAGGCAGATAAGTGAACGCACCAAAATACGAATTTTCAACTCTAACGTGAAATCTGTGCTGTTATACGCCAGCGAAACATGGTGTGTATCAGTGGAGAACACTCAACGGCTGCAGGTGTTCATTAACAGATGCCTGCGGTATATAATTCGGGCCTGGTGGCCTCACAACTGGATCTCAAACAACGAGCTCCATCGTCGTTGTCACCAGAGGCCGATAGCAACAGAAATTCGGGATCGGAAGTGGGGCTGGGTCGGCCACACTCTACGTAGGGGCGGAAACGAAATCTGTAAGCAAGCATTAGACTGGAACCCAGCGGGACATCGCAGCAGAGGCAGACCCAGAGGCTCATGGCGGCGAAGCCTCAATAAAGAAATAAAAGAAGTCGACCGAAATCTAACCTGGCAACAGGTTAAAGCGATAGCCGGGCATCGCTCAGGATGGAGATCTTTCAAGTCGGCCCTTTGCACCACCGGAGGTGTACAGGATCCTTAAGTAAGTAAGTAGGTTGTAGAACATCTCTTATTTTTTATATATTAGATGTTGAACAATCAAAGAAATTTTAGCATGTAGTCATTGGAGACCCTCACTTAGAAAATGCGAAATTTAAATTGTTCTGCGAATTAGTTATGAAAAATCAACAAGAATTTGATGGTTTCGTATTTCGCCACAAAAGTAGCGCTCTTAAGCATTTATTTCATGAGAACACCTTGAAAATCGGTCCAGTAGCTCAAATGTCACGTTCGAAAAAAAACTGATTTTTCGACTACTTTTCCACACGAGTTGATTTGAATATTTTAGATAAAGAATGATTCTTTGTGGGCTTTGTGGCCGTACAGTTAACGACGTCAATAATCTAGATCCATGGGCTTTGGAGCGTGGGTTTGTTTCCCGCTTCGGTAAGAAGGAAACTTTCCGTGATCGTGATTCCGTGATCTTCACCGGTCCATTGGGTGTTATGTGTCCTGTCCGTTGTCTAGGTGTTAAGTACTCAGTCTGTACTACCTGTAGTCGAAGATAGTGTTCCTGTCTTTTATTCTACCAAATATTGCGAAAATTAAAGATACGGTATTTGAGTTTCCCATGGTGTTCAGAAAGAAAGGGAACGAATTCATGCCCAACGCCGATAGCGCGAAGTGTTCGCGCTCCTCGATTGCAAATAGCACCAACAACGGCATACACAGTGCACATCGGCAACAATCAGCGATGAGATAGCATAGGAGGCGAGATGAGTATGGACTACCATCATCATCGCCATCATCATCATCATCATCATCATCACATCATCATCATCATCGTCATCATCATCATCATCATCATCATCATCATCATCATCATCATCATCATCATCATCATCATCATCAGCATCATCATCATCATCATCATTATCATCAACATCATGCACGCCTAGAATGAGCTACGCTGTGCCAGAACATTCCACGTGCTTCTGGAACATGAAGCGTGGAGATATAAATATGCGCGCGTTGCGCGTGTAGCTTCAGTTATATTTTTACCCCGCGTAACGTACGTAACTTTGTAACAAGTAAAGTGAAGTGTTAATAAAGTGTGCGTTTTCATTTAACAGTAACTTGCCAGTGTTTGCCTTCTTGTCCGAAAAAGACGTTTTCGTACATTTGGTCCTTCGAACCGGATAGCGTGAATCCAGCAATCCAGAAGGCAACGCAAGTTTCGCGAAATCGTGTACGGTCGCACTGTGAAGAATCGCGTAGTGGGTCTGTTAGTGTGCGCGAAAGTGATAGTCACGGGACCGTGGTAACAGTGTCCGTCGCTGTTAGGGGGACTGTTGGTTTCGAGTAGTTCACTATTTTAGTAGTTCGTCGGTTTTAACGGTAGCAACGCAGCTACAGTATCCGATACAGTGCTTTGGCGCGCGTCAGTCGTCGATTGTAATTTAATTTAGACACGAGTAGCTGATTATTTTCAACGACGTCACCGGGCAACGGCACATCAATTTTCGACAGAAAAACGAATCCACAAATCGTTTAGCATGGTTCAGTTAAATCAGCAGCGTGTGGTTATTCTCGGACGCCTGACACGGATCGAGGTGTTTATCCGAGACATCGAATCCAAGCCTGGGATTACAGCAGCATTGGTTCGAGCGCGATTAGAAGTCGTCGACCAATGCTGGACAGATTATGACTCAGTACAAACTGCCATCGACGCAGAAGAAGACATAAACAAGGAAGAAGAAGAAGAGAAACGCGCAATCTTCGAAGATAGATGTATGAATGCAAGAGCTGCATTGCATTCAATCATCGAAAGATTGCAAGGATCAGGACAAATGATCGCGGGCAGCAGGCATTCTCAATACCAGCAACCTGCAGTGGAACCACAAAAAATAGCTGTGCAACTGCCCACATTAGAGTTGCCAACGTTCAGCGGTGAATACACTGATTGGCCGACATTCCGAGACACGTTTGATGCGCTCATCGATAAAAACGGACAGCTATCAAACGTGCAAAAGCTACTTTACCTGAAATCAGCCCTGCAAGGTGAGGCAGCGAACATGTTGGATGCTATGGACATTACCGATCATAACTTCCGCATAGCATGGGACCTACTTGTGGAGAGGTTTGAAAATCTACGACTAGTCAAACAAAAACATTTGAAGGCACTGTTTACAATCAAGCAGGTGCCTGAAGATTCGTCAAAGGAATTGCGTCGTTTGCTAACTGAGTGCCAGCGGAACGTTAATGCACTGAAGCAACTTGGTGAACCCACTGATCAATGGAGTACAATTCTGGTATACATGATCACCAGCAAGCTTGATAGAGCATCAAGACAAGATTGGGAAAACCAGACCCAGGACGACGATTCGCCGACATACGAACAGATCATTCAATTCATCACCAAAAGATGCCATATGTTGGAAATATTGATGACAGCGAAAAGTGAACATCACAGACCTATGCATTCTAATCCACAAGTGTCGTTTATGTCAACGATCTCAGTGGGTTGCAAGGTATGTAAAAGCAAACGTTATCATCCCATATGGAAATGCAAGAGATTCATCGCGATGAGCTATACAGCTAAGAAACGAAAGGTTAGAAAGCTGAAGTTGTGCTTCAACTGCCTTTCTCCAAAGCATGAAATGGGAAGATGTAGTTCTAGAGGCTGTAAAACTTGCAACGGAAGACATAATAGCTTGTTGCATCGGTCGAACGATATCAGAGCAGATCCAATTCAGCGGATAAAAGGAAAACACCAAGAATATTCAGCAGAGTTGAACAGCAGAAGCTCTGTATTACATAGAAGGTACTATCCAGAGTATCCATCACGCATCTTCAAGGTAGTCCCAAGAACTGACATACGGAGAAGAATAGTCAAGAATCAGATTGTTGAAGGCGAGCCTTCAAGGCCGGCGGTATGTTCAGAAAGAAAGGGAACGAATTCATGCCCAACGCCGATAGCGCGAAGTGTTCGCGCTCCTCGATTGCAAATAGCACCAACAACGGCATACACAGTGCACATCGGCAACAATCAGCGATGAGATAGCATAGGAGGCGAGATGAGTATGGACTACCATCATCATCGCCATCATCATCATCATCATCATCATCACATCATCATCATCATCGTCATCATCATCATCATCATCATCATCATCATCATCATCATCATCATCGCCTAGAATGAGCTACGCTGTGCCAGAACATTCCACGTGCTTCTGGAACATGAAGCGTGGAGATATAAATATGCGCGCGTTGCGCGTGTAGCTTCAGTTATATTTTTACCCCGCGTAACGTACGTAACTTTGTAACAAGTAAAGTGAAGTGTTAATAAAGTGTGCGTTTTCATTTAACAGTAACTTGCCAGTGTTTGCCTTCTTGTCCGAAAAAGACGTTTTCGTACACATGGAATAGCTGATTTTTCATACAAAAATTAATATGATAATTAAACAAAAGTGGACAAAGATGGACGAATGAAATATCATGGAGTTGATGGGCCTGCGTGTATACTTTCAGAATACGATTGAAAATTTTGCTAATATTTGCTACTCGCTGTAGTAGAATGTTTAGTAAAATATCACTTTTTTATGAAAAAAACGCTTATAATATACTTGAAAATGAAACTATCAACCATCATATGTAACCAAAAGATGCGTTATCCAAAGACCGTGAAGCGATGCGAAGACAGTTTTTGAAAATATTTTGTATTGATGAAAGTGGAAGCTAAAATCAATTTTTCGGGACCACCCTATCTAAATTTAGTAATTTTGTCATAAAACATTACCTACATGAGATAAAATAAATGTTTATTAAACAGAAATGCTAAGAATTAGATTCTCTACAACTTTGTAGAATAATATGATTAAAAAAATTACTTTTCCATAAAAAAAATCACAAAATGACCACCCTAATGGCAGCTTACACCAAAAATAGATCTTTTCTTGCAGATGATTTCTTCTGAAGACGTCAAAACTCTAACACTGATGGTTTTCGAGTTATCGATTTATGTCGTGAAATTTGACGAACCCGACCATTGTGCCACCATTCAATTGTGAACCTTTTTCTAGGCTATTACTTGCTTGTTATTTTGCTAAACAGCCAGAACTCCGCCTCTTAGCTGATATTATTACGTCAAGATACATAATTACAATGATTGAATGCTTGTTATTTCCGACGCGGCGTACATTGATGTTTTTACTTTCGTGACGGGTGGGAACTATAGAATTGGAATGACTTCAATTCTTTTCTAAGAATTGATCCTCAGAATTGTCGCACACACACACTTTCACTCCAACATTGCTTACAACATGCCGTCAGAACAAGAAGTGCTGCTGCGCGCATTGTAAGTTTTTCAAGCGAACTAAGATCATGGGAAAAGTACACGGGCGAACATTTTAAGCGTCATTTTTTTTCGAAAACTGTCATTGCATTTTTTGGTCTACTGAGCTCCATTGTAAACAAAGGTGATTATAAGGTCAAAGACACGGAGCAACTCATAAGCAGGAACAGGAGCAGCATTCCGAAAATCGATGTGGCAGAGCCGAACAGCGGTCATGTCATACCAGTAAGGCTAAGCTGCACGGTGAACTACGGACCATATGCTAATATTCATCAGTCTAAGTTTGAAGACTAAGGACAACTCTTTGCATAACATATCAGATATAACTACACTTCTTTGTAGTTGTTTTCCGAAGCCATTATTTTCCTTCCTATTTTTAAGTGGCCACCCGTTAAGTGTGTCTGATACCACTTCTCTCTATATCGATCAGCTGTTGTGAATCATCTCAAAACTCTCACGTGTTGCAACTTCCCGAGTAAAAATCACGCTTTTCCCATACCATATTTCAGATTACATATTTTTTTGCAAACGAATTGTCTGAATTATGATGAAATAATTAAGCTAAAAATTATTTATTTATTCAGACTAAGGCCAAAGTGGCCTGTGCTGCACATAAAAGTCTTCTCCATTCAGCTCGGTCCATGGCTGCACTTCGCCAACCACGCAGTCTGCGGAGGGTCCGCCAATCGTCCTCCACCTGATCGATCCACCTTGCCCGCTGTGCACCTCGCCTTCTTGTGCCCGTCGAATCGTTGTCGAGAACCATTTTCACCGGATTACTGTCCGACATTCTGGCTACGTGCCCGGCCCACCGCAGTCTTCCGATTTTCGCGGAGTCTTACGGAGTTCAAAGTACGTACGATTTCCAGCCACTACGTGCCTCCAAATTTCTCTGCTGTTATCGTTATCGGCGGTCACCAGTGAGCCCAAGTACACGAATTCTTCAACCACCTCGATTTCGTGAACACATCAGAAACATCTTTCACGGTCAAACATCTTTCTTATATGAACCGGTGACAGCGAAAGTGGTACATGTTACATTGAATAAATTTTACAGGAGACGCATTTTTCCAAAAACTTCCAAAATAAAATTCAAATTTGCAACTTTCTGCAATTTAACTGTCCCAACGTGTTTATGACTGCCTAAAGTGCCTAAAGATAGCAATGAGAAATATGCGAAGTTTCTTCACAAATTCCATGTTTGTTGGAACAAAATGCACATGTGCCACCAGAGGCGCATCCACGTTTCTAGCCGTGGGTAGGACAAACAGGCGAAATGCCGATTTGGATGATAGTCCTAGTAGTGAGGAATCGATGCCCATTTTACATATAAACAATTCGAGGCGCATCCACGTTTCGAGTCGTGAGTAGGACAAATAGGAAAGCATCAGCATTAAGCGATTCGCACAAATCTGTGGGTGTTACAAGCCTATACTGTTGCATGAGAGTAGCATCTCTTCCATCCGTTACCACAGAGGCACCCTCCAACAGTTGATATTTGTCCTGGCCACGTGCTTGCGAATGTTTTAGGGGAAATGATGGACACCCAGTAAATGAAGGTACAGAGAACTCTATGACCCTTCATAGGCATCACAGAAGGTTTTGCAACTGTTAGGAAGGTATATTTAACAGTAAGAATCGTTCGGAACTCGGAACATTCGAAGAACTAAGACATACATAATAGGAATGGGATGAGCCTGCGATCAAACAGATCTGATGTTGAGAAATCGATGCACATTCTACCTTACACTGCCACTGATAGCATAATCGTTCCATATTTATAATCAACTAGCTTTATGTACCCGGCCTTGCTCGGAATTGCCAGTTTGGTTCGCAGTTTTTTTTCACAATCGGAAAATGATAAAACCAATTGGTCAACAGGGTAATTGTGTTTACTTATTGATACTTCATCATTTGATTAAAAGAAGGCTTTTAGAAACATTGACTGATTTCGAAAAAATGGATCGTGGGTTTGAATAGCCATATTCCGAGCAAACGTCTATTTCTAAAGAAGGTAAAACCTCAACCGATGCATTATTCCGGGCAAGCGCATATTTTTAAAGAAGGGATCACACCCACCATTGCCTTATCCCAGGCAAATGCCTACATATAAAGAAGCAGTCACATCCACCATTCAGAAGGAAACACATTATTCATTGCTTTTCACTGGGCAAACCATGATTCCGATGAAGGGTAACAATTACCATTGCTTTATACCCAAATGCATGCTTTCTATGAAAGGGAAATGTCATATTCTTGGATATGTGTATCGGGAAGTATCGTTTTCGGGAAATATCAGAGAGATTATTCGGAGAATGTTATTATCGGGAAAATGTTATTGTCGAGGTCCTGGTATTTTTGAGGAATTCGGGCAATTTGTTTTCGTAGTACAATGTCAAAGAACCTCGGATGAACTAAATAAGACGGATTTTAAATTAAGACGTTTTCTAAACAATACTAACCCAAATAACCTCCCGCATTCCAAAAGTCCCTCCCAGCCTGTCTATAATAGTTTCCTTTGGGTAGAGAATACGTGTTAACAAAATGAAAATAAAATGACCTACCCCTATCCACTAAAATCGTTTCCTTAGGACAGACAATATTTGAAACAAATTTGGTTCAAATCGGTCATGGGGTTCAAGACTTACATTGAGTTGATCGATTGCTAAATATTACCCCTCCTCCCATACCCATCCTCTTTTCAAAAGAGCAACCCTCTATCGTCGTCTCCATAAGATGAAGAACGTGTGTTCCAAATTTGGGTAAAATCGGCCAAGGTGTTCAGAAGTTACACTAACTAAGCAATACCCTCCCCCCACACCCTCCCCTGTTCCAAAGAGCATCCCTACCCCTCTATCGTCGTCTCCTTAAGATAAAGTATATGTTTTCCAAATTTGGTTGAAATCGGTCAATGGGTTCAAAAGTTATGCTGGAACATACATACAAACATACAAACATTGAGTTTTATATATATAGATAGATTTTAAAAATATTGAAACAGGACTAGAAAAGTTCTTGCGGACAGAATACTCACATAACTTGAGAAATTTTCTTCGATTTTCATGATACATATTGCTTTTCCAAAAATTACTAAGGCCTTCCAAGAAGCATGACATACATCTTGATATTTTTACGATAATAGGATATTATTACAAGTTTTAGCATTAGCATTAGCATTGGGCAATTCGCACAAATTCGTAGGTGGTACAAGCCAAGACTACTGTATGAGAGTAGCATCACTTTCATCCAATACCATAGATATTGATTTGGGACTAATAAAAGATGGAACCAATGCACCCTCCAATAGTCGAGATCTGTCCTGGCCACGTCCTTGCGAATGCTGAGGAAGGGGAAGGGTTGATAGCTGGACACCTACTTAAGAAAGATGCAGAGAACTCTACGACCTCTCATAGGTGCCACGGGAGGTTTTGGGATTGTGTGGAATGTTATAACAGTAGGAATCATTTTGGCAGAACGTGAAACACAGAAAGAACTAAGATATAAATACAAAGTAGGAAAGGGACGAGCCTGGAATTGAACCCACGACCTCCTGCTTATAAGGCAGAAGCGGTAGCCACTAGACCACCGAGCTCGTCAATAGAATATTATTACAAGTTTTCAGCAAAAATCACGGTTCGCAGCAATTGGTATAAATCATTAACGGTTTCTATCAATTTCTAACTGCTAGGATTAAAATAACTTTCTGGCATGGTTATAGATCTAGCGATTCGAAGCAAATTGTCAAGAAATCGCATGATTGTCAAATAATCCCTTCGGGAGCTCATTATCCTTCAAGATCCAGATCTCAAGCGAGATTTAGGAAGTTTTTGGTCTCAGATTTCAATTTATCTTTTGAGGTTTGTATATAACTTTTTTCCGTGGGCATCTAATACTTCGTTTAAACGTGCTTTATTTGTCATAACTTCTGATAATTTTAATTAATCAGAGTATTTGGAAAACCTTCAGACCAAGGATGTTTTCGATCATTTATTAAACTGGGTTGGATCAATTAGGACTTTATCAATAACTTATTCCGGAAGCTGTAATGTGACATGTGTTTATGGTAGACTTCTTGTGCGAAGGTTTTGCTACAACATTGCCTAATAGTTCTAATAGTTACAGTAGCTTAGGCTAAATGATTGAAATTTTGTTATCGTTTAGTTATAACAACTTGCGTTTCAACTCCGTTTTTAGTTAAATTCAAACAATAAGTTATTTAGCAGAGTTGTAGAAAAACCTTCACACTAGAAGCTCTGGAGCAGTACTGCTATTCCTCATTTTCAATAAGATATGTTACGCGATGCTTACCTATCTGCCCCTTTCAATGTCTATAGAAACGCGAAGGATGAAAGACATGATACAAAAATTAAAAAAAAAATATTCCCTGACAGGGCGTGAAATATCTGCTTTATTTTTGTGTTTATTACCACTTTCGACTTGGTGGATTAAAGGAATATGATTAATTTATCAATTAGTCATTTTTTGCATATATATTTCAAAATTATTGGAAAATTTGAATTTTAAAACAAAGCACTACATCTTTTCATGACTGCCTTTCATGCTAAATTGATCTAAGAACCCACGGTATTTGCATTTGGTCGCTTGAGATAGAAAAAGGCTCTTTGCTCTCTGTTTTATGACGATCACGACGAGTTATTGACATACTACATCGAGCTCAAATTACTAAATGAACAGAAACATCCTTGATCGCAGAATTCTATATGATTAGTGTTAAGACTTTAATTAACTTTGAAATATTTTCTCGTTTTTGTTTTGTTTTTGTCTTATTGTTCTGTGTAATACGAAGCTATGGTCATCCGGAAGATGCTCCCTGACGAACCACAACTCAAGCCCGACGCTACACCATACCGTTAATGACGTCAAATACCCGGATGATCAGCTGTAATACCTCAAACCTAAATCCGATCCCAGTTCCTCCTGAAATTACGCAATCTAACATCGAGTCGCCACGAGTATCTTGGTCTATACCTTTTCCCCTTACTATCTGTTGATAATAAGATGATATCGATTGTAAATATCATAAAGTCTCGGCTCCGTTAAGTGTTAAACACACCTGAGCCTGTCAAATAAACGCAATAGATAAAAAAGAACTTTGAAATAACCATTTGCTAATACACAGAATCTAATTTATTTTATTTATTTTTATTTTTAACAAAAAATTTGGAAGATGGAAAAACCTCTTTGAGTGAATTCTTTAAGAATTACTTCTCAAAAAGGCACAAAACTTCTTCATCTTTTCAAATAACGTTACAAAATAAAATTTAAAAATAAAGGCTCAAGCGGCGTAAATCCATTCAAGCGAAAATATCACGATGATGTTCATGCGATATTCATCAGAAACTCGTGGTGGGTGGCTTACATTGACCTCTCTTGAGCCTCTTCCTATCATGTACTTCGTCTTCGACGTGTTGATGACTTGTCCAATCCGTTAAGCTTCGCCTTTCAGTCTGATGTAGGCTTCCTCCATCCTCTCAAAGTTTCGTGCCATGATATCAATGTTGTCGGCTAAACTAAATTACTGGATGGACTTCGTGAAAATCGTACCACTCGTGTCTATTGCTGCCCTTCGTATTACTCCCTCCAAAGCGATGCTGAATAGCAGACACGAAAGACCATCACCTTGCCGTAACCCTCTGCGCGTTTCCAAGGGACTCGATAATGCCCCTGAAACTCGAACTACGTACATCACCCGATCCATCGTCGCCTTGGCCAACCGTATCAGTTTATCCGGAAATCCGTTTTCGTGCATTAGCTGCCATAGTTGATCCCGATCGATTGTATCATATGCGGCTTTGAAGTCGATAAATAGATGATGTGTGGGTACGTTGTATTCGCGGCATTTCTGCAACGGCGTACGGCGAACACCTGGTCTGTGGTAGAGCGTTCACCCATAAATCCCGCCTGGTACTGCCCCACGAGCTCCCTTACAATTGGTGCTAGTCGACGGCATAAAATTTAGGAGAGTTCCTTGTAGGCGGTGTTCAGCAATGTGACTGCGCGGTAGTTGCTACAATCCAGCTTATCGCCCTTTTTGTAGATGGGACACACGACACCTTCCATCCACTCCTGCGGCAGAACCTCATCCTCCCAAACCTTGGTAATCACCCAGTGCAGCGCTCTAGCCAGTGCTTAACCACCATGTTTAAACAGCTCTCCTGGTAGTTGGTAAACTCCAGGGGCTTTATTGTTTTTCAGCCGGCCGATCTCTTTCTGGATTTCCTGAAGATTCGGAGCCGGATGTCCTGCGCGCGAGCTTCTAGGTTCATTACCATACCGCCACCGTTGTCTGCCATATCGCCATTCAAGTGCTCTTCGTAGTGCTGCCGCCACCTTTGGATCACCTCACGCTCGTTTGTAAGAAGGTTCCCGTTTATGTCTATACACATATCGGGCTGTGGCACGTGGCCCTCACGTGAACGGTTTAACTTCTCATAGAACTTTCGTGCGTTATTAGCGCGGTACAGTTGCTCCGACTTTGCATGGTCTCGATCTTCTTGCTGGCGCTTTTTCTTCCGAAAAATCGAGTTTTGTCTGTTCCGCGCCTGTTTGTATCGTGCCTCGTTCGGCCTCGTGCGGTGTTGCAGCAATCTCGCCCATGCTGCATTCTTCTCCTTAACTAGTTGCTCACATTCACCGTCATACCAGTCGTTTCTCTGATCCGGGGGCACCGTGCCAAGTGCAGCGGTTGCGGTGCTTCCAATGGCGGATCGAATATCTCTCCAGTCATCTTCAAGAGATGCTGCGCCTAGCTGCTCTTCCGTTGGGAGTGTCACTTCCAGCTGCTGCGTGTAGTCTTGGGCTAGTCTACCGTCTTGTAGCCGCCCAATGTGAACATTTTTTTCGAAAACAGAAATTTCTTCTTAAAATTTTGTCTCTGGGCACTTAATGGTTATGTCCAAAACCCACCCCGTGGCTACGCTACTGAACGCTGAGCATATGCATAAAGTGTTTTCAAACATTGTATTTAAGGTCCTATTTTGAATACTTAAATCAAATCAAATCCTATCAAAATCCCGAAAAATTTCAGTGATATGTAGCTCAAACTTTTCCTCATGAAAACTGTAATTAGTCAACGTTAAAATTCTGCAAATATTTGCAATTTCACCTCGATAAATTTGGTAACAACCGATTTAACAGTTATGATAAAAATGTATTAAGACAAAGCTAACTAGCTGGAAGACTGGAAATCCACTTGTTTCAATGGGTTGAACCCTACTTTTTCATGATACGTACAAGTAGTTCATTAAATGATCAATCTTCTGATCAAGATAGTTCTCTGAGGAATTTGTCAGCCAAATTGATAGGATTTCAATCATTAAGCTAACTACCAGCTGCCAAGACTCTGACATAGTTGCGACACTGACAAATCGCTTCCCGCAGGCTAATTGTGCGATACTATCAATTGGCATAATCCGCTTTGTAATGAACGACTAAGTAGATAATCAGAATTTCAAACAGTCTCACACTCCCCTTTGTTTCGATGGCTGCGCTGAGATAAATTTCAAATTGCACACTGTTGGGCAACTCCTTCGCAACCCTATTGAGCATGCAAAAATATGAGTAATCGTAAATCACTAGCCTGCACGGGGCCTCCACCATCGGGCTTATTGAACAATCTGATAATTGTTTGATAACTGTGTATAGAGTCAGGCAGGAGTCGGATTTGTGTCAACTGCCTGCCAAACGCGAGCTTTACGGCTCCCAATCAAAGCGAATTCACTATATGAGGGCTTACCTCCGAGTTTGAATGTGTAAACAATTTAAATTTTTACAAATTGCTATCCTGGGCAAGCTCTCGACTAGTGGAGGTGAATTATCGTTTACGGTTGTTCCCTCGGGCTGACAAATGCTACCATGTACTCACCTATCGGGGAGTGTATAATTAAGTGCCTTCGACGAGCTCAACGATGGAATGGGTGCCGCGCTTCAGCGTCCGATAGATGTGTGCGACGATTATCGGATTAGTTCTTGTGCAGTCATCAAAATACGGCATCGCAGCGTCATCGACACCAGGCGCTTGGCTGACACAGATTTGCATAAATAACATAGCCATTAGGGCCGCCGAGCGAGGACTGATTAGCGAACAAAACTCTGCGGAACTCGATCCGTACTGGGACAAGGGATTATCAACTAGGCGAGGGCTTGTAGCTACAAAGGTTTCACATTAGTTTTAAAGCCCAGTGTGGTAATCGCAATCGGCAATTCAGTGGAATCGTTCTAAGATAATGGACAAAACTAATTCAGAACCCGTTAAGGTGTGGAAAATTCTATTTATGAGAATCTCAGAAGCGTAACAATGTCGAGCATGACTTCCGACACACAGACTGTTCCGCATTTCTGCTGATGTCACCAATCGCTTCTGGTTTTTATTTGTCCGGCTCGAAGCGATATCAGCACCAAGTGGTAGCTAAAATGTGGGTCGCAACATTGATTCGGATGGCTGGAAAGGCATTGGTTGGGGTCGACTGTCTGCGGCTGCCGAAATTTTCGATCAAGATATGACCGCCAACGTTGACAATCATTATGATCGGTTTAGCGTTGTTGAGTGGGAGAGATGGAGGGAAAGCAAAATAAACGGCGGGAAATGTTTGCTGATTGTAGTTCTCTGATTTGACAAAATGATCGATTGGGTGGTCGATTGGCTGGTTCAAGTGCTTCAAATTGGGTATCAGACATCATTCGTTACGATGTGAGTGCCATAAATTGGGTGAAATTGATGAAGTGCATATGTTTGCGCTGATTGAGATACGCAGACATGCAGATTAATAAAACTGAAAATGCAGATAATGCTTTTCAGAAGAATATGTGCAAACGCGCCGCAATTTGTTGGAGAATTCAATAAATTCAAGCAGCCTTGTTAGCTATGGTACTCGAATTCAGTTCAATTTATTTTAGGAATGTCCATAAATCATGAAATGCTTTGAAAGTCGAAAGGTATTCCGTTGAATGTAACAACAATCCACACAAAATTTGTTGGCAAAGAAGGGCACTTGGAAGCAAGGCGTAGGAAATTTTCAGTATTCAGAAAAAAATTTTAGAAGCGCTAACACAAGTCTTAAAATTCCTTGTTTTTTTTTCCAAAGTTCGTTTATTTGGTAGGCTTAGGCGTGTATAACACTTTACGGAGCCATGGTTCTTTGTGATATATACAATCAATATCATCTATTATCAATATCATCGATTATTATGTTACCCCTCGTAGGAGCCAACATACTCGTGGTGACTCGAGGTTAGGTTTACAATTCTTAAGGATGGATAAGGATTAGGATTCGGGAATCAGGGTATCTTAATAGTTGGTGATGTATCGTACTTCGTTGTGGTCTGCCTAGCAACTTAGTATTTAATAAGCTTAAGTTATTAATTGCGATATTTCTAGGCAAAGTTACATATTTGCTTTCATATATCATGAGGTCAACATTAGGTCGGACATTGTCCTGAAGATGGGTGACATCGCGCCCGAAACCGGCCGACAGAAAGGTAATTTTTAACTCCTTTGACGATTGTTAGAACAATAAGTGTTATGTCTTGTCTCGCGTCGCGTCTTTAAGTGAAAAGGTCAACACGATGATACTCTATGCCCAAATAAGTCGAGAAAATACTCAAGATTCTTTTATAGCCTATTTAGATTGGGCTATTTATGACTTTGTTAAGTGAGAGGGTATCCAATTATTACGAGGTGTTCAGACTGCAGCAAGATAATATATCTTGACGTTTCCATGTTTCCGCATTTGCACGCTAATACAGGGTTGAATTCAAGGAGAGTTTTAAAATTTAATTTGCGAAATCAAGCATTTGTGTGGCGACAATCGAACATTTTTTTCTGAACAAAGTTTCTACGAAAAAAAAATATAAAAAAAATATGAAAAGGGATTTTCGAAGAATATTTGAAGCTCTCATTAAGGATAATGAGCGAAGCTACATTCATTAGTTGGGTGCGCCGTTCTTCGGGGAATCAGACTATTCCTCAATTTATTTTTAAGTTTAAAAAGTATTTTGATTCTGTACTATGATCGAACGGAGATTTGATAGAAAAATTTAGATACTTTTGGGAATTCTCACAAATAAATAAAAAAGGACGATTGGACCAATTTTCAAGAAATATTATCGAACTAAAATGTATTTCCACCAGTATCTCCATGTATGAAGGGCAACTCAGCAATTTTTTTTTTTTAAAATGGAAACTGAACCATTGCGTTCTACTCGACAATCAATGATACAGCTTCTAACAAAATCGAATCGTGTGAATGTAATATAATTTAAACTGGATTTTGGATTAATTAATGCATTACCAATCCATGTTTTATTTAAGGTTATTCTACTTTATATATACATCCCATTCAAATCGTACAGTTGTCCCACGTGAAAAATGTTGAAATCCAAAGTATATTAAGCCATTCAAGGAGCAGAATTGAAACAATTTATGAAATCATGTTTAATCATCAAATATATTCGTTTTACAACCATTCCTACGTTTTAAATTGTCTTCCGCATTGGCCCTTGAACTTTGAAAATTTATTCGATTTGTTCTATTAAATCTAGGTTTAAGTTAAATACTTCATGTTAATTCTAGAGAGCATCTGTTTTTAAACAATTCATGTTGAATAAGTGGAGAATAAATAATTATCATCATTATTTTTCATCATATAAAATGCTTTCCACAAAACCATCACAATCCGAGTTATTCTTCAGCGCTCAGAAGATTTCCATCTAACATGCATTCGACCCTGCTGCGACAGAAAGAGCATGACTGTCAACTACTAAATGAAAACAGAGAGAATTTTCTCTCTGGCAAAGAGAGCGTGACGCTTGTCAGTTTTGTTTTGTTGAATTTCTCCCTGCATCCCAGTTAGAACGAAAGCTCTCTCGTAATAATTGTTCGTAATAAATTCTTCATGACTCTTTTTAGCGGGTATCTTTTGACAACGCAAAATGTATGGAATATTACGTAAATAATGACATCATAAAGCGTATTTACCCTGAAACGCCAATTATTATGTCATTAATGGCGTAATCTGAATAGGCTATTAGTAGCTATGCTCTCGTTATGGCAAATAGAGAGTGTTTCTATAAATTAGAATTCACAAAATAAAAAAAAATCCTGCCTCTTCGGCGGAAACTGACTAAAATAAACAAGACAATTATTTCAAACATTGCGATCGCACACATAACCTTGCACATATTTTCTCAACGGGGCGACCTCAAGGTTCAAATTCCCTTCCACTTGAATTTGTTTGCTTGAACAATTAATCCAACCACTTTTCAGAAAGGTAAACACAAGCGTCTACACGTCACCCATTCCTCTAATTTGTGTGCAAGTTTCAAAACTCATTGCCTCGCCATTGCAGTCACCCTTTCTTCTTCTCAATAATGCGTGCAGCAGAGCCACTACTGGCACTAAGCTGATCTGCTCCAACTATGCGGATTGATGCAGTACATGTCCCAATTAATCCCCCCGCACTTGTTGGCTTGCGAGCCGGAGCTGCACTGCACTGCTTGCATAAGCTCGGACAGCGCCAGTAGCCGAGCAACTGGCGTTCGCTTTTTAGGGGAGATCATTTTCAGCATCTAAGCCGTACTGACTGGTGACTGTCATGTCGAATCCACCTCCTGACTGCACTTGCATCTCTAAGCCATACACGGGTTTCAATTAATTTATGAACGATCTCTCTCCCATTTTCATTGCCCCGCGCGCCGTCCGATTGAATCATGTGTAAATGACGCCGGAGATGGCTTTCAAATGGGACATCGCCGTGGGGGCTGGGGGCAGTTTGAATTATTGGCACGTGCTTTTGCACTGAATTAAGTGCACTGCACCCGCGTTTCGAATCGCCACGGGAGGGAAACAGATGGCGTTCCCATGTGGAGAGTGGACTCTATCAGCGGAACTGTCAAACGCAAAAATTTATAATTGCCCTCGAAAGTTGGACGTCGTGCTGTGGGTCAAGGCGCGCGGCGGGTGGTGGCACTGGGCAGTAAGCAGGGATCGGTCGAACAAGTGTGGAGTGTCGCGCAATTTAAAAACAATCATCTACTTAATCAATGTCGTGTTTTACCCCTCCTCTCGTCTATGTGGTGTGCCATAGCTAGTTGGATTTGAAACCACAGAAGGATGCTAATAGAAGATAGGAAAGGTTCAGCTGATTCTTAGAGTGGGCGGGAGCTAAAGACAATTAATTTGCGCTCACAATTGAGGCGAGTAAATATTATGTCGAATGTTGAACTTTGTCACTAATAACACAACTCAGAAAGATTTGGTAGCAGTAACCTCGGTATGAAAATATTTAGCCTCACAAGAGTTAGAAACTGGTAGCCTCATGCTGCACGTAATTAATATCGATTATATTTAATTGTACTTTGGTAAAACCACTACTGGTACGAGTCTCCCACATAACAGCAATACAACGAATTTAACGGTTCTGCGGAAAAAGAAAGATTAAATTACAATTAATTGCAAATTATTCGGCAACAAGGCCGTACGAAAACCATTTTTTTAAATATCTTGGCTGTGCATATGCACAGCACATGTTTCGAAATGGACAAATTGATATTAAATTTGCGAAAAAGAATCCACATGTCTTGGAGGGACTCGAACCCCCAACCTCCTACTCTCTAGATAGGCGTGATAACCCCTACACAACAATACCACTTAAAGGTTACGTTTGCGGAAAAGCCATCAGAATCCGAGTACCAACCTCCACCGCGGTTAGCTCTTTTTTGCAAATTGAATATCTTGGTTTTCGTACGGCCGAGTTGCCGAATAATATGCAATTAATTGTAATCAAGTGTCGTTCTTTCACCGTCATTAGTCGTCTGAGTACAAGCGACCGCAGGCGAAAGGCAATCAAACTCATCAAATGCTTTAGCCAAGCAAGTCTTTGGCACAGCAGAGTGTGATTGATTCGCACTCTATACAAATCCGCCCAGCCCGTTGTTGGGGGCATATAGTGCGATCCTCTCGTTTAATAAACAATGTGCACTCGCTTGACTGTGGATATACAACAGTAAAGCACATGTGGAGATTGGACGAATCAAGCATCCGAAAGATATTCAATTTGCAAAAAAGAGAGCTAACCGCGGTGGAGGTTGGTACTCGGATTTTGATGGCTTTTCCGCAAACGTGACCTTTGCGGACTTGCTGTGCATATGCACAGCTAAGATATTTAACAAAAGATTAAATAATTGTTGCGCATTTCTTGCTAGATCTTCTACTTCTTCTTTCTATATAAACATAAGTTTGCATTTTTTTTAGGCAATATAATTCACGAACGCATGGATCGATTCGGCTTTGGGTCACATGTGTTTATATACAGTCACCTTTCTACATCTCGATGTTCCTTATCTCAATGTCGATGACTTTTTCGGACCCTTCAATCTACATACAATTGAGCATTCTACATCTCGATAACCTCCTTACCTCGATATCTCTCTATCTCGATATGTTCTGGTTCTATTTTGTTCAGAATTATTTCTCCCTAAGTAGATATTGTACCGCGGATAAAATATCTACTCATCCTCATTTCAGATCGTCCTCAAAATATCGACAATGACTCTAATGAATTTCTGTTTTTTCAGTTCAACCAAGCCTACATTATGTTGAATTGATCAACCATCTGCTAAGCTGTGGCTGTCATGGTTGTTTGTTTTCTTCCCTCTGTGTCAGTGCAGTTATATTTTCGGAACAATTTTGCAGTGTGAATACCTCAATAATTCCTCGAAAGTACGTAGACTTCCGGTTCAAAGGCCTGCTTCAAGTACGCACAGGAAGACTTGTCGGCCGCGGTGGCATCCGTCGAGAGTGGTAAAATTTCTATCCGCGAGGCTACTCGGCGATACAGTGTTCCGTATGGCACTGTTTATAATCGAATCCATAGATTGGGCACCGGAAAATACGGCGAACAGACCGTTTTAAAGGACAACGAGGAGGAACGTGATCTATGCGAGGTGATACAGGTAGCAGGACAATGGGGATTTGCACTCATAAAGTCGGATATATGGTTCCTCGTACAAAGTTATTTGGACACAAACAAATATGAAACAAGATTTAATGACTGGATTTGTATGACTGGGTATGACTGGATTTGTTTGTTCCTTCTACGTAACAAAGTCAACACTGTCTGCACGGTTGTCAGAAAACATCGAAAGAAGTCGTGCAAAAGCGAATCGAGAAATAATCAACGAATATTTTGATAAGTTCGCCGACACTCTTCAAAATGTACCTCCGGTTAATATAAATAATTTGAACGAAACCAACTCTACCGATGATCCGGAGTCAAAGACAGTGGTTGTGAGGAAGGGACAAAGACATGCCGAAAACGTTCTTGACCATTCCAATAGTTCATGTTCGGTCATGTTTGCGGGAGCTGCCGATGGAGCTGTATTGCCACCATACATTGTTTACGCCGCGTTACATTTGTACCCGGCCTGGACTGAAGGTGGCCCGAAAGGTGCTCGTTATAACCGAACTAAATCTGGTATGGTTAGGGTTACGTTTTACTTTTAACAAAACAAAACATTCATATTCATGTTTGCTTTCAGGATGGTTCAATACGATGGTGTTTGAGGATTGATTCCACACAACCACTTTTCCATACTTTAAAGTTTGAAAAACGATTATCCGAAGGTAATATTTGGAGATAATGTGGCGTCGCACTTATCGTACAAAGTTTCCAAAAGCTGCCTCGATAACAATAATAGGTTTGCTTCCCTGCCTCAAAACGCTACGCATATTTGCCAACCGTTAGATGTGGCGTTCTTCAGGCCACTGAAGAAATCATGGAGGCAAACACTTGAAGATTGGAAAAAGCGCAGTCGAGGATCCGTCCCCAAGCATCGCTTTCCTGGCTTCCTGAAGACGGCCATGGATGACATTCAGAAGATCAGTGCTCAAAATATGCGATCGGGATTCCGAACAACTGGAAAATCCTAGGAGGAATCCAAAAAGAGACACCAAAATTGCTCATTTTCAGAACAACTTATGACGATGATGAAGAAGGAACGGTATAGTGAATCAACATCTCGAAACATACCCAAGCGGCGTCGGTTAATGGAGATTCAACCGGATGAAAGTGTCACAGAGCAACATGCTCAGGAACTTCTTAAGAAGAAAGAGCTGTCCTTGGGTGGTGATAAGCATCCGAAGTCGGACAAAGGTGGGCGTAAGAAAATCAAACTCAAAAATCAGGAGTAAAATCTAGGGAGTCAAAAAATAGTCTACATGCCAAGGAACCACAAGCGAAAGAAGAGCTATCGAATAAAGAGAATATAAATCCGGATGAACTAAGAGGAAAGGAAATTAGGATGAAAGGGATGATTCTCCGATCTCGTCTGTTAAGCGAAAGAAAAACTCAAAGGTGCAGCCCAATCGGGTTGTACGCAAAGGTGACGTAGGACTACGTAGCTATTCGAAAATGATGGTATTTGCCATAATAATTTGTCTCGTTTTATTAACATTGAGCAAACTGCTCGGAGGCCAACTCAATCAAAAAGTCGATTAGTTGCTCCCAGTTGGATGGACTTCGAGTCTCTAACCGTGGAATTAACATGACTCATTGGCCACTGGAGCCACTCGACTGGCTTTCAGTCGGGGACATCACAATCCTTACTTTGCCACGCACGCTTACATCGCGGGCGAAAACCAAACGTTGCAAATAAATATATTTCCGTTTGGTTTCACGCCACTGCTTATTTCTCCTTTATTTCGTCAATTTTTGAGGATGATGTCCTCCAAAAAGGCCTTTATACAAAAGGTTGATCCGACAATCCGATATGAATTTTCTTCAAAGTGCAAAACTCAATCGTAACTAGCAAATTTGATAGCGCATCGGAGGGAGATGATGCAGTAAATTTGAATGGATGGAATCACTAACAGCAACCAAGCTACCACGCCAAACCCGATCCCACCGAAACAATTCATTTTCGCAATAACCTCTTTCTTATCATAAAATGTTGGTCCTGAGAAGAACCATTTTTCATTTCCCAATGCGACTTTCTAATAACTAACTGCATCCAAACGCTTGCCGGCACCTTGCGTTGAAACTGTCCGACCGCCACCTGATGATTTTTCGCTCAGCCTCCAAAATTTGGAATAAATTTTCCGCATTGCCACTGCCACCCCACGCCTTCGTGCTGCTGTGTCCGCTCCGCTGCATTAAATGTCGAACCGCTCTTTGTGGAATCCCGATCAAAATGGCTCGCGCTGCTGTTTCTTGTATTAAATAAATTAAACCCGTAAGCCCCGCCTCTTTGTGATCTGATATGGGTGTTAATGTAATGTGCACTCATAACGATTAATGAAGGGGCGGGGCTAACGGAATTACTTCATTAGATATAAGAAAGCTGCTTTTTCGGCGCGTACGAGCCATTTCGATCGGGATTCCGCAGACAACGGACCGTTCGAAGAATGACAAATTCTAAGAATCCTATGAAATTTTCTCGCAAGATTCTGAATTTGGTTATGAGATCAATCGTAAAGAACGAATTTGATAGCGCGTCGGAGGGAGATGATGTAGTGAATTTTAATGGATGGGATCACTAACAGCAACCAAGCTACCACACCAAACCCGATGCCACCGAAACAGTCCATTTTCGCAATTAACTCTTCCTTTTCGTAAAATGTTGGTCCTGAGAAGAACCAATTTTCTTTTCCCAATTCATATTCCAATCACTAACTGCATCCAATCGCTTGTGTAAATTTGCAGCATTGCCACACTGCCACCCACTTCGTGCTGCTGTGTCCGCTTCGCTGCATCGAATGTTGAACCGCCTTCTGTGGAATTCCGATCAAAATGGCTCGCGCGCGCCGAACAGCAGCTTTCTTGTATTTAATAAATTAAACCCGTAAGCCCCGCCGCTTTGTGAGCTGATATGGTGTAAATATAATGTGCACTCATAACGAATAATGAAGGGCGGGTAGAGGTGTGCGCCGGTCCGAAAATCGTCGGCGGCGGCGTTTGTCAAAATTTTGGTCGGCGGCGGCGGCGTTTTCGGCGTCACGCCGAAAGCCTTTTCAGCCGGCGGCGGCGGCGGCGTGAATCGGCGTGGAGATTTTTATAGTTTGTTTTTAAAAGTTTTTTTTTTGCATTTTTTCTGGATGTTTTCAAGACTTCAACGGGAGAATCTTTTGCATTTCATCGGAAAAATCTGATGAACTCTCGAAAATTCTCTGAGCTTCTCCAAAATATTAATTTGAAAATTATTTTCGGACTTTCAATGGCAACTACTTTGAAGTTTTGATAATCTTTTTGAATTTCCAAGGAAGCACTTCGGAATTTCCAAAGAAAATTGTTTGAGTTTTTACAGGAAAATGTTCGGAAAATCCACGGAAAGTTTCTGTAGATTATTCTTCGAAATTCACACAGAAAATTAGTAAGATTTTCCGCGGGAGATTATTCAAAATGTGGACATCAACAAAACAAAATTAGATTTCAACGGTAATTGTTCGAAATTTTCATGAGAAATTCATTAGAATTTGCACGGGATTTTTTCAAATTTTCTATGGAAAATTCTTCGGAATTTCTGAGGTGAATTTTATGGAATTTAAACCAAAATTATTCAGAGCTTCTACGTGATATGGAAAACCGTTTGGTATTTGAACGAAAAAAAATCGGATTTTTGAAGATTTTTTTTGGATTTCTACAGAGAATCCATTGTATTGTCCATAAGGAATTCGTCGGAAATTCAATAAAAAATTATCAAAAAAAATAAGGGTCGTTTGACCGAAAATTATTTGGCGAAGCCATTAGACCGAATAATACGTTAAATCTATAATCATCCAGCTGAATTGTATTTGATAGGAATGAACATTTGGGCAAAACGGTGAAACAACGAAAAACAGTTTGGGCAAAAATTTCGTTTGGCTAAAGCAACATACGGCCGAATTGTTAATTTGGTTAAAAAAGCACTCTTCCCTAATACGTCATTTGGCTGATATGGTCGTTTAGCTGAATAGGTTATAAGGCAGAAAATGTCGTTACGCTGAAATGGATGGTTGACAGAAAGGGTCATTTGGTCGAAAATGTTGATTACTGAACGATAATATGGTCAAAAATATCCACCCGTTTAGCCAAATAACATTTTAGACCAAATGGCCTTCATGCCAAGCGACCATTACAGTCAAACGACTTTTTCGGCCAAATGGCCAGTCGGCTGAATGACATTTTTGAACCGTATGTCTATTTTAGTTAAATAAAAGCGGGCTTGGTAGTCATATGGCTACTGCTTCTGCCTCATACGCAGGAGGTCGTGGGTTAAATCCCAGGTCCGTTCCATTCTCCTACTTTGTATCTTTCTCTTTATTCCTCATGTTCTAGCAATCGCTAGAACTGGAAATGGACTTCCATACCGTTTCCATTACTATTCCTATACCTCCAACTTGAGTATTCTATCAGTAATCTGCTAGAATTGGAAATGAACTATAGAGCTCGTTTCCTACATCCAATTAGAAATTCCATCAGTTACCTTCTCCTATCTATCACATTGGCAGCTCGTTAACCAAGACGGACCCTGCCTCTCCAACCTAACCCATAAATTCCAACAAATTCCGCATGAACTCGTGGCAAGTGCAGAGGTATATTCGGCTTGCAGTGGGCGAGTGATTGCATCATCATTTCCTCCCCCTTCCCTACATTGACTTGCATTCTGACGTGGCAGGCGCCAGTATGACCTAACAAATGAGATCACCAGTACTTGTACATTGAAGATGTGTGCTAGTCCCAAGCAAACATCTGTTGGCTCCCTGTGCAAGAACAGCTGATCTGGTCATAATGGAGTAGCAACTACGAGCAGTCAATCAAGCTCAAGCTCAAGCTCGTATGTCTATTTTAGTTAAATAAAATTGTGGCCCGGATGGTTTTTGGTTTAATAGTTTGTTCGGCCAAATTACATATTCGGCCAAACACCTTTCGCCCTTGTGTCTATCGTCCAAATGGCCTTACTTGTCGGTTGGCCATTTATTCGAATAACTGGTTAGGCCAAAAGTCTTCTAGCCAAATTCCAGGCCGAACTAAACGTTTGTCCAGGACGGTATCAGGTCGAAAATGGAATTGACCGAAAATGACATATGGCGGAAAGCGACAAACAGCCGAAAGCCTCATTCGGCCGAATTGGTAATCTGACCGAAAATGTTTTTTGCTCTAACAGTTTTTTTTTGGCTAAAAATGTCATTTGGCCGAAATAGTCGTTTAGCCGAAAAAGTCCTTTGGCCGACTAGATCATTTGGCCGAAAATTTAATTTGGTGGAAATGGTCGTTTGGTAGAAAGAGTCCTTTGGCTGAAAATGTCTTGCTGCAAAACAAATATTCTGCATTCTCTGCCAAATGACCAATTCAGCCGAACGACACTTTCGGTCGAATGCTTATTGCGGCCAAATGACACTTTCGGGTTGAGCTATTCGGTCAACTGTTTTTTTTCAGCCAAAAGAACTGTTCGACCAAATGACATTTTCGGCTAGATGGGCTTCAGCAAAATGTAGTATATTAGGCCAAACAACTTTCGGACTTACCAGCAAACAATTCAAGCTCTATCTGGAGTAAGTACGAGTGTCGCAAGTGAGAATTCTCTTCACCGACTTCCCCTCTTTTGAATAAATGTGACAAGCAAGGGGGTTCTTTGTAGTTTATCACCTCAGAAAAGTAGGAAAAAATGAGAATCTGCATTCTGACTTCTGAGGTTATAAAATAAATCTTCCCCCAACAAACATTGGAAGCTGATAAAGCACTTATTCCACCAAATATAGCCTTCTTCAGCCAAAAAACTAGCTTATTCATTTTAAATTGTTGGGCTGCACTTCTCTCTTGCGACATTCGCTCTTTATCTCTCCCTATGTCGATGGTTTTCTCGGTACCTTCAATCTACTACTAATACATTTGGGCCTTCTACATCTCGATAACCTCCCTATCTCGATGTGTTCTGGTCTGGTCGAATTTCTAGACTACTAGACCATCTTCGAACAATAACAGTCACATAAGCCCTTTATTCTTCTCCAATGTTTGTTGGGCATTGTTGCATTCTATAAAATGGCTTTCTGCCAAACGACTATTCACCGTTCAAAAAATCTATTTCAACTATATTTTTTTTGGATTTCAACGGGAAATGCTTCGAAATTTATATTCGAAGTTTATCTTACTTTTCAAGGTAGGATTTTCTAAATTTCCACGAAAAATTATCTGGAATTCTGACGGGATCAACCGGAAAAATCTACGGAAATTCCATTGAATCCTCGGATTTTCCACAGAAAATTCTGTAGATTTCTTCAATTTTGAATCGGCGTGGAAAATTATAGATCACCGGCGTGACAAATTTTAAACGGCGGCGCGCTGATGCAAAAATGTCGGCGGCGGCGGCGTGCCAAAAACTGTCGGCGGCGGCGGCGTGGCGCGGCGGCGCACACCTCTAGGGGCAGGGCTAATTGGATTACTTCATTAGATATAAGAAAGCTGCTTTTCGGCGCGCGCGAGCCATTTCGATCGGGTTTCCACAGACAACGGACCGTTCGGATAATTATGAATTCAAAGAATCCAATGAAACTTTCTTGAAAGATTCTGAATTTGGTTATGAGATGTTGTTTATCTAAGATGCGTATTGTTGCGAGGAATGACAACAGAAATTTGACTCAAGACGAAGTTTCTTCATATTACCAAACATTATCTCTTGACATCTGTCTGTCCAAGCGACGTTCACTAATAGGTAGATAGTTTTCACAAAGGTGGCGTCTTCATGGATTTTATACAAAAGAAAGTTGATCCGAAATAAAATTCAAATTCAAAGTTCAAAACTCAATCGTAAATAGCGAATTTGATAGAGCGTCGGAGGGAGATGATGTAGAAAATTTCAATGGATGGGATCACTAACAGCAACCAAGCTACCATGCCAAACCCGATGCCACCGAAACAGTCCATTTTCGCAATAAACTCTTTCGTTTTATAAAATGTTGGTCCCGAGAAGAACCAATTTTCTTTTCCCAATGTTCCTTTCCAACTAACTGACACCACAATTTGTAATAAATTTTCAGCATCGGCACTGGCGGTGCGGGATCAAAGGTGCCACAGTGCTATTTTTATGGTCAACCTTTTCTTTATATGAAATTCTGGTTCGTTGAGGTTGAATGACCTGCAGCAACACATCGAGCACCACCACCAATGCGATGGATTTTCTTTGAAAATGTTATTAGCGCCTCCGTGATGCTGTTTCCGCTCCGCTACGATCGCGTTGATGCATCTGCTATGCGTAAAATCTTGTTCAAACTGAGGATTAGATCCAAACCCGCAAATGATTGATTTTTGATGTCTGTGCTAGTGATGCATGTACGTGATTGGTTAATTTACCTATTTCCAAACTTTTTATGATTTTTTGATAATAGCTAATTAAAAATCAGTATTTTCAAATAAATACAAAGAAGCGTTAACTCATCCTTGATCGAATGGTCCAAAAAAATTGAAAATCCATCGAGAAACGGCTTAGATATTAAAGTTTAATGTCTATCATATTTTCGTGACGGTCCCCGATTTGCACAATCGTAAAGTGTACCCCAATATAGAAAACACAGACGTAGTCCTACGTCAAAAGAACATGGATCAGGGGAGAGAACCAAATCCAATTCGAGCTGCTACTATGAAGAAACGTCCCGCATCAGGCATTTATGATTTGAAGCTTTGCTTCCATTCTGAAATGCTTATTGCTCATTTTGTGAAATAATTTCCATTTGTATGAAATACACACAAACCAGAGACGAAAACCCAGACCCCTTAGATCATTTTTAATTAAAGAGTAGAGTGGGGCAAGAGTGCGCGTGGGGTAAGAGTACGTTTTCGATTTTTTGAAGTAATAAAAAAAGATAAACTAGCAGCACTGCATCAGTTTGACAGGTATTCTGGCCAACCATTATCATGTGTAATTGTAAACGATTTGAATAAACAACAAGGGAGATATGGAGTTAGATAACTTTTTGGCCATTTTGCTAAAAATAATTGGATTTCCGCAACTAGTATTTCATTACCATATATACGTTCAATCAGCTGAACATTATACCATTTGGATAACCTTTTGTACAGAGTACTTTATGGTACAGAACACCAATCCGGTTGGTTTTCCAAGAAGTCAAAACCATTACTTGAATATATTTTGGGACTGTGGGGTAAAAGTACGCAGGAACCGGTGGAGCAAGAGTACGCATATGAATCTTCAAGTTATGATGTCAAACCCGTATCTCCGGCCGAAATAAGATTTCTTCCAAAGCGTAAAGATCCACAACTAAGAAAAAAGGGACAGAATTCGAAATTATCACAAGTTTTTAGGATAAGTTGAAGTAGTTCGGTGTTAGAAAGGACTTAGCGAACAAACCACTGAAGCGAAATAATGAAATTGTATTAGGACTTGTTGTACACCTAAACATAGTACGGAAACACAACTTCATCTAAATAATAATTTCATTTATTCAAAAGAAACATTCATAAATTACGCAACGTTTAGCTGGGAGGGGTTGCGAGATGTGTGACGATCCATATAATTTTTAGAGGATTCATACAAATAGTGTAAGATAGGGGGGTTGGGAGAGGTGTGATGAAATAGCCAAAATTTACGTTACGTGATTGGTGGACTTTCTTTAAGGAAAACCCCTTTGTATACGCCACGCGAAACCTGATATATTTTTACTTCGGTAGTTTTTTGTATATAAAATAACAATGGCTTGTAGTATGAAAGTTCACATTTCTAGGACCCCCTCCCTCTTTAAGAGTTACGTAATCTTTAAACATTCCCTAATATATGCTCATTAAACATCAATTAAATCACTTGTCATAAGACGAGTTTGTACAATCCCATTGAATTCCACCACTTAATTGTATCCTGACAGATACGTATTTCGACCTCAACAGTAAGGCCGTCTTCAGTGTCTTGTACTTGACTCGACTAAGTCGAGTCAAGTACAAGACACTGAAGACGGCCTTACTGTTGAGGTCGAAATACGTATCTGTCAGGATACAATTAAGTGGTGGAATTCAATGGGATTGTCAAACTCGTCTTATGACAGGTGAAAGCATTCCACTAAAAAGCTCAAAATAATTTTCTTATCAATTAAATGTTATTGACTCTTATTTGTGTTAATATATACTTATAGCACATGATTGGATAAATGCGTACTCTTACCTCACCCGATGCGCACTTTTACCCCACCGGTGGGGTAAGAGTGCGTTTTTCACTTGTCTTGCAATAAAGGTTCTACTAAAACGAATCTCAATAATTCCAATATTTTTTTCACTGGGTAACATAAAGGAAGAGTATATGAATCATCGACACTGATTTGATATGCAGAAGCTTGCTTCATAAGGGCCACATGATCGATTGAAAACTAAGTGCGTACTCTTGCCCCACTCTACTCTACTGCAAGACAAGAATACCCCGCTCAAATAACACGCAACGTAAGAGTGACAAAGGCTAATTATGGTAATACAAAACATTAAATTACATTAAAGTAATGTAACCAATGGGGGCCCTCCTTAGCCTAGCGGGAAGATGCTCGGCTACAAAGCAAGACCATGCCAGTCTAGACAATTTTCGGTTTGGAAATGGACTCGACTTCTCTAAGCATAAAATTATTCAAAAGGACGTATGTGATTTTTTTTAACAAAGATTCAAACGTCGATTTGTCTAATCCGTTGGCACTCCCGCGTCAACCGCTTGGCAAAAGAGGGTCCCCTTACATATTTATTATATCCATCATATAGTTCAAAATAACTCAAATGATTAAATACATATTTGCCAAAAACGGGTTTTACGTTTTTATCCGAATCACTGACCGAGAGTGTCCGACAAAACAAACATCTTTTGCTAACGAGGATAGGACACTAAATGTCAACGAAGGAAAAATCAGTACGTTTTGACAGATGTGTGTAAATATCTATCAAGTTGCGGAAATAAATAGTCATTGATTTAATTGAACATGGTTGAAGAATCATGCGACACGGTAGAGACAATCACACATGAAAACACGTCTTAGGTGCCCGCCAGAGTAGACGCGACGTTCGATGCGACGCGACACGACTCATGTAAAAAGAATAACAATCATTATCAACAGGCTGTCAAATTGCACTGTCGCGTCGCATCGCACGTCGCGTTTACTCTGGCTTCACCCTTACCTCACAGGAATCTACACGCTAACCTGGAGCTACCCAGAATTATGTCAAAGTGACCCAAAATCAGCAAAACCGTGGTTAACCTAATTTGGGTTCGGGTACCTAAACTTAAATCTGGGCAACAGTACAAGCGAAAAAATCTGGGTATCCGGTACACAGCTCTTTTCGCTCCAGAATATTGTTATTGTTCATTTCATTTTTCATTTATTTAGTTAACATCTAAACAGATAACACTGAATCAACAATTTGACGCCACAATGCACGGTTCGAGGCCGCATCTCTCCATCCTCGGATACGCCCCACGCTCGCCAAGTCGTTCTGCACCTGGTCTGCCCATCTCGCTCGCTGCGCTCCACGCCGTCTCGTACCTGCCGGATCGGAAGCGAACACCATCTTTGCAGGGTTGCTGTCCGGCATTCTTGCAACATGTCCTGCCCATCGTACCCTTCCGGCTTTAGCCACCTTCTGGATACTGGGTTCGCCGTAGAGTTGGGCGAGCTCATGGTTCATTCTTCGCCGCCACACACCGTCTTCTTGCACACCGCCAAAGATGGTCCTAAGCACCCGTCTCTCGAATACTCCGAGTGCTTGCAAGTCCTCCTCGAGCATTGTCCATGTTTCATGTCCGTAGAGGACTACCGGTCTTATTAACGTCTTGTACATGACACATTTGGTGCGGTGGCGAATCTTTTTCGACCGCAGTTTCTTCTGGAGCCCGTAGTAGGCCCGACTTCCACAGATGATGCGCCTTCGTATTTCACGACTAACGTTGTTGTCAGCCGTTAGCAAGGATCCGAGGTAGACGAATTCCTCGACCACCTCGAAGGTATCCCCGTCTATCGTAACACTGCTTCCCAGGCGGGCCCTGTCGCGCTCGGTTCCGCCCACAAGCATGTACTTTGTCTTTGACGCATTCACCACCAGTCCAACTTTTGTTGCTTCACGTTTCAGGCGGGTGTACAGTTCTGCCACCTTTGCAAATGTTCGGCCGACAATGTCCATGTCATCCGCGAAGCAAATAAATTGACTGGATCTGTTGAAAATCGTACCCCGGCTGTTACACCCGGCTCTCCGCATGACACCTTCTAGCGCAATGTTGAACAACAGGCACGAAAGTCCATCACCTTGTCTTAGTCCCCGGCGCGATTCGAACGAACTGGAGTGTTCGCCCGAAATCTTCACACAGTTTTGCACACCATCCACCGTTGCTTTGATCAGTCTGGTAAGCTTCCCAGGGAAGCTGTTCTCGTCCATAATTTTCCATAGCTCTACGCGGTCTATACTGTCGTATGCCGCCTTGAAATCAACGAACAGATGGTGCGTTGGGACCTGGTATTCACGGCATTTTTGAAGGATTTGCCGTACAGTAAAGATCTGGTCCGTTGTCGAGCGGCCGTCAACGAAGCCGGCTTGATAACTTCCCACGAACTCGTTCACTAATGGTGACAGACGACGGAAGATGATCTGGGATATCACTTTGTAGGCGGCATTAAGGATGGTGATCGCTCGAAAGTTCTCACACTCCAGTTTGTCGCCTTTCTTGTAGATGGGGCATATAACCCCTTCCTTCCACTCATTGTTATTGTACAAAAATGTTTAAAAAAATACAGTTTCCCCCAACGTATATTATTTGCCGGCTGTGCCGACAACACTCCGCCTTGATAAATTTAACCATTCTTACCTTATTTTTGCTGCATACCACGAAAAATTCCAACATTTTCTCCGGAATGCAACGTCGGCGCCATGTTGCTGTATCCGAAAATGTTAAGTCCCCATTTACCCAGATTTCGGGTTCGTCTAATCCATTTTGTTGACATACCCAGATTTTGACAACCGCCATTAATATCGAAAAAATCCGGGTAGAATCGACCCGGCTACTGGGTTTGTTTCAGATTAGCATGTACTGCTGAAAATGGCGATGACATAAGAGGAAGTGTAGCTACATCCACTATGACGTTGCGAGATGGAAAGTAGAGTCTTTGAAGAAGAAGCCGTGAAAGAAGGCAATGCATTCTTTGAATGAACGCATCTGGCCGGTATAAGGCGAAGTAAGGAGAAGCTTTCTTTAGATGAATACATTGGCTTGGTATGATGAAGTAGCAGTGCGGTTTAATGCAAAGGGGTAAGATAATGCCTTCTTTGAATGACGGCATCTGCCCAGTATAAGACAAATCGAGGAGATAATGCCTTCTTCCGGTACAAAGCGAAGGGAGGAGTTAATACCTTCTTCAAATTAACACATTTGCCCAGTAAAAAACAAAAAGGGGAGTGTAGTATTCATAGTTAATAATAGTCAATAATTCGAACTCTCCTTCGTTTATGCGAGAGAAAATGAAACGTTGGCTTATGAGAGGCTGCGAGAGGTTGCGCAGCAGGGAACTGCAATGCTAGCGCATCGATGCCGACGCCGGACGTGATGGTAGTGGTGTCAGTGGTGTGGTCATGAGATTGAGTAGCGACGGCGAGGACTGCACCGTCAGTTTGTTGTCGAATTTAGAGACGAAGTGTCGCACCGCTATTCAAAAGCGGATTCCATTTAGCCGTTTTCGGCTGGAATACGACAGGGAGATAGTCCCTTCCTTAAATTAACTCGTTTGCCCGGAATAATGCGAATGGAGGAAATAATGCTTTCTTTAAATGATTTTGTCTACCCGGTATGAGACAAAAGAAATAATTTTGAAAAAAAAGTCTGTCCGTTATAATGCAAGGAGAGGAGATAATCAATTCGGCATCAACATTTCAAAAGGGCGTAACTGCTTTGGTAAACAAGAGCTTCTCACGTCGCTGGTGGGCTAATTTGAGCCCATCCACGCAATCCCACTGGTGGAAGCAGCAAATTCTCTTCTATCAATCTATGTTGCTGGATGTTGCGGGTGGGCTCAAATTAGGCCACCAGCGGCGTGAGAAGCTCTTGTTTACAAAAGCATTTTCGTCCTTTCGAAATGTTGGTGCCGAATTAACTGATCCTATTCTACACTACATTTATATGAGAAAATGCCAATTTGCTAATGGAACATTCTGCAAAACGGTATTCCACAGAGCATTAGTGATTAATCATAGATTTAATCATGATTAATGAATAATGGCTTATTTAATCATTATTCATTAATCATAATCATACAAAAAATATGATTTTATCATTAATCACTAATCGTTAATCATAGAATTTTACATTTAGTCATTAATCACTAATCATATTCATAATTGTTTTGAATTTATTCATTAATCATCAATTTTAATCATCGCTTTTATTCATTAATCTTTAATCATAATCATATAATGTTTATACCTTTTAATAACCCAATTTGGAATAAAGGTTGCTTGATTATTGATCACTATGCAAACCATTCAATTTGATTATTCATAATCATTAATCATTAATCATATCGATCGTTAATCATTAATCATGCACATATTGTGTCAACATTTAATCACGATCGGTAATCGTTAATCATACTCCAAACATTTTATTCATTAATCATAATCGTTAATCATTGTAAAAAATTATTGTAATCGTTAATCATAATCATTAATCATTGTCAAAAATTAATAAATCATTAATCATAATCTTTAATCATAGAGTTAAATGACTTAATCATAACCAATTTAATCATTCATTGGAATCTTTATTCATTAACGCTCTGGTATTCCACCAAAAGTCATTCTGAAAGAGTATAATCCATCAAATCTAATAGCACGAGATTTACATGCCACCAGAGGCAAGTAACTCTAAACTTTGCGATAATATTACTCATTGTCTCGCAATAGTATTTCGTGATATTTCTAGTAATCCACAATTTTCGTCAAACAAAGAAACGGTTGCTAGTTCGGTAGTTATGGCGTTTTTCTACCTTTTACAGATTCTAGAAAACTTTCAAACCGCATTTTATATTTCGAATGGCATCAAACCAAAACGTAGGCCCTAAAGATTGCTCAAAAAGTAATAGTAATAGAAATAGTTGTTCAGTGATTTTTTAAGAATTTCAAGTAGACTGAAATCATGTGTTTCCTAAAACTGGGTGGACTGTTTCGACTGGGTGGCGTTGTGTTTCATGCTTTTCCAACCAGGGCTCTTCGATCAATTTACCGTGGATACGACGTAGTTTTTCGCTAGTATTTGTTAGTACATCTGAATACTGTCGAAAGTTTAGAGTTAGTTGCCCCTTGCATGCCACCAAATTTTAATCCACGAATGCGAAATCAGCAGAATGTTTTTCGGTGAAAATGCTTTTTTCCCTTTTTATTGAAGAGACTTTCAGCCCGGAGCTGGTTCGCCTCTTGGGTGAAATGTTAAAAAATCGATACTCATTGCTTAAACTTCCGTGACTCGCCCCGATGTAAAAAGTACAACACCTTTGAAAAAAAGCACGCTTGTCGTTTACAAAGCACGCTTGTCGTTTACAAAGCACGCTTGTCGTTTACGCGGGACTTCGTAAGAGATCCAGGACCATGAGAGTCCCGGAAGGTTAAGAAGGGATCTCATATATATTTTCCTTTTCATCCTCATTACGGACAAACGCCTGCTATCCACAAGGGAAACACATTTGCCTTTGCCTTATTTCGAGCTAACGCCTGCTTCTGAAGAAGGGACCACATCTACCATTTCCAAAATGGAAAATGCCTTATTTTAAAGAATGGATCACATCCCCCATTTCCCTATTCCGAGAAGATATATTTTATTAAAGAAAGAATAAAATTCATTATTCCATTATTCCGGGAAACAACCCACTTTTAAAGGAGAAAAACATTTATTATTGCATCATTCCGGGAGATTCATTTTTTTAAAAGAAGGAATCACATTCACCATTGCCTCATTCAGGACAAACACATTATTTTTGTTCAAACGGATTCACATTCACCCTTGCCTTATAGTTCTTACGAAGGGATATACAGGTGAGAATTCCGATGTCAAATATAGAAATTAACCCAAACGCTATCAGTCAGAATTACTGTTCGCTATTTTACTTTTTCAGAAAATGCAGCCGTTGTTCGACTATTTCAGAAAAAAAAACTACCTTGGAAACACTTTACTCTGATATCTTTTCAATTTACCAACACATTTTGGAGGATCAAGAACAAGAAGACACTCTATAACGTATCTTTAAACGCTGCTCTGTTCGGATGCATACAATCGATCGCAAAGATGTTTTTGCAGGAGATACTTTATTTTCGGGGAATTGTTTCAGTCGGGGAAATGCTACATTCGGGGAATTGGCTTTCGGGGAAATGTCGAACAATCTTTTCGAGTGGATACGGCGATGGAAAATAACAACGAGGAATTTTCCAGGCAACGACTGTGGATATTGCTATTATCGATCGCTCCCACTTAACAGCAGATTCGTCAACGATTCTGTCATCCCAGGAGCACCCAAGACGCCAGAAGTCTGGAATAATGAGCTTTCCGTGGTCTGGAAACTGGTCGATGAATAAGGCATTTCATGAGACAGATTGAAACAGCTGTTTTTCTTGTGTTTCTCTACTTTGACAATTAGTGGGAGCCCGTTTGTTTGGTAATTTCGCGCTGAACATTCCGATGGGTCCCATCATCAATCTTGCCTGTTTTACTTTTCGTCTACCAGGGCTTTAGAACAAAGGTTTTCATACAATTCTTTAAACGTGTCGTTAGATTATTCATACCATTGCATTCTAAGCATGAAATGCTGACGAAAACACGAATGAAAAGTAAAATGTTACAAACATTATTTTGTGTTCGGACTTAACGGAATGTTCACGCAGAATCATACCTATACAAAATATTAGAAGTAAATAATCGGGCCACCGCGAAACGTCTCATAAAATGCCTTATTCTCGCGCGTTTTTATTCTTTATATATTTCGCAGAACAAGGCGATGATGTCGAGCTAAAAATTGCAACGTCCATAACGTATAGTTGCGCTGGACCAGATGGATCATCCCGATACAAACAACGTTGCGATTGTTTGTCACTCCGCCGAACTGTCATTTTATGTGCATAACCCTTTGCGAGATACTTGCTGGATCTAGTTATACACATTGTGTTGGAGCACTGGGTTCTTAGACAGCTTCTTTTCGAGGTTCTTCATTTGTTAAACTGCCATTGGATAGCCATCCGGCAGTTGCGGATTATCATCCTTCCACAATAGGCCAGTCTCAATCCGATCTCCTACCCGGCAAGTTGTTTCTCCAACACTTCCCTGGCGAAGCGATCGTCTGCCGATTCTGGAAGCACAGTTTACAGAAATTCCGGATTCCTCCAGCACGTAATGACTCCGAAGTAATTCATGGAGCTCGAGATCCACAGCCCGCTGTACGTCGTGGTGACTTCCGAATTGTGTGACTGATTCGACTCTTTCTTGCGGACCATGAACTCTCGCTTAACTTTTCAAAAGGACCTAAGTAACATTTTTTTCATATATACGTGAAGATGCTTCAGTCCGATTAAGATTTTTGGTGAACCGTTACGATATCCTGATACTGGCAGTCCCTTCAAATGTTGATACTTCACTTCGACGGTCGAGAAATCTAATGTTTGCGCAGGGAGTTCTAATTGCTCGACAGTATGCACACTCTTCAGTGGAAACTGCGTGTTCAAACCAAGCCCTGCAATTGATAAATCACCTGTCTTGGAGTCACGATCCAGTCATGTTATTCCAGCCGTCTATTTCACCAGAATTGCTGCGATACTTCTTCCAGCTTGATGATATCTGCAATAGTCTTTTCAACCAAAGAATAGGACGCTCGTTCGTCAAGAAAGGCGAGTACGTTCACTGATAGTTTTCCATTCGACAATTTAACCGGTACAATTCTAAATAGAACCGGCTGGTTCAATGAAAGTCACCCGCGTAGCAATCTGCTGTCATTGGTTGACTTTGATTTCTTCCTGGATGCAATAATGGATGGTGACGTTCCTCACACGATCCGACATTACATCTTGTCTTGAAGCGACAGTGCGTCTGACCGTGGTCGTTCAAACAAGTAGGCACAATTTCCACCGATTAACCATTCGCTGCTCCCAAGAAAGTTTCCAAACTCATCGCAGTATCTAACGCGATGATCTGTTCGGTTGCAGATACAGCATGGCTTACGACTTTCCTCTCGAGCTTCCGCGTTCCTACTTGACTGGCCTGTTGCTGTCGAGATGATTGCTGTGCTCAACCGCGGGTTATTTAATTCTCCAATATGCGCATGTAGGAAACTTTCTGGATGCTTTTCCTTTCGTTTCGGTTCACGTCTGACTTTTCCAGCCCTGGTATCTTGATCTAACTGCATTTCTGCGAATAGGGTCACTTCGCTGGTATCTGCTACGATTTCCGACAGAAAGTCCGCAAAGACTGCCAACGTCATATTATTGGCGTGACACCGCCTGTAGCGTACCCACGCGAGTTTAGTTGGAACCGGCAGTTTGTCCACTAACTCCTGGATTAGCATGGGGTTTACCAAGTGGTCTCGAGTACCTGCTGCGATCAAATGGTCGCTAAGCTGTTGTATGATAACTCCGAACCTCATGAACGTTTGAAGGCGGTCACTTCCTGGACCGCCTTTCTTGCTTTTGTCACTAACGTTTGAAGAAGTAATTCTGGTCTGCCGTACAAGCTCAAATGTTCTTGAAATTTCGAAGGTTCTCGAAGAATGGAGCACTCATATGTTTGAGTTCGAAATTCAGGATGCTGTCGAAGCCTGGGGCCTCCATGTTTGTTGTTAGCATGCTCGTTAACGGCTGCTTCGTGTGGACTGATGATGTTCTGTCCAAGATTGTGCGAGCTGACAAAGTGACGACCTATTTCTCTGCAGGAGCTATCAAGCGATCCTTAGAGCCATTGCTGTCTAATGGGATCAAAGTTGGAATGGGTCGAGACTTGGATTTCAAAATTTTGGTCAACTTCCAGAAAGGCTTAGCACAGTCTGGGAGAGCGTGGATCTTATTGGAAAAATCACTATTTCTGTGGTCCACCATTCTGGGCTGGATTACTTTTGTCAAGAGATTGCACAGGGTTTTGAGTGCATGTACAATATTGCACATGCCTGCAGCCCAATACCTACGTTGGTACTGTCTGCGAACTACGTTGCGAAGACGAATGAGATCTTATGTGAGGGTGTCAATGGATAGGGCGTTGCTTACCTGACGAGCCGTTGGACCATGCTGCTCTCTGGCCACCGAGATTTTTTGTAGTTTTATAAGGCATTTTTATTTATTAACTTTGATCGGTTTATCCTTTTCCGATACAGAGTTCATTACTTTTAAAAACACCCAGGATCTCAAGTGAATCGAAAAATTAACGTATTATAAGGTCTTCTTATAAAATCAAATCTAGACAAAATAGTACCTTCGTGCAGTTCGTAGCTAATGATGATGATGATGGTCCCGCCACATACCCCTAAAAAAGTGAAGGTTTTCCCCTATCAGAGGAAAACTTGTTGTTTTGTAAGGTGTTCATGGCTTACTGATGCTCAATTCAAATTATGCCGCGTTGGCGTGGTTCCGTTTGAGTATGGCGAGTCACGTGAGACGTAAACCAAGGATTCTACTCAACGGTAATAGTATAAAAAAGTTTCGAGATACGAAAGGATGAAGCCATCCAATACTGGATAAACTGTAAAATGTGGAATGATAGGTTTGTAGTGAGGCATCGCACATTTCCACTGCATTCCAGCTTCTAAATGTTTGCCATTTTCAGAATTTCAATTGACTTCCACCATTACCATATTTCACGAAACATTTCAATTACCAACTATCTGTGCTGCAATCACGATCGATCTAGGTTACTACGAATTTATTGATTATTATTTGCATACAACGTACCCGGAGAGTGCGATTGGCCTTACCCTAGAGCCGATGTTTCGACGCACTGGCTGTGTGCCCCGGCCGACAGCCATTGGTGACGTCTGACTTGGTAACGGCTGTTCGCTCCTTCAAATGCGCCTCTTGAAAGTTTTACGGTTTGCTAAATTGGAACGTTATTGAAATTCTGCGAACTCCTTCGGCAGCCGCGCAGCGACAGTCGAATCCTGACAGCGGCGAGCAATCCGAAACTCACAAGTGAGGATCGAATGTTTTGTTGCGAATTTAGACGCACGTGAACCGCACGACCACGACAACGGGTTATAAATTGGCGCATTAAATTTATGGGCCTTTGGTCGCGATTGGTCGGCGGAGGAATCGAAGCGCCGATTTGCGTGCGGTTTTTGTTTGCAAAAACTCGTAAAACACGAGCATGGAGTATGGGCAAAACGTGTCCATGTTCAATTGATTTGTTTTGGGGAGACGGCGATTCGGAACGGATCCTCAAGTGTTGACCTGTATTAATTGACACAGTGTTGGCAGGGGAAAACCGAGTCAGTTTAGCCTAAATGAAGTATAACAAATTGGATCCAATGATGAAAACGGTTAAATGATTCCAGCTGACGTGAAACAGCTGTTCGCGGCGTATTTAGCGATTCTGAATTCCATCCGCACGTAAGTGTCAGAAAGATCGTAAAAATAGTTTATTTTATGATTTGTTCAGCGATTTTACGACCTATTGTTGAACATCATTCCGATGGTTTCGTTTGTTCACAGGCAGTTTATTCATTTACGTCGTCGCCGCAGACGAGTATTTGTTCATTTTAGCCTGACTAAACACATTTTCCCGATAATTTGCAGGATTTTTCTAACAATTTGAACCTAGAGAAAACTGTTTTAAATATCATAATCGAAAACGACGTTCTAAATTATTAGGCTGAAATATAGATTGAGGACTCCTTTGTGTATTTTAATTGATAAATAGTCGTTATTCACTGCGTGAAATGCGGAACTATTTTGAGTTTAGGGCGTTATTTATTTAGTAACCAAGTATTGTTTCAATAATTCTGTAAGAATGCAAGCGTTTCTCTCCATTATTAATTCGCTTATCTGATCGGTGGTGTTGTGTTGCGTTGTAATGAAGTGTTTCGTAGATTGCATACTGATAACTGTCATGTATATTCTTTGTAATTCTCTTATCTGATCGGCGTTGAACTCAATTGAAAAAAAAAAGCCTTAATAAAATTAAAAAAAAAACAAAAAATTATTATATCTGATAGAGAATAGCTTATTCTGTCGGAAAATCGCGAACATGACTCATATTCCGAACGGTGGCATTTAAGTGCCCTTAATTTGAAATTACCAATGATTTTCCGTACTGAGGATCAAGATTGTAGATGAATTCACGGTGCTACGAAGAGAATTACGCGAATTAAGTTGTAACGGCCTTATAAACGCGAGTATTTGGAATTTGAGAAAATTCGAGACTTGAGTTCGACCAAATTGAAAAGTCCCGAATTGTATTGTGTGTATCCAATCCACTATGCCCAGATAAGTGAACATCTTTCCTATCCGTAAAGATCAAGGACCAAACCAAGAATCTTATTCAACATTATACAGTTGAACTCGTAAATGTTGATTTTGTAAACGTGATAGTACATTACGCAACTACCACCAGGTAAGTTTAGTTTGAATAAATGAATCGTTTTTGCATTGTAATTGGGATTCCAATTTGGTTCAGATACATGCAGCAAATGCTCCAGCGCGTGTCACGACGACTCGTGACGCTCATGCCGCACCTTTGCATCAAGCCATCTCCTCCGTGCAGTGGCAATAATTTTGCCAAAATAAAAAAGATTCATCATAAATCGTGCGGGGTTCGATTTCATCTCAAACTGTTTTGATCGATCTCTTTCCGGGGAGAGACTAATCAGCAATCAGCATAACAAATTCTTCGAAATGTTATGGCCCCTTCGGAGGATTTTCTCCTTGGGAACTGAATGGTGACGGGTGACGTTCGCTCAGTTATGGATTGGAAATATGTAATCTGTTTTGGCGTGCCAATTCGATCTAATCGCATCATCGACCGCCGCACATCCTTCTCGACGTAAATTTTTAATTCAGAGCTGGGGAGAGGTGTCTGGCGTTAATCATATTTTAGTATTGTTGAGGAAAACTGAAAAGTTATGCTTGCTCGCGGTCAGGGCCAGAGTAGCGATTAGCATATACAATGATTAATGATGTCAATTTGGATGTGGCAAGTTGTACGATAGGATTTAGACGGATTTATAATAAATTTGATGATACATTATTTTCCAATTTTTATGATCGATGATGAGGTAAGCAACTATACGGCAACAGATCTGTAAACAATCCTCTTATAACTTATCTTAAATGTTAACTGCTTCGGATTACCGATTTTTCAAATTTGATAGAAAACATATCATTTGAATATTTATTTAATGAAACGACAATATGCAATAATGGGATTCTCCCTTATAATATTTTTAAAATTACACATAATAAAAAATATCACCATTCGATTTGGAATTTTATTCTACTTTTTATCCTTTCTACATCATGACATAAAGTGATAATTTTCAGTTCACTTCCACTACTGGTTTGCATTTCAACGTTTTCAGAATGGTCTATCAGTTAGCTACGATATTGCTTATGGCTACTGAAATTGACACGAAACTGAAAAACTTAATGCCAAAGTTAAGTTCAGCTTCAGCCTTGCTAATAATTTATGAACCTGACACCCAAATTCATAAGTGCGAATCACACTCACAGTAGCGATTCACTAAATACAGTCGTCAGTTCGTACAGCAGCAATATGTAAATACATCTGTTCACCGCAGCACAAAAAAAGTGGCTTAGCTAAAATACATATGACATATCATTCAAAACACCTGACATCATCCCGAAGGAATTCCTCGGAACGGATTTTTTTTCTCACCATACTTGTACCGGACCAATTGAACGACGACCGATGGACCGCCGCCAGTCGATTCCACGCAGCGCAACCAACCTATCACGCAGTCGTGTTAATTGAGTCAGCTGTTCGAGCTTCTTGTCTTCCTTCCAGGCAGCCAACCCCCGAGCGGCTTATCAATTGACTCGATTGTCACCTTGCGAGCACACACACCCTACGTATGTACATCGTGTCCTCAAATGGGGCAGGAATAAACCAAAGGCGTCTGCTAGGAGGGGTTGCTTCCTGGCGTGCGTCGTTCATTTCTTTCGAACAATAATTAAACGGTGTACGGAATCAAATTGCAACACTTTGAACTACTCGCCAAAAATTAGTCTATCAACCAATTGTCATGAAATTTTCAGGGACTGAAATACAATATGCAAGCTTTGACTACGTATAACATTTTCACTGAAATTCTTAAATACATCCTTTTTTCTTTCTGAGTTCATAAGATGTTGTACATGTCCCTAACTAACATTTTTCATCCTGAAATCTATCTCAACAAAAAAATGAACTAACTTTATTGTCTCAGTCGATTATTTAACTTAATTAAAGTCAACTTTCCCAAAGAAACCATATTTTTTTACGCCTCTAACTATTACAAAAATCGAAAACAAAACATCAAAAAATTACTGCAGTGATAACGGGCCTGAATAATGAGATTTATGCTCTCCCAAAATCAGACAAATATCAGTCCAAAACTAGATTTCAGTTTTACTATAGCAGCGACAAAACAGAAAGTTTTTTGGAAAGTTTACCAGTATTAGTCGGATAATCGACAATGTAGACGTTGGAGTTAAAAACCAATACGAAATGTTGACGCGAGAGGCCAAATCAACATTTTATGTTCCGTAATGATCAATTTCGGAGGCTTCCGAAGCTCGTGTTTTCATTCCAGACCAGTATCTTTCGATCAGCCGCAATTCTGGTGATTTTGGGGTCAGAGGCACATAATTGGTGAATGCGCAAGATTTATTTGCACACGTCCTATTCCTTCGGCTGTATTTTCGAAACTACTGGAAATTTCGTAATGAAATTCACGCAGTGTGAATAACACATGCTGAAGCCGTCTTCCACGAAATTTCGTTAAAATCAGCCCAGGAGGCAAAATGTTATCAACTTTTGAAAGTGTTGCAATTTGATTCCGTACACCCTTTACACATTTTTGAGGATTTCGACTGGATTAGTTGCTAATATTCAGGATTTTCGGCTTTCAGTCGCATGAAAATGTTAATAGTTTCAAATCATTGCCAACGTTTCGATCCGGGGGTTTGGATCTTCATCATGTGACTGAAAGCCGAGAATCCTGAATATTAATGATTACACAGTTCAGCAAGATTTTGTCCTTAACACCAAACAAGGTGTCCCAAGTAGATTTTGATTCACTGTATTTGAATCTGACTTCAGATTTGCTTTAACACAGGCCTGCCCAACCTTTTCAAGCCGCGGGCCATTTTTTAGAATGACCATTTGCTGGCGGGCCAGGAATTATTCGGTACATATTTTTTATACATTTTATAAATACCCAAAGTAAAATTTTTCTTCAGAATGGCGTTTAGTTTTGCAGAATGGCTAAATAAAAAAAAAAAACTAAACACGATATTGTTGCGTTTGAACAATCTTTTTTTGGAGCGCTTATTTTTTTTTTCTTTTTACTTAACAGGACATGGAATTGTTGGATTCTTTCCAATACTCAACGCAAATTGTTTTCACAATCGGTGATCAAATTTTGCAAGCGATAATGAAGATCAACAATTACTTTTTACTATTTTCATTTTTGATAAGCGTTGTTCACACAGATATGTACTTCTGCAGAGAGAAAATATCTTACTAGAGATGTGTCTTTTTGTAATTTAGAATTGAGCTCGTTGTTGCATTGGAGGTCATTTGAAACATTTCAGGTACATTATACACATCAGTAAACGGCGTTGAGGAACTGTGTTCTCAAAAATTAGCTAATAGGCTTGAAAATTTCTGTCGAAATGATCCGAGTTTAACAGCATATTTAACGGATTTGCATAAGCTGTTTCCTACAGAATTAGAGAAATGTGTCTGTTTTCCACAATCAATTGTGTCAAATTGTTTCAATTTTGTTTCAATAGTTTGCATAATGAATAATAAAAGTCCGACGTGCTGATCCTTGACTTACAGCATTATGTTGAAGTCATTAAGATGTTTGGTAACATGTGTACTATAAAGATCAAGCCACTCACCCATTCAGGATCATGCAGCTTGGGCATTGGTTTCGCTTTATCTTATAAAAATAGAGGGATTTCCTTTCGAAGAGAATAAAATCTCTCAAGCAAGGTAGGTTAGTCAAGCCATGGGTTAGCCAACGAACTAACATTACAAATCTCCGTATTTCCGTCAACATAATTTGGAATTAGTGGTGGTTGAGTTTTCTCGCTTAGGTAAAGTTGGATTTCTTAATCGCGACCTTCACTACATAACAAATATTGATCGTTTTTGCACATAGTTCTTTTTTGGTGAAAAATGCAATGTGCAGAGAAATATCACAAATCAACTCTTGTGACTGATTAAAAATTGATTAACAAATAAACAAATTAACAAATTGCTTTAATTTTCAATTTATCACAATGCCCGTGTACTTGTCCGTCATTGCCGGAGCTCCATAAGTTGTTGAGCCGTAAGCTTTCGAAGAAGTGTTCAAGCTCCTTCGTACAGGTCTAAACAGCTTTCCTCAGGTCTATACCGGTCTGATCATAAATGCCCCTTATGAAGACAGTTACATGCGTCTTATTTTTTACATTAAGTATTTTCATCAATTATGAGCAAGTAGAATCAGAAGCAGGTGGATTTTTACGTAACGTAATTTTTAAATCTTCTGTCAGAACATTAACTCTTCACTGTGCTTTACGAGAAACTAATTCTACTGAAGGAGGATTTTCTTTAGAGCACACAATATCGCCAACAGCCGATATGTATTCCCTAACAAGTTCTTCGTCCTGGAAAGGTTGCATCCATATTGCCAAAATCTCATTAACAGCAGAACTGACCCGTGCTGGATTATTCGACTCCGTGCTAGCACAGATTTAATTTTTGAACCAGTATACTATTATAATAACCTACAGTATATATTAATGAATAATAAGAAAGAGATTTACGAGCCCGATAGAAAATCTTTCAGGCCAGTTATGAAGATTGTTTTCTTACCCGCTGCGGGCCACAAAAAATGGAGCCAAGTGCCGCATCCAGCCCGCAGGTACGTTGGGCAGCCCTGCTTTAAAACGTCAAGATTTTGAAATACACCTCGATTGAATGTCTCAAAATCAATGATTTTGAGTATTTTAGAACTAGCCTTCGACCTATCAGTTAAGGTATCAGTTAAGTCGGCTCAGACGGCGCGTTCCCCTACGGATGGGAGATTTGTGCCTCAAAAAACTTCGACCTAAAAAATAATTCCTAGTCATTCAAGGTCCAAAATGGTCCACACACATCTAATCTTTCGAAATGTGGTGAAATTTCAATCGAATCAAAATGATAAGTAGAAACGTAGTATAATTCATTTCAATAACTCTTCAAATTATGGAATATTTTTTACCAAATGTTGTAATTGAATAGAATCAACTAATTTGGCTGACAAATTGATAAACGAACTTTATTTGGCTTTGAAAAAAGCTTTATTTTTTTACAATCATGGGCAGAATTTTATTATTATTGTGTTTATTAACGAGCCTTCGGACCTTGGGTGGCTTAATCCGTAAGACAGAATAATTATTTCCACAAGCATGAGACAGTTCAGCTTTTCAGTTCAAATCTCAGAGCCAACATTCTCTACTGCTTGCAGGAATGGTAGTGTGTTACAGTTTTGCTCTAGCACAAACATTAAAACTTGAATCTAAAATTTGCCGGATAACGAAAATACAAGGCGTGATTTGTAGACGGCCCTTATGGTATACCAGGCGAGCTGGTAACTTGATGCGACACTTACTACGGTCAGGTGATGGTCACCAGGATACAGTTCTCGTATGTGTAGGTGTCAGAATAGAACGTGTTCTATCGTCGCTCTTACTAATTTAGCCTCACGTTAGTTATTTCTATTCAATAAATACATTTTATGTTTGTTAAATGATCTTTAGTTATCGCTGAAAATTTGTGAAGGGTACGTCATGGTCAGGTTATTTCTTATTTTCAGGTAAAACTTTTTTGTACAAACCAGCAAGTAAAGCTTCATGCGGTAAGTGTTTGTGAAAGTTCTACATACATTACATGTACAAATATTTATGCGAATATTTTTGACTTGAATATCATTGTATCAGTATTGCTTCTCAATTAGTTTATATTGTGCGATCTGTTCACTAGTGTGATTGATACCAGTTGATAGTTTGTGTAGTGTGCAAATTGTGCTGTTAATACTAATATGTACAGAAAAACAGTGTTATTCAAAAATATAGTTTTTTTTAACTCTCTTAACTATATTAGATAGTTATTCTTATGACTTTTTGTAGAACATAATTTATCATATTGTTATTATTACTTACTTGATACTTGATGGGCTACAGCTCTTCGATGAACCTACGCCGAATGGAGTATCCTTCTCCACTGGACTCGATCCTGGGCCAATCGCTTCCAGTCGCCCTGAACATTGAGCGCCCTCAGGTCCTCTTCAACTGCAAAAAGCCATCGTGAACGCGGCCTTCCACGAAGCCTGCGGCCTCTTCCGGGTTCTCTACTAAATATTATCTTCGCTTGACGTTCTTCCGGCATACGAACAACGTGACCAGCCTACCGTTGTCTGCCGTGTTGTATAAGCTTAATAGTATCCAGCCCTTTATACACCTGGTACTACTCGTGATTCATGCGACGCCGCCAGATACCGTTCTCCTGTTTACCGCTGAGTATTGTCCGCAGCACCTTACGCTCAAACACTCCGAGAGCTCTCCGATCAGCCTCCTTTAACGTCCATGTTTCATGGTCGTATAAAGCCACCGGAAGAATAAGAGTAGTATACAGCGTGAGTTTTGTTTTCGTTTGCAGATTACGGGACTTAAGCTGGTTACGAAGTCCGTAATAAGCCCTATTTGCAGCTGCAATACGCCTTTTCATCTCGCGGGTAACATCATTATCGCACGTCACTAATGTTCCAAGATACACAAATTCTTCTATCACTTCAAATTTTTCACCATCCAGCACCATTTCGCTACCACCACCACAAATGAAACCACGTTGATTGCCAGCGACCATGTACTTCGTTTTGCTGGTATTGATCGTGAGTCCAATCCTCGCTGTCTCCCTCTTAAAAGGCGCAAAAGCCTCTTCCACGGCACGGCGATCAATTCCGATAATATCGATATCGTTCGCAAATCCCAGGAGCATATGCGATTTTGTGATAATGGTACCGCTTCTTTGGACACCAGCTCTTCTAATCGCTCCCTCGAGCACTATATTAAACAGTAGATTCGAGAGTGCATCACCCTGCTTTAATCCATCCATCTAAGGTAACAAATGACGTCGATATTTCATCCGCAACCCTTACACTTGATTTCGATCCGTCCAACGTTATACGAATCAGCCGTATCAGTTTCGCCGGAAAACCATGTTCAAGCATAATTTGCCATAATTCATTCCGTTTCACTGAATCGTACGTCGCCTTGAAATCAATAAACAGATGATATGTCTGCAAGTTGTACTCCTGGAATTTATCAAGGATTTGTCACAGGATATTCATTTGAACCGTCGTCGTAATCGGCCCTCACGAAAACCTGCCTGGTATTCGCCGACGAAGGACTCTTCAAGCGGTCTCAATCTGTTGAACAGAATACGGGACATAACTTTGTCGGCGTTATTCCTCGGGTTATTCCTCGGGTTATTCCTCGGTAATTGGCGCACTTCAGTCTGTGCCCTGAGGGCAAATGAGGCCGTCCAACCAGCTAGCAGGCATTTCCTCGTCTTCCCATATTTTTGACATAATATGGTGCAGAACTTGATAAAGCTGCTCACTGCCATGTTTGAGAAGTTCAACCGGGAGCTGGTCCTTCCCCGCAGCCTTATTGTTTTTCAGCTCTTTAACAGCTTTTTCAACCTCATCTAGTGTAGGTGACTCCACAGCTTGTCCATCGTCGCTAATATTTATTCTGTTCACCGATGCACCGTCACTTCCTCCATTCAACAAAGTGTCGAAGTGTTGCTTCCACCTGACAACCACTTCAGTTTTATCTGTTAGCAAATTCCCTTGTTGGCCGTTGCACATGACGGGAGATGGCGCTCTCTTTCTCCGCACGCCATTGACTGACTCATAAAACCTCCGCATATCGTTCTGCTCCATTTTTTCCTGCGCCTCGCCAATCACTTTTTCTTCATATTCTTTTTTTTTTCTGCGGTGAGTTCGTTTTTCGGTTGCTCTGGCTTCCTTGTACCGATCTCTATTCGATCGGGTACCCGACATCAACATCCGGCTTCTGGCAACGTTCTTCTCGTCTGTCACTCTCTGACACTCCACATCGAACCAACCCGTCCTGGGTCGCCTCTTTGCAGTGCCTACCACTTCTCGTGCTGCTGTGCTCACCGCTCCATGGATCGACTCCCATAGATCGTTGATGTTGTCGCTAACGTTGATTGCACTTATCCGTTCGTCGAGCTTCTGGCGGTACTCAGCCGAGACTCCTTCCGCCGACAATCGCTGGATATTGGAACGCATCGTTCGCTGTGATCTTTCGTTCGATACAGTTGACAACCGTGATCGAATTTTACTGACAACGAGGTAGTGATCAGAGTCAATGTTCGGACCTCTGAATGTCCGCACATCGATAACATCCGAGAAATGGCGCCCATCCACCAGAACATGGTCTATCTGGTTGCAAGTTTCACCATTTGGGTGTCTCCAGGTGTGCTTTCGGATGTTCTTTCGTGCAAAGTAGGTGCTACTGATGGCCATCCCTCTGGCAGCAGCAAAATTTACTAGCCGTAGGCCGTTGTCATTGGTAGCGGAGTGAAGGCTCTCCCTACCGATTATGGGACGGAAAAAGTCCTCTCTACCGACCTGAGCGTTAGCGTCTCCGATAACAATTTTCACGTCATGCTTTGGGCACTTTCCATAGGCTTTATCAAGACATTCATAAAACGTGTCCTTCACGTCGTCGGATTTATCGTTTGTCGGTGCGTAAACGTTGATTAGGCTGTAATTGAAGAATTTGCCCCGTATCCTCAACACACAGATTCGTTCGCTAATGGGTTTCCACCGCATCACTCGCTTCATCTGCTTGCCCATCACTACGAAACCAACTCCATGCTTTGCTTTTTCACCGACGCTGTGATAGATGTTATACTTGACTGCAGTGTTGGTCGTGGGGTCCACGGCTCGGAATTCACGTTCTCCGGATCCAGGCCATTGGACTTCTTGAATAGCAGCCACGTTCACTCCGACCTTCTGCAGTTCACGAGCCAGAAGGCTCACTCGTCTAGGTTCATTTAGGGTCCTGACATTCCAGGTACCGAGTTTCCAATCATAGTCCTTATTTCGTTGCCGGGTCGGTTGCCAAAAATAACGTTCTCTTTTTCTTCTCCATTTTTCGTGGTATTTGAGAGGCTTCAGTAAGCTACCTTACCGGGGTCGCGTTACATACATCGCGATGATAGGACTGCCACCTTAGGTATCGTATAGCTGACGCGATACAGCATTTCGTTAATCAGCCGCTGGGTACCAGACAGACGCTGTTTGAGCCGCACCTCCTGGTGAACAGACGCTCGAGGCGTACCTTCTCACTCTAGCTTATGTCAGAAGGACAACAGTGCCCAGGCTGCACTACCAGCTAACTACATAACCCTTAGCTGGCGGTCTTTTGTCATCGGACGACCCGTGGAAGCGTGAGATAGGGACTTGTGGGGACCAAAGCTCTGTTGGGCGCTCCTTCCTTGATGTCAACCCGCCATTTTGCAGCCCATCATCTATGCGGTAACCAAATTCCATCGCATGATTTTCAGTCATAAGTTCCTGCTCCAGACTGACCACCAACCGTTACTGCGAATCTTCAGTAGCAAAAAGGGCATCCCAGTATACACTGCCAACCGTCTACAACGATGGGCCCTAACAATATATGCAATACGTGCCCACCGAGAAATTCGGAAACGCTGATATTCTTTCCCGTCCCATCAACCACCACGTTAAGCAAGACGAAGACTTCGTAATCGCATCTGTTATATTGGAGTGTGACATTAGGTCAGTAGTATGCAATACTTTTAATGCGTTACCTTTAAGTTTTAAGGCAGTACAACAAAGTACCAAATCGGATCCGGTGCTCAAGAAGGTCTACCGGTATATCCAGGACGGCTGGCCGAATTCCCTGGTCGGTGATGACAATCGAGAACTTCTTCGTTTCCATAATCGTCGTGAATCGTTGTCTACGATGCAAGGCTGCATCCTCTTCGGTGAAAGGCTTGTTATTCCGTCTCCCTTACGCAAGTTATGCCTCGACGAGCTCCACCGCGGACACCCCCGATAAAATCATTGGTGTCAGACAATGGCACTCAATTACGAGTTCATTATTCGCCCAGTTTTGTTCGACAAACGGGATTGAACACGTTACCACTGCGCCGTTTCACCCCCAGTCTAACGGCCAGGCGGAACGGTTTGTCGATACGTTCAAAAGGGCGCTTAGAAAATTCGAAGAAGGGAAAGGAACAACCGAGGAAATTTTGGAAACATTCTTGCTGGCCTACCGAAGTACACCAAACCGGTCAGCACCAGAAGGCCTATCACCATTGGAAATTATGTTCGGGCGTCGCATACGCACTTGTCTCGAACTGCTACGTCCACCCACCAAAGAATCATCAGCACCACTACATGTCGACCCAAATAAGTCAAATTTGAGGTCGTTCAATACCAGTGATCTCGTCTACGTCAAGAAATGGGAACTGGGTTCCCGGAAAAATAGTGGAAAAAGTAGGCCGTGTTATGTACAACGTTCTTACCGAAAAGCAACGCTTAGTTCGGTCGCATCTCAACCAGCTGCACCGCCTAACATTTGATCAAGATTTTGGAAATAGCATCTCGCCTGGATCGAAGCAACACCAACTGGATTTGCTTCTCGATATTTGGGACCTACAACCTTTCAGTAGTTTGAGCAACCCTTGAGCAACGGAGTATCTGCGTCCAGATCAAATTCAAGCGACGCAATCCGGACTCCATCGTTATCACCACCTGTCAAGGGCGTAGTCAGAGGGGGGCAGGGGGGCCGTCGCCCCCCCCCTAAATAGTGGAAAGATTGAACGGGTACTGAAATGAATTCCCTCAAACATGTGCCCTCCTTAGCCGTGCGGTAAAACGCGCGGCTACAAAGCAAGACCATGCTGAGGGTGGCTGGGTTCAATTCCCGGTGCCGGTCTAGGCAATTTTCGGATTGGAAATTATCTCGACTTCCCTGGGCATAAAAGTATCATCGTGCTAGCCTCATGATATACAAATGCAAAAATGGTAACTTGGCTTAGAAACCTCGCAGTTAATAACTGTGGAAGTGCTAAATGAACACTAAGCTGCGAGGCGGCTCTGTCCCAGTGTGGGGATGTAATGCCAATGAAGAAGAAGAAGATGTGCCCTTTACGATCCAATCATATACAGAAATATGTGGTTGAAATTCAAAAGATTCCCAAAACTTATTAGGGCATCCAGGATCCATAATATGTGAAAGTTCAAAACAACTCGAAACATTTCGGGCTCAAAAATTCTTCTTGAAATCCTTCTAGAAGCTCCCCTGGGAACTTCTGAATTCCTCCGGAAACACAAAATCCACAAATTCCTCTGAAAATCGTTCAAAAATCCTTCTCATGTAATTGTAATTCCTCCTTATCTAAAAACCCTAAACTAATTTTTTTTTAAGAAATTCACGAGGATATTCCTTAAAGATTTCTTTTCTTTTCTCTCCAAAATTTACTTCTAGATATTTCTTCGGCTATTCTCTCTTCAGGAAGAATCCGGCATTTCCTTCAGGAATGCATTCGAGAGTTCCGTCAAGAATACATACGGAATTTCTTCCCAAAATTCTACCAGAAGTTTCTTCAAAAATTTATGATGGAAATCCTCCGATTTAGCTCCATAATTTCACTTGTAAATCTATAAGAAATTCCTTCGGAAATTCTTCTAGGAACTTCTCCGGGCATTCCTCTCGGAACTCTTCCTTTAATTCCTCCGGGATTACTTCCAGGAAATTTTCCGGGAATACCTCCAAACATTCAATACCGAAATCATCTAGTATTCCAATCTGGAATTCTTTTCGCAATTACTTCAGAATATCTTCATGAATTTCTCCTGGAATTCGTCCAAGTATTTCCCCAGAAATTCTTACAGGTATTTTTTCGGGAGATTCTTCAGGTACTTCTCCAGGAATTTCTCCGGGAGATTTTCCGCGGAAGTGTACTTCGAATTCCTTCCGGACTTCACTCGGAATTTACACGGATATCTGCCAAGAGTTCTTCTAGAAATTTCTTCGGAACAATCCGCAGGGATTTTCTTCAGCAATTCATCTGGGAATACTTTCAGGATTTCATCTGGGAATTTCTGCATTAATTCCTCCTGGTATTTTTCGGGGATTCCTTCAGATATTTTTTCGGAAATTCCTTTAGGAACTTCTCTAAGAATTATTTCAGGACTTCCATGTGGGAATTCCTCCGGAAGTGCTTGTGGGAGTTCCTCCGGGAGTTCTTCCAGGAGTTTTTCCAAGAAATTCTCCGGTAATACCTCCAGGAACTTCACAGGGAATTCCTGGACGATATTTGGCAGGAATTTCACGGGAAATGAGATTTCGGAAGTTCCTTCAGAAATATTTTTTCTCTTCCTCTAGGGTATTCCACCGGATGTTCCTCTGAAGTTCCACCAGTAGTTCCTTCGGGAATTCAATCAGGCTTTCTTCCAGGAATTCATTTAGCATTTCTTTAGGCATTTATCTACAAATTCCTCCAGAAGATCCTCGGAGAATTTCTCTGGGAGTTCTTACGGGAATTCCTCCGGGAGGTTCTTTTAAGAATTCTTCCAGGAGTTCCTCTTGGAATTCTTACGGAAGTTCCATTGGGAGTTCATCCTAGAATTCTTACGAGAGTTCCTCCAGGATTTCCTCCGGAAATTCTTCCTGTAGTTCTTCAATAAATTCCTCCACAAGTTCCACCGGCAGTTCCTCCGAAAATTCCTCTGATAATTTCTCCGGAAATTCCTATAGAAAATCCCTCGGGAGTTCCTCCGGAAATTACTCTGGGAGTTCCTCCGGAAGTTCCTTTTCAGAGAAACACCCGGAGAAACTCCCGGTGAAACCGCCGGAGGGATTCTCGTAGAAACTGCTGGTGGTTCTCCCGGGTGAATTCCCGAAGGAACTGCCGGAGGAGCTCCCGTAAGATCTCCCGTAAGAACTCCCGGAGGAATTTCAGGAGGAACTCCTAGAAGAATTCCTAGAGGACCTCCCGGATGAGCTCCCAGAGAAACTACCGGAAGAACCTCGGGAGGAATTTCCAGCTTAATTTCTGAAGAAAGCCTTAATGATTTCCTGAAAAGGCCTGAATAACTTCCTGGAATAGCTTCTGGTGGAAATCCCGGAGGAATTTCCGGAGAAACTCCCGGGTGAATTGCTGGTGGAATTCCCAGAGGAACTCTCGAAGGAATTTTCTTGAAGAATTTCTGAAGAAACTCCCGGGAGAATTTTCAAAAAAAAACCCGGGGAAACTACCAGAAGCATTCTTGGAAACAAGAGAATTCATCAGAGGACCTCCCGGATAACTCCCTGAGGAGCTCGCAGAGAAATTCCCGAAGAAGCCTGAATAAATTCCAATTCTGTCGAAATTCCCGGAAGAATTTTCAGAGGAACTGCCGATAGAACTACCGGAATAATTCTCAAAGGAAATCCTTGAGAAATTCTTGGTGGAAATGCAGAAATTCAGAATTTCATTGCGAATTATTCCAGGAACTCCTCCGAAAATTCCATTGTTGATTTCATTTTCGGTATAATTTCTGTATAAATTTCCGGTGGAATTCCTGGAGAAATTCTTTGAAACTTTCACAAGAAATTATTCGAAACAATTCACGGAAAGTTTTATGGAATTTACACAAGAAATTCGAAGATTTTTCGTGAAATTCTCAGGAATGTTTACTGGCAATTCTGCAGAATTTACACGGAATATTCTTATTCTTTACAATGTTATGAAAACTCATATGTGAATATGTACGTTATGTGGAAGATATTGATTTGAAAAATGTATTGGAGGTAACCACTTTCCCTTCGATGGGACTCGAACCCATGACCCTACAGTACGCTAGACTGGTGCTTTAACCAACTAAGCTACGAAGGACCTCCGTCGGCCTTCGCAACCTAGCGGCTACTGAACGAGCTCGAGATTCCCAAATTGGACGCATAGTCTAATCACTCGCAATCCATTTATCAAGCCAATACTTCCACATGTGTATTGTACACGTCCACATTAGAGGAGCGTGAGTATTTAGAATGTCTGGCGGCTATACACATTCTTCATCAGCAACGGTACTGATCAAGTGAGGTTGTGTAAGCTATTTGCCAGTCGGTCGTCAAGCTCAGACCCGACCGCATTGCGTAGGCAAGAGCACGCAACTCAAGTTCAGTTCAATCAAAGGTAATTGCCTATGCGGTCGGGTCTGAGCTTGACGACCGACTGGCAAATAGCTTACACAACCTCACTTGATCAGTACCGTTGCTGATGAAGAATGTGTATAGCCGCCAGACATTCTAAATACTCACGCTCCTCTAATGTGGACGTGTACAATACACATGTGGAAGTATTGGCTTGATAAATGGATTGCGAGTGATTAGACTATGCGTCCAATTTGGGAATCTCGAGCTCGTTCAGTAGCCGCTAGGTTGCGAAGGCCGACGGAGGTCCTTCGTAGCTTAGTTGGTTAAAGCACCAGTCTAGCGTACTGTAGGGTCATGGGTTCGAGTCCCATCGAAGGAAAGTGGTTACCTCAATACATTTTTCAAATCAATATCTTCCACATAACGTACATATTCACATATGAGTTTTCATAACATTGTAAATTAACGTCCAAGTCGGGTGGTTTAATCCCCGGAAATAGGCAATTACCTTTGATTGAACTGATTCTTATTCTTAAAAATTATGGGAAACAGCACGAAATTATTCGAATTATTGCAGGGAATTCTGCAGAACTTATAAAGAAGTTCGTGAAGATTTTCTTGGAGTAAATAATGGTGGAATTTTCGGATCAATTCCCGGTAAAATTTATGGTGGAATTCCTGAAGACACTGCCAAAGAAGTTGCTGGAGGCATTCCTAAAGAATCCCTGATAGAATTTCGGATAGAATGCCAGGAGCAATTGTCGAAGGAATTCCTGGAGAAAGCTTGCATATTGATTTTTCTGCCTATTTTATAATAAATAATATTTCAGAGAGGATTTGTTTAGACAAATTTTGTATGGCTTTAGTTTTCTTAAATTTATGGAAGAATGCAGGATTTTTATAATAATTGTTATAGCCGATTTTATATTCTTTCTGAATACTAAGTTCGTTAATATTTTTCTCACTTTATTTAAAAATATCTGATGAGCAATAAATCACGCATTTTTATATCCATTATTGTTTTAATCATTATTGTTTCGATTTGGTTTGGATTTGGTTTCATGTGTTAATATTCATGTGTTTTTATAAAACTACTATAAAACTACGATTTAGAAGACCAAAAAAGTTGGCCCCCCCTTCTCGAAATCCTGGCTACGCCCATGGACACAACAGAGTAAAATTGGCGCTAAATAAAAAGGTGCAGTTTCTGCGAGCCGGATCAATTCAAATTTCCACCCTACCTCACACAAGGCAGGGCAAAGTAAGTTTAATTGAAAAGTAAAAGTAAGCAAAATTGATTGCCTACACAGTGAGTGCTCCCGATAACGTTGTCTTTCTTGTTGTAGCGAATTGTGGTGACAAATAGGTCCTATGCTGAGGGCTAATGTGACAACAAAACGGAACATAGTTAGTAAGTACACTACGCATTAATCATAAACACAACATATTCATTGTCCACAGACTCCTTGAAAAAGGCACAATAAATGTGTCCGTCGGATGAAAACCATTTTTGATCCCAAAAGACAGAAAGTCAATACCTCTATCGTCGCCATCTTAAGGTGATTATAGAATGAAGCCCGTGGTGAATTCCAAATTCACCACACGTTTATCTACATACATTTCCAAAAGCCCAAATCTGGCGTAATAGTTTTCCTACAGTACCGAAACTCAAATTATGATTGTTCAGCATAACTAAGCAAACGATCTACCGTTATTTCAGCTCCATACGCGTTATGGTTCTTTCATCTCGTGCTCTTGAAAAAAATATTGGAAAAGCACGTGGTTTACAAAATGGCCGATTTCTGGCTTCATTCTATAATCACCTTAATCGAATCAAAAAAGGAAGACTGTTAAGAAAATTATTTTGAGCTTTTTAGTGGAATGTTTCTACCACTTAATTGTACCTTGACAGAGTCAAGTCAAGTACGAGACACTGAAGACGACCTCACTGTTGAGGTCGAAATACGTATCTGCCAAGGTACAATTAACTGGTGGAATTAAATGGGATTGTACAAACTCGTCTAATGACAAGAGAAAGGAAGGCTGCTTTTTGCTGACAAATAGAAAAATAGATTTCTCGCTTAACTTTTCAAAAGGTCCTAAGTAACATTTTTTTCATGAATTAATTTGAATAGCGCAAACAACAGAACAACATGAAAACTATTGATTGCAGTATTCAAATTAATTCATGAAAAAAATGTTACTTAGGACCTTTTGAAAAGTTAAGCGAGATTTCATCACTCTCATTCCTTGGATTTTTTTTTTCAAATCACGAAAACGAAATTATTCGTAATACCGCATATCCTTGGTTTACTCAATTAGCTTGAACCATCTCATCAACGCTTCATGATCCGGAGTGACATTATTGATTATTTTATTACGTCTGATTTGGCGCCATAGTATATGATGAACCCTTATTTTAGTATATGTACATTGGTGAACAAACTACGGTTGCTTCCCTTTTCGTGAAACCTGCAAACGCCCCTGAACTTGCTTCGGAATCTGAAGCAACGTTTCATCGATGTTTCTCAAATTGAATCAACTACGCAGATTGACAACTTTGTCACGTTTCCCGACTCCTTACCCAGCCCTGCGTTACTCTTCTTTCTCAGGCAATTAGGTAGCTACGGTTGACAAGTGGCAACTTTTGACAGCTTAGCCGGTTCGCAACAACGGCAAACAGCACTTCATCTGGAGCTAGGACTCACCGCAGATTGCACCAACCGGACACGGACTGCCTTGCTGATCGATCCGGTTGATGCCGGGCCTGCGGTAAACCGCTAGATTCATATTCTTGAACGCGTGCATCCCGCGGAGTATTCGCAGCGCATAAAACGATTGGTGATGATGACGGGCGTAAGTTGAGACCGAAAGTCTGCTTTGACCGACTATGACTGGATTGAGGTCTTCCGTGGCTCCCAGCAACCTACCTTGTGAATATCTGAAACGAATGAAAGGAAAGAAAAACATCTGTGAGGGAGTTGTAGACGGTGCGCGATGACATATGCATACAGGTGACGATGATGACGCGGGCCGCGCGAGAGTCGTTTCGATGAAAAGAATGGTGGAACGCGAATTTGATGGGGTGAAGTCATTTGCAATTTTATTGCATCGCGGCAAGATTGGTTGGCAGCTCACGAAATTATATTATGATCTCGTAAAATTTCATCGATGCACTTTAGACCACCCAAAAATGGAAATATGACACTAGGAACACCTGAGAAGGAGCACTACTGCTGTCATCGTGAATGGTGTGACAATATAGCGAACCGTAGCCTCGTGTTAATACTTCTTTTCAATGTTTATTGGCACAAGTGTCTTCGACATTCCGTATATGGAAACCACTGCGTAATTGAATCTGGAACTCCAGCTGTAAAGTTTGATTTATAGGTACTTATGTAAAAAAGAACAAAATTTATTTAAGTCAGATACTTTAACATAATTAAACCGATTGTTTGAGAAACTGCATATATGTAACATTTTTGGAAACAAAAAAGATATTGAATCCTCGTCCAAAAATACGTATTCTGGAAAAAAATACGAAACAAAAAAATTGTTCAGGAATGTATGAAAATTGGTTCGTTTGTTTGAGCAGCTACAAAATCGCAAATCGGACTTTGACGAGCGATTACAGTTTTAGAAATTGTGTAAAATGGATATATGCAGATTCTCAAACAAATGATTCATTTGGAAACGGTTCTTGATATCATCAAACACCGACAATTATAAAAAGAGACAAAATATTGAAATGCGGAATCAATAAATTCATTTCTCTCTGGCAAAGGTTGAGTAGGTCTTGAACCAACTGTAATTACACTTTGTTCAACATGTTGTTGTCGGAGCCCGATCGATTGGCGGTGAACCCATTCGAACTTGGTTTTACTTGGAAATTTGAATATGCCTTCAGATCGCATGTCTGCTATTTTGGGTGCAATTCTGCTACGATTCGATGGAAATATCCTCGTCCTCACCTCACTTCATCTTCGTCCATCATCGAACTTTAAAGCCAAGTCTACGGACAATAAATTAATTTAAATTGCTTTGGGTGTGAGAAATTCGCTGAATCAGACATCCTAATACTCAACAGCTCTTGAATTTATTTACTATGCCTCGCAGTCGCAGACTGCGAAGCAAACAATCGACGTCGACAGCGAATTGACGCTAATCGATTGACAAATTTGCACTTGCACTTGTGCGCTGTGCTGCGTTGGCCTTTGCATTCTCGAGAATTTCTTGGAACGTACCCAAACTGCAGTCGATTCGATTTCCATCAAAAACCAATCAAATCAAATGCGACATTGCTCGAAGCCTGATTTCGCTGTCAATTTGTTAATGAAGAAATTCAAAACCCACACCGCACCTTGCCAATAAATGAGGCGGACTTTGATGACCCGTTTGAGTATTATTGGGAAAGAGGTTGGAATCGATCAATTGGCAAAGGTCATCTCATGTATTTAGAGTTGAACTCCCAACGGCCCCACCGATGGTCCATTTGCTTGATGGTTGTGACGAAGATAGTTTCGATCGCACCGAAAAGTGTTTTCGCCAAAAATTGTGGATATTTTCTACGTAATGTAAATGGCAGACATCGAATTAATTTTTTTTTCAAATGTTCGTTAATTCTATTCCAATTTATTATTTCATGGAGTGTGCGTCTGGGTGAATACTCATATGCATAATGATGTTATAGTTTTCACAAGACATTAAGTTTGATTGATAATAGATTCCATTCTTCACTCGTAATTTAATATTATCAATTTTGAAATTTAAAATTTAAGTTATAACTGAATGATAAATTTGCTACCATTTCAAGTGTTTTTCTTGAAATTGATTGGTGGGTAGCAAGATTTGCGAAATCAAACAAACAATCCTGTATAACAAGATGCCAAAGCAAAGACCAAGAATGTGCCTCAAACATTTACAGAAGCCATCAGTGGTTTCAGTGCCCGATGTGATCGCCTCCACTTCACCAAATTGAAAGATGGAATATACTGCAATGTATGCAGAAAAAACGCAAATCTAGCCCAATGAAAACCGGTAATATTGTTACTGGAATGTCGTCATCGATAGTATGATTCGTAATGATAAGGTCAAGGACTTCAGATCCATTTGTTCCCGAAATAAAACTAATAAAATTTGAGCCGACATAAAATGATTCAGTAAATCTCTCACAAAAAATCTCATTTCATGCAATGGCACAATCTTTATGACCAGCTCACTACAGTACGTAAATCATTATCGTGTCCCGAAATTTATTGCAATCACCGTGGAAGAATATTGCCCACGATTTCTGCACCCGTAGTACCCCTTTTGGAGCAGTTGCACTTGAAACACGTTGCTCGAGTACACCCAGCACGCGTTCACGCTCAGCTGATTTACACCGACGCCGATAACGATTCGGCTGATAAATCACATGCCATCGCTGATCTGCCTCATTGCATGTCTCCTGCGCATCATCTCTTCGCACTTTCAAGGTGAAGAAAAATACATACGCTCCCTAATAAGGGAGTATTTTCTTTATAAAACAATTTGCATGTTCAAATCAACTTAGAACCGTCATGAACATTTTTTTCTGTGAAGACAATCCTTGTACTGACTATCCTAGGAGTGTTACTGTAATTGTTGTTTAATGATAAAAACGTTTTATGTATATTTCTTAATTTTGATTTCGAATTCCATAAATAATTTTGTTTGCGCGTTGATTTATATTACTTCTACTTATGACCATTTGTTCAGAAAAGCTGCGAAATTATCTTAGTCTAAGTCTAAGTAGGGTAATCAAATTAAGTTGTACCCCAGGCAACATTTTCTCGATTTCTAAGCTGAAATCAATGCCGCTGCGAATTCCGTCACTGGCTTCAAAAAATAAATTTGTTCTGCATTTGTTTGACTAGTTTCCTGGTCGAAGATACCGATATTCAAATGAAATTTTAATAAGGTCGGTTTCCAGGAAAAATATTTTAAGCTCTTTCTAGTGGAATGTATTCAACCGTCTAAGACGAGTTAAGTACTCTCCATTTAGCTCCACCAATTATTTCGATATCTTTGCAGATATGTATTTCGACCACAACTGTGTGGTCGTCTTCATTGTCTCGTACTTGACTTGACTTAGTCGTACAACAAAACGTACCCAATAATTCTATGTAAAAACAGATTTTACGTATTTTTACGTCAAATAGACGAGTTTGTATATCGCTTAAAATAAAATCTAATTGGCAAAATTATTTTTTGCAATTCCTGATCATAATATCCGGTTTACAGTTCGTCTTTGAGTGATAAAACGGCCTACTTTTCCATGCCAACGAGTTGGGTGCTTTAATGAACATTATGCAACTCAAATGGGTTGCATAATATTCATTATAACACTCATTTGGGTGCTATAATGAAAAACCAACATCAGAACAGTAGTTACATGACTACATTTTGTTGAATTGGCTTGGGTAAGTGTTCAAATAGTGTATTATCTGCGCCACGTTATAAATAAAATAGTTTGATGGACATGACATCAAACATTTCCAAAAGCAAGTACATCTATCGCTTCATGGCTTATCGAATTCGGCAATGTGGCACGGTAACATGGAATCTGACTGTTCTCTGCAGCAACATAATTTATTCGCAAGAATTATCATGTGGAGTAAATTAGACTGTACAATTTTGGTACAGATTTATCAAATTAAAGTTTATTTTCCGTCATTGCAAAAAATAGCGTGTGCAACTCGTTGCAAAACTCGATTTTTTCAGCACTCGTAGTATTTATCCAACTCGGCAAGCCTCGTTGGATAAACGTACAACTCGTGCTGAAAAAATCATCTTTTTGCAACTAGTTGCACAAACTACTATTTAAGTCTGCGCTAAACTAGCATAAAATTGCCTCCTGTCATAAGACGAGTTTGAACAGTCCCATTGAATTCTACCACTTAATTGTATCCTGACAGATACGTATTTCGACCTCAACAGTAAGGCCGTCTTCAGTGTCTTGTACTTGACTCGACTTGAAGAAAATGATCGCAGCTTACACTATTTATACTATGCGTAGGTATAATAATTTATCTAGGTACTTATCTTACTACGGTGCTTATTTCTACTCGCTTGATGCGCTTAATGCTTAGGTATAAACTTGAAGAGCCAGGAGCTACCATTTCCTTGATCTTTATTCAACAACCGCGTTTGTACCTGTCGGTAGATTTCCAAGCTCTCAGCAACATCAAGCTTCCACGGAGAAGAGACATTTCTTAAAATTTTAATGTTTGATGTCGTAATTGAATGATTTTCCTGATATACATGTTCAGCTACCTTAGACCTAAACTCATAATTTAATCCCTTATCAGTTTCCCTCTTAGCCTTACTTACTTCTGAAATATGTTCTTTGAACCTTACATCTAACGATCTTTTTGTTTGACCTACATATACTTTATCACACTGTGAACAATTAATTTGATAAACCCCGGCCTTATTTAACATTTCTACTCTATCCTTTGTGGAGCCCAACAGTGTCTTCAGTTGATTGCTTCTGCTGGAGAATACTAAATCGATGCCGAATTTCCTCAGTCGATGGCGTAGCTGGTGGGTGATGTGTCGATCATAGGGGACCGATACCCTCTTCAGCGGTTCATCGATCGGTGTTAGTGTTGTCAGTTCGTTTTTCCGTAGGTTCCTCTGCTTCTTGTTGATGATTGCTTGTATTGTTCTTTCCTTGTATCCATTGATCCTCGCTGTTTCCAAGATGTGTTGTAGCTCCTTCGTTTTCCTTCTTCGCTCAGGGAATCGTCTGCATCCTGTGGATCATGATGAAAAGCTGCCATTTTGTGCTGATACGAATTTTCATCACGCAGTCACGGGATGAACATTCTGAAAGTTCAGTGAATCACAGAAAGAACAGCAGAACGATAGATCAAGGTAAGAAATCAGTGTGGAGTCAAAATGGTGAAAGCTGTCAAACTGTCAGGATACAATTAAGTGGTGGAATTCAATGGGACTGTTCAAACTCGTCTTATATTTCAAATAACATTCCACTAAAAAGCTCAAAATAATTTTCTTATAAAATTGCCTCTTTACTTATGTATTTTATTACACACTGGCAGACCCGACGAACTTCGTTTCGCCTAAAATTGATTTATTCTCTGATTATTTCTCGATTTATGAAGAAATTAGTGTTTCATTTGTATGGGATCCCCCTTTTCAAAGAGGGGAGGGGTCTCGAACCATCTTAAGAACCTTCCCCGGCCCCAAAAACCTCTGCATACAAATTTTCACACCAATCGGTTCAGTAGTTTCGGAGTCTATAAGGTTCAGACAGACAGAAATTCATTTTTATGTATATAGATTATTATAGCTCAGAAACAAACAAAATATTACATTGAAAAGTGATATATTGCGCCAAAACTATGTAGTATTACGAAACCAAATCAGAACTGTCATCTCAAGAGCTATTTCGAAAAATCCTCCCGAATTTCCTCCAAGAGTTCCTCCAGAAGTTAATCCAAAAACTGCTTCGGAAATACCTCCGCAAATTCCTCCAGTAGTTTTTTCAGAAACTCCTCCACAAATTGTTCGAGGAGTTCTTTCTGAAATTTGTGCAGCAGTTGCTCTAGAAATTTCTTCAGATGTTCCTCCATAAATTACTTCGAAAAATCCTCCAGGTGTTCCTTCGGTAATTCCTCCAGGAATTCTTTCGGAAATTTCCTCAGATGTTCCCCCAGAAATTCCTACAGAAGTTCATCCAGAAATTCCACCTAAAATTCAACTAGCGGTTCCTTCTCAAATTACTCCGCAAAAACCTTCATGAGTTCCTGCGTAAATTCTTCCGATGAGATCATTCGGAAAGTTCTCCAAGAGTTCATCTTAAAATTCTACCAGAAGTTCATTAGGAAATTCCGAAACAAGTTCTTTTAAAATTTCAATTTTTTTATCTCCTGAAGGAATTTTGTGAGAAATTACTGGAGGACCTCATGGAGGAATTTTCGAAAAAAATTCCGAAGGAGCTCTTGGTGGAGTTTCCGGAAGAACTTCTGAAAGAACTTCATTAAAAAAAATCCTGGTGGAATTTGAGGAGGTATTCCCTAAGCAGTTTTTGGAGTAATTTCCGGAGGAACTTTTGGAGAAATTTCGGGAAAAACTTCTGGAGGAATTTCTAGGGGTAGCACTAGAAAGAATTTCCGGAAGTATTATTGATGAAACTGTAGGGGGAAGTACTCGAAGAATTTCTGAAAGAAGCTCCTGAAGTAATTTTCGGAGTATCTCTTAGGGGTATTTTGGAGGCATTCCTGAAGGAATTTGTGGAGGGATTGTGGAAGAACTCTTTAAGCAATTCCGAAGAAACTCCTGGAGGAATCATTAGAAAACTTTTTGGAGAAATTTCCTGAAAAACTCCTGAAGGAATTTCCAAAGAAACTCCCGGCGGAACTCCTGGAACTTGGAACTTGTGGAGGTAATTCGGATGCAGTTTTTTTAGTAACTTTTATAAAAACTCTTGGAGAAATTTCGGAAGGAACTCCAGCTAGAATATCGAAAGGAATGTTCGCCGGGACTCCGGCCAGATTTTCCGGAGCAACTCTTGCCCGAATTTCTGGAGAAATTCTTGAATGATTGTCCGATGGACCTCCTGGAGGAATTTCTGAAGAAACTCCAACTCTTGAGAACTCTTGGTGGAATCTCCGGATGAACTTCTAGAGGAGTTTCTGAAGAAACGCGTGGAGGAATTTTCGGAAGAAATGCTGTAGCAATTTCCAAAGGAATTCCTGGAAGAATTTCGAGAACAATTTCTGAAACAATTCCTGTAGGACTTTCCGTAGAAACCCTTGGAGAAACTTCCGAAGGAATTCCTGGTTGAACTTTGGAAGGATCTCGTAGAGAAGTTTTTGGAATAACTCTTGGAGGAATTTCCGGGAGAAGTCATGGAGGAATTTTCAAAGGAATTTCCAAAGGATCTCTTTGAGAAATATCTGCAGGAACCCCCGACAAATTTCCAAAAAACTCCTCGATGAATTTTCGGAAGAGTTTCCGAGGCAGTTTTTGCACTAATTTTCGTATAAACTCTCCAGAAGCATTCCTGGAAGAATTCCCGAAGGAACTCCTGGAGGAATATTCGAAGAAGTTCATAGAGAAATTTTTGACAGAAGCTCCTGGAGGAATTATCGAAAGAATCTTCCCAAAAAACTAATGGAGGAATATGCGGAGATATTTCCGGAGGAGCTTTTCGGAGAAATTTCTGTAGGAGCTTCTGAAGTAATTGGAGGTTTTTTTGATGAAATTGTCGGAAAAGCCTTTGGGATTAACTCTTAAAGGTATTTTCGGAGGATTTTTTGAAGAAACTTCCGGAGGAATTGTGGAAGAACTAATTAAGATATTTCCGTAGGAGCTTCTGAAGGCCTTCCTGAAAGATTTCCAGAAGGAATCACTGAAAGAACTCCTGGAGGAATTTTCGAAGGAACTCCTATAGTAATTTCCAGAAGAATCCCTGGAGGTATTACTGGAAGAATTCTTGGAGAAATTTTTTGAAAAACTCCTGGAGCAATTTTCGAAGAAAGCCCTGGCAAAATTTGCAGACGTATTTCAGAAGCAATTTTTGAAGTTACTCCCGATAGTACTTCAGGTAGAATTTATGAAATATATCCTGGCAGACTTTTCATTAAAACCTGAAGAACTTTCTAGAGAAACTCCTGCTGGAATATCAGGAGGCTGTTTTGGAGGAACTCTGGGCAGACTTTGTGGAGTACTATAACTCTTTCAAGAGTCGAAAAGCTATTGTAGGAATTTCTGATGGAACTTCCGGAGAAATTTTGAGGTAGTTTTCGGAGTAATTTCCGTAGGAGCTTTTGGAAGAATTTCGGGAAAATCTCCTGGAGAATTTTTTGGTGGAGCCCCTGAAGGAATATCTGAAGGTATTATTGAAGAAATTGTCGAAGGAAAATCTTGAGGAATTTTCGAAGGAACCACTGAAGGAATTTCGCAGAAAACTCCTGAAGGAATTTTTGGAGTAGCTTTTAGAGATATTTTCGTAGAAAATTCTAAAGGAACTCCTGGAGGAATTGTGAAATTTCCAGAGGAGTTTTTAGAATAATTTCCGTAGGAACTCCTGAAGGACTTTTCCAAGGATCTCCTAGAGCAGCGGTTCTCAACCTGGGGTACGTGTACTCTGGGGGGTTCATTAGATTGCCTCGAACAAAAATTGGTCCGGAAGCCTTTATTTGAGAGCCTTTTTCCGAAAATCTCAGTTGCTTCGTCTCAAGAGGCTCGGAAGCCTCCTTTTCAAGAGGCTCGGAAGCCTCCTTTTCAAGAGGCTCGGAAGCCTCCTTTTCAAGAGGCTCGGAAGCCTCCTTTTCAAGAGGCTCGGAAGCCTCCTTTCAAGAGGCTCGGAAGCCTCCTTTTCAAGAGGCTCGGAAGCCTCCTTTCAAGAGGCTCGGAAGCCTCCTTCAAGAGGCTCAGGCCTCCTTTTCAAGAGGCTCAGAAGCCTCCTTTCAAGAGGCTCAGAAGCCTCCTTTCAAGAGGCTCAGAAGCCTCCTTTCAAGAGGCTCAGAAGCCTCCTTTCAAGAGGCTCAGAAGCCTCCTTTTCAAGAGGCTCAAGCCTCCTTTCAAGAGGCTCAGAAGCCTCCTTTCAAGAGGCTCAGCCTCCTTTTCAAGAGGCTCAGAAGCCTCCTTTTCAAGAGGCTCAGGAAGCCTCCTTTCAAGAGGCTCAGAAGCCTCCTTTTCAAGAGGCTCAGAAGCCTCCTTTCAAGAGGCTCAGAAGCCTCCTTTTCAAGAGGCTCAGAAGCCTCCCTTTTCAAGAGGCTCAGAAGCCTCCTTTTCAAGAGGCTCAGAAGCCTCCTTTCAAGAGGCCTCAGAAGCCTCCTTCAAGAGGCTCAGAGCCTCCTTTCAAGAGGCTCAGGAAGCCTCCTTTCAAGAGGCTCAGAAGCCTCCTTTCAAGAGGCCTCAGAAGCCTCCTTTCAAGAGGCTCAGGCCTCCTTTCAAGAGGCTCAGAAGCCTCCTTTCAAGAGGCCTCAAGCCTCCTTTCAAGAGGCTCAGGCCTCCTTTCAAGAGGCCTCAGAAGCCTCCTTTCAAGAGGCTCAAAGCCTCCTTTCAAGAGGCTCAGAAGCCTCCTTTCAAGAGGCCTCAAGCCTCCTTTCAAGAGGCTCAGAAGCCTCCTTTTCAAGAGACTCAGAGCCTCCTTTCAAGAGGCTCAGAAGCCTCCTTTCAAGAGGCTCAGGAAGCCTCCTTTCAAGAGGCCTCAGAAGCCTCCTTTCAAGAGGCCTCAGAAGCCTCCTTTTCAAGAGGCTCAAGCCTCCTTCCAAGAGGCTCAAGCCTCCTTTCCAAGAGGCTCAGAAGCCTCCTTTCCAAGAGGCTCAGAAGCCTCCTTTCCAAGAGGCTCAGAAGCCTCCTTTCCAAGAGGCTCAGAAGCCTCCTTTCCAAGAGGCTCAGGCCTCCTTTCCAAGAGGCTCAGAAGCCTCCTTTCCAAGAGGCTCAGGCCTCCTTTCCAAGAGGCTCCGAAGCCTCCTATCCAAGAGGCTGAAGCCTCCTTTCCAAGAGGCTCAGGCCTCCTTTCCAAGAGGTTAGGTAGCCTCCTTTCCAAGAGGTTCAGGCCTCCTTTCCAAGAGGTTCAGAAGCCTCCTTTCCAAGAGGTTCAGGCCTCCTTTCCAAGAGGCTCAGAAGCCTCCTTTCCAAGAGGCTCAAGCCTCCTTTCCAAGAGGCTCAGAAGCCTCCTTTCCAAGAGGCTCAGAAGCCTCCTTTCCAAGAGGCTCAGAAGCCTCCTTTCCAAGAGGCCTTGAAGCCTCCTTTCCATGAGGCTCGGAAGCCTCCTTTCCAAGAGGCTCAGAAGCCTCCTTTCCAAGAGGCTCAGAAGCCTCCTTTCCAAGAGGCTCAGAAGCCTCCTTTCCAAGAGGCTCCTGGAAGCCTCCTTTCCAAGAGGCTCAAGCCTCCTTTCCAAGAGGCTCAGAAGCCTCCTTTCCAAGAGGCTCAGAGCCTCCTTTCCAAGAGGCTCAAGCCTCCTTTCCAAGAGGCTCAAAGCCTCCTTTCCAAGAGGCTCAAGCCTCCTTCCAAGAGGCTCAGAAGCCTCCTTTCAAGAGGCTCAGGCCTCCTTTCCAAGAGGCTCAGAAGCCTCCTTCCAAGAGGCTCAGGAAGCCTCCTTTCCAAGAGGCTCAGGCCTCCTTTCCAAGAGGCTGGAAGCCTCCTTTCCAAGAGGCTCAGAAGCCTCCTTTCCAAGAGGCCTCGCCTCCTTTCCAAGAGGCTCAGAAGCCTCCTTTCCAAGAGGCTCAGAAGCCTCCTTTCCAAGAGGCTCAGAAGCCTCCTTTCCAAGAGGCTCAAAGCCTCCTTTCAAGAGGCTCAGAAGCCTCCTTTCCAAGAGGCTCAGGCCTCCTTTCCAAGAGGCTCAGAAGCCTCCTTTCCAAGAGGCCTCAAGCCTCCTTTCCAAGAGGCTCAGAAGCCTCCTTTCCAAGAGGCTCAAAGCCTCCTTTCCAAGAGGCTCAGAAGCCTCCTTTCCAAGAGGCTCAGAAGCCTCCTTTCCAAGAGGCTCAGGAAGCCTCCTTTCCAAGAGGCTCAAGCCTCCTTTCCAAGAGGCTCAGGCCTCCTTTCCAAGAGGCTCAGGAAGCCTCCTTTCCAAGAGGCTCGGAAGCCTCCTTTCCAAGAGGCTCAGAGCCTCCTTTCCAAGAGGCTCAGAAGCCTCCTTTCAAGACGCCAGGAAGCCTCCTTTCCAAGAGGCTCAGGCCTCCTTTGCAAGAGGCTCAGAAGCCTCCTTGGAAAGGGGCTCAAGCCTCCTTTCCAAGAGGCCTCAGGCCTCCTTTCCAAGAGGCTCAGGCCTCCTTTCCAAGAGGCTCAGGCCTCCTTTCCAAGAGGCTTGGGAGCCTCCTTTCCAAGAGGCTTGGGAGCCTCCTTTCAAGAGGCTCAGGCCTCCTTTTCAAGAGGCTCAGGCCTCCTTTCAAGAGGCTCAGAGCCTCCTTTCAAGAGGCTCAGGCCTCCTTTCAAGAGGCTCAGAAGCCTCCTTCAAGAGGCTCAGAAGCCTCCTTTTCAAGAGGCTCAGAAGCCTCCTTTCAAGAGGCTCAGAGCCTCCTTTCAAGAGGCTCAGAAGCCTCCTTTTCAAGAGGCTCAAGCCTCCTTTTCAAGAGGCTCAGAAGCCTCCTTTTCAAGAGGCCTCAAGCCTCCTTTCAAGAGGCTCAGGCCTCCTTTCAAGAGGCTCAGAGCCTCCTTCAAGAGGCTCGAGCCTTATTTTCCAGAGGCTCAAAAGCCTCCTTTTCTAGAGGCTCAAAAGCCTTCTTTTTAAAGAGGCTCAAAAGCCTTCTTTTCTAGAGGCTCAGAAGCCTAATTTCAAGAGGCTCGGAAGCCTCGTTTCAAGAGGCTTAGAAACCTCCTTTCAAGAGGCTCAGAAGCCTCCTTTCAAGAGGCTCAGAAGCCTCCCTTCAAGAGGCTCAGAGCCTCCTTTCAAGAGGCTCAGAAGCCTCCTTTCAAGAGGCTCAGAAGCCTCCTTTCAAGAGGCTCAGAAGCCTCCTTTTCAAGAGGCTCAAGCCTCCTTTTCAAGAGGCTCAGGAAGCCTCCTTTCAAGAGGCTCAAGCCTCCTTTTCAAGAGGCTCAGAAGCCTCCTTTTCAAGAGGCCTCAAAGCCTCCTTTTCAAGAGGCTCGGAAGCCTCCTTTTCAAGAGGCTCGGAAGCCTCCTTTTCAAGAGGCTCGGAAGTCTCCTTTTCAAGAGGCTCGGAAGTCACCTTTTCAAGAGGCTCGAAAGCCTCCTTTCAAGAGGCTCGAAAGCCTCCTTTCAAGAGGCTCGGAAGCCTCTACCTCAATAAAAGAATAAATTCAAAGAGGTACCTCTCAAGAAAAACGTTGAAATTCACTTTTTTAGAGGAATTTTCTGGAAAAAAATACCTGGAAGAATTTCAATAAAAAAAACTCCCGGGAGAATTCCTGGAGGAACTTGCAGCAGGAGGTTTTTCGGATGAAGATTCTGATACAAATTCCGGAGGAATTTCGGTAAAAATATCTAAAGGAAATCCAGGAGGACTCTCTATTGGAACTCCTGGAGAACTTCCAAGGAAACTCCTGTAGTGATATCGAGAAGAACATTCGGAAGAACTTTTCTGAAGTAACTCTTGTAAGAATTTCCGAAGAAATTCCTGCATGAACTTCCGAAGGAACTCGAGGAGGAATTTCACAAAGATGGAATAATTTCCGAAGAAATGCTGGCGGAATTTCCGAAGGAACTTCTGGGGAAATTTCGTAAGAAATTTCTGAAACAATTTTTGTTGAACTTTCCGTAAGAACCCTTGGAGAAATTTTGTGGGAAATTCTAGGATGAACTTCCGAAGCAACTCGTTTAGGAGTTTTCGAAAGAAAATTCCTGGAGGAATTTTCAAAGGAATTTCCAAAAAAAACTCCGAGGCAGTTTTTGGAGCAATTTCCCAAACCACTGGAGGAATATCCGGAGAAGCTACCGAAAGAAATTTCGAAGTAACTCTCAGAAGTATTTTCGAAGGAATTTCCCAAGGAACTCCTGAAGGAATTTCCGAAAGTGTTCTTAGCTTAATTTCTGTAGGAACACTTGAAGGACTTTCCGGAGGATCTGCTGGAAGAATTCCTGAATGATTTTCCTGAAAAACTCCTGGAGAAATTTCCGAAGAAACTCGTGGAGAAATTCCTAAAGGAACCTTGCGGAGATATTTTGGAAGTTTTTGGAGTAACTTCAGGGGGAATATCTGTAGGAATTTTTGAAAGAAATCTTGGCGAATTTTCTATTGGAAGTTTTGGAGAAGGAGCTCCTGCAGAAATATCGGGAGGTTTTTCCAGAGGAACTCCTGACAGATTTAACGATTTTCATACAAAAACACGATAGAAAGTCTTAATTATTTTTTAGTATATCTAATGCACGAGAAAGCACAAACACCGCTAGGTGGATCAATCAGGATTTTTTTAAAGTAACTTCGAGTATGAAATGCATTTAAAAAGATGAAAACAATTCTGGTTAATTTTTGATACTTAACCACTATTTTGTTGTACGTTTTGGGGACTGCCGGTCAAGGTAAGCACAAGCTAAATATAAGCTGTTATGTGGTATGCAAACAAACAGGAGGATATATTCGGCCATTGCCATTAAACATGGAAGATTTTTTTTCCTTAAATTCCACATTCTTCAACCAGCTGGAACGGTCCCAGTGCGTTCCAAGAAATCTTTTTCCTTTATTGCAGAATTTGTTTTCAACGCCCCCTTCGTGCGTTTATCTTATCTTGTTTTGATGTTTTGGTTGGTGTCTTCCCCGAGTAAGACGGGGACCGGTGTGCGTCGTCGTCGACAATGACGATGTTGACTGGGAAGACATTGCATTGCATATTTGCTCCGGTTGTGCGTTGATGAGAGACATTTTCCTCATATCGAAGGAATAAACACACCGGAACATTGCACTTGCTTTGTAGTGATTACACAATCTTTTGGAGTGCAACTAAAATAGTACCTAGCCAACAAATGTACGAGAAACAAATTTATCAGAACGGGAAATTGCGGACAGATCACCACCAGTCTGTGTACGATGCACGGTAATGCGTAGCTCAACATTTAGTGTCACGCGTTTTAGTTACTATTCCAAATAATCATGCGTGACATACGCCTTGTCCACAGTCTTGTCTTGAAGTCTTGATGAGAAGGCCATTATATTTCATCATTAAGTGTTATTCATATACTTAATACAGTAGTATATTGAAACACAGATAAATTTTGACGTTAATCAAGGGGTAAGATCTTCGTTAATTCTCCTTGCTTGTCGCCAGTATCGCAATCGAGGAAAATAGTGAAGTTTTTCACATGAAAAATCTCGTTATTATTGGTTTTGATGTTGTTTCTGTTTGTCTTTAGAGTTAAAAGATAATATCGAAACATACTTGGTATTTCAGTAGCCATCGATTTCCATCGATGTAAATGATAAACCTCGGAAGAAACACTTTCACCCATTTTACGCACAAAGTTCAAAAGATCTAATCGTATCACCATTAACCTGACCCCCCGCTAGGATTTGCCACGCCTCTGCCAACCCAACGCAACCTACCAACTTATATTAATTTGCTTACATCATTCATAATTATAACGATTATGATCACTTTACCACAACAACTCACTTCTGGCCGCCAATAACTTCGCCAACCGTAATCCGCGCGTATAATCCGGATCCTAGCCCCAATTCACGTGCGCCACCGAGTCGTTCAGTTCCTTTACCCGTTACACGCCATCAAGAAACGATGACGGCGTCGTTTTCAGGCAAACGACTTCATCCACACTCAATCGGAGAGACACACCGCACGGCAGTCAGTTGGAATGGGCTTGCAAATGGCAATTATCACGGTTGTTTTCTGTTCGACCAACATCATTGGCTGACTATTTAACAATAATCATCATCAACGGCAAACAGCAGCTAGTGGCTACTGTTCCCACACCACCCACGCTTGCCGCAGCATTCATTTATATGCTCGGCCCATAAACCATCGCACCCGGTTGTCATAATCGGGGGCTGTTTACACAGAAATTAGCCCATTAGTGCGAATATCATTATCACACACCTCACACTTGACCGGCATTAATGGGTGGTGGAGAAGGGGATATTAGAGGAATCTTCAGTGGCTTGGTGAAGATGTGGTTGACTCACTATCAGTGAGAAAAGCTTGAACTAATTGAATTACCTTCCTAAGGTCATTGTAGTATGAATATTTCTCAAACTGTTGAATGGAATATTATTTTTAGAGCTACTGAATGGAATGTTTTGGTAGCTATTGCTGACTCTTACATTCAATACTTATAAATGAGTGCAATTGAAAGGACCTTTACAACTATCAGAGCTTTTCAGTGCTGATAAATTTTGACTCACTCATTTAAAAGATGAAAAGTAGGTAAACCAAGTCAGCCTGATGAAAGTAATTGCAGGATTATTTTGCCTTTGAGCCAAGTGCGGCAAGTGTTTTAGACCTAATGACTTATTTGGGTTAACCACTTTTTCGGCGTAATGATCTATTCGGTTATACGGCATTTTTAGACGGTCAAGCCATTTTAGATCCAATAACACGTTGCTCATATGTCGGAAGAACGTCAAGCGAAGATAATATTTAGTAGAGAAACCGGATGAGACCGTGGGCTCAGTGTTGGGAAATGTACATTAAAACACTCTGATTATGCGAATATTTACATTTTATCCAGTCAAATTTCATGCACCAAACAAGCCGAAACAGTTTGCCAAAAAAATGTAAGCGACATCGTGACATTTTTTTTTGCCGCTGATGCAAACTGTTTGTTTGCTGCTACGTTAGAGTCGAGCCGGCGTGCGGTCAGCATTTGCATGAGATTTTTTGTTTCGGCGCGTACGCAGCGCAAACAGCACAGAATCGAGTTTAAGTACCTGTGGCGCAAAGCTTAGAAGGAGTGCTATCTGTAGATACTGCTTTATTCGTTCTTAAATGAGCAAGGAGTAATGAAATGAATATTTCCCACCAAAAACGGTTATACGTTAGTGAAATTATTGTTCGAAAACAAACACACACACAGGATTGATCCCTGGAGGACTAGGCAATAATGGAGAAAAGAAGCTAGGCTGGAATACACACCGGTCTCTGTGCCTAAGAGGCATAGATCCTCGTCAGGAGACTAGCGACCAGGACGCTCCAAAAAACAAAGGGAGGCTCTACACAAATGAATGGCTGCCACACAGCCGGACCAAGCCGGTGACGGCAATTTAGGGACCCCCTGCCAGGTGGTCCAAAAGAAGACGAAGAAGAGCCGCAGCAAAATAGATGAGCGGCAAGAAATCACCAAAAGAAGCATGAAGAAGTAGGGTCAGGTACTTGTGGTGAACACTAGCGAGGAAGGGTATATGGAGGACCTGCGAACAATAAGGACAGCTCCGGAACTGAAGGACTTCGGTGCAGATGTACAGAGAATCAGGCGCATACGGGCGGTCGACATGATCTTTTTGCTGAAAAAGGACTCCAAGAATAAGAGCTCTTCATATAAGGAGCTAACGGAAAAGGTGGTGGGCAGGGTTCATAATGCTCACTCAATCTCAGGAGCACATGATTTTCCCTCACGACAGTTTTCGGGGAGAAATCGCTTTTCGGGAAAGAAAAACAGCCTGGAGAGTGATAACAATTTTTCGCTCACTTCGATTGCCGCTGAACGTTGGTTTGCTCTTTTTCTTTCATATTCAGGTCTTTTCGTGGCATCATCAATGCAAATGGTAGTAGCTTATCTGGAGCAAATAACTGTAACCGACAAATGGTTACAAAATTGTTTAATTTAGTAGAGAGAAAAACAATACAAACATTTAGCGATTTTCACCGCCTTGTTGTGGTTTTTGGAGCGGGTGAAGGTTTTAGAACCCTATTACTCGGTACAGCGCTACCAAGGTGGGCGTTATGACAGAACCAGATTCGTTAATGGTAGCGATAACCGTGGTGTGACAGAACGTCAGCGGAAAGAAAAGCGGATATGCTTTTCCAAGGTCCACCCGGAAAGTGGGGCAGAATGAAAGGGAGCGAACCTCGGGGATGGGAACCGAACACTCGTGTAGGGACTTGGATCCCAACCGCCGAACGAGAAAGATCAAAAGTTTTAAGACTAATCGGAATTTCGAGTGATCGCTGTATTTCGGCACATCGACAAGTTGATAGCCGTAGGGAGTTATTCCCCAAGAAGGACTGAAGTGGATTTTGGTGAGATTTCGGGATCCGGAACCCTTGGACCCAACGCAACCACGCCGAGGTATAGTGAACTACGTAAGTCGGTATTGTGTTCTTCTCGTGCCTCCCTCTATCACGGAGTTGCCGCCGCACAACCGTCCCCACCACCGAAGCAAAGCCATCTTGGAGTCAGTTCCACTCTGCCACTCTAACAGGTGCCACAACCACTCGCGGTTTGACCGTCGTGAGTCCGTCACCAGCAAATCGAAGCCATCTTGAGTCAGTTCCACCCCACCGCTTTAACGTGTGCAACAACCACTCGCGGTTTGACCGTCGTGAGTCCGCTACCAGCAAAGCGAAGCCATCTTACTTTTTGCGCCACCACGCCACTCCGGCGTGGTCGTCGGGAACCTGTATTTTTCCCGTATATTCTCAACCGCTGTTACGCCACCGAACGATTGCTCGACCAAGCCGAAGCCATTGAAAGCCCCGCCGCCAAGCTGTTCGATCGCCCGATACTGGTAAGCTGTACGTCTTCATCGCCTGTTCGCTGTGCACCGTGCCGCATTCCCCGCCAACATTTTGCCTGCTCCGTAACCGTCCATGAACCACCCCGCTGCCCTCGTTAAACGCTCGGCAGCTCGCATCCCCGCAGTGACGACTGCGACCATTCTTGTTCGACACGAGCTTCTGTAAAACACTGCAAGTGAGTAAATTAAATGTTCTAAAACTAACCCCCAATCCATACTTAACAAGGTCCGAAAACCCCCCCCACACATCCTCGAAAAACGACCCTGGGACTCGAGGACCAAACGAGGCCTTTTGAGCCCACCTCGTTGATTGCCGTTGGTCAGACCAGCAGTCTGAGGGTTTAACCGATACCTCTTCTGGGTATCGTAGAAGATTCCTCGAGGGCTAAGAGTAGCCGTACCAGAAAAAAGGTATCATTTGGCGCCCAACTAAAATCCTGGAAGTTTCCCAGTAAGAAAAAATATTCTAGGAATATTTTTTCTTCCGAGGTGTGGGGGAGTTTTCGCGAAAATCGCATTTTCTCTCAAATAGCGTTGAAAATTCATCCTAGTTGGTAAACTTGAAAACAAATTTAAAAAAAAAATCTTTCCTTACTGAAATGGTGAAAGTGGAGATACTAGCAAGGCAATTCGAACAGGTAAAACATCAGTAGAGATTTTCAGATAGAAAAACTGTGCGAGCTCTTTCGGTTTTGTACACTTGAGATAATTTGGTAAGAACGCCGAATTACAAACAGTTGAGGTTCATCGGATTCTATCGAAAGCTTAAGCTAGAGATCACTTGTTTTATTTTGTCCGCGAAATATAAACGTTTTAGTATTCGCGAAAGAAACGGTGAGTTTATAATCAAAATGCCGCGATTCTCCGGGGAGTCGTTCTGCTCCATGTATCGTTCGTTACGCGTTGACCATTTGGAACCCGGGGAGTTGGACTATGAGCTCCTTCTCCGAAATATCGCGATCGCCGATGATGAATCTAGATGTAAACGCCGACGCCGATTGAGGGAAATCCTAAAACAGGAGAGGGAAGGTCATGAGCACATTCTTGCGTTTGATCATGATCCAGAAGTGAACCTCATTTATTGTTTGAAGGTACTACGGGAAATCAAGAGAATACTAGAGAGTAGTGACAACAATAGTAATCATTGCAAAGCAAGGGCATCTAGGGCACCGATTAGCTTTGATCAAAAATCATTGTAGTGGCGATTTAGTCACGAAATGCAATGAGACATATCAGGAAGTAATAGCATTATTTTCAGAGCATTTCTGGAATGAGAATAGTTTTTTCGCAGATGAGGATTCGTCTAGCTCGAGTGGGAATGAAACGCAGCAAGGGGCGACCGCTCTGAACCCACCTCTTTCGGCGCGGTATACCGGTACCAAGCCAAAGCGTTACCAAGCAAAATATGTGACAAAGCAAGATTTCACTAGCGCTATGAAAGAAGTTTCTGATCTTTTCAAAGATTTAACCATGGAACTTCGAGAGCTGAAGTCTGAATTTCATACTCGTAAATCCGGTACGACGAGCGAGCTTGATATTTCTGACATTCTTGCTGAGAATGTGGTATCCACCGGCAAATCGGATCGAAATATTCGCAGTGTCCCTATTACGGGTGCACCAAGCTTCTGTCGGTCATCCACGTATGTAACACCTTCTTTAAGTCAAAGTATACCCTTTCCCCCGCCACCAGTTCCCAGTGATCGGGAAACATCGCGAGGGTGGCAAACTTCGGTTTCACAGAACCCCGATGGGGGGCATCATTTTAACACGACCAACCCATTTTTATTGGACGTCACGCTGGGCCTACCTCACGTAGGCGAACCAGTTCGAACCGAGCCTATGGTAACATTTTCGATGCCTTCTGCACAATGTCAGGGGTCGGCAACCTTACCAACGTCAGTTTATCAACCGATGTTATATAGTTCCGGAGAAGGTGGCTCTCGATACCGGACAGAGGACCACCAATATCCTCGGTGGTCAAGGTCAGATGCCCCACCATCGTTGGAGTCCCGTAATGTAACGTACACTCGATCATATCCACCAGATCAAGAAACTCGGATAACTCTCCCACCTGGATATCATAATATTTCCCCAGGCGAGCGACGTCCATCCGTTGCCCACCCGCGGAAAGTGATACCAGTGTCGCAATGGAAAATTCATAAATACAGAGGAGATGATCAAGGACTGGGCATGAACGAGTTTATAGAAAATGTGAACCAAATGGCTCTTTCTGAACACGTATCCGCAGATGACTTATTTGATTCTGCAATCCATTTATTTGATGGGCCGGCGCTCAGCTGGTATACAGCGATGAGAAGCCAGGGTCGGTTGGATGATTGGAATCACTTAATTCTCGAATTAAAAAAGGCATTCCGTCACCCTGATTTAGACGCAGTACTGAGGGTGAAAATTTATCAGTACCGTCAACAGCGGAACGAGACCTTTCAGCAATATTACTTGCAAATGGAAAAAATGTTTCGTAGCATGAGCCAGTCCATGTCAGAGTTAGATAAAGTGGAAGTTCTAAAGATGAACTTGAGGTTTGATTACCGGAAACTACTAGTCGGTAAACGAATTACGTCTCTACAGACACTTGTGAATCTGGGTCATGACCTGGACGCAGCGGATTCATCGGCGTTTGCCAGAGTGTTCGGCAATTCTAAAAAGGAAGTTTGTGCACTTAGTAGCGAAAAGGGTAGCCTGCAACAAACAAGAGTATTTTCCAATAAATTTCAGCAACAAGGGAAATCAATCCAGCCTAAAAGAAATGAAAAATATTCAAAAGTTAATCCCAATAACAATCAAAATAAAATCGAGCCCAAAGCAGGTGAGCACACAAAGCCAAATACCGAACCACAAGTGCCTAAGCGCGAACCTCGCCGAGCCAGTGATCCGTTTATCAAGATGGTAAGCAATTACCGTCCTCCACCGCATGGTGAATGCTTCAATTGCAGAGACGACCATGATACTAGAGAATGTCCGTTGTCGAGACGGCTGTTCTGTCAAATTTGCGCATTCCCAGGGGTAGGTTACAAAAATTGTCCATATTGTTCAAAAAACTCCGCGGGGGAGTCCTAAAGACGCAGGGCTCTCGTCATGCGCCAATAACTCAACAATTCGAAAAATTCCTCTCCGATATAGGCCAATACTACGAAGCTCGCTCGGAAACAAACGAGACGGAAAACCGGAATCCCCAGGTTAATAAAATTACTTTAGCGTCACAGTGTATCGAAGATGACCGACCACACGTTGACATGTATATTTTTGACGTCCCAGTGTGCGCCCTTCTTGATAGTGGAAGCCATCGAACGATGTTTAATTCCACAATTTTCAAACAACTGAGGAACATCCGACTTCGAAAGCCCGCCGAGCCTCTCGAATTGGTTACAGCCAGTGGTGACTCCTTAGAAATAGCCGGGGAGGTCATGGTGCCCTACTCTTTCCAGGGTAAAACTCGGGTAATACCAACTCTTTACGTTCCAGGATTAACCACCGATTGTATCTGTGGAATCGATTTTTGGAGAGCTTACAAAATTCGGGCAACAGTTTCCACTTGTGCCCTCTATTGTTCTCGTATAATTCATCATAAAGAAGTAGAAGAACAAACGACTCTGGGGGAGACCCAAAAGAAAATATTGGAGCAGGCGAAGCATTCTTTCAAGGTAGCTTCTCCTGAGATGCTAGACCCCACGTCGTTGGTAGAACATGAAATCATCCTCGGAGAGGAATTTCAAAATACCAAACCAGTTCGTCAGTATCCGTACCCCATTTCTCCGAAAATTCAGGCCGGTCTCTTTTCCGAAATAGAACGACTTTTAGCTCGGGGAATTATCGAAGAGGCTATATCCCATTGGTCGCTAAATATAGTTCCCATTCGGAAAAGCTCTGGTGACATACGATTATACCTTGACGCTCGCAAACTCAATGAGCGGACGATTCGTAACACTTATCTTCTACCTCATCATATACGCATTCTTGGTCGTTTATCACGGGCCCGCTATTTGAATACAATTGATTTGACAGAAGCTTTTCTGCAGATTCCTTTGGCCCGTGGCTCTCGGAAATATTGTGAATTTAGCGTCCAGGCAATCAACGTCCAGAGCAATAACAGTCCAGCAACACTAGCGCGGTTGATGAAACGAGTGTTGAAGCAGGGTGTGCTGGAACCAAACGTTTTCGTGTACTTGGACGATATAGTTATAGTCACGGAGACGTTTGAAGAGCACATTCGTCTGCTCAATGAGGTTGCGAGACGTCTGAAGGAGGCCAATTTATCTATTAAATTGGAGAAATCCCATTTCTGTGTTCCGGAGATCCCCTTTCTGGGATACATCTTGTCTTCTCGTGGGTTACAAACTAATCCGGAGAAGATCAAGCCAATTGTGGAATATGAGCGACCCACAACCGTCACGAAGCTTCGCCGTTTTCTCGGCATGGCGAATTATTATCGGCGTTTTATCGCCGATTACAGTCGCATCACCGCTCCCCTTTCGGAACTTCTAAAGTCAAATACGAAGAACTTGAAATGGACTCAGGATGCGGAGGAAGCTTTTCAAGCTATAAAAGAAAAGCTCATTACCACCCCCATTCTTGCAAGTGCAAACTTTGATCATGAGTTTATAATACACACGGATGCGAGTGACCAGGCTATTGCTGGCGTTTTGACTCAGAAGATAGATGGTCGCGAGCAAGTGGTGGAATACTTTTCCAAGAAGCTGACCACCCCCGAACGTAACTACCATGCTACGGAGAAAGAAGGACTGGCCGCTCTTCTTTCTATCGAGCATTTTCGTGGTTACGTTGAGGGAAGCCACTTTTCTCTTGTCACCGACTCGTCTGCGTTGACTTTTATAATGCGGACGAAGTGGAAAACTTCGTCGCGACTAAGTCGCTGGAGTTTAACTTTACAACAGTACGATCTCACCATCCTTCACCGTCGGGGAAAAGATAATGTTGTACCAGATGCTCTTTCTCGTAGCGTCGCAACAGTTTCAATTCGTTCGGACTCTACTTGGTACAATAGTTTGAAACGGAAGGTAAATGAATTCCCGGAAAAGTACCCAGATTTCCGGATCGAGAACGGTCAATTGTTGAAATTTGTTTTTTCCAACGAACCTACTGATCACAGGTTCGATTGGAAAATCGTTCCTTCACCCGACGCTAGGAAACGCATAATATCTTCCTCCCACGATGAGGCAATGCACATCGGAATCGACAAAACTATTGGCCTAATTCGTCACAAATACTACTGGCCGCGTCTCACAACGGATGTTCGGCTATACATACAGAAATGCACCGTGTGCAAGGAAATCAAACCCTCTAATACCCCCACTGTTCCATTGATGGGTGATATGAGAGTCTCCAACCAGCCTTGGCAGATAATAGCCCTTGATTACATTGGCCCTTTGCCTAGGACTAGGTCAGGAAAACAGTACATTCTCGTCATAATGGACTTATTTAGCAAGTGGACACAGTTACACGCATTTCCAAGCATTTCCGTATCCACCTTGAAAGCAGTTTTGCAGGATCACTGGTTTCTGCGTAATTCCGTTCCGTCCATCGTGCTTTCGGATAACGCAAGTACATTCACCTCTAAGGAGTTCGCCAATCTACTGGATAGTTTCAGAGTGAAGCACTGGCTCACGTCCAGATACCACTCTCAAGCCAATCCAGTAGAAAGGCAGAACCGGTCGATTAATACGGCCATCCGATCATATGCTCGAAACGATCAACGCTCTTGGGATACAAAACTATCCCAAATTGAACTGATGATTAACTCTACAATTCATGGCTCCACTGGCTACACGCCGTTTTTCATCGCGAAAGGGCACGAGATCATCATTGATGGAGAGGACTACAATAGTTTCCAAAACGATGAAGAACAGACGCTAGAATCACGGATAGCACGTATAAAGCAATACTCACCCAAAATGTTCGAATTGGTTTCAAAAAATTTGAAAAAGGCTCATGTCTTATCAAGCTACAATTATAATTTGCGTCATCGTAAGACAGCGAAACCCTTCAATGTAGGGGACAAAGTCTATAAGCGCAATACACGACAATCGAATGCTAGTGATCATTACAATGCCAAACTGGCAGCCCAATATTTGCCCTGCACTATTGTCGAAAAGCATGGGACCTCATCATATGAACTGGTTGATTCTACCGGTCGAAACATTGGCGTTTGGCCAGCAAATTTAATCAAACCAGCGTAAGCAAATGCAGAAGATAACAATAGTCTTTTGTTAGGGTCATTGATCTCATTCAACCTACCGTTCGTGAGAAATAACCTGCAAATAGCAAAACAGACAGGAATTAGCTCATGACCACGACCTATAGCGAATACAGAACCCCCGTACTTACCGGATGAGACTTAACTAGGCTTCCTTGCTTGATGGCTAACTGCAGGGCTATCATAACTAGGAAGCATAAAAAAACCCATCCATCAGCGGTACCTCTCGGCGTGTATCCCAGAACGATGTTCGTTTCGTACCAAAATGGTACATCACTGTAAAATAAACCCATCGCGTGCAGATCTACGTAGGTCAAATGTCGCTTACTCACTGAAGTCGGGTCGGTAGAAGAGCTCCGTGGGAGCGTATCGTTAGCTACGAATAATAGAATACTAGTAGATGCTACCTATACTTTATCGATAGGGTAACAGCATGTTGCTTCATATTGACGAAATTCGAGCAGTTTTATAGAGACACAGTCAACCCAGAATAGTATGTGTAAAAGACTCTGGCTCGGTTCGCGAGATAGCCGATATGCGTTAGAGCATATTTAGATTGGATCGTTATATTCAGTGCCAGCTTGACCGTTGGTGACCTTTGTTCGGTCTTGAGAAAGAGGCCGTTGTCGCGCCGCGTTCGCGTTTGTCTCAATCGATTTGTAAATAGTAGACTAGAAAATAACATTAAGCGAAATTTGGTAATTTAAGTGTTCTTTAAGCTTGATAAAAGATATCCAATAAACCCTTAATTGCATGTAGTTCATAGTTTTCATAAATGTAAATTCGTATTTTTGTTAAGTTAATAAAGTGCTCTCGTAGTGGTCTCTAAAGAAACCTCGCTATGTGTTACAGTTGCGTTCGTTTGCCGCAGAGTGTATAAATAAGCCGTCTCTGTTAGGAAAGAGTAGAAGTGAATGTTACTATCATTAGTCGAAAAAGAAATATTTAATAAATATTTCTTTTTCTCACCAACTACAGGTGAATTGTAACCGACAAATGGTTACAAAATTGTTTAATTTAGTAGAGAGAAAAACAATACAAACATTTAGCGATTTTCACCGCCTTGTTGTGGTTTTTGGAGCGGGTGAAGGTTTTAGAACCCTATTACTCGGTACAGCGCTACCAAGGTGGGCGTTATGACAGAACCAGATTCGTTAATGGTAGCGATAACCGTGGTGTGACAGAACGTCAGCGGAAAGAAAAGCGGATATGCTTTTCCAAGGTCCACCCGGAAAGTGGGGCAGAATGAAAGGGAGCGAACCTCGGGGATGGGAACAGAAAAAATGTGTAGGGACTTGGATCCCAACCGCCGAACGAGAAAGATCAAAAGTTTTAAGACTAATCGGAATTTCGAGTGATCGCTGTATTTCGGCACATCGACAAGTTGATAGCCGTAGGGAGTTATTCCCCCAAGAAGGACTGAAGTGGATTTTTGGTGAGATTTCGGGATCCGGAACCCTTGGACCCAACGCAACCACGCCGAGGTATAGTGAACTACGTAAGTCGGTATTGTGTTCTTCTCGTGCCTCCCTCTATCACGGAGTTGCCGCCGCACAACCGTCCCCACCACCGAAGCGAAGCCATCTTGGAGTCAGTTCCACTCTGCCACTCTAACAGGTGCCACAACCACTCGCGGTTTGACCGTCGTGAGTCCGTCACCAGCAAATCGAAGCCATCTTGGAGTCAGTTCCACCCCGCCGCTTTAACGTGTGCAACAACCACTCGCGGTTTGACCGTCGTGAGTCCGCTACCAGCAAAGCGAAGCCATCTTACTTTTTGCGCCACCACGCCACTCCGGCGTGGTCGTCGGGAACCTGTATTTTTCCCGTATATTCTCAACCGCTGTTACGCCACCGAACGATTGCTCGACCAAGCCGAAGCCATTGAAAGCCCCGCCGCCAAGCTGTTCGATCGCCCGATACTGGTAAGCTGTACGTCTTCATCGCCTGTTCGCTGTGCACCGTGCCGCATTCCCCGCCAACATTTTGCCTGCTCCGTAACCGTCCATGAACCACCCCGCTGCCCTCGTTAAACGCTCGGCAGCTCGCATCCCCGCAGTGACGACTGCGACCATTCTTGTTCGACACGAGCTTCTGTAAAACACTGCAAGTGAGTAAATTAAATGTTCTAAAACTAACCCCCAATCCATACTTAACAAGGTCCCAAAACCCCCTCACACACCCTTGAAAACGACCCTGGGACTCGAGGACCAAACGAGGCCTTTTGAGCACACCTCGTTGATTGCCATTGGTCAGACCAGCAGTCTGAGGGTTTAACCGATACCTCTTCTGGGTATCGTAGAAGATTCCTCGAGGGCTAAGAGTAGCCGTACCAGAAAAAAGGTATCATAACTTAACGCTTTCATACAGATAGCGTGGTGGTGTGGCTAAAGTAAGCGCATCCCCACAGCTATTATTGTTACTATTCTGGGTTCGAGTCCCGGCGCGGCCATACAATTTTGTAATTGTTCTGTGATAATTCTCGCGAAAAGTGAGTGAAAGGTGAAAGTAATGAAATGAAAAAGGATTTTCATCTAATAGGCAAGATTTTCGTTCATCTTCCAATGCTAATTCTAGAGAAAAGATTGATGGGTGAAAGATGATCCTCAACATAAACAACGAAACAAGATTTTCCCTTGGCCCGAAAAACGCTTGCTTTGGTCTCATTGAAACGAAAAGTCGAAACCCTGGTGGTGGGCGATAAGGCACCGGTGAGAGCTATGACGCCTGAAACGAGCCTCCAATGTGTGGATCTGGACGAGATCACCACGGCAGACGAGGTAGCTACCGCAATAAAGGAGCAACTCGAGTTGGGCGATGTTGATATAACAATCCGACTAAGAAGGGGTCCATCAGGCACGCAGATCGCTGCTATAAAGCTTCCGGCAGATGCTGCCGACAAAGCACTGCGAATCGGCAAAGTAAAAGTCGGTTGGTCGGTGTGTTCGTTGAGCCTCTCTCAGCAACCAGAGGTGTGCTTCAGGTGTCAAGACTTTGGCCACCTGGCACGGAACTGCAAGGGTCCAGATCAGGCATTGAAAGCGTGAGTGAAGTGGACGAGCATTGATCTAATTGAATCATAGCATCCTATGCCAGTGAGTGAACAGCCTTGCTCAGATGGATACCAAACAATGATTATGAGCGATCGTTGCTACGTAAACAACGAGCAACAGAGTTCGCCAAGCAAAACTTGGTATGGTATCCAGGGAAGCTACGATTGGAGCATTTGTGTAACGCTCGCTCTAGTAGAATAAAACCAAAACACATCAGATGTTCTTCTTTATTCACTCTGCTTTCAAGTAGCTGGAATGGAGGAGAGAAAGTATCAAAGCCTCCCATGCAGTGTATCAGAGTTCCATTCTTATAGCGGACTTAATTTTTCTAATGTCTGAAAAGATTTTTCTAACAGCGTGTGGTAACAACACTCATTGTTAGGTTACCAAGTGATTTGCCCCACTCAGTTGTCTCCCATTGGTGAGCGATGAAGATCTTTAAACATTGAATCAACGAACGCCAAATTTCAACGATCTAGAAAGCATCAGCGATTAGGCCGCAGTAGAGCATCAAGTTGGCATGAATTTAGACGATTTTTACTCATGATCTGATTTTTTTCAATGCCTGGTCCAGATAGGTCAAAACTTTGTAGAAGATGCAGCGAAGTAGGTCATAAGGCACAAAGTTGCAAAAAGCCACCAAAATGCCAGATCTGTAGAAGCGATGGACGCAGAGACTACGCTACTGGTGGTCAAAAATGTCCAGTGTTCAAACAGACGATGTAAAGTAAATTGCAGTCTCTATGGTTTCTCGACTGATGAATATATGTAATGGGATTCGGCTTTACAGTCTAAATTGTTCAAACAATAATGTTCCAACTGCCCAACGTTTCGGCTGTGTTTGGCAGCCTTCTTCTGGGGAAACTGAAAGGATTTTTTATTCTTGGTTATTAACATTACTCGGAACATACGATCATTTTTAACATCTACTTAGTCTTAATGTTTACGTTTTGTTACACTGTAATTCTATGTTGTACTGTCGTTCATGTTTTCTATTGTCTGTGGGAGAGGCGGTATTTTTTATACAATTTGTGTTTAGCTTAAGTTATTATGTTCTTACAATTTTCTTACTGTTTTCGAGCAATGAGCAATCACGTCAATTCGTTGGGCTGAGTCGATCGATCGAACACTATGAATCTCCGGGCCTTCTATAAAAAGTTTGTCAATACGTTTACTTAGTATACGAGAAAGGCAAGAATGTATTACAAAAAAAGTCATTGGTAATTATTTTTGTAAATGAGTAATGCGCTATAATATCAATAACAACAACAAATATCTTTTAAATGTTCTTATGTCTGAAATAACCAGGGAATCAATATTCGAGTAACAAACAATATACCTGTAGGAACTCTCACATCTTGAATAAAGAAAACAATTATTTACTTTTCACTTTGTCAATTTCTTTGTTTTTATTTAATTTTTTTTTTACACGTAGTGCACACACTTCCACCATCAACAACATCCGTCTTAAAACTGACTCTTCTGTACTGATGCACGCAGACTCTGAATTCTGTCTATTTCTATCTCTCTCTCTCTCTGACGCTCATAATTTTCCATTTTGACATTTCCCTAATCGTTAACAGGCGGGAATTTATAATACACTTTTATAAGTGTTTCAACAGTTTATGAGTAATTACAAGTAGAGATAATAAATCCAAATATTAGAAACCAATTTAATTTTAATCCATTTCATCTCAATCCTACAATACCCTTTGTCATCAACCGAGTTTGTTACTGACAAACACACCTCGCAACAAACCTTTATCAGAATCCGATTACAATATGACAAGAATTGTTTGCCTTGCATGCTCTGATATTTCCGGGAATACGATGCTATTTTCGTAATCAGAGTTAGATTCTCGAATATTTCCATAAAAGCAGAAACTACGATAGCATAAAACCGAAATTTGCTGAAGAGATAGTGCAAAATAACGGGATGAAAAGTTAGCAACAATATTGTCTTTTTTTGTTGCTGACAAAATTTTCCGGATCTTTGTCATTATTATCTTTGACAAAAACAAAGCTTTGTCGTTGGTTCTCTTTTGCCGCTTGTTTCGCATGCGCATCCAAGAAAAAATGATTCCCTGGAAATAACATATATATGATTTTCCGACATATCGATATTCCCACTCCAATGTATCGGTGATATCGATACTTTGTTTCGATTATCGTATCGAATCAACTATCGGTATTTTGAAGTATCGGAACGGCCCTAAGTACGAGACACTGAAGACGGCCTTACTGTTTAGGTCGAAATACGCATCTGCTAAAGTTATCAAGTGGTGGAATTCAATGTGATAGCACGAACTCGTCTGATGACTACGCGGCTTAACGTATTATCCGGCCAAGTGGCATTCGGTCATATGGCTTTCACCGATGAACTTTCGGCCAAACGACCCTTCCTTCTTATGAGTGAGTTCCAATGAATTCACATGTCACATGTTGTAATCTGTTCAGATACGCATTTCTCATAAATCCAAAGAAATTCCTTCAAAATATTGATCAGTTATCCACGTAGAAAAATATTAGTGGAATTTTCTACAAAAAAAATCCGGAAAATCCCAAAGATTTTCCTGTGAAACTTCTGTGTTGTGTATTCTGGCCGTAGGCAATCGGGAGCCACTTCAAACACCTTATGTCATTTGATGGTTCACTACATGTAGCTGTCGAAACATTGCCCGAAGGACCTCCGTCGTCCTCCGCAGCGCAGAAGACTACTGATGAGGTAAAATTTTCAACACCAGACACATAGCCGAACTTTCGCAATCTATTTTTAAAACCAACTCTTTCACGTGGTGCTGAGAGTACAGGCAGTGGAGTTCAAGGTAGCCGAGGAGGCGACTACGTTAGTTCAGCGGCGGGACAATAAAGCAGCTGGTAAGGACGGTGTCGGAGCTGAGTTCATTAAGATAGGCCCGGATAAGCTGGCCACTTGCTTGCACAAACTGATTGTCAGAATCTGGGAAACTCATCTCTGTATACATATACGATATGTAGCATACCGCGAGAGACTTTTTTCGCAAGCTGTCATGATAGAGAACTGATTCGGGAGGCTATACCCCATGATAAATTTCTTTTACAAAGCTCCAAATGCGGGGAGCACTGGCTCTGATGATGCATTTCAACTTGTTTTACACAGCTGTGTAGTAACCAACACGAAATGAGCGAAAACAAAGCAAGAATCACAATTTTTCTGTGGGGGCTGCCTATCCGATTTTGTTTTTTCGCACTTGTATACAAGTTTTAAAAATTTGTTACCATGCGGGACCGAAATCCGTACAGCACCGAAATCCGTCCGCCTCATGAGATATCAATGAATTAAAGGGTGTTAAAGGTAGTTAATGTAGCAATAATTTATCTTATCCTGTTCAGATACTTGGCAGTAAGCTTCTAGGGCAAAGAAATGGAAAGAAGGCTTTGAAATTAAAACAGCAAAAATCAAAAACAAATCGCCACCCACCAAACGCGGAGTTTTGCCGCCATTTTGTTTTCGGGTAGAGCATAATTGCACCAAAAGTAATTGTGTTTTATTTGCTAATTGGGAATCATTACATAAGATAAGCGGAACACAAATCGAAGGGATCGCTTCTCAAGATGCGTATCGAACTATTTACAGTTTCAGTCAATCAGACTGCTTCAATTTAAATATTTAGATCCTTTGAATCGAAATCCGTCCACGGTGGACGGATTTCGAGTCAGGAGAAGTAGATTTTATCCATTATTTTATCATGTTTTTCGTAGTTTTTAACCTTTTGTCTGTGCTCTGGGGTCAATATGACCCCAGGCCACTTTGAGTGGCTGCCATTTTTATAGTTTCCAACCGATTCTCCTAATTTTTGGTAGTTTGGTAAAACTTGCCGAGATCTGTCTCCTAGGTGCAAATTCGCTTGAAAAATCTTGAAAATATGCGCTACAGTGTCCTTTTTTCAAAAAACTTACGTTGTCTGTGCTCTGGGGTCAAATTGACCCCAAATTGAAATTGCTATAACTTTTTTAATGTTTGGCCAATTTTGGATTTTTTGGGCTGTTTCAAAAGATAATTTAATCATCTTTCAGGTCGTCACCAAAGATTGACTATAGGTGGGCGGGTACATCGCGGGGAGGGGTTTTCGTAAAAAAGGGTACAAAACAGTGATTTTTCATGCTTATTTCACTTATATTTGAAAATCCTACCCATTTTGAACTGCACCTTTTCAAAAAGGTTATGCAGGAAGGCGTCTGCTTTGGCATGAGGCATTGATTAGTTTAGCGCTTGGTCGCTAGGTGGCGGTATATTTGAATTCATTATTTCAGACTACTCAAGTAACTCCGATATATGGAATTTTCTTCATTGTAAATATTCTTATCGCACAATTTTGAAATTTGTAAAGATGACGTCTGTAACAAAGTTCGTCTGGTGGGAATAGACTGTCATGTGACGAAATAAATAATAAGGAAATTTACAAATAGGCGGCGCTAGTGTACTTGCAATATTCTTGCATATATGCAATATTGCTTTAGCTTGAGATCCTCATACCTACACCCAAGTTGCATTCGGCAACATTGTTCAGGATGAGGATAATATAATGAGCACTTCTTCCCATTTTTTAATTTGTGCGATAAGAATATTTACACTGAGGAGAATTCTATATATCGGAATATCTTGAGTAGTCTAAAATAATGAATATACCAAAACCTGGCGGCCGAGTTCTAAACTTATCAACGCCTCATGCCAAAGCACATGCCTTCCTGCATAGCCTTTTTAAAAAAGTTGCAGTTTAAAATGGATAGGATTTTCGGATATAAGTAAAATAAACATGAAAAATCACTGTTTTTGTACCCTTGTTCACTAAAACCCCTCCCCGCGATGTACCCGCCCACCTATAGTCAATAATTGGCAACGACCTGAAAGATGATTAAATTATCTTTCGAAACAGCCCAAAAAATCCAAAATTGGCCAAACATTAAAAAAGTTAGCAATTTCAATTTAAATCAATTTGACCCCAGAGCACAGACAACGTAAGTTTTTTTGAGCACAGACAGAAGGTTAATGAGTAAATGTGGAACACTTCAAAACTAGGAGCTTTCATGCTCATGTGTCAGTGACAAACGTTTTATTTACATTCGATTCCTATCTTCTAATGATTTTTTTTATATACTAAGGTGCTTAAGTGTACGGATTTCGATGCCTCACGGTATCATGACTTGTTACGATTCGGAACAGTTTTACTTTACTTACTTACGGATCCTGTACACCTCCGGTGGTGCAAAGGGCCGACTTGAAAGATCTCCATCCTGAGCGTTGCCCGGCTATCGCTTTAACCTGTTGCCAGGTTAGATTTCGGTCGACTTCTTTTATTTCTTTATTGATGCTTCGCCGCCATGAGCCTCTGGGTCTGCCTCTGCTGCGATGTCCCGCTGGGTTCCAGTCTAATGCTTGTTTACAGATTTCGTTTCCGCCCTACGTAGAGTGTGGCCGACCCAGCCCCAGTTCCGATCCCGAATTTCTGTTGCTATCGACCTCTGGTGACAACGACGATGGAGCTCGTCGTTTAGATCCAGTTGTGAGGCCACCAGGCCCGAATTATCTACCGCAGGCATCTGTTAATGAACACCTGCAGCCGTTGAGTGTTCTCCACTGATACACACCATGTTTCGCTAGCGTATAACAGCACAGATTTCACGTTAGAGTTGCAAATTCGTATTTTGGTGCGTTCACTTATCTGCCTGTTTTTCCAGATATTTCTTAAACTCGCAAAGGCAGCCCTTGCTTTCATGATCCGTGCGCCTATGTCGATCTTGGTACCGCCGTCTGACGCCATTTGGCTACCAAGATATTGGAAGCTTTCAACATTCTCCACTGGTTGGCCGACTACTGTGAAACTACAACAGTTTTTGTCAACGATAAATCGTTGTTCGTTATCTATTGAGAGCGTTTTCTGCAAACCCTGCATATGCCCCATCTACAAGAAAGGCGACAAGCTTGGAGTATGAAAACTTTCGAGCGATCACCATCCTTAACAGCGTACATAGTGATATCCCAGATCATCTTCCGACGTCTGTCACTATTAGTGAATGAGTTCGTGGGAAGTTATCAAGCCGGCTTCGTAGACAAGCCGCTCGACAACGGACCAGATCCTTACTGTACGGCAAATCCTTCAAAAATGCCGTGAATACCAGGTCCCAACGCACCATCTGTTCGTTGCTTTCAAGGCGGCATACGACAGTATAAACCGCGTAGAGCTATGGAAAATTATGGACGAGAACAGCTTCCCTGGGAAGCTTACCAGACTGATCAAAGCAACTGTGGATGGTGTGCAAAACTGTGTGAAGATTTCGGGCGAACACTCCAGTTCGTTCGAATCACCCCGGGAACTAAGACAAGGTGATGGACTTTCGTGCCTGTTGTTCAACATTGCGCTAGAAGGTGTCATGCGGAGAGTCGGGTGTAACAGCCGGGGTACGATTTTCAACAGATCCAGTCAATATATTTGTTTCGCGGATGATATGGACATTGTCGGCCGAACATTTACAAAGATGGCAGAACTGTACACCCGCCTGAAACGTGAAGCAACAAAAGTTAGACTGGTGGTGAATGCTTTGAAGACAAAGTACATGCTTGTGGGCGGAACCGAGCGCGACAGGGCCCACCTGGGAAGCAGTGTTACGATAGACGGGGATACCTTCGAGGTGGTCGAGGAATTCGTCTACCTTGGATCTTTGCTAACGGCTGATAACAATTTACTTACTTGCCAAAAGAAACTGCGGTCAAAAAGATTCGCCACCGCACCAAATGTATCATGAACATGGACATGAAACATGGACATGAAACATGGACAATGCTCGAGGAGGAGTTGCAAGCACTCGGAGTATTCGAGAGACGGGTGCTTAGTACCATCTTTGGTGGTGTGCAAGAAGACGGTGTGTGGCGGCGAAGAATGAACCACGGGCTCGCCCAACTGTACGGCGAACCCAGTATCCAGAAGGTAGCTAAAGCCGGAAGGGTACGATGGGTAGGGCATGTTGCAAGAATGCCGGACAGCAACCCTGCAAAGATGGTGTTCGCTCTCGATCCGACAGGTACGAGATGGCGTGGAGCACAGCGAGCGAGTGGGGCAGACCAAGTGCAAAACGACTTGGCGAGCGTGGGGCGCATTCGAGGATGGAGAGATGTGGCCTCGAACCGTGTATTGTGGCGTCAAATTGTTGATTCAGTGTTATCTGTTTAGATGTTAACTAAATAAATGAATGAATGAAGAGCTGGAAAAATACGTTCAGCCTAATGGAACTGCTATTCAGATATCTATTTGATCGTGATCATAAAATGAGTTAGTTTTAAATGTCTTAACTACAACTTTTATGGTTTTCAATACAAAATAATAGAACAGAATCGTCAAATGCAAATTGTTGTAGTTAAGGATAAATGCCCGTAAAATGGGTGAGTTTTTGAAACGTATTTTGCTTATAAAAAAATTTGTTTGGCCGAAACTTCTGAGCTCATAGTCCAATATGGCCCAGGAAACAGTAAAACAGGATTCCCCGTCCTATACAACTGGTTGTGAGTGAATAATTTAAGACTAAGCTGCCGTAATCTGGAAAAGTGACGTTACAGCCATTTTACAACATGCATGTTTTCCATTTTTCTGTTAAAGAGCTCGTTATAAGCAAATAAACTAATGGTATCTGCTCTGAAAGTAGGCGAGACTTTTACGCCTTTTTACGTAAAAAATGCATTTTCACCAGGGTTTCGACTTTTTGTTTCAATGAGACCAAAGCAAGCGTTGAAATTCAATTATCAAGAGTGATCGTAGTGTGCTGCGGTTCAACGCAGAAGCATTTTTTTTCACGCGTCAAAATTTTCCTCCTTCTGCGTCAGCGGAAAAGCAATGTTTCGGCTGACGGTTCTGTAGTTCCGCGGAGTGCGTGAATGTTGTGTCCTGAATCAGTTTTATATTTGGGATTGCGAGTTAAAGTTTTTCGCGAGGATGCAGAGAAACGTGATGTTTGTGTCTTAATCAAGGGTGCGCCGTCCAAGAGTGCAAATTCCAAAAATGGTTCGAACTCGAACCATTTTCGCGGGTGTAGTGAAAATGTGTTAATTATCCTCTAAGTGGTGGTTTCCGAGCCAATTTTTTTCGGTATATCGCTCTCATTTGTGGTCGGTTCAAACACCAATCAAATTCAGACGAAGATCAGGTAGCTATCGGAAATGGTCGGTGCGTGGTTTAACTGTTTCCTGAGTATGATGTTCCCGCTTAAGCCGCTTGAACGTCCAATTGAATAGGCCTCTGGAATCCACAACTGGAATCCACAACTATTAATGTATAACTAAAACATTCCGTTTTAATACATTGCGATGTTGTATGCATGTATGCATTACTCAGTCTTACATTTCACGCTACATTCACACCAATTTACAAACTAACCTTCACCCGTTTCGTTTCATTTACACCCGCTTTTTCCGTGAAGTGCGTGCAAAATATGTGTGAATCAATACATATCTAGGTGGAATCAAATAAAATTTGAGTAATGTTGCACATAAAGTCTCGATCTGTCACACTTCTTTGATCAACACTTTTAATTGAGAAGAAATTTATTTAAAAAAATTACTTACGGGCTCTCAATTGGAAAAAACGAACAGTGGGTAATGTCTATGACATAACCGCTAAGTGGACGTAGGACTTGACTTGACCATGCCCTTAAGATACATAATATGTCCAAATTTCTCACATCAACTATTTTGGATAAATAATCGGCGTTGCATACCATTCCTTGGCAAAATCTTCTCATCAAACCGACACAGAAATCAAATCTACCTCGAACAAAAATCATCAAAAAAAAATTCAGGAAGTTTCTGTCTGGTCACGAAATATTAGCCTCGACAGTGGCAACCTTCACACTGAAGACTGCCTGAAAAAAACACAAGTTGGCTCAGCAGGGGATGTAGACTGTATCTCAGCCCTTCCACTGAAGGGCCTTCTAATCCGTGCGATAGCGACTGAAGGAGAACATTATTTTTAACTCTTATAGCCTTGAAAAAGACTGTTTGCTTCGGCTAAGTGCAAAAAGTAAGAAAACGATCTTTTCAAAAAACCGCGAATTTCTAGTGATGGTATACAAAAGACTGAATGATCTGCGAGCGAATGCACTTTTCTTTTATAGCTTATTTTGAATCTTCTCTGCTTCCCAATTGGTGGGCCAATCAGCTAGTGTCTTGTATCCCGCTTCTTTGTCAGCCAAAGCGTCATCATCATCAACGCGTTCGAGAAGGGCTTCTTCTTTTTTACGCTTGTTGCTTGCTGCTGGCGTCTATTTCTACAGGACTTTTCGCTAGATACAGGCCAATAAGCCGGGCAAGCGAGCTTAGAATTGCAGTTCAGGTGGGAAGTACGTGTTCTTTACTGAGACAACATTGTTAGTAGTAGAAGGAAGGAAACACCCGGACATGGGATTTCGGGTGATAAGATTTAGAATTCATAACATGGGACGATCATTCAGTCATGTTCGCTTTGTGTGCGGTCAGTATCAAACAATATTTTTCTACATATTTTTTTATCAATGCCAATATTGCATTGATCAATGCATTGATATTTAACGTGTATTTGCTTAGAATTTAGTTTTGGGTCACGCGGATTTGGCGCAGAATGGATTTTCATGTCGCGCGGAAATGGCGTGGATTTGATTTTAGTCGGCGCGGAAAATATTTCAGGATCTCCGTAACAACCCTGCAATTTCTATCCCGAAGGGCTGTCTCAAGAACCGTTTGTTTTTTGGACATACATGCTGCATCATGTGGCTTTTCTTCAGCCTGTCTCGGCTCATCACCGATGCCGGCCGGTCTCGGCTCGACTCTGCTGCTGCTGCCGGTATCTGCTCAGCATTGCTGCTTTGTCGGGTCTGTAGGGTGGACTGCTGCTGTACTGGCTAGGTTTCGGCTGATGATGGTGGCTTCGATGACTTCATTCCATGCTCCAAGGTGTGAGTGCTGTTCAATCGATGATGCGGTTGCTTCGCTTGTCCCGGTCAGAATGAAAGGAAAAAATCGCGTTGCGCTATTTTATGGCTTCTCGGCAGACCCAGCGGCTGCTCATTCGCTGGTGTCTGCACCAATCAGAACGTGGTAATGGAATGATGCAAGAATTATGCGGTACCCATATTTATAGGTTCCCTTGATCTCAATGTTTTTCATTGAAAACAGTTTCATGCCTATTGAAACAAGTTTTTCGGGTCTTATCAAGCATGGACATGAAAGGCATACTTGAAATCTGTCGATTGAGGGGCTTACCGCAGAAATTCGTCCACTGAGACGAACGCTATTAACGTTTAAAATCTTTCAACACAGCGTAACGCGGTCGATTTGAATATTTTGAAATGACACCCGGTATAGTAAAGAGAGACGTAAGTCCTACGTCAAAACATTGAGATCAAGGGAACCTATAAATATGGGTACCGCATAATTCTTGCATCATTCCATTACCACGTTCTGATTGGTGCAGACACCAGCGAATGAGCAGCCGCTGGGTCTGCCGAGAAGCCATAAAATAGCGCAACGCGATTTTTTCCTTTCATTTTGACCGGGACAAGCGAAGCAACCGCATCATCGATTGAACAGCACTCACACCTTGGAGCATGGAATGAAGTCATCGAAGCCACCATCATCAGCCGAAACCTAGCCAGTACAGCAGCAGTCCACCCTACAGACCCGACAAAGCAGCAATGCTGAGCAGATACCGGCAGCAGCAGCAGAGTCGAGCCGAGACCGGCCGGCATCGGTGATGAGCCGAGACAGGCTGAAGAAAAGCCACATGATGCAGCATGTATGTCCACAAAACAAACGGTTCTTCAGAGAGCCAAAGATAGAGATCAATATCAAAGCTTTCAATTCCCTTCGGGATAGAAATTGCAGGGTTGTTACGGAGATCCTGAAATATTTTCCGCGCCGACTAAAATCAAATCCACGCCATTTCCGCGCGACATGAAAATCCATTCTGCGCCAAATCCGCGCGACCCAAAACTAAATTCTAAGCAAATACACGTTAAACATCAATGCATTGATCAATGCAATATTGGCATTGATAAAAAAATATGTAGAAAAATATTGTTTGATACTGACCGCACACAAAGCGAACATGACTGAATGATCGTCCCATGTTATGAATTCTAAATCTTATCACCCGAAATCCCATGTCCGGGTGTTTCCTTCGTTCTACTACTAACAATGTTGTCTCAGTAAAGAACACGTACTTCCCACCTGAACTGCAATTCTAAGCTCGCTTGCCCGGCTTATTGGCCTGTATCTAGCGAAAAGTCCCGTAAGGAAATAGACGCCAGCAGCAAGCAACAAGCGTAAAAAAGAAGAAGCCCTTCTCGAACGCGTTGATGGTGATGACGCTTTGGCTGACAAAGAAGCGGGATACAAGACACTAGCTGATTGGCCCACCAATTGGGAAGCAGTGAAGATTCAAAATAAGCTATAAAAGAAAAGTGCATTCGCTCGCAGATCATTCAGTCTTTTGTATACCATCACTAGAAATTCGCGGTTTTTGAAAAGATCGTTTTCTTACTTTTGCACTTAGCCGAAGCAAACAGTCTTTTTCAAGGCTATAAGAGTTAAAAATAATGTTCTCCTTCAGTCGCTATCGCACGGATTAGAAGGCCCTTCAGTGGAAGGGCTGAGATACAGTCTACATCCCCTGCTGAGCCAACTTGTGGTTTATTTCAGGCAGTCTTTCAGTGAGAAGGTTGCCACTGTCGAGGCTAATATTTCGTGACCGGACAGATACTTCCTGAATTTTTTTGATGATTTTTGTTCGAGGTAGATTTGATTTCTGTGTCGGTTTGATGAGAAGATTTTGCCAAGGAATGGGATGCAACGCCGATTATTTATCCAAAATAGTTGATGTGAGAAATTTGGACATATTATGTATCTTAAGGGCATGGTCAAGTCAAGTCCTACGTCCACTTAGCGGTTATGTCATAGACATTACCCACTGTTCGTTTTTCATTGAAAACAGTTTCATGCCTATTGAAACAAGTTTTTCGGGTCTTACCAAGCATGGACATGAAAGGCATACTTGAAATCTGTCGATTGAGGGGCTTACCGCAGAAATTCGTCCACTGAGACGAACGCTATTAACGTTTAAAATCTTTCAACACAGCGTAACGCGGTCGATTTGAATATTTTGAAATAACACCCGGTATAGTAAAGAGAGACGTAAGTCCTACGTCAAAAATAAATAAGGGGGGAAGGGGCATTTAATATATTTTCTTTTCTTTCTCGTTTCAGAGAGCGAACAATGGCGCTTAAACCTAGGCTATTTAGCCAGGGCGTTTTAATAGCTTTGTCCCATCCCAGGAAAACCATCAATGGAGTGATATAATTTTCTTAGCATGGTCACTCCCAACGTATGTTCAAACTTATTATATCATTTGCTTATGATAATATTCCTAAACTATATCCCCTACCAACCAACCAACTCCTTGACATCTATGAGGGCGTCGGTGAGTCGCTGGCCTCTCGCTAAGTAGATGTCATATCATCATTTCCTCCCTTTCCCTAGTAACGGAGAAGATGGGCGTGGCCAGCAATGGTAGCTTTCATGCTTCATCGTTTTGGACCTCTAATTGGGTTGCTATTAAATCCCAAATAGTAATCCATAAGCAATTGGAGTAAGAAAGTTAAAGAATATACATGACAGCTATCAGTATGCAATCTACGAAATACTCCGTTACAACGCAACGCAACGCAATGAGACCAAAGCAAGCGTTTTTGGGCCAAGAGAGAATATTTTTTCGTTGTTTATGGTTGAGGATCATCTTTTACCCATCAATATTTTCTCCTTCAGAATTAGCCTTGGAAGATAAACGAAAATCTTGCCTATTAGATGAAAATCCTTTTTCGTTTCATCACTTCTACCACTTACTCACTATTCGCGAGAATTATCGCAGATCAATGACAAAATTGTATGGTCACGCCGGGATTCGAACCCAGAATAGTAACAATAATACCGTAGGGATGCGCTTACTCTAGCCACACCACCACGCTATCTGTATGAAAGAATTAAGTATTTTATTCGGTTAAGGATAAGTTGCAAAAAAGGAAGCTAGACTTTTTCACTCGTTTTTGTCTAAAGAAAATGTATTTTGGCCATAACTTCAGAGCTCATAGTCCAATTTCCAAAAGGAAACAATGAGACAGGAATCACCATCGAATGCAACTTGTTGCGAGCAAATCAGTGGTTTGCGCACATACACACACACAGACGTCACATCAGTTCGTCTAGCTGAGTCGATCGGTATATAACACTATGGGTCTCCAAGCCTACTATAAAAAGTTTGTTCTTGGGAGCATATAGCCTTTACGTTAGGGTGTCCCAAAAAAAATCGATGTTCGAAAAGTCATGGTGCTCAACCCTGAAATGAAAGATATACCTGTCCGGATAATTTTTGTAGAACAAACCGAATTTCTAAAAAATCGTTTAGAGGTCGCGCTAGATCGATTTTTGAAAAATGACCTTTTTTTAGGTAAAAAATCAAATATTGGGTCTTTTCACAATTTTTTTTGAGGGTCACCCATTCGTTTTATATTTTTTTATTTTTCTGTGGATCTTTGCCCATTGTCTACATGAATTAGTTTTTGGTATTATGTGTTTTTACAGTCTGCAGAACTTTTTAAATATCGAAAAAAGCACATTTTTTTGACTAATTTTCGAAGTTATTTCATTCTCACACAAAAAATATTTTTTTCTCGTTCAGAAAAATTTACATACTACAAAGAGCTATTTATAAGGAGTATTTTCATAAAAAAAGATCCAAGAACTGTTGTTCTGGGGCTGAGATATAGCAGTTTTAGTAAATAGTCAAAAAGTGTACAAAATCGGTACTTTTTCTTTACATGTTATAATTTCATCAAGATTGCACCAATATTTTAATTTAAATTAAAAACAATTCAAAAGCAAATAAATGGGAATATTTTCTAGGTAACATAGCTTTTCTTTCCGATGGAGTTCGTTACCTGAATTACAGGATTTGGTCGGAGTATGTGGATGGAGCCAGATATAAAATTATATCACACCCAACAGTTAATATGTAGTAATATACAAGTAATCAGGTTTACTATGATCTCTTTATAAGTTTTGATTCAATCATAGTATGCTTTTCACCGTTTATAAAAAACAAGGCAGGCTCAGCACGTATGTAAACATTCAGTTTGAACGTAAACATGTGTCGTCACTACTATCTTCGCACAAGCTGAACTGAGATGATGCTCTACGGTCTCAGCATGCTTACTTCTGTACTCTAACATGTGGCGATAAAATATGCGTCACTCTTGACGTGTCACTTTTCTTACGAGCCTACCTTGTTGTCTGTATACCGTGATGCTTTTGATATGTCATATGACAGTCAAACAATTTTTTTCGTCGTATCAGTTCGACAGCTTTTCCATGAGTTCACTTGAGATATTGCAAAAGTAAAAATGGAATAAACTTGAAGTAAAAACGAAAAAATGACACTTCAAGTGAGACGCATATTTTATCTCCACATGTTAGAGTACAAAATTAAGCATGCTGAGACCGTAAAGCATCATCTCAGTTCAGCTTGTGCGAAGATAGTAGTGACGACACATGTTTACGTTCAAACTGAATGTTTACATACGTGCTGAGCCTGCCTTGTTTTTTTATAAACGGTGAAAAGCATACTATGATTGAATCAAAACTAATAAAGAGATCATAGTAAACCTGATTACTTGTATATTGCTACATATTAACTGTGTGATATAATTTTATATCTGGCTCCATCCATATACTCCGACCAAATCCTGTAATTCAGGTAACGAACTCCATCGGAAAGAAAAGCTATGTTACCTAGAAAATATTCCCATTTATTTGCTTTTGAATTGTTTTTAATTTAAATTAAAATATTGGTGCAATCTTGATGAAATTATAACATGTAAAGAAAAGTATCGAATTTGTACACTTTTTACTATTTACTAAAACTGCTATATCTCAGCCCCAGAACAACATTTCTTGGATCTTTTTATGAAAATACTCTTATAAATAGCTCTTTGTAGTATGTAAATTTTTCTGAAAGAGAAAAAATTATTTTTGGTGTGAGAATGAAATAACTTCGAAAAGTAGTCAAACAAATGTGCTTTTTCCGATATTTAAAAAGTTCTGCAGACTGTAGAAACACATAATACCAAAAACTAATTCATGGAGACAATGGGCAAAGATCCACAGAAAAGTAAAAAAATATAAATCGAATGGATGACCCAAAAAAGATTGTGAAAGGACCCAATATTTGATTTTTTACCTAAAAAAAGGTCATTTTTCAAAAATCGATCTAGCGCGACCTCTAAACGATTTTTTAGAAATTCGGTTTGTTCTACAAAAATTATCCAGACAGGTATATCTTTTATGTCAGGGTTGAGCACCATGACTTTTCGAACATCGATATTTTTTGGGACACCCTACTTTACGTATACTTTGATACGAGAAAGGCAAAAATTATGGAAAAGGTCAATTTTATTTGGTAACTGAAAATTTACTTTCCACTTTTCTGGAGTGAGCAGGCCCTCATGTCCCACCCCTTATTTAGGCCATTGTTTACGAATAAGCTAAAAGTTTCAGTCGACTATTTAAACAGCAAATATCGTCATTTTAACAAATGCAGTGAAAAAGCTAAATATTTCATTTATTTTGGTGAACCGTTCATGACAAATCACAGAGACGACCGGAAACAGAATAAGCTTTCTTTCTTGATGGTGTTCGAAGTGAAGCACTACTCCATTTGACAAGTACACCTTCCAGCTAGCTTTGTGTCGGTCAAGGGCAACGCCTAGTGATGATATTCGCGCTGATAGAATAACGACTGAGAACAAAAAACCTGATTATGATTATGTACTAATCGTTTTTCTGGAAAATTAGTGTAGGGACAGCAACCGCGCTGCTCCTCAATATCGTCAAATGGCCCATGTTGGTCGAAGAAGAAAATAACCATCGTTGCTTTTTGCTAGCCTATTGCGGCTGATCGGTTAGTACCTTTCTTCGATTGAGTGCGGACATAGTCGTTTGCGTTAAAACTACTTGGTCATCGGTTTTCTCGATGCTATTCATGAAGGCAAACGGGTGGTGGCAATTTGTTTATAGAGAAGCTCATATGTTTATATGTTAATATCTAGATAATGCACGCGAATTACTGTTATTGATACTGTGTTACTCTTAGCTTAGCTTAACTTAGATTATTGACTGTACACTCCATAGTTGCTTCTCAAGAAATGATTCTATTGAAAGTTCATAAAGTTTTTTCGATTTCTTTTCATTGATTGATTAATAATTCCCTAATGTTGGCTAATGTTTTTAATTCCACAAGTTGAGATTTTAATTATTGTTTATAAGCTATATATTCGAACTATTGCATAACATTCTACGAATTTTCGTGCAATAATTCAGTATAAAAGTGCTCTCATATTTGAAACAAGCGAATTATGACGATCTAGGAAATTCGAAACCTCCGATGTTTACTAATCAACTTCTCAAGCACAGTTACCGAGACTGAAGTCAATATATTTAATATCCGAGTACGCTCGGCAGACTTTGTGTGGGTTTCTCACCTTGTGTCAAGTTTCGCCATCGCATGCAAAAAGCCGGTGGACAGAACAAACCGCATAAACAAATCCGAAACTGGGCTGTTCCACCGGCAGTCGTCAGTATTTTGTTGGCAGTTGTCGCGGTTGTTATGAACCAATTGAAAATGTTTGAATGACTTTTGGAATGATTGATTGAGGATCGGATATAAATAATGATATTTTGTAATACTAACTTGTATATCGGGCAGTCCCGGTTTCGTCGCGCCACACTGAGGCTCAGCACATTTGAATTCTCCGCGTCGCGTTTGTTGAACAACACCCACTATCGGCCACAATAACACAATCACTCAACAATCGAACAAGAATTGCCAAATACCACTGACGTTTTCGATTCAAGTACAGAAATGACAACGACCAAACTCTTCAAAATAACAAGCGCACTGTCTTCGTATGTTGTTTTAATGCGATTCCCCTTAGATGCACAGTTCGATATCAGTTTACAAGCTTACAACACCCAACCTCGCTTGACTTGAATCAGCACCTCCTCCTCGTACCTATTCACAACAATCTCTCTACTTCTAGAAGCGAAGACCGAACATTTTTGGCAATCATTCACACCCATCAAAGTTCACCACCCAATATCTATTGGCGATTACGACGTCCTGTTGCCACAGCACGGTGTTCAAGCCTCGACGTTGCGGAAAACACTAACCAATTTCGCTCTCTGCAAACTGTTGATATTTCATTATTGGAGGCGTCTACACAACACACCGGCGGCACCGCAGCAGCCTGCCACCCACCCACCAGCTCAATTCGTTCCGGGGGGACCCAACGATACAAAAAAAAAACACAGCGACGACCGACAACGACGACGGTGACGACGTCGTCTATTGCAAATCACCCAAAGGTATCAATTTCTCTCGACGCGCGACGCGCGGCCCGCGTCCGTCGAACTGATCCAGCGTGGTGGCGGCCGTTTGGCAGCAGGCACTCAAACAACCACCCCACAAGCATCGGTTCGGTTGGTTGGGACCTGCTCAGTAGCAGCAGCAGCGCCTGACGACCATCGTCAGCTGGAGGCCAATGTTTTGATGTGTTTTCTTTCGCCGGCTGAGCAACCGCTCTCGCGATTCGCTCACCCGCTCTCGGTTTCTCTCTCCTCACGAATTCTGAAAAAATATCTTTGTGAAAGGGAAATCCAATGTTTGGTACGCGTGCGATTTTTCCGCTGATGATTACAGAGATTCGTGCTCGTTTGCCTACCGGTAGGCGAAACGTTGGAGTTATTTTTTCACCAAACATAAACAACTCGTTAATGCCCGGACATTCTGGGATTCTAACCATCTGTCATGGAGGATTTTTGCGTGAAAGTCAATAAAAACGGTGCCTTTTTACCTTTATTGCACATATGAAGGATTATAAAATCAATTTTTGAACTGAAGCTAATGATATTGTTCATTTAGCGTATATGTATTGACTAAACGGATTCGAATTTTCAGAAGCGATTAATCAAGTGAATAAGAACTTCAGAATCATTAAGAATCCACAAAGAGTTGCCTCTTTAGAAAATATTTCCTGGACGCAGTGTTGGTAAAATCATTTACAAATCTCAACCATCAAGCCCTTCAGCGCGAGCTAACTCGTTTACGAGTTTAAATGAATGCATCACACCTAAGATTTTCATGATAAAACGAATCAGTTTTTTTTGCCAAAAAATAATTCTGCTTCAAAAAGCGTTTAAACTCAATTTGGGGGAAATTTATTGTTTACACATGCAAGAATAACCATTGTTCTATGCAACGAACGTAAATTCACTGTCCTCCAGTGGCGCCGGGCAAGGATGTTATCGATCATTTAGTAATCTGCGTTCGATCACTTAGTAGTTTGTCAATAACTTATTACAGAGGCTAAATTTCACTTCTCGTGCGAAGATTTTTCTACAACTTTTTCCAACTGGTCAATGTTTGCTTTTAACTTATAACAGAGCTATAGCGCTAGTAACAGTAACTTATACTAAATGATAACAAAATTTCAATCATTTAGTATAAATTACTGCTACTGGAGCTATAGCTCCGTTATTAGTGAAAATCATATAACGAACTGTTAGGTAGAGTTGTAGATAAACCTTTGCTCTAGAAGTCCTCCACACAACACATATTGCAATTTAGCCTCTCGAATGAGTTATTGACAAACTACTAAATGATCGAACGCAGATTACTAAATGATCGATAACATCCTTGACGTCGGGAGTGGATGGGACAAGTAAGACAAGTCCTATGCACGAATTTCCCTGGGTGGGACAGTCAAAGCATTGTCCTACCCATGATTATTGGTAGAACATATGAAGTCATTAGCTGGCAAAAATCTTCAGAATAATCACATAGGTTTCTAAGACGCTAAAGGAATAGACTACTGATTGTGCTTTAGGACTTTGAGTACTTTATAATCTCGAAAACGTTCAAGATGTCTAAAGCAAGGATCTTTTCGACCATCTTGTAATTTGGGTTCAATCATTTAGTAGCTTGTCAATATTACCTCATTCCAGAAGTTGACTTTCAAAATGTCTAGTATGGTGAACTTCTTATCTGAAGATTTTTTTACAACTCTGCCTAACAAATCGTTGTTTGAATTTCACTAAAAACGGAGGTAATGTGCTAGTTGCAGTAAATTATACTAAATGATAACAAAATATCAATCATTCAGTTTTAGTTGCTAAAGCTGGTGCCTTATGTCCGTTATAAGTAGAATTCAATTAACGAACTATTAGGCACAGTTGAAGAAAAATCTTCGAACTAGAAATTCACCGTACTACAGATTTTAAAATTCAGCATCTGGATTGATTTATTGACAATCCACAAAATGATCGAACCTAGATTACTAAATGATCAGAAATATCATTGGTCTAAAAGTTTTCCAGAGGTAAAAAAAGTTTTTGAATTCAGCAAATGGGATTAATTAAAAATTTTGAAAGTGTTGATAGATGAAGTGCGTTTAAATGAATTTTTGGAAACCCAAGGAAAAAGGTTTTCTACAAACCTTAAAAGATTCAGATCTTTTTAAGTCCAGATTATTCCTAGTTCTTTCTGTATTTCACGTTCTACCGAAACTACCGAAACAAAACCTTCCGTGGCACCTATGAGAGGTCGTAGAGTTCTCTGCACCTCTGTAGTAAGAGATGCAGCTCTCGGTTGTCACGGGTGTAAGTGATACTACTTTCATGCCATAGTCTTGACTTGTAACACCCACGAATTTTTACGAATTGCTTAAAGCCAATGCTAATACCATAACTATTACTTAAACTGGCATTTCCTATTTGTCCTACCCACGACTCGCAACGTGGATGCGCCTCTGCTGTCCTCAACGAAATAGATCAAAGGAAAACCTACAATGATTCAAATGGACGATTCGACTCAGCCATGAGTTTTAAGGTGGGTTTAACTTACGATGAGTTGGGTGTGTTTAGCCCACGATCTATTAAAACCGTTCTTGAGTCTTGAGATTTTGAATTCTTCCTTAATTTGCCTGGTCGTCAGAGCGTCGAATCTATGATGTAAAACAATTTATTCAGGTTGTTGGGGCAGGCAGGTTGGCCGTTCAGGTTGTTTGACCGAATATTACAAATATTTTTACGTAGAATAGTTGTCGCAATTAATATTACTCAGGCTCTTCATTCTTCTTTCGCGATTCATCATTTCCCTTTCTCCTTTTTGCTTTTCTCGTACAACAAAGTTTTACCGAAAGGCTATATGATCACTCTAAAAACGAACTTCTGATAGGAGCCCCGGATACCCATAATGTTATATACCAATCGACTCAGCTCGCCGAACTAAGGTGATGCCTGTATGTGCGTATGTATGTGTGTGTGTGTATGTGAGTATGTGTACAAATTTTGTAGACACGCTTTTTGGAACTTAGCATTGTCCGAATTACTTGCAACTCGACAGGGTATCTTGTCCCATTGTTTGCTATTGAAAATTGGCCAGATCGAACTATGGGGTCAGAAGTTATGGCCAAAATACTATTTGTTACATGCTAAAAAGTATTCATTTTTATTTATTAAGTATTTTTTGCACGAGAAAGGCACCAACACCGCTAGGTGGATTAACCAGGGTTTTTTTTTCTTTTAACTCTTCTCATTCTTAATTTCTTTTCACAGTCAAACCTGCATGAGTCGATATTGAAGGGACCATTGACACATTGAAATATCGAAACAGGAAAATAAATCTGTATGAAAGGATCATAGTAACCAAGACTTTTTTGATATGGCATAATTTGCTCCCATGAGTCGATATTTAGTCATAGAATATCAACTTATGGAGGTTTGACTGAATTTTCGTTCATGTTTCCTTTATTATAATTACTTTACTGAACTCTATTTAATTTCTTTTTTCTTTTCCTTCAGTATTCTTTCTAGTTTCATTTTTTCATTATTGTTTTTTCTCTGTTATTATTGTTTTGCATTCTTTTCAGTTCTTCACTTTTTAATGTTTAAATATTCTTCTTTCATATTCTCTCGTCTTTCTTTTTTCCTTGATTCTTCGTCCTTTTATTCCCATGTTCTACTGCTTTTTTGTTTTTTCCTCTTACTTCTTCCTTTGTCTTTTCATTCTTATCTGATACATTTGCTCTATTCCTTCCTACGTCTTCTTTGCTTCTCTTTCCTATTTCTTTTATTTTTATTACCATTTTTTATTACTTACTTTCCATATTTTTACTACTCTCTTTTATCTTTTTTTTCTCATTCCTCTTTCTTCTTCCGTGTTTATTTTTTTGTTTATCACCTTCCTTCTTTTTTCTTTTTTCTTTTTTCGCCGTTTTTTAGTTTTTCTTCATAAATTTCTTTTCATTTAGCTTTTTACAGTTCTTAAAAGTTTTCATAACCATAAAAAATCCTATTTTACATAGAATATCGACTCATGGTGGTTTGACTGAATTTTCCTTCATATTTCATTTATTCCAATCATTTTGCTTGCTTCTATTTAATTTCTGGTTTCCTTTCCCTTTAGTATTATTTTTAGCTAAATTTTATTATTATTATTTTTTCTCTGTTATCATTGTTTTCTTTGCTTTTCATTATTTTAATATTCTCATTTCATGTTTTCTCGTCTTTTTTTTACTTTTTCTCTGATTCTTCGTCCTTCTCCTGTTCTCATTTTCTACTGCTTCTTTGCTTTTTTCTCTTCCTTCTTCCTTGTCTTTTTTTCTTTTTCTTTCTTTGGTTTTTATTTTTAATTGATACATCTGTTTTACTCCTTTCTTCTGGGTCTTCTTTGCTTCTTCTTTCGTATTTTTTTTTCATTGTCCTTTTCATTCATCCTTCATGCTTCAAATTTTTTTTTCATTTAGAAAGAAAAGTAAATAGAGAAGAAGAAGAAAGTTACAGATCTTGAAAGTTTTCATAACCCAAAAGTTTCCTTTTTTTACATACCAATTTCTCAATTTCTCCCTACTATCTTTTTTGGTTCTCTTTCTTCTTGATATTTCCTTCCGTTTGTTTTCTTTCTTTTTCTTTCTCTTCTCTCTGTTCAATTCTCTTTTCTCTCTTATCTGTTCTCTCTTCTCTCTTTTTTCTATTTTCTCTCTTCTCTATTCACTTCCTTTCTTTTCTATTCATTTTTTTCTTTTCTATCTTCTCTCTTCTTTCTTCACTTTTCTCTTTTCTCTACTCTCTTTCCTCTTCACTTTTTTCTTTTCACTTTTCTCTTTTCTCTCTTCTTTCTTCTCTTTTTTTTTCTTTCTCCTCTTTTATCTCTTCTCTCTTTTTCTTTCTCTCTGCGCTCATCTCTCTTTTCTCTTCTATCATATCTCTTCCCTTCGCTTCTCTATTCCCTCCACTTCTCTCTTCTCTCTAGTCTTTTCTCTCTTATCTCCTGTTCTCTTCTCTCTTCTCTCTAGTTTCTTCTTTCTGTTCTATTCTCTTTTCTCTCATCTCTCATCTCTCTTTTCTTTTCTTTCTTCTCTCGTCTTCCTTCACTTTTCTCTTCTCTCTTTTCTCTCTTCTCTTTTCTCTTTTCTCTTTTCTTTCTTCTCTCTCCTCTCTTCTCTATTCTCTCTTTTCTTTTCTCTTTTCTCTCCTCTCTCGACTTTCCTCTCTCTCCTCTCTTCTTTCTTCTCTCTTCTTTCTTCTCTCTTCTCTTCTTTCTTCTCTCTTCTTTCTTCTCTTTCCCTTCTTTTCTGTTTTTTCTTCTCTCTTTTTTCTCCTCTCTTCTGTCTCTTTTCTTCTTTATTTTCTCTTCTCTCTTTCCCCTTTTCTCTACTCTCTTCTCTCTTGTCTATTTACGTGCTTCTCTCTTATACCTTCTCTTTTTTCTCTTCACTTTTCTCTCTCTCCTCTTCTTCTCTCTTCTCTATTCAGTTTTCGCTTTTCTCTCTTGTCTCTTTTCTCTTCTCTTTTTTCTATCTTCATTATTCTTTTTTCTCTTCTCTCATCTCTCATCTCTCTTCTCATTTCTCTTTTCTCTCCTACCGCTTCTCACTTCTCTCTTCTTTCTTCTCTCTCCTCTCTTCTCTCTTCTCTCTTCTCTCTGCTATCTTCTCTCTTCTCTCTTCTCTCTTCTCTCTTCTCTCTTCTCTCTACTCTCTCCTCTCTTTTCTTTTCTCTCTTCTCTCTTCTCTTATTCCTTTTTTTTTTCTTTCTCTCTTCTCTCTTCTCTCTTCTCTCCTCCCTCTTCGCTCTTCTCTCTTCTCTCTCCTCTCTTCTCTTTTCTCTCAACTCTCTTCTCTCTTCTGTCTTCTTTCTTCTCTTTTCTCTTTTTTGCTATTCTATCTTCTCTTTTCTTTCTTCACGTTTCTCCTTTCTCTACTCTCTCTTCTCTCTTCACTTTTCTCTTTTCACTTTTCTCTTTTCCCTTTTCTTTTTTCACTTTTCTCTATTCTTTCTTCTCTCTTATGTTTCCTCTTTTCTCTCTTCTCTCTTCTCTTTTCTCTCTTCTTCTACAGTGAAACCTCCATGAGTCGATATTGAAGGGACCGTCGATTCATGGAACTATCGAGATGTGGAATATAAAATCCTTGGGAAGCTGTTTGAAGGGACCATCATAGTAGCCCAGAAAATATTTTTTAATATGGAATAATTTGCTTCCATGAGTCGATATCGAGTCATAGAACATCGACTCATGAAGGTTTAACTGTAGTCTCTTCTTTCAGTTCTCTTCTCTCTTTCCTTTTCTCTTTTATCTCTTCTCCCTTTTTTTTCTCTTCTCTCTTCTTTCTGCACTTTTCTCTTTTCTCTTTTAATTTATCTCTTTTCATTTTTCTCTTTTCAATTTTCTCTTTTCACATTTCTCTTTTCACTTTTCTCTTTTCTCTCTTCTCTCCTCTCTCTTCTCTCTTTCTTCTTTTCTCTCCTTTCTTCTCATCTCTCCTCTATACTCTCTCTTTTATCTTCTATCTTCTCTTATCTCTTTTCTTCAAGTCTTTTTTCTTCTCTCTTCTGTCTTTTCTCTTCTCTCTTCTGTCATTTCTCTACTCTCTTTTCTTTTCTCTTTTTCTTCTTTTCACTTCTCTCTTCTATCTTCTACCTTCTCACTTCTCTATTTCCGTTCTTACCTTTTATACTTATACTTTAAGTGACAGGCAACAGTGAAAAGTGTTTTTTTTTTTCTTATTTGCTCAGTTGCAGCATACTCAAAAAATAATCAGTCAAAAAGGCGCTTTGTGCGGTTTCGCTGAATCGGCTTTGCGACAGATCGCTGAATGACATTTCGCCGAATGACATTTGGTCGAATGACATTTGGTCGAAGGGACATTGTTAAAAAACAATACTACTTTTTAGGGTGACTTGGCCAGAAGGGCCTCGCCACCTGGGGTACCCCTGACTTCTGGTCACGGCCACGGAAGTCGTCTGGGGTGGGTTACAACCACCTCTTTTCCCAGGGCCGGCTCTTCACTATTCAGCTAATCAGGGAACAAAGAAACACTACACCGCGATTTCACTTTTAGTAACTATTTTTATTAGACTTACTGTGTGGCGTGTCTCGTGTAAGGTGTAGGGCTGGCCAGCGATGACGGGATGCTCGAGATAGAATGGGTTGGGCGGGTGGAGTACTCTGCAGGCACTGCAGATCAAACGACGTGGTCCTTTCGGCCAAGATGGCTGCCGGTGAACGATGTCACTCTACGACGCGGTGCGATTTCCCACTAAGGGGCAAGCGTAATTGGCCGTACGGGGACCAAATCCGGCGCTGGTGGATGAACCACACTTCTGCGATCAATAACGATGGGTCCTAATAAATGTTGGACAGGGCATTTAAGGAAGGGTGATGCTACTGGGGTTTTCTTTGGTTTCATACCTGACTCCAAAATATTAAGCAATGCTTAATGATTGCTCGAATGCTCTGAATGATCCCAAAAACACTGGATGTGGTATCTACCACTCTTAAAGCAACAAAAGATGCTGTCGTTTGAAGCTCAGGGAACTTTTTAACTTTTAACTCTCGTTCGGTAGACTTGATCCGATCACTATGATGGTTGGAGTTGAAAAGAGTGATCTTCTTACCCAGTAGCTAAGACTCCTAAGACCCCTCCTTTCCTCATGCAATCTCATCCCATTCCCTTTTCCTATATCCTTTCCGCAACTCCAATGCCTTCCCAATCCTTTGTCATCCCGTAGATTATTGTATCGTGTGTTTAATGTGTGATGTGTGCTTAACTTAATGATTACATTATTTGATTTGACGGTTGGTATATTGGGAGTGGCTAATTTAAATATTTATTACAGCGTTTTACTCTCTTTGAGTTCATACTGAACAGCAGTATGCTCTTCTGCTCTCTGCGCTTTCTTGCTCTGGACTGGGGAAATAGGGTGAACGTACCAGAATGGTAACAACATTTAGTCGAAAAAACATTCAGTCGGGTAATTTATTTAGGTAATAGGCAATTTAGTAAAATGGATATTTCGTCAATAGATGTTTGGTTAATTTTAAATACAAAATCCACGAGAGACATGGAAGAACTGATTAGAGGAATTCAGTGGACATGAGGAAATTCAATCAGCAGCGGAAGAAACGAATACGAAAGCTAATGAGGATTTTTCACCTGAGTAAACGGAAACTTCTGAAGACCCTGGTGGACTACCGAAAATGAATTATTGGCAGTGGCTGATTTTCTACCCACCGCTTCCACATCCAGGCGCCATCGTATATGCGCAAATAGCCAGCATGAGTTAACCGCCAGAAATGTGTATGGCGGAAGACATCTATCGCGGGATTTCTCAAAATTAGGAGCTTCTCACGAAAAACTATTTGGTACCGGTTATGAAGGATGGTGTCTGCTACTACGCCTACCGAATTTTTTTTCGGTTAAAGTGCTTAATTTTGAGAAATCGAACCTTAGATGCCTTTCGCCATACTTATTGCAGAAAACTTCTAGTGTGCCGCTGTAATCACGCTCAAAGCAGGCGATTCATTCCCTCGATTCTTGTTTTTGCCAATACTTCATCGTAGTCGACATTTCGTTGATTGATATTTAATCGAATGATATTTGGTCAAATGACATTTCGTCGAAAGGACGTTTAGTCGATGGGGCATTTGGTCGAATGAAAATGGTTTCCTTAGTCTTCTCAATGATACTCTTTCTTCCACTCGATATTTATACAATAATTAGCTCAGCACAGTACGAACAAAACCTGTAAATTTCCGTTCAAGTAGATGTAACAAATCTGCTCCGTGTTAAACAACATAAAGTTGTAGGTTGTTTCAAATTTACGCGTACTGGAATTTTACAGTTCTTATTTTTATTGGAAAAAAAATAAGAGCAGAGCATGGGAATCGAACTTTGGTCCGCAGAGTGAGAGCCTAGCTTGTTATCCTCTCGGGTATTTCCGCTTCTCGATATAGAGTCGATCAAGATGTAACAGGTTAAACGTTTTGGAGATTAGATAATTCGTCATTAGGCTAAACGATAGCTTAAATTTACATGACACGGAAACTCCTTCCAGCTGGAATCGTTTGAGACTTAGTATGCTGAATGCATCACAGATTTCTCGCCGGAAGAAGCAAAAAACATAGAGTAGCAGCGATGAAATTCAGCGTCATAAAGGCTGCTTTATTTTCATATGCGAAAATATCCGTTTAAGTAGATTCTTATATGAATAAAACAGGTGCCAGCTGCGGTTTGCATGAAATACAGTGAAGTTTGTTTTGATTTGTTTTGACAGCCACGTGCTCGCTCACCAAGGTTTCCGGTAGAGTCATGTAAAATTAAGATATATTCCATTGAAATTTCAATGATTTTATCATTTACATCACATAAATTTAAAATTATGATCTGGTACACATTCTGTTTCCAAATTTAACATTCAATTATGAATTCCGTCGTGGCTAATTTTCATAATATTTTACTGTGAGTATAAAATTCATTTACAACCATTACTCGTTGATTATTTGCCGGAAATTCAATTTCGCCCAAATTTTCATATGACCTGATGTCTATTCGACGTAATGTCTTACGACTAAGTGTCATTTGGCGAAACATCATTTTCCTAAAGATCTTTTGATCAAGTGGTGTGGATTCATCGTAGTCTGTTAGAGCGGTTCGCCAAAGTCAATATCCTGTTTATATTCACCAATTCCTATTAATTATTTTTTCATAAACCTATTATTGTTTGGAAAATACCGCAGTAAATCATCTATTTTTTAATTATTTTTGACTATAGTTCCATATATCCATTCGACTAAATGTATTAAAATTATTCAATCAAAAATCTGTTTTTAACCAAATGTCCATTCGACGTAGTGTTTCGACCAAACGTCATTATAGACCAAACGTCCGACGTCTCTAGTGGACTAAAAATTCCAACCAAAAACCAAATGTCCATTCGACTAAATGTCATTGACCGAAATGTCTCGCAATGGAATAAATTTCGCTGAACCATTTAGGCCGCCAAAAACACGAGGTGATTGCACCGTTGTAAAAAGTACAACACCTTCGAAAAAAGTACGTTTGTCGTTCACAAGAGCGGCGGGAATGCGTGGATGATCCAGGACTAAGCGAGTCCCGGAAGGTTAAAACGATTTATCGACCATTCCGTTCATCCGCCATGACAACGACCCCTGGATACGCACTTCCTGTTTAACGGACAAGTTTGAGAACTGTTTATGAAGTACCAAACAATATGTAGAGAGTGTTTTGAGTGCACTCCAAATCAAGATCCACCAGCACTGCCCATGATCGATTTATTGCTACATTTGCATTTTTTTTCGATTTTGTGTTAAGCCTATGAATCGTCTCCAAATCATTGGTTTTTTTTTAGTTGGCCAGTTGGAATCAGGAGGTCTGTTCAAAAAATTTGAAAACCCCACTAAGCAAAGTGTCCGCATGACTCGAACAAAATTTACGCCATTGATTTGGACTCAAACAACAAGTAAAGTAAATTTTGCTCGCATAAATTTAAAATGGGCCAAATTTTTATGTAATTTTAAGCCATTTTCAGAAAATCATACAGGTTTACTTCATTCTATCGTCTCTCCCATGCCTATTTTTTGTCGATTGTTACAAATATGCAATCATAGGCAGAGCAATTCCCTTTTAATATATTAAATTTATTATTGTCTTTGATGTGGTCTGCTTTTCAGTACATATTGTACTTCAGACACCCAAATACTTTCTTTTTTTCTTTCCTTCCAATTTTTTTTTAAATCCAGATTTAATAACTTGCACGGATCAACTCCTCCCTAAAATGCGTATTACGCATCACATAGATACCACACTCACCGATAGGTGAATCCATCCGTGCATTGCTCCCAGCTGCTCCAGTTTTATCGCTTCGCATTCCATTCTGCGTTCAACAGGACGCATTAATGAGCCTTGAATTAGAGGTGACGCCTGGCCATTCATTTTTGCTCGCGCATCGTCGTGGGCATTTGTCTAAACGATTTTTAATTGTCTGCTGTGCTGTTGTTCCAAACGGTGGATGGCAAAAACTTCACTGCCACTGCTCACTGTAAATTGATTTGTTTAGGAGTGGACTGGGTAAAACAAATCACTAAGCTCTAATGAATTTTTGCTGAATTTAAATGATGAAAATCCTTTCACGTCAGTGCGATTTTTTTGAATGTGTGTTGTTGATTTGGATGCTTTCACCGTAGCTAGGAGCAACAAAACAACCTTCCTGATGTAAAAACTAGTTCAGTTTCAAATATCTTCAGCTTAGGAATTTTGTTTGGCGTAAATTTCTGATTTGAAGATGCTTTGGTACGATATACTGCTCCCGTAGCAACATTTTGACACAAACTCCCCTATTAAAATAAATAATGACCGTTAATCAAGTTGACGAAATGGAATTTGTTTTGCATTCTCGAGCGTATTGGCGATTATAAAAAAATCTATTTTGGAATGCAGTGAGGTCATGGTTGGCCATTCGTCATCCTTTTCACTAGTAATTTGGGAAAACATGAGTTTGGTCCATGTTTTGGAAGCAAATGGAGCAATAAGTTCATCGTAGGAAGACATGTGGAAGAAAGAGCTTAAAGTTATATTTGGCTCATTTTTACCTACTTTGCCGATCATCTTGTTATCACAGAGTTATCACAAACGATAAAAATATTGGTGTTGCTGTAGAACTGCGATTGACTGATGCATATGGCATGTTGAAAATAAGGTCAATGTTCTGTTGACTTGCTCCCGTCTCAATAATGGCAGTTCTTGAGAACAAATATCAATTGCTTACTGGTTGCTAAAATTTTGAGATCACGATGACTTGTCACCAAATTTGGATTTTACGATCTGAGGGTTCGTCGTCCGTATTTTTTTATAAATCGATTGAAGTCATTTACATAGTGTATGTCCTTATGATGTGTACAGAACGCTAAAAAATTTCAACATTATTTGTATACTGCCGCTAACCGCAAGTCAGACTTATCTGGATATGGCGTCCATATACAGATAAGTCTGACTTGCGGTTAGCGGCAGTATAGGTGTATGTAGCAAAACTACGGGGCCTTCCTTAGCCGTGCGGTAAGATGTACGGCTACGAAGCAAAACCATGCTGAAGGTGGCTGGGTTTTATTCCCAGTCCGGTTTAGGAAATTTTCAGGTCAGAAATTTTCTCGACTTTCCTGGACATATACACATTAGGGCGGTTCAAAAAATCGATTTTGCTCCACAGCGCTCATCTGATTTTTTATCATGTTCTGAGTATCCTATGAAAATTTAAGCTCATTTGGATAACAACTGATTTAGCACAAGCCGATTCAAGTTTGTATGCAAATTAGAATGAGGAAACTTATTTTTTCCTTATACTGATAATGACGCTTCCTCATTAGGTGCAGGATAAAAGAAAACATACATAGCTAAAAGGAATATTCAAGAGCTTTCACGCAGCGAAAACCGCATATTAAAACATCGTTCCAATAATTAGTATTACCAAAAATGAATCAGATGAGCGCTGTGGAGCAAAATCGATTTTTTGAACCACCCTAATGTAATATGTATCGTTGTATAAGCCTCATGATATACGAATGCAAAAATGGTAACTCGGCTTAGAAACCTCGCAGTTAACAACTGTGGTAGTGCTAAATGAGCACTATGCTGGGGGGCGGTAAGGTTCCAGTGGAAGATGTCATGCCAATAAGAAGAAGAAGAAGATGCAGCAAAACTAGAAACTAAATTAAAACGCCCTAGGGATTCTTATTTGATGGATGGACGAAACTATGTTTGAAAATAGTATGTTAGAAAGTATGAATTCTCGCTTAACTTTTCAAAAGGACCTAAGTAACATTTTTTTCATGAATTAATTTGAATACTGCAATCAATAGCTTTCATGTTGTTCTGTTGATTGCGCTATTCAAATTCATTCATGAAAAAAATGTTACTTAGGACCTTTTGAAAAGTTAAGCGAGAATTAAATGTGATGTGTGTGGTATTCTAGAATAACAGTGTAGATCAGGAAGTGAGTAGTTTGAAATAGGCGTGCATTGAGTGTCAATGTAGAGTGAAAATAGAGAGCAGTAGTTTTGGTGACTATTGGTGGAACTTATTATTAACAATGGTAATGTTTAGTATTGATTATGAAATATTACAATGTGTTCGACACTTCGACCATAACAGAAAGAGACTCTCGTTCCGTCTCAACGCATGATGCTTTGTTCTGCAAGATCTTCCGAATTTTTTTCAAAGCATTTTGCTTTCTTGAGATCGACAACAGAGTGACGATCATAAAGTCTTCTTCCATACGGCCGCCCTCGTAAGCTTCGATCACACTTTACCGCGATGCGATGTTTATGACTACCAGTACTGGTAGTTTTCGTGATCGCCATGTGAAAGCGAAAAAAGTTGCATTTTCATTTTCAAAAGACCAAATAAAAATGTAGCGGGTTGCCGGTCACCTGTCACAATACAAGCAGTCATCATGGGAATGTTGCTTGGTTTTGAAATCTAAATTTCTTAATAGTTTTAACAGATCTGTGCTAATAACGATGACTAATCGATAAAATGATTAAGTATATTGTTCCTGGATCCTTAGTACGCAGTAATGTAATCGGTAATCATTACGTAATTTATTGACGGTACCTTAAGATTCCAATATAGTACTGTACAACTAGGGGGATCCCGTAGCGTAGTTGGCTACACGTTCGCCTTATAAGCGAATGGTCATGGGTTCGATTCCCAGCCCCTCCACAAAAACCCTTGTCAGTCGCCGAAAGCGCAGTTCGTACGGTGGCATTTTGGGAGACGCGCCTAACCGACACGGCTGCCTGATGACGACTGACAAAACTGTTCTTCTCGGAGGCATTCCTTCAACGATCCTCGATAAATGGCAACCGGACAAAGCAACGATCATTAGATATACCATACGGACAAATGGACACAATGGACTCACAATGCGGATGAACCGGCAAACGACAACAATAACGAATCAGGGATATCTAAAAATAGATTCTGTGTGGATTCTGTGCAGCAGAATACCACAGTAGATCACGGTACAGTAGCGGTTGAGAACACAGAGTGCCTACCAAATAAATATACGAAAAAAAAGTACTGTACAACTACCAAGAATGGAAGCAGGATGTTTCTTTGTGCAGGAATATTTGCAGTTTAAACTATAAACGATATGCGATTTGAAAAAAATACGCTTGTGCAATGAAACCCTTCGCGGTATTAAAATCTAATCTTTGTAGTTTGTCTTTGAAAAACTTCCTCCCCTTAATGACCTGCAAGAGCTCCCTATCCTGTAGGCGCCACCCCACGGATTCGCGTTGGATCCTTCGCATAGGTTGTTGAAACACGCTCTCTTATTGCTCTTGATGGCCTTGTTAAAGGTCAGTTACACAGCTCGAAACACTTCACGGCGGTCCGCTCTTTCATCCTCGGTGCGGACACGTTGGACATCCTTCGTCTAGCCTTGAGGAAGGTTGATCGAAGGTTGACCGTTCCTTCTGAACGTGCTATCGGAACCACCATTGACTAGCACTGCGTCAAGCTCGCTAGCGCCACTAGGTCAGACGATAGCCTATCGATCATCTGGTTGAACTGTTCTAATGGCCACCTTGGTGGGGCATAGCAGCTACAATAGAAAACACCATTGATCTTGGCTATTGCGACACCCTCAGCAGAGGAGTGTACTACCTCTTGGATCGGGTACCGTCCCGTCGTGCAAATAGCCGCCATCCTAGACCCGTCCGCCACCCAATTGCCGTTATCAACAGGGACATTGTACGGGTCGGACAAGAGGGCGACATAGGTCCTCGACTCCTAGACCGACTGCCACAGCAGCTGCTGGACAGTTGCACAGTGGCTAAGATTCAGCTGTGTTACCTACACGGCTTATTCTTATTTTTCTCTCCAATGGGACACGAAGATCCACCCATAACGTGGTTACAGGCTTGTTTTTTGCTGGCGCAGATGAGGCACTTTGGTGCCTTATCGCATTCATGCGCCTTGTTCCCTTCCTCACCACAGCGACGACACATGTTGCTACAGTCTAGGCCCTTACAGTTTTAGGACTTGTGTCCCAACTCTAAGCACCGATAGCACCTGTCTACTGAAGGCGGCTGGAGTTTGCTCATTTGGCATACTGACCAGCCGATCTTCAACTTCGCTCGCGCCATTACCTTTTTGGCTTCCGAAACCGGTAACCTAAGGTAGGATACCCGCGTGCCAAAGGGACCGCCTCTTAGGCGTACGGAGATTTTGTCGACCTCTGTACCGCACTAGTCTCTGACGGCTGAGACGACGTCGTCCGCGTTCGTGACTTTGTCCAGTTGCTTGCGGAGGGTCACTTCCGCCCCCAACGACCTCACCTCGGCGTCATCACCCAAGACCTCTTGGGTCAGATTCCTGTAGTCAGTCCCACTAGCCTGCGCTCCGCGTTTCAGAAGCAAGATCATTTCATCAGTTTTGGTACGTCTGACGCTTCGCACCTCCTGACCCAGCGCCGAAAGTTTTTCGGCCGCCCGCATCGATTTAAGGACTTCAGAGTACTTTGCCTGGCTGGTACCCTCTTGCGGCCCGGCGACTTGCGCTTGGTTGGTTCCTTTCGCCTTTTTGGGCCGAGAAGTCACCGGATCGACGCCCTTTTGGTTCCTCTGCACCCCGATCTGCTCCGTCCAGACTACGTTTGGCCTTTGGCCTGCTAGTTGCAGCGTCCGTCACTCCGCTCTACGCCTCCCTGGGAGGAGACCTCACCAAAACCCCCTTGACAAAGGGGTCTTACACCTCCATGCTTAACGCATCGTCAAAAGAATTATTTTGTGTTGCTTCACTCATTGTAAATGGGTCCCCCTTGAGGCTACCGTCGAATCCTACTGGAGTAGTCGCCTTTAATGACACTCATAAGAAACGCGACGCGAGACAAGACATAACACTTATAGTTCTTACAATCGTCAACAAGTTAAAATTTACCTTATCTGTCGACCGGTTTCGGGTACGATGTCACCTATCATCAGGACAATGTCCAACTGGTTACGATTCGTATGGTGTTCGTACACGTCCGAAAGAGAGAGAAACTATTTTATTCTGTTGGCAAGGCTGAAGAGACACGATACTATAGGTGGGTCGTCCTCGATCATCAATGGTCTCGTGGTGTTTGTAATGTACATTGATTCCCATGCGTTGAGGCTCGATACATTTCTGACCGTTTTTATAGATTTTGCGTTCACCCAGTCTATGCTGTGACCACTATTTTCTGTGTGTGCTGCCACGCTGGATTCGTGCGCTTTCCCTGTGTCTACTGCGTTCCTGTGCTCTCGAAAACGAACCTTGATCTTGCGGCGTATTTGATTAATATAAACGGCTGAACAGTCTTCGCAGGGAATCTGATAAATTCCGGACTGTTCATCCGAAGGGATCCTGTCTTTTAAATTACACAACAAGTCACGTAATGTGTTTTCACTTTTGTGAACTACTTGTAGCCCATGTCGTCGAAGTGTGGTTTTAATGGGATTCGTCACTTTGGGGAAAAACGGTAAACTGATTCTCCTGTTTTCGTTAATTGCTGGTTCTAGGGTTGTAATATTCTGACGGAGCTTTTTCCGTTCGTGTTTACGGAATATTTTCTCTACAAACTTTTCATCATACCCATTGACTTCTGCAGCCTTGAGGATTCTTGCTTTTTCCTCAACAAAGTCCACATTCTCCATGGGTATGTTGTAAAGCCGGTGGGCCATGGAATGAAAAGCAGCTTGTTTCTGCGAACCAAAATGGTTGGAGTCGGATGTGATGTATCGGTCAGTCGATGTAGGTTTACGGTAAATTCCAAATTTCACCGTATCGTCATCCTTTCTTGTAATCATCAGATCAAGAAAAGGAAGTTTCCCTTCCATCTCTTTTTCCACGGTGAACTTGATTGTACTATGTTGTGAATTTAGTAAGGCAAGTGTTTGGTCTAGGTAGCGTTCTTTGACTGGTGCAAAAATATCATCAACATAACGCCGCCACACTCGAGGAAAAAGCTTGTCTTTCTGAGCCTCAGTCTCGCTTAAGAAAACGTCAGCTAGCAAAGGTGAGAGTTAACTGCCCATACTGAGACCGAACGTTTGCCTGTAAAACTTTTGTCTAAAGACGAAAAAGTTTTGGTCCATACACACCTGAGCAACGGAAAGAAATGCTTCAATGTGACTTGGTGGAGCTCGACTGCGTTCTAAGTGCCTCCTTAGGCTTTGCAGCGCTTCCGGAACCGGGACGCTTGGAAATAATGCCGTAACATCAAACGACACCAGGATCTCACCTCTTCTTAGCTTGAACCCTTCTAGCTGCTCCACGAATTCTACCGAATTTTTTACACTTTTTCCGTGCGTCACAGGGTATCTCTTCAATTCATGCACAAGCCATGCTGCCATTTTTTCGGTAGGGGTGCGAATGTTCGACGAAATTGGGCGCATTCCCACAGGATTTTTATGGATCTTCGGTAGACAGTACAAGGAGGCTACTTTCGGGTTAGGAACATGAAATTTTCGTTCAAGTTTTTCTTCCCCCATGAGGTGCGCTACCTTCTGTCTAACTTTATTTGCTTCTTCAACCATTCTATTTAGTGGATCTTTAGGTTTGCCGTTTTTGAACTTGCATTCCTCGTATGGGCCAGAGTCAATCATGGCATGTACGCGTGAGTCATAATTTTCTCTATCCATAATCACCACGGCATTCCCTTTGTCGGCCCGCGAATAGATCATGTTCAGTATTTGAATCAAATTAATTTAGATTGTTAAGTTGAATTTTGAATCACCCTAAGGAAGACTGGATGAGTCATATGCTGTAGATACAGCCAGGCGTAAACAACAATACACTAATAGTAATCAGTTGTGGATAGTAGAGAGCAGAAAGTTTGAAGAGAAGCAATAACCGAGTGTGTGTTGGTTAAGCCGAATGCGTCCAGCACAGCTGAGTTAACGAGAGGAAAAGGTTGTTTACGTCTGGCGAGTTAGTTCGGTTTGTATCACACGGCACAGCTGTTGCCGTCGCGGCGAGTTTTTAATAAAATTGAATAGTGCAAAGGTGGAAATTAAACGATTTGTTTTCTCGCTATTATGATTAACTGGGGGAATAAAGTGTTTAGTGGAATGCAAACATACGTGTTTTAGTGCCAAGTTGCAACGGGAAATAGAAGAAACTTAAACCGGTTCCGACGTTGGACCCGGTAGTGAAACAGTGACGAATTTCATATACATTTTTTGGTCCTTTGAGCCGGATCCAACGTCGAAGGGTGTACATTTTGACTGAAAAGTCGAATGAATGCGCGGGAAAACCCTTGCAAATTTGAGAAGTGCCGTGCAAAGAAGCCCACTAGGTGGGACTATAATAAGTGAGGTGAAGAACAAAAGTGTGAATTGCGCCATTGCACTATCATAATAACTGCAAAGTGAAGAAAAAGGCTAGCCAATTGACGGTCTGAAAGTGAAGATTTTGAAAAAGCTGAAACATTGGAAAAGTTCGAAAGAAAGGAAATATAAAATTAGTGAATCCGGTGAACCGGAAAGAAGAAGCAAGAATTCTTGGAGGAAATAAGGTGGTGGAGCTGCTGGTGGACAAGTGCCGGTACCGGACAGGAATCATTGCGAAGAAACAGTTGGGTCAAATCTTTGCTCATTTTATGATTGATCTACTGCAAGTGCATTTGTTTCGTGCTTGCACTTTTCGTTGTGTGTTGGTTAAACTAGTCCACCAAAAACAGCGTATTTCTAATCATGAGCGAGCGGGAATTGGCTATTGGGAAGCTTAAGCAGCGCTTGGCAAGCCTGCTAGAATCCGTGGGTCTTCTGGAGATGTTTTTGAAAAAATATAAACCAGAAGAACACGAAGGTCAGGTTCAGGTTCGGCTAGCAAAACTGGAAGAGTTCTTCAACGTGTTTTTCGACGTCGCCGCACAGTTGGAGTCCTACTCGTCGAAGGAGGAAGCAGTTTCAACGAAAGAAGAAAGGTACCTCTTCGAGAGCAAGTATTATTCCCTGAAGGTCGCTCTTCAGTCCAAGTTGCCAAAACCTTCCACCTCCGCTGCGCCCGTGCCGTCTTCAGTTGCAGTATCGCATATCCGGTACCCTGAAATCCCATTGTTAAAGTTCAGTGGTCGGCCGGAGGATTGGGTCTCTTTTCGGGACAGCTTCAAGGCGGGTGTTGCAAACAGGAAGGAGATAAGCGACGTTGAGAAGCTGCAGTATTTAAAGAGGCTAGTGCAAGGTGATGCGGCCAGAATCATCGGACACATCGAGATCAGCGATGAAGGCTATCGGACAGCGTGGAAATTGCTTGGTCGGAGATACGAGAATAAGCGGAGATTAATCTTTTGTCACCTCGAAGCGTTATACGATACAGCGGCAATGCGGAAGGAGTCTTGTGAGGAGTTGTTGCGGGTTATCGACAGCTTCGAAGAGCACCTTTCGAATTTGAAGCGACTCGGAGAGCCGACCGATCGTTGGAGTTCCAGCTTGGTGTACCACCTGTATATTCGACTCGATCCAAACACGAAGCGCGAGTGGGATCGTTATTGCAACGCCGTTGATGATGGATGGCAGTTCCACGAGGGACGACGATAGAGCTGACGAGATGCCCACGTACGTCGTCATGTTAAATTTCGTGCAGGGGTACGCCAAGGTTCTGCAGTCTTCGCAGTCATCAAGCAAGCCCGATCGTAGTGTGAAATCCGTACAATTCCGTGTTAATTCTAATATTGCTTCCACTTCCGGTCAGTCGTTATCACAATCTAGCTGTTACCAGTGCGGTCAGCAGCATTATGTGTTCCAGTGTCCTGAGTTCCGGAGGCTTCCGCTGGCTAAACGCCACGAACTAGTTGACCTGAATGGATTGTGTGGAAACTGCCTCAGAACATCCAAGCACACTGCAAGGTTGTGCCTATCCGGGAGTTGCCACAGGTGCAACAGGAAACACAACACGTTGTTACATGATCCGCGTTCTGATCAACAACGAAATAGCTCAATCCAGCAAAGGTCTTCCGGAAGTCAGTCAGCCCAGTCGAATACAGCTACAGCGCGTCGGGCAACCAGCAGCCAGCTGGTCAACAAGCGGAAGGATCAAGGTCGAATCCGTCGCAATCGAGTGGTCAACACAACGTCTCGTGTTCAGCTGTACATCTTGACAGCCGTGAATCAGCAGTTTTGTTGCCAACTGCGTTTGTCAACATGGTAGACGCCAAGGGAATAAATCCATCGTTCGGAGTGTGCTGGACTCAGGTTCACAGTGCCATTTCATTTCGTACGATCTTGTACAGAAGCTGTGTCTACCCCGAAAAAGAACTCCCTTTCCGATTCTGGTTTCCGGAATTGGACAAGCGTCGGCCCATGTTACTCATTTCGTAACGGCCGATATATTCTCCCTCCACTCCGACTTCAAGATTAAACTACGACTGTTCGTTTTACCGCATGTAACTGCACGATTACCAGTTCACAACGTGGACATAACTGGATGGAATATTCCAGAACACATTTGTTTGGCTGATCCAACGTTCTGTAACACAAACTCCGTGGACTTGATCATCGGTGCAGAACACTTCTTCAAGATTCTACAATACGGTCGAATAGAGCTCGGTTGCGACCGTCCGCTTCTTCAGAACACTGCGCTCGGATGGGTCGTGACCGGAGCGTGCGGTCAAGGACTGTCCCAACAAACAGTATGCAATCTGCAACAGTCGAGTCCACTGGAGGAATTGGTAAAACGATTTTGGCAGTTGGAGACGTGCCACGACTTGCAAGGTTGGTCGCCAGAAGAGCGAGCCTGTGAACAGTTTTTTCTCGACACTACGGTACGAAATTCTGAAGGTCGATACGTTGTCAAGCTTCCACGCCGGAAAGAGTTGATTAGTCAACTGAGAGACAATCGGTACAACGCCGAACGTCGATTCAATTCTCTTGAGCGCAGGCTAGATGCCAATCCAGAGTTGAAGCTACAATACCACGAGTTCATTCGTGAGTATGAAGCACTCGGCCACATGCGAGAAGTAAAGGTTGATGAGTTGCATGCCGATCTGCAGTATTTTCTCCCGCATCACGCCGTACTCAAGCCGGAGAGTTCAACGACGAAGTTGAGAACTGTGTTCGATGCTTCCTGCAAGTCTAAGTCCGGCCTTTCGCTCAATGACGTTCTTCTAACGGGACCGACAATTCAAGATACACTTGTCAGCATTGTATTTCGTTTCCGGATGCACGCTTTCGTCGCTGTAGCAGATATCTCCAAGATGTATCGCCAAATTCTCGTCCACCGAGCTGATCAGCCGTTACAGCGAATTTTGTTCCGTTTCTCTACGGAGGAACCGATCAAGGTCTACCAACTTTTGACGGTCACGTATGGGACGAACTGTGCCCCTTTCCTAGCTACCCGAGTGTTGCAGAAACTTGCAGACGATGAAGCTGAAAATTTCCCGGATGCAGCACCAGTTGTTCGGAAATCGTTCTACGTGGATGACATGTTGGCTGGTAGCAGTAGTGCAGAGGAATTGAAGGCCATCCTCAAGCAAGTTACCGGAATGGTGGAGTCAGCAGGATTTTCCCTTAGAAAATGGGCTTCGAACAGTAGTGAAGTTTTGTCGGATATACCATTGGAGTTTCATGAAAAGACAACCACACTCGATCTGGACAACGAGAGCTCCGTTACTACGCTTGGACTGCAGTGGGATACCTTACGAGATGAACTACGATTCAAACAACCGAAGTGGATACCGACGGACACCATAACTAAGCGCATCGTTCTCTCTCAGCTGGCAAGTTTGTTCGATCCACTAGGGCTAATCAGTCCAGCGATTGTTAAGGCAAAGATTTTCATGCAGGCGTTGTGGAAGCATCAAATTGATTGGGATACACCTCTTCCTTCAGCTGTACAGCTGGAATGGCGCGAGTATCAGCAACAAATGGCACACCTAGGACAAGTCAGCGTTCCACGTTTCGTTCTCCCTATGAGAAACGCAAATACTTATGAACTGCATGGGTTCAGTGATGCGTCCGAAGCAGCTTATGGCGCCTGCCTATACATTCGCTCCATAACACCAGATGGATTTTGCACAGTGCGTCTACTATCAGCTAAGTCCCGAGTAGCCCCGATAGACAGCAAATCTATCCCACGCTTGGAGTTGTGTGCAGCACTACTGCTTGCCCACCTTCTTGAGAAATTTCTTGACAGCGTTGAGATCAAGGCAGTTATTTATTTGTGGACAGATTCAACAGTTGTTCTAAGTTGGCTGGCTTCACAACCTTCCTCGTGGAAGACATTCGTGGCGAATCGAGTTGCAGAAATTCAAGAACTAACGCCACAAGCTACTTGGAACCATGTTCCAAGTGAAGATAACCCAGCCGACATCGTCTCTAGAGGTTTGGATTTAGCCACCTTGTCCAAGTCCTCTCTTTGGTGGAATGGTCCAGGCTGGCTAGCTACGGTCGATGGAGAATGGCCGAACAAACCCAACGTTCAGGAATTTATGGAGTATGAAGCGAAGAATGCTGTTGCTTTCCCGGCGGTTTCAGTAGACGTTGAGCAGGACGTATTTGTCAGATTTTCAACTTTGAGGCGTTTGTTGAATTTTGCCGCCTGGGGATTACGATTTGCATTAAATTGTCGGTGCGCACCCAATCTACGCCAAACTGGACCCCTAACCATCGAGGAGAAAAATGAAGCAATGCTGAAACTAGTGAAGCAAGTCCAAGAAGAATACTTTCCTAGTGAGTTTGCTGCCCTCCGTGAAAATAAGCCAGTTCCCCGATCATCGAAACTCCGTTTCTTGAAGCCGAGGATTGTTGACGGTCTTATTCGTGTAGGAGGACGATTGCACCACGCAGAGATCGACATCGACGCAAAGTTCCCTCTTGTTCTGCCTGGCAAACATCATTTCACAAATCTCATTGCCTGGGCGGAGCACTATAAAACGCTACACGGGGGACCACAGCTCTTGCTTTCAACTATGCGACAACGATTCTGGCCCCTAGGCGGCCGCATTATGGTACGTAGAATAGTTCATTCATGCGTCACCTGTACCAGAGCGAAGCCACAAGTATTGCAGCAGCTAATAGGAAACCTCCCACACGATAGAGTAACCGGCAATTTCGTATTCGAGAGTGTTGGAGTGGACTTTGCAGGTCCAATGTATCTGCGATCTGGAGTACGCTTTTCTCAGCAAGTCAAAGGATACATTGCCATTTTCGTCTGCCTTGCCACAAAGGCGGCCCATTTTGAGCTGGTAATGAGTTTGACCACTTCAGCCTTTGTGGCAGCTCTCAAGAGATTCATCTCACGTCGGGGAAAGCCGGCGAACCTTTATTGCGACAATGCGAAGAACTTTCGAGGAGCGAGCACACAACTGGAAGCACTACGCAAGCTATTCATCTCACAAAATCACAAAAAGGAAATCCTCTGTTTTTGTGAATCAAACGGCATTCGCTTTCACTTCATTCCGCCAAGATCTCCGTCATTCGGTGGTTTATGGGAAGCGTGTGTCAAGTCAACAAAATTCCACTTGCGTCGCATTGTTGGTAAGGCCCAGCTGAACAAGGAGCAATTTGAAACAGTACTTGCCGAAATTGAAGCGTGCCTTAATTCCCGACCAATCACTCCATTGTCAATGGATCCGTCGGACCTTCAAGCACTAACTCCCAGTCATTTCATTATCGGCCGACCGATGAACGCTATGCCCGAACCTGACCTGACAGCAGCTCCACCGAACCGACTTACCGGCTGGCAACACATGCAGCAGATAGCCCAGCACTTCTGGAAGCGCTGGCACAGCGAATACCTTTCTTCGCTGCAGCAATGCTACCGATGGTCTACCGCAACCCGAAATCTAGTAGTCGGCTCTATAGTAGTCGTCAAAGAAGACAACCTGCCCCCATTGACGTGGCCGTTAGCAAGGGTCATCGACGTTCACCCTGGAGCAGATGGTTTAGTACGAGTGGCGACAGTGCGTACAGCAAAAGGAACGTACAAGCGAGCGATTTCCAAGCTCTGCTTGTTACCAGTGGAAGTCGATACGACATCGTCCCCACCACATAGAATGGCGGCCGGCTCGTCAACAGGTGACGATCAAACAGAAACAACGTTGTCGCAGCATCGACTCAGAGCAACGAGGAGGGCTCTATTGGAGCATCAAGCTAGAACCAATCAGCCGGTGGTTCAATTGGTTGATATCCGGCAACATCATCAGCAGCAGTAGGTGGTTCCAGCAATAAGGCGATGTCACGTCCACCCGGGGCTCAGGCCTCGGGTCACAGTTAAGTATCTCGATTCCAATTTACTTTCATTCTCAATTGGTCGGAGTTTGATCGAGTTGGTATTCCAGATGACTGATACGGACGTTGACGGTGCTGGAATCAACAAAATCCCGGCGGAGAGAGATCCGTCTATCAACAATATTGACAGCAGCAGCAGGAGTAGGTGGTTCCAGCAATAAGGCGATGTCACGTCCACCCGGGGCTCAGGCCTCGGGTCACAGTTAAGTATCTCGATTCCAATTTCAATTCATTCCCAATCGGTCGGAGTTTGATCAAGTTGGTTTTCCAGATGGCTGATACGGACGTAGACGGTGCTGGAATCAACCGAATCCCGGCGGAGAGAGATCCGTCTATGAACAGGAGTAGACAACACATGCAACGAAAAGAGAAGATAGGTGGCGAGACAGAAGACATGTGATGAGACGAAGTAGGCAACTAGAAACAGAAGATAGGTGGCGAGACAATCGACGAATATTCCAGTAGAGGCAGAAGTCAAGTGGCGAGACAAAAGAAGAAGAGGAGTACAGACAGAAGATAAGAAGACAGAAGAAACGAGAGGTGGATATATAGTAGAGGCAGAAGTATAGATGGGAGAAACAGCGTAGAAAGCAAGAAATGTTGAAATAAACGAAGCGAATGTAGAAACTTTAGGTATTACGGTCAAAATTCAGACGGCCGGTATGTTCAGTATTTGAATCAAATTGATTTAGATTGTTAAGTTGAATTTTGAATCACCCTAAGGAAGACTGGATGAGTCATATGCTGTAGATACAGCCAGGCGTAAACAACAATACTCCATTGCACAGTGACGTCACACACGACTTTTGACAGGTACTGGTCCTGTTGTTTACAGACGACTTTATTTTAATTTTGAGATACTTCTATCATTCTTTGGATTTTCTGATCGTTAATTACCTAAGCTTATCGATAATTACCAATATTTGAATGCGGAATGTACGGAATGTCTTCAACATCGTGAAATATGCAGATTTAATTTGGATCAAAAAAATTCTAAGTCCGAAACGTAAACAACAGGACCAGTACCTGTCAAAATAGTGAGGTTAGGTTTGCTGCGCGCAATGACCTATACACTAATAGTAATCAGTTGTGGATAGCAGAGAGCAGAAAGTTTGAAGAGAAGCAATAACCGAGTGTGTGTTGGTTAAGCCGAATGCGTCCAGCACAGCTGAGTTAACGAGAGGAAAAGGTTGTTTACGTCTGGCGAGTTAGTTCGGTTTGTATCACACGGCACAGCTGTTGTCGTCGCGGCGAGTTTTTAATAAAATTGAATAGTGCAAAGGTGGAAATTAAACGATTTGTTTTCTCGCTATTATGATTAACTGGGGGAATAAAGTGTTTAGTGGAATGCAAACATACGTGTTTTAGTGCCAAGTTGCAACGGGAAATAGAAGAAACTTAAACCGGTTCCGACGTTGGACCCGGTAGTGAAACAGTGACGAATTTCATATACAGATCACATCCCTACTTTTCAATAGCCTGATCGTGCACCAGGTATCGAAATTGGAGTGATTTTGACGGTTGTGCTTTTCCATCGTTCGCTGAATGCATTGCTTTACACTGTAGCGAGCAGCCGATTTGTACGCGTGGTTGTCGTATTGGATGGCACTTTCAATGTTGTTCACTACATTTCACTTATTTTTGCACCAGTCAAAGAACGCTACCTAGACCAAACACTTGCCTTACTAAATTCACAACATAGGACAATCAAGTTCACCGTGGAAAAAGAGATGGAAGGGAAACTTCCTTTTCTTGATCTGATGATTACAAGAAAGGATGACGATACGGTGAAATTTGGAATTTACCGTAAACCTACATCGACTGACCGATACATCACATCCGACTCCAACCATTTTGGTTCGCAGAAACAAGCTGCTTTTCATTCCATGGCCCACCGGCTTTACAACATACCCATGGAGAATGTGGACTTTGTTGAGGAAAAAGCAAGAATCCTCAAGGCTGCAGAAGTCAATGGGTACGATGAAAAGTTTGTAGAGAAAATATTCCATAAACACGAACGGAAAAAGCTCCGTCAGAATATTACAACCCTAGAACCAGCAATTAACGAAAACAGGAGAATCAGTTTACCGTTTTTCCCCAAAGTGACGAATCCCATTAAAACCACACTTCGACGACATGGGCTACAAGTAGTTCACAAAAGTGAAAACACATTACGTGACTTGTTGTGTAATTTAACCTTCTGTCTGTGCTCAAAAAAACTTACGTTGTCTGTGCTCTGGGGTCAAATTGACCCCAAATTGAAATTGCTATAACTTTTTTATTGTTTGGCCGATTTTGGATTTTTGGGGCTGTTTCGAAAGATAATTTAATCATCTTTCAGATCGTAACCAAAGATTGACTATTGGTGGGTACATCGCGGGGAGGGGTTTTAGTGAACAAGGGTACAAAAACAGTGATTTTTCATGATTATTTTACTTATATCCGAAAATCCTACCCATTTTGAACTGCACCTTTTTTTAAAAAGATTATGCAGGAAGGCGTGTGCTTCGGCATGAGGCGTTGATAAGTTTGGAACTTTTCGCCAGGTGGTGATATATTTGAATTCATTATTTTAGACTACTCAAGATATTCCGATATATAGAATTCTCCTCAGTGTAAATATTCTTATCGCACAAATTTAAAATTTGTTAAAATGGCGTCTTGAACAAAGATCTTCCAGTGGGAATGGACTGTCTTGTGACGGAAGTAATAATTGGGAATTTTACAAATAGGCGGCAAATTGGCTGATCTTTGGTTACGCATGTAGACCCAAAAGCCTTAATTCCAGGGTTTTCTTGGATGACCTAAAACATATTCTGTGAACACATTCTATTATTTGCAGCATCGCTGGAGCAGGTTGAATACAAAGAAAACTTTTGATGAACTCTACCACAACATTCATGTTTGCCAAAAATGCTACAAACCAAAATACATCAGATCTCACATGGAACAATATACTCAAATATAACAGCTCACTAGCGCCGCATCTTGGAAAAAGTGCTCATTATATTGAGCACCGCTTTGTAGTCCTGGACATCCTTAATAATGTTGCCGAATACAACTTGGGTGTAGGTATGAGGGATCTCGAGCTAAAGTAATATTTCATATATGCAAGAATATTGCAAGTACACTAGCGCCGCCTAATTGTAAATTTCCTAATTATTTATTCCGTCACATGACAGTCCATTCCCACCAGACAAACGTTGTTAAAGACGTCATCTTTACAAATTTCAAATTTGTGCGATAAGAATATTTACAATGAGGAAAATTCCAACTATCGGAATTACTTGAGTAGTCTAAAATGATGAATTCAAATATAGCACCACCTAGCGGCCAAGCTCTAAACTAATCAATGCCTCATGTGAAAGCACACGCCTTCCTGCTTAACCTTTTCGAAAAGGTGTAGTTCAAAATGGGTAGGATTTTCAGATATAAGTAAAATAAGCATAAAAAATCACTGTTTTTGTACCCTTTTTACGAAAATCCCTCCCCGCGATGTACCCGCCCACTTATAGCCAATCTTTGGTAACGATTTGAAAGATGATTAAATTATCTTTCGAAACAGCCCCAAAAATCCAAAATCGGCCAAACATTAAAAAAGTTATAGCAATTTCAATTTGGGGTCAATTTGACCCCAGAGCACAGACAACGTAAGTTTTTTGAAAAAAGTACACTGTAGCGAATATTTTCAAGATTTTTCAAGCGAATTTGCACCTAGGAGACAGATCTCGGCGAGTTTTACCAAACTACCAAAAATTAGGAGAATCGGTTGAAAACTAAAAAAAATGGCAGCCACTCTAAGTGGCCTGGGGTCATATTGACCCCAGAGCACAGACAAAAGGTTAAAAGACAGGATCCCTTCGGATGAACAGTCCGGAATTTATCAGATTCCTTGCGAAGACTGTTCAGCCGTTTATATTGGTCAAACACGCCGCAAGATCATGGTTCGTCTTCGAGAACACAGGAACGCAGTAGACACATGGAAAGCGAACGAATCCAGCGTGGCAGCACACTCAGGAATAGTGGTCACAGCATTAACTGGGTGAACGCAAAATCAATAAAAACGGTCAGAAATGTATCGAGCCTCAACGCATGGGAATCAATGTACATTACAAATACCACGAGACCATTGATGAACGAGGACGACCTATAGTATCGTGTCTCTTCAGCCTTGCCAACAAAATAAAATAGTTTCTCTCTCTTTCGGACGTGTACGAACAACATATGAATCGTAACCAGTTGGCAATTGTCCTGATGAGGGGTGACATCGCACCCAAAACCGGACGACAGAGAAGGTAAATTTCAAATAGTTGACGATTGTAAGAACTATAAGTGTTATGTCTTGTCTCGCGTCGCGTTTCTTATAAGTGTGGTGTCGTTTTTACGCTTAGTACAAACCATAAGAATTGTCGCCTTTAATGATCCCATGGTTATCTTTGCATGCCTTATGGCATGCAGGGAGGCCATGCAAGGATTAACACTTACGTGTTCAGAGCCAGATCAGCGCAAGTCAGGAAAGGGCATCTAAGCCTACTCCCACCCAGCAGGCAAATGTTGGTGGCAGGATTGAACAGCTACAAGGCCCGCCATGGTTTTAGGGGACGGAAGACAGCCTAGCCTAATGGCCGTTTCGAGTGTCACCCTGTGTCTCCCGGCTCTACTAAGAGAGTAGAATGTCAGACTGCCAGCCTTCACTTTCACAATATTACGATATCTAACACACTGGTATCAATGTTCACCATCAGTTAATTAAAGCAGAATGTTCATAAATAGTTCATGCAAACCTGAGTGAAGGCTTTGAAAAGTTTGACTATTCACTTTGTTTTGTTCTTTATAACAGATGCGCAAAAATAGTTGCAGACAGGATTCTTTCGTACAGGTTAGTAAAAGCATGGAAAATTGATGACTGGTGATTAATTACCTCTTTTAATTCACAGAATGCCATTCGCCGTCGTGGAAACCGTCAACGCTCGGAGATGTAAGGAGCTTTAAGTCGTTCCTGATAAGTGGTTGCGAACCTCACACAATGGGAACATTGTGCTCTGACCGAATGTGAAAAGCATTGCAGAGCAGGAAAAAATACTCCATGACGAAAACAGCTGTCCGAAAAAGTCTTGGATCCAAATTCAAATGCGTAGTGAAACAAAATTCCGTATCGCCTTTCGGAGCAGCGAAGCGTGTGCTTGACGATTTATCTGGAGAATCGACGGCAGATATCAGTGAATTAAACCGGCGTAAAAAGAAACTTGATCATGAGAAGGAGAACTTTAAGAAGATGCTTGTTCTGAAAAACTCATTTGTTGAAACACATGAAACACAAAAAAATGTTCCGAGTAATGGTATCCCACAAGCACCCCCACCACAATCCAATAGATCTGTAGGTATTGCTGGGTTGTGGAAAGAAAATGTTTAAATTGTGCAGAATGTCGTTTTGCTTTCAGTATTAGAACCCTTACCATCCGCTGACTATAACTTCTCAACCTTACTTTGAAACACTAGCTAGTTGACATGACTCCCACTTTATTGCCATAAGACTATTTGAATCAGTCAATTTGACTTATCCTAATACATACAGTGAACTCTCCCTTACTTGATATTGAAGAGACCATCGAGTTAGGGAGGTATCGAGATAGAGAACATATTTATATTTTTCTTCCAAAATATCAAACACTTTTCATAACATGTAGAAATATGGTTCAGGATCATTTGCAGGATGCCATTTGGCCGAATGCTGTTTGGCCGTATAGTTAAAATTGATTTCCGTATTAAGTGAAGTGAGAAGTAAGATGTTCGAAATGAATAGTGAAAAGTAAGAATTGAGAAGTGTGAAATGTTCGGAATCAGCACTTCTCACTTTTTCCTTTCACTTCCACCCCGCAGCTCTTACTTCACAAATTTTCCACTTCTATTTTCTAAATGAAAGCAGAAAGGAAGGAGAAGGAATAAAGAAAATAAATCCAATTTTCACCTCACTCCTTACTTCTCACTACTTGGTCCTCTTACTTCTCACTTCCCACTTCACTCTTTTAATTTTTCATTTCTCACTTCTCACTACGCACTTTGTACTTCTCATTTCTCACCATTCACTTCACACTTCTCGCTCCTCACTTTTCCCTTCTCACTTTTCAATTATCGCTTCGCTTATCTCACTTCTCGTTTCGTACTTCTCACTTTTCTATTCTCGTTTTTTACCTTTCACTTCTCAAACTTTTTACTTTTTAACCTCTGACCTCTCACTTTTCACTTCTCAATTCTTACTTCTTAGTTCACTAGTTTATTTGTGGACGCAGTAGCGCCCGTGGCAAGTGTTTTTTTTATATAAACTTTTCATTAATTCATGCATTTAAAAAAAACTGAATTTTCAACGTCTGTAGTCTGTGATTTTTTTCATCAAAAGCTGTGTCTGCTTGTCTAAGGTTGTCACTGGTTTTGTTTTCTGCATCTGATAGTAAAAAAGAATTGAAGTGTCAAATATTTTGTTTTTTGTGAAAATTTCCCCGCGTGCTGCGTCTGGTTGGTTAGTCACCGGACAGACAAACAGGGCTATTATATTTAGTATAGTTCATTCTTTTCACTTCTCACAATTTTCTTTTCACTTTTTCTTTTGTTTTCTCACTTTTCATTTCCCATATCTCACTTCACAATTCTCACTTCGAATTTGTCACTTCTCACTTCTTATCTTTAACTTCTTACTTCTCATTTCTGACTTCTTACTTTTCCCTTCTCATTTTTCATTTTCACTTCCCACTTTTCACTTCTCACTTTCAATTCTCACTCCACAGTTCTCACTTCTCAAATTGCTCTTTTCTAAATTTAAATTTTCACTTCTCAATTCTTACTTCTCACTTTTTACTTTTCACTTTTCAATTTTTACTTCATACTTTTCCCTTTTTACTTTTCTTTTCTCACGTTTCATTTCTCGCTTCTCAGTTCAAATAAATCCATTCTCACTTCTATTTTTCGCTTCTATATTTTCACTTCTCACTTTTACCTTCTCATTTGTCACTTTTTACTTCTCCCTTTCGCTTCACTTCTCACTTTTTACTTCTCACTTTCCACTTCTCATTTTTCACTTTTCACTTCTCACTTTTCATTTTTCACTTCATAGTTCCCACTTCTTAAATTTCTCATATTTCACTTCTCAATTCCTACTTCTCATTTCTCACTTTTCACTTTTAACTTATCACTTTTAACTATTTACTTCCTATTACTTATTATGAGTTGTGCGAAATGTCCCATTTCTCACCTCTCGCTGCACACTTCATGTAATTCTTATTACTCATTACTTACAATATAAGTTTTTTTGAACTTTTCGGCCAAACGTATTTATTGTGCATGTGAACTGATTCTGACAACATCGAGTTAGCGAGGTGAAAATGCTTCGAGAAATTACTTCGACTTAGAGAATATCGAGTAAGGGAGGTATCGACTTACGGAGGTAACGCAGTATGCAAAATCCAAGGGACTTTGAATTTCATCGAGTTGGAGAAAATATCGAGTTACAGAACATCGAGTTAGAGAGAGTTCACTGTATTAGCAAAAAAACAATTTCACAGATGTGGCTAACTTCAACTCAAAAATGTATGTCTCCAGTGCGAGGGAGAGGGCGAATACTCTCCTGAATCCCGGACAGTTGTGTTCACTCACATCGGTAAAACGAACAGATGAAAAGTTTAGGCAAAATGCATACAAGCAACATCAAAAGGCTGTTACATCTTTATTGAAGATACCGAGGCTAAACCTGACTGAAGACATTATCGTGGGAGATCGATTGCACTAGATTGACCTGGGTGTCATGAAACGTTCGCTTCTTGGGTGGAGAGATGGAACTTCGGGCTATGAAACGAAATTGTCATCGCAACAATCTATTAAAATTTCGCAAATGTTGGATAATATGCAGTTGCCTTCTGAAATCCATCGTAAGCTACGTGGGATGGAATATTTGGCATATTGGAAGGGCTCCGAATTTAACAGCTGTTTGCATTACGCCAGCAGTACTCACATAGAGCTTCGCCCATCCGATTATTATGATCACTTCCTGCTTTTTTGCTGCGTTACAATATTATCCTCCAATTATTATAACTCAAATTGGCACGTTGCAAAACAAAGCTAGAAAAATTTGTTACTGAATACCTACATGGAACTCTACGGCGACCAGTTTTTGACCAGCAACCTGTCAGTAAAAGAAAAACAATCAAGATCATGTGACGGAATATGACCAGAAAGTAATCAATGTGCGAAGCAATTTTATGCCGATTTGAGACTAGGAGAAAAATGCTTGGATAAATGTTAGAATAGTGCAATATTTATTAACATACATTGTTAGGCAATTTAAAATAAATTTTATTCGAAAAAAATAATATGCATAACTTATTTTCGATACAGTCCTTACCAGACCGTTACATTAGTCTTCGAAAAAAGTGTGAAATATTGCAGAAATGATGTGAAACCTACTTTTGTGTGAAGCCACCCATAATGAATTGGCGGAATACTCTCTTTTGTCTCATGATGGTAGATTAAATTTGCTCATTTTCATCATGGATCAATTCGAACTGATCGCTCAGATCGTTCGACTGGAGAGAATTGTTTGCAATATTAGGGTGAGAAGGAATGTCTGAATTATCCAGTTTTCTTCTATTTTTCCGCGCTTAGGCACCGTCCTTGTTTCTTTGAAGGAAGTAGAGAATTCAGAGATCCCCCCTTCTTGTTTATGGAGACGTGTCTTTCTAAGAGATATATTTTTTCAGACCGCTTGTCGGAATTTTACTTCCGCAAACGGGTACAACGTAAAACGAAGGCACAAGATAGACACAAAAAGCGCCGAGAAGCACTGTGGAAATTAAAATAGCTTCGGATAGCTTGAGCTTGAGCATGACTGACTGCCCGTAGTTGCTACTCCGTTATGACCAGATCAGCGGTTCTTGCACAGAGAACCAACAGATGTTTGCTTGGGACTAGCATTCATCTTCAAAGTACAAGTACTGGTGATCTCATTTGTTAGGTTATACTGGCGCCTGCCACGTCAGAATGCGAGTTAATGTATGGAAGGAGAAGAAATGATTGTGCAATCACTCGCCCACTACAAGCTGAATATACCTCTGCACTTGCCACGAGTTCATATGGGATTTTATTGGAATTTTTTGGGTTAGGTTCAAGAAGCAGAGGTTCGTCTTGGTTATCGAGCTGCCAATGTGATAGATAGGATAAAGCAACTGAACTGAGAAAGCTAGAACATGAGTGCAAGGTAGGAGAACGGAACGAATCGGGAATTGAACCCACAACCTCCTGCGTATGAGACAGAAGCTGTAGCCATGTGACTACCAAGCCAATTTATGGAAATTAAAATAGCTTCGTGTAGTATTAAAAACTTCCTTCAGCAAAGAGAAAATACAACCGCACAGCACAAGAGTACAATGGGGTCTGAATATGATTGACTTTTATTTTCTTCTACTACCCACGTGTCGGAACGTGGACGCGTCTCTTGTTGTATTCGATTATAATAGTAGAGTAATAGGCGAGACCCGTCAGCGGGTGGATGCCATACCCCGACTGCCATTGTGAAACCATTTCAACTAACTAATCGTTGATGGAACCTGTAAACACATTTCCTTATGTAAGCTTCTACTGGTTTATTAAGCTTCTTCAGTTCTCACGCCGAATGATACATTGCATCTGAAATATTTCATGAAGGTGCAACATGTTCGCTTTCTTGTGTATCAACCATCCCTCTGGTAAATTTTTCGGTACCAACTATGACTGATTTAAAAGCTTCCTCCAGTTCGCTCGTTGCCGTTGCCACTACCAAATCTGACTTTGACATTCCTCCGCATACACAACAGCCGAGCTCAGGAGCGTTACAAGCCCTACCCACAACCCACGGACCCTTGCGAGAGCGGCATAGGCCCCGCACTCTAGATGCCTTCGGCATGTTTTGATGCTGATTCGATTCTCTCTCTTCGTCGTCGAAGTTCGTTCAGTTGCACGCAGTGCCTCGTGTTGCATGGACGTGCTACGTTTGACGTCCCGCAGAGTCGAATCCCCTGTGCCTGATCTGGCCAAGGAAGCAAATCCTGATGCGAGTCCATCATTAGTGCAATCGATGATAATAGCGGAGTTTGCTGTCAGTGTAGTGATTTTTGTCGGATTATCAAACGCGAGTATAGCCAGCAATTCAAACCAAAAGTGTACCAACTTCATGTGGATTGCTTTGATTGATAAATCAATAAGCAGCAACATTCTAGAAGCGTATGCAAAGGGCAATGCTTGCTTTGTTGTTGTTTTTGTTTCCGCGCTTCGCAATGATGAGTTGAACACGCATTGCACGTTCCTTGAGGTGGTGTAAAATATAAAACAATCATCATCGCTGTGGAGTGTTTTTTCGTTATTAATTTATGGTGTGAAATACTAGCGGGCGCATTTGTGTGCAGGGCATATGTTCTAGCTGTTGAGAACTAGAAGAGTGTGCGTTCGTAATGCGCTCAGCGGGTGAGCGTTCGTTCTCGCGCAGTCTCATACCATTCAAAGTCGCTGTTGACGATCATGCTGGGTGTGGGTGGTGATGTGTTGGAATGACAATAACCCGTACATTGGGTGGGACGTATATAACATGTTATTGTTTCGCAAGAGGGCGTTCTGAACCCGATACGGATGATCGTGAAACGATCGTTGAATAGTTCGATCTCCAGTGACCGTGTGATTGACATCTGTTTGACGATCGAGTTGCCGTACGAAAGATGATCAGCTACCGGAATCCGGGGTGTGCGAGCATCAAGAACCTTTAGTGAAGGAGAAGACGATAATGACGAAAAACAACAGCAATAAAACAAGCAATAAAGTCATGTTAAGTCAAAAGGTGAAGATCAACGGTCAGCCGACGAAAGTGCTACAAAGGATGAAAAGATCGATCAGTCACTCGCTTTTGTGCATGTGTCAGCGGAAGAGATAGATTGGGCATCATCGTATTAGCCGCAGTTCGGAAGAGTCTTGCTGTGGCCGTTTTGATACGTACAATGAGAAGCGTTGTTGAATCATCTCGCCGATCTAGAGATTTGTTCGGAAAGTTAAGAAAAACACAAATAAAGAAAAATGTGCTCGCCAGTGGCAGCGAGTAAAGAAGATTAGCCAATCGGAGCAGTGATCTCGAACCGAGAGAAAACAATACCGAAAGCCGACAAGCATCCTTTCCGGGCAGCCAATCATAATGATTAGATGTGTGTGCATTATTGAATGAAAGTGATTTTACACTGCAATTAAGTATTATTAAGTGTATCGCTAGCTGTTCGCTGCAAACCGGTGTTCCATTGCCAGTGTTTCGGTTCCAGTGCGAGTTCCACCGATTACCGCCTGCGCGCTCAGTTGCGGTTCGTGAAAACAAAACAGAAATACAGCAGCCCTATTCGGGACGGGGGGTCTTATAATCCGCGGGGCCACGATACATATCGACTACTACATCCCGTGAAGGAGGCAAGCCGAGCAACCTGCAACCATGGACAACGAATCGGACGGCTCCGAGCGATGGGAGGATTTTTTCGGTAAGTTCCTGCTTCCGGTGTGTCGGTGTGCCTGCGCACTTTCCGCTGACACACATACGATAATTTTGTCGTTCCGGGGTCGAACCGTCGATACGGTTCGGTGCGAAACGCCCAGCTAGATGGGAAAATTTGACGTACAAAAATCATATGAAAAGTGATATCTGGTCTGGCGGCCGACGGCAACTCGTGGTGGGCGCGGTAGGGAAGCTGTGGCGTGGAAGACGGCAGTGATTGCGGCGAGAGCAAGCAACGAGCGAGAGAGATCGTGTAATAGAGATCAACCCTGGGACTATGGGAGTGGATTGTGGATTGCGCGGGGCGATCGGATGGGTGATGCAGAAACGAGTGAAGCGCGCACGTCAGAAGTGCAGGCAAAACAGAGTAAATTGTGTTGAAGCGGATTGGCAAACTCGTAGCAAGTTTTGTTGAAATAGATTTGCTTGATAGAAAAAGTAGTTTTTTTTTTATTAATGCAGAGTCGTTCATAATTTGAATTCCAATTTTACAGGAACGAAATTTTGTATTGAAATCATAAGTATTTCTAGGCTTCTAGAAGAGATTTATGTTAATTCGTAATTTAACTTAATTCGTCTTAGACGGTTGAATACATTCCACTAAAAGAGCTTAATATATTTTTCCAAAAAGAACTAACAACCAGGATCCTGAGGGCCATATACTCGATCACCAAGGCATATTAAAACTTCAACTCAATTATATCCAAATTAAAACAGCATATATAATATTCGATGAAAATGCACCTTCAACCATGTTAATCTATATAATAAAATGAGTTGAGATTTCCTTCCTGACGATTTAATTCGCGAACGGGTTGACCGATTTGCAAGATTTTTTTCCCTAATCGACTCGTTCTGGGATCCGCAAGGTTTGTATCTACAAAAAGTTGGTGAATTTAACGGGGAAATGTAAAAAATCATTTGAATGTAATTTTGGGTCTGTTGAGAAAAACAAAACAAACGCGATTGATCTAGCGTGTGGTGCTGCAAATAGTTCATTGTGACATTTGCAACACCCGGTCTCTTTCGCTAGTTTCATATAAAAATTATAACAACATTAGTTATGCATATTTTTGCCCGAATTGCCTACATTTTTTGTACATGAGATATTGGGGAAAATCGAAGGTAACCACCTTCAGTAAAACTTGAACCAAGTTGAATATAAATACAGACCCCATTCGATTTTGACAACACGTTCGGACCATTTATGTTATCAAAATCGAATGGTTTTTGTTTTCTCATGACATTTCACATTTCTCGCTTAACTTTTCAAAAGGACCTAAGTAACATTTTTTTCATGAAATAATTTGAATAGCGCAATCAACAGAAAAACATGAAAGCTTTTGATTGCAGCACTCAAATTAATTCATGAAAAAAATGTTACTTAGGTCCTTTTGAAAAGTTAAGCGAGATTTCTTCACTTATTGTGACACTAGACACACTGTAACACATGTTTACGCGGATTTTGAGTTCTAAGCGTTTACACTGAAAAAATACGCTATTTTCGGGGTGTCGAGGCATAACCAACTTTTTACGAGAATTTTGAAATTTGAGCGTTTTCCTTGAAAACAATTACGCATTTTTTTTTACGATTTTCTTACTCATCGGTTTAGGGCTCTAGTCAGTTTTTATAAGGACCATGAGATTTACGTGGTTTATGAGCAATGTAAAAAAAAAACAATTTTGTGTTGCCCAAAATCGAATGGTTTTGTTGCCAAAATCGAATGGCTTGTTGTCAAAATCTAATGTTGCCAAAATCGAATGGGATCTAAAACTAGGACAAGAATGCTTTGTTTGAAGCAGACCGGATGTTTTCCATGATGTAGGCAATAACCTTTTATGTAGAATTTTGTCTCAAATAACTATACCAACGTTTGTTATGATGTTGAGATAAAGATATCCACCTCTGTTATAATTGTATTACGGCTAGAGGGATTTTCATTATATTAACAACTTACCAGTCAAGCTTACAACAAATTTTGTAACAATTTGTTTTCGGAAATAAATAACTCGGCACCAACATTTCGAAAGGGCGAATCTGCTTTTGTAAACAAAAGCTTCTGTCGTCGTTGGTGGACTAATCTGAGCCCACCCATGCAATCCAACACCACTGATGCAAGCACCGAATCCGCTTCTTTTATTCAATAGCGCTGAATTGCTTGGGTAGGCACAAATTAGCCCACCAATGACGTGAGAAGCTCTTATTTACAAAAGCAGTTTCGTCCTTTGGAAAGTTGGTGCCGAACTCTCCGTGTTATAATTTTGTTATATATTCTAGATCGGGTGTGTGCCGAAACCCATCTGGTCGATAGTCATTTGGCCGAAAGGGTCATTTGGCCGGCCAGAGAAAAATGAAGAGTGAGAAGTGAGAGGTCTCACTTCTCACTCCTCATTTATCACTTCTCGTTGTAAAAAGTGAATAGTGAGACGTCTCACTCCTCTTTTCTCACTTCTCACTATGAAAAGTGAGTAGTGTGAAGTGGGTAGTGAGACGTCTTACTACTTCTCACTTTTTACATTAAGAAGTGAGAAAGGAGGAATGAGAATTGAGACGTTTTTTTTTGTCACTCCCAATTTCTCACTTTTCAAACGTCTTATTCGGCCAAATGTCCTATTCAGCCAAATAACCCTATCGGCCAGATGAATCTTTCGGCCAAACGACTCTTTCGGCCAAACGACCCTTTCGGCTAAATGACCCTTTCAGCCAAATGACCCTTTCAGCATAATGACCCTTTTAGCCAAAAAACCCTTTCAGCCAAACGTCCCTTTCGACCAAATGACCCTTTCGGCATAATGACCCTTTTAGCCAAAAAACCCTTTCAGCCAAACGTCCCTTTCGACCAAATGACCCTTTCGGCATAATGACCCTTTTAGCCAAAAAACCCTTTCAGCCAAACGTCCCTTTCGGCCAAATGACTCTTTCGGGCTAATGGTCTGTTCGGCCAAGTGGCATTAGGTCAAATTGCATTCGGCCGAAGGGTATTCGGCCAACCGCCCCTTTCCCTCCTGCTACGAGAGAATGCGAGGGAGCGGATCTTACACTGTTTACTGCATTTAGAACTTGTGTCTTCAGCAAACGGACGCCGCACGACGAACTTTTCGAACTAGTCCCTGGCGATGGATCAAGCTTACTCCCATAACCTTTCCAGTGATCTTGATCCATTCAGCTCTCGCCTCGACCCATATCGCAAACGACGTGGAAAGTCCCCTTCTTCTTCTTATTGGCAATACTTCCTTCACTAGGACATTGCCGCCTCGCAACCCAGCCACCCTCAGCATGGTCTTACTTTGTAGCCGTGCAACTGACCACACGGCTAAGGAAGGCCCCTTGTGGAGAGTTCCCGCCGCGGATATTTCCTGCTCCGATGAAAAGTTCCCCGGCAGTTGGAGCTCCCCCACAACCGACTGTTCCACGTTCTGCGGCTACACGCTAACTGCAAGCTAACGATAGTTGCGACGATGGTAGCTGGCGCTTACAGTAGACTGTGATGTCCGGCTATCGTCGTCGTCACTCATGCGACAGCAGTTCACTGCTCTGAGTTCCGGTACATTATTCCAACAAAGGGTCCATTCCGTAAGCTTCCAACCTCGCACTCGTCTCTGCTTCGAACCATGGACACGTGAAATGAATGTCTCATAAAAAAATTGAGCCGAATAAGCTAGTTTTTTTTTGTAGTTGGAGAAGATTATTTTTTGCTTGCAATGTTTGTTGGGCTGCTACCGTTTCTGCCACGTGTGGACATCTCGGACAGGCGGGGGAAGACGCATGTACAATAGGGCAGTTCAAATTTCAAAAATGTTCGAAAATTCCAACTCCCATATGTCCCATTTCAGGCAATTCGGTGGCCATTTAGGGGTGGCACGAAGTAAATTTATGGGAAAAACTTTATTCAAGTCTCCCTACAACTGTCAAATCGTGATGAATTCAAATAAGCATCCCCATACTCCCTTTTTGGAATCTTTATAAATGAGACGTCTGGATAATACATTAGTTATGAGTGGATTGAAGGGTTCTATTGACAGTGTGAATATAAGATAAATGGCTAAAATGGTGTAATTAGCCTCAACGTAGCAGTGGAAATAAAAATCAAAATTAATGAGTTACCCACTGGTTGAGCTCAAATAGATTCCAAAAATGGAGGTTGGGGATGTTTATTTGAATTCATCACGATTTAAGAGTTGTAGGGAGATTTGAATAAATTTTAAGTTTTTCCCATACAAATTTCCATATAAACATAAATTGACTTCGCGCCACCCCTAAATGGCCACCGAATTGCCTGAAATTTTGCCAGGACTCCTATATTATCAAAATGATGCTAATAGACATATGGGAGTTGGAATTTTCGAACATTTTTGAAATGTGAACTACCCTAATGTACAAACCTGTACAGATAGCACCTGAAGCATCCATGGCCTATTAAGAACTGAGTCAAGTCATAGTTAAGCTCCCCATGAGGTCTTTTAATCCAGGTCGACAAACGTGGCGCTAGATGGTGGGACTACCTCCATTTGGCTAACGTTGCTGTCATGATATTTCTTCGGGGACTTCCGGTACCCCTAAAGGCGTTGTACTTCTCGTTTTCCTCGACCACCAGTTTGATGCGAGTACGCATCCTAGCGCCCACTTGCAAGCTTAGTCGACAGTAAGTAGCTCTTAGCAGCTCTATTTTTTTACAGCAAAAACGCTGATTGCTACATCACCATCAATTGTTAAGGAGTTCTCTTGTAGACGATGTCGCAGCCGAATCTGATTGACGCCTCCGGCCCCGATTTCCATTATGGACGCATACCATTTTCTTTTTATGATGCGCCACGCCATTTACATTCGATGGCGGCTACTAGCCCGAAAGATGTTTGGCCGAATTTGTCATTTGGCTAAAACAATCTTAAGGGCGAAACAGTAGAAGCATAAGTACTAGAACGCTAGTGGCGCTGTGGTAATTTGAATTATTTTGCCAAATTATGCTTCAACAAGCTTCAAGTGGCCATAATTTATGCATCATTTGTAGTGCATGTTTGGTTTCATCTCCTACATCGGTTTGACACTTGTAGTGCCGGTAGTTTGGCTGCCAGGTCGAAGCAACCTAGATGTTAGTCACGCGAACAGGAACGACATTAGCAATCTTAAACGTTTGAATCAACTGGCGGAACCCATCTTACCGAAAATGTCGTTTGACCGAACAGGTCATATAGCCGGTCGCAAATGTCGTATAACCAGGGCCGGATTTAGCCGGAAGGGGGCCCCGGGGCCGACAGCTTGTGGGGGCCCTAAAATGTACAAAAAAGGTTGGTTTTGGTACATAAGATTTGTGAGGGCCCAGGGCCACGGGGCCAGCGTATGACCAAACGGATCATACGATCATAAATGTGATTTGGCGGAACAATAGTGAATGTGGAAAGTGTGAAGTGATGGAGTAAGGAATAGGAAAGGTAAGGTGATACGTAAGTCTCACTTTTCATTTCTCACTTCGCTCTTCTTACTTCTTATAGTGAGAAGTGCCAAATGAGGAGATTGTAGTGAGAAACCGAGCAGCATAAGTCAGACGAAAATGGTTGCAGCAACTTGATTGTTGCCAAATATGGTCATAAATGAGTTGCGGTAACCTATGTGGAATATGTGCAGCTAGGGAAGTGAGACTTCACTTCTTTTCACTTATATCTCCTCATTGCCCGCTTTTTATTTGTCATTCCTTAATTCTTATTTCTTATATTTCATTTCTCATTATTCACTTCTAATTTCTCACTTCACACTTCTCATTTTAACCCAAGCTTTGCTGAGTTGCACCATTTAGGAGTGTTTGTTTTCCTTTTATCGGCACTCACACATTCAGACGTGAGAATCTCAATAGGCAAAACTGCAATCTTATTTAATGCTCGCTTATAAACTACTGTACCAATTTGCACTTCGACTGTTCGTACCAAATCATCCTTCCCCGGATAGGTTCTGATAATTTTACCAAGTTTCCACACCTGCACGGGCGCATCCTTTTCCTCAAGTAAAACAATCATACCCGGATAAACATTTAATGTTTTTATTCTATTCTTACTGCGAGGTTGGAGGGATTGCAAATAGTCACGGTGCCATTTCTTCCAAAATTCGTCACGCAAACGCTGTACGTATCGTAACCCATCGTAACTGGGCACCGAAACAGCAGTTAATTGTCTACCAATTAAAATATGACCCGGAGTAATTATTTCCAAATCATTTTGATCTGATGGATGGGTATAAAGTGGACGTGAATGTAGTGAGCAGATATTAGAAATCAAACTGTTTAAAATGTTTTGGAAGGAAAAGTTATAGCGATCATTATTCTTAACATGAATGTGAATGCAAAATAACATTCATATTGAATTTCAATATTAAATGATTTTCAATTTCAACTTTGCCCATAGTGCCTGTATTATTCCATGGACTTATATGATACATAATGTAAATACATAATCAACTTAAGTCGACAATGCGCAGTATATTCAATGATTTGCATGTGCCAGAGAAGAACAAAAAAAACAAAGCTGCTTAGTTGAGCAAAATGAGACAGAGCAATCGATGAATGCATATTGCTAAGAGCATCCAAATGTGAAAGAGCGTTAAATAAAGACGATTGAGAGCATGACAGAGCGGCGTATATTTGACTTGGGTTGTATTGTATTTCGAAGGCATTGAGGACGCTCAGTTTATTGACGATTTTTCACGCGGATAGACGTGTTCGGTCAGTGTTCGGCAACATCGAAGTTTGGATACGACATGGCGAAGTCGGTAGGTATGAAGATCTTTGGATCGAGAATAATGAATAAAAGAATATTCTATTTACGTATGCATTCCCGTATACTGATGAATATGAAATGTGCGGACGGGTGGGTTCCGGCACGATTATTAACGCAGGACGAGTGGGTTCCTTGCGTGTGACAAAAAAATGTACATGTATCTGTCGGACGAGTGGGTTCCGATACGAAAATTAAATAGCAGGACGAGTGGGTTCCTTGAACATGAAGAAAATAAGAATGTACAAAAAATGTGCGGACGAGTGGGTTCCGGCACAATTATCAACGCAGGACGAGTGGGTTCCTTGCGTGTGGAAAAAAAATAATGAAAAATTGTACATGAAACGGTCGGACGAGTGGGTACCGATACAAAAATTAAATAGCAGGACGAGTGGGTTCCTTGCACAAGAAATAAAGTATATACAAAAAATGTACGGACGAGTGGGTTCCAGTACAATTATTAACGCAGGACGAGTAGGTTCCTTGCGTGCGGGTTTATGTGTGTAAGTAATTAATTGAAGTACGAATACATGGTCTGACGATAAATAAATAAACGAATACATGGTCCAACAGAAAAAAAACGTTATGACTCCTTCCATACTGATGCTATATAGACGGGTTGTGTGTTGATGAAAGTTCTTTTGAGTATGTTCATAGTTTGAAAAGCGTTATTCTATAAAAAAAAAGCGATAGTTGGGAGTGGCCTCGATTGGAGAATGGGGTAAAATACTGATATTGATCAAATTGAAATCAGACTTCAACTTTCATACAAAACTTACAATTTTGTATGACAGTTCGAAAACGAATGCTAGTTTTGAAGGTAGATGCATAGATATAATTGTAGATTGGTAGATGAGCACGGGCTTGTTTTGTTTACGATTAACGAATTAATTAATTGCAATCGGAAAAAAAGTTCGACAAAAATTCATTTGGATTTGATGAAATGTGAGTAATTTTTAACATATTGATACAAAACTGACTATGATACTTAAAAAAAAAATGTATTTTTTAAACAAACACGGAGATGCGAAACAACTCAAAATTGAGTCTTTTTCACTCAACTTGACAGCTAAGTGCAACCACTCAAAATTGAGTTTTTCAGCAATAACTCAATTTTGAGTTATTTTGAAAAACCTTTGGTCGGGTGATTTTTACTTTTTGTCTAAGAGTCGACTCTGAGTGAAAAGTACTAAAAAACGGGTTTTCCATTGTAGCCAAATTTAAGCGAAAAGTTTGCAGGAAATTAGTTCGTATGTTTATATTAAAACCCAGAAATATCCACATGTTTTATTTAACCAGAATATTATAAAATAAGTAAAACATAAATAATGGCAAATTATATTTTGATGTGATTTTTAATGATTCTGCAGAATGTGAAGTGTCCGCTGCTGTCACGATGAAATACTTTGAAACGAAAGCTTTCGATCTGTAAAAGAGAAGAAACATTGGGGAATTAAACATGAAAGAGACCATCGAAGTTAATTGGGTTATGCCACTGAAAACAGATGACTTTATATTTTGAGGTTAGATAACACTTTGCTGCTTACATTTATCGGCATATGTATTTACATGTAATAAATAGTATTGATAATTTTGTACTTACGTTGTGGAACGTGTGGTAGAATCAAACATCTTTTTGTAGGATTGTTTTCCTCATAGAAGCAGAAGTGTCGTCCCTCTCGTTAATAGCCGGAAAATAGTTATTTCGTCCTAAAACTGTATGCAGAATAATTTAATATTTCATTCATTAATGAGGAATCAATTGTAACTCACCCGTATCGAAGCACTTTCCATTTTGTTCCATTGTAGGCAACTTTTAATTTCATCAAATTCAGTTGTTTATTCACTTTAAAATCTTTACAAATGAATTAACCGTCGTTGATTATGGTTACAAGTGAATTTTCAGCCAAAACCAGGTATTCGTATAAACAAAAGAACTCAATAGGGAGTGTTGGGGGTAAACTACGAAATTAAGTTATAAACACCCATCAACCAAAACAAAAATGTATCCAAAATGGGAGTGTTGGGAGAGTACTTAAATTTGAGCACTTTTTATCTTGATTTTGGATAGTTTCGAATCGCAGTGAATAATTTAAATTTGAACTAAAACAGGAATTGGATACGTTGAGGTATAATAAATGTGTTAATAATTGGAATGAATTGTTAAAGATTAACGTGAATAGCAATGTATTTTAATAAATTTGTAATGAAAAAGAATTAGATCTGGATTGGACTTCTCAATACAAGTTGAGTTGAATTAAAATTAAGTTTAAATCGATTAACTCTGGTTTGAAATTTATTTGGATTTATTGGGGTGCAGATTCGATTTAAATTGGATTTTATATAATTTTATGCTCCTAGAATTTTAATAATATTGGAAATGCAAAGATTTTTTTGTTTGTATTGGATTTGAATTTGATTTGAATGATAGATAAAAATTGATTTCAAATTGGATTAGGATCGTTTTGCTTTGAGGGTATTGAAAATTGGATTTTGATCTATGTTTATATTATTGGAGTTGGACTGAAGTTTGATTAACGTTTGTTTGGTTTTAGAAACAAATTGTTTCTACTTTACTTGAATTTGGTTTGAAACATATTAGGATTCTATTGGATTTGAATTTGGTTTTATTTTAATTGGGTTCATTTTGAATATTGAAAATATATAAAAATATCAATATAAATTCAGATGTAATATTAAAGTTGGAATAACTTCGAATTAATATTTTGATTGGGTTTGGATTGTATTGCATTACTTGAGTGGAAGAAACTAGAATTGAATTAGGTTTTGTATAAATTATTGGACTTATTTGTATCAGATTTAAATTGTAGTTGAATGGTAAGGTTTTAATGTATTTATAGTGGATTTAAATCGAATTCAGATTGTTCTTCAATTAGATATGAATTTGATTTTATTTATACTGGGACATTTTCGAATTTGGATGAATGTATGTAGAATTTGAATTAACTTTGGTTGGATTGTATTTATGTTGGACTGGACATTAATTGGATTGGATTTGGATTTAAATTTAATTTAGATTGAATTGGATTGATTGGAATTAGACTTCGATTTGGATTGATTTTAGATTGGATTGGATTAAATTTTAACAGCATTAAAATTGATTAGATTGGACACATTTTGACTTGGTTTGTTGTTAAATTTGAATTTTGGGTTTGTTTTGAATTAGTTTCGTTCAGGATTGGATTTTGATTCAGATTGGATTCTGATTGGCGTTCGAAAAGATTTGGGTTGGACGATTAAAACCAGATTGTGTTTAATTAGAATAATATTATATTTTGATCGATGTTGGATTTGGTTTTGTTGGATTTGGTTAAATTCTGAATGGATTTGAATTGTTTTGGTTTTGGTATGAAATTATATGGGATTTTAAATATAATCTCATATTGGATTTGGATTGAATGAAATTTATTTTGGATCCAAATTAAACTTCGATTATATTGAAGATTATATTAGTTAACGTATAAATTTGGAACGGTTTTAAATTGAATGTGGTTTGCATTGATGTTGAATTGAGTTTATATTATATGTATTACAAACACTATTATTGGACTAAAACAAAATTAAGACTTTAATTCGATCCCATTTAAACTGGATTTAGAGTGTATTTGAATTTGATAAAAATCGAATCGGACTTTCTGATATTTTTCGGGTCGAATTCAGGTTGAAATTAAATTGGGCTAAGATTGAATTTTAATTGGAATAATTTGAACTTGGATGAAATTTGAATTCTACTTGTTGAGATTGAAATTGGAATTGTATTGGGCTTAAAACGGCATACATTGTGTTTGGATTGATTTCTTTCGGTTAGATTATGTTCCCTAACTAGATGGGGTTCAAATTTGGATTGGTGCATTTGATTTCAATAGAACCTGATAAAATATTGATTAGTTTTAAATTAGATTAGGAAAGTTTTGCTTGTAGATGGATTGGAGAGGACTAGGATAGAGTTTGAATTTTTATTTATATTGGACGTGAATTAATTAATGTGAAAACTGCATTTATGTTAATTTTGGATTGAATCTAAATCGAGTTTAACTTGGTTTTGATTTCTGTTAGATCAAATTTAGTTTTAAATTGAATCTAATTTGAGTTAAGTTTTTTGGATGGTTAGTATTAAATTTTAATTTTAATAATTTGGACGTTGGATGTTGATTTGAATTTAAATCTGACTTTAAAAAGTTAAAGTTTTATCAAAAGAATGCACAGATAATTGTTTCGCATTGTTTCGAAGTTGTCACTTGTATTTTTCATGTTTCTGTCAATCACGGTTTGATCTATTTTCTTGCTGTAAATGATTTTGGGATGAATTTGGTAGAAGTTTAAATTGGAATTTGGCTTTTATTTCGATTGGATTAGGATAGAGTTTGGAATGGATTTAAATTGAATTTGGATTGAAGTAGTCTATCTTGGAACTGAATTTTGTATTGATTGCAATAAGATAAGTTTGGATTAAGCATGGACAAGATTTTGATACTGATTTTAGAATGTTTTGTAACAGATTAGGAATGTATCTAGCTTCATTTCAATTTGGATTAGAATTAAATTTGGACTATGATTTGGTTTGATGAACCAGTGGATTTAGACTGTACTTTAGATTTGATTTTTAATTTAAATTGGATTTGGACTGGATTAATTTAGATCGATCAGGTTGGTCTTGAATTTTCGTTTCAAACCAGATTTTGTTTGTATTGAATTAATCTGTTCAAAAATACAAATTGGATTGAATTATTGTTGATTTTGATTTTTTTCATTATAAATATTTGGTATTTAATGTAAACTTGGAGTTTGTGTTTGGATTGACTAGAATTGAATTAGAATCATTTTAATTGAATGTGTAATAAAGTTTGCAGATTCTAGTGAACATCGTTCTAATTCGGATTGGATTCGGATTCATTTGGTACTGAATTTATACGAGATGTTTTTTTTTTGCATTTTACCGATTTTTTTTAAGATGTTAGTTACGACTTGAATTTGGAGTTTTCATATATTTTTAAAAATTGTCATAGAGTAGAGAAAGGGGCGAATGTAGTGAGCAGATATTGGAAATCAAAATGTTTAAAATGTTTTGGAAGGAAAAGTTATAGCGATCATTATTCTTAACATGAATGTGAATGCAAAATAACATTCATATTGAATTTCAATATTAAATGATTTTCAATTTCAACTTTGCCCATAGTGCCTGTATTATTCCATGGACTTATATGATACATAATGTAAATACATAATCAACTTAAGTCGACAATGCGCAGTATATTCAATGATTTGCATGTGCCAGAGAAGAACAAAAAAAACAAAGCTGCTTAGTTGAGCAAAATGAGACAGAGCAATCGATGAATGCATATTGCTAAGAGCATCCAAATGTGAAAGAGCGTTAAATAAAGACGATTGAGAGCATGACAGAGAGCGGCGTATATTTGACTTGGGTTGTATTGTATTTCGAAGGCATTGAGGACGCTCAGTTTATTGACGATTTTTCACGCGGATAGACGTGTTCGGTCAGTGTTCGGCAACATCGAAGTTTGGATACGACAGTGAATTTAATATTCCTTCCACCTGAGATAAAACAGTTGTGTACTCTTCGAAGGTTAAATGAGCATCTTTAAGTGTCCTCTTGAGGTGAAATTTAGTGCTCTTGACTGCAGCTTCCCACAACCCACCAAAGTTTGGTGCTTCTGGCGGAATAAATGACCAAATTATTTCTCGAGGCTGACAAAAAAGGGAAATGTGGTTAAAGGTGGACTGAGACCGCAAAAGCCCATATAGTTCATGCAATTCATTTTTCGCCCCTCGGAAATTGGACCCATTGTCAGAATGCATTTTTTTTCGGATTTCCTCGTCGACCTACGAAACGTTTCAAAGCTTCTGTACTTAAATCAGAAACTAGCTCTAAATGAATGCTTCTGATAACCATACAAACAAATATTGATATGTAAGCTTTAACTATTTTTGGCTTGTATCGACCTTCTTTCACGTATACAGGCCCTGCAAAATCTACACCTGTTATTTCGAATGGAAATGCTGGAGTAACACGACATGCAGGTAAATCTCCCATCAATTGGCTAGCAATCTTAGGTCGAGCACGAAAACATGACACACAACTTCGGGTTATTTTGCGCACTGACGACCTTCCATCTAACAGCCAAAATCTAGTTCTTAATGAAGCAAGAAGATTCTTTGGGCCTTCGTGCATTCCTTCAAGGTGATAGGCACGAATTAAAAGATCGACAAGAGGGTGCTTTGGTAAAATATATGGATGTTTGGAGTGGAATAACAACGACGAGTGTCTTAATCTTCCTCCTACTCTTATAATTCCATCGTGATAAAAAGGGTTCAAATCTGAAATTCGCTTACACGGATCATTTTTCTGAATTCGTTGAATTTCATCAAAAAGCATTTCATGCTGAATGATACGAATTATTAGATCTAAAGAACTCCGTATCTTTGGAATGGTCAGGTTTCTCGTCAAAGTCCGTAAGGCTGGATTTTTCTGACGACAATTTATGATAAAACGCTGTACGTATGCCATGACACGTTGCAGCTTTCTAAATGAACTAAACTTTGAAAATACTCCGAGCTGATTTTCATTGTAAACCGGGGTTGCCATCATTGAACAATGTTTTAGTTCTGGTAGTGCATCATTAGGAATTTCTGAGCATAGCTCCTCAGAATACTAAATTAATGATTTCGTGTGTGTTACTTCTACGTGAAGTTAAACGATTTACAATGATATGGAAATGCTAATATCATCTTCCAAACTTGGACGTACATGTTCATGATAGAATTAGAACTTTCTTAATTGATTCGACTAAGATGGCGACGTTTGAGGTTTTGGCTTTCAGTCTTTTGGGATCAAAAACGGGGTTTTCATGCTTTCATCCAATTTTATGAAAACATAAAACCCCGTTTTTGATCCCAAAAGACTGAAAGCCAAAACCTCAAACGATAGAATTAGAGGCGAAAGTATAGAATTGATAGTTCCGTTAGGATACGGCAGGCATGAAGAATGTTTTTATAGGAGTCGATTTGAAAGCAAGCGGAGGGCAATATTTGTGATGGCACATATTACACGACCTTCCTTCTGCCAAGCTCCCGTATGAAGCTTCCACACTGATATTCTTCCCTCCCCCTTCATACGGGAGCTTGGCAGAAGGAAGGTCGTGTGATATGTGCCATCACAAATATTGCACTCCGCTCGCTTTCAAATCGACTCCTATAAAAACATTCTTCATGCCTGCCGTATCCTAACGGAACTATCAATTCTATACTTTCGCCTCTAATTCTATCATGAACATGTACATCCAAGTCCATATCCTCAGAATAGTTATCTACTCGTAGGAAAGATGGGCCTTCCCACCAATCATTATTGGATTTAAGGGCATCAGGGAGCTGTCCTCTAGACACGATATCTGCGGGATTGTCTTTTGATCTGATATATTTCCAGTTGAAATTCTTAGTCTCCTTAGTGGTAATAGCCACTCTGTTTCGTAAATACGCTTCAAGCCTAGCAAAAGGTTTTTAAAGCCATGCAAGCACGATTTGACTATCAGACCAAAGAACAACGTCATCAAACTTGATTTTCAAATCATCAAGAACTCTTGTTAATAATCTGGAGAGTAATCTAGCAGCAAGAAGCTCTTTGCGGGGTATGGTGTAGCATTTTTTAATTGATGCGACTCTTAACTTACTGCAAAGCAAACGTAAGCGAGCTGATCCATCGGAAAGTAAACTTCTAACATAAATCACTGCTCCATAAGCAACGGCATCTGCAAATCCATGAATTTCTACACCTTTTCGAACAGGGAGAAATCCATATCGTGGTATAGAAATTTCTCTAACCTTAGGAAGAGCATTTCGAAAAAGTAGCCATGATTCAAGTAACTCTCCTTCTATCTTAGTATCCCAGCCAAGTTCAGCTGCCCATAGTTTTTGCATATAAATCTTAGCAATGACCACAATGTACCTGGATCTATAATACATAGGAAAATTCCTAGCTGCGCAAACAAACCAACAGAGCTTGGGTTTTTACGAATTGCGGGAGAGACAGAAAATGGAGACACTTACTTTGGCGGTGGCGCCAACAACTGATGTTCAGCCAAACGACATTTTCAGCCATACCCGAGCAGGAGAAATGGGTTCAATTATACCTAATTCTGTTATTGATACCATACTCTGTTATGAACTAGCCCTGCATAAAAGGTAAAATACCAAAGGAATAATACCAAGAGCTAATATGCTCAATACTTAAACCATAACAAATTCAGTTATTAAATTGAATTTCAATATCAAATGCATAACCAATTATTATTCGTTTGGTATTGAAATACATAAGCAAGTTATGCCTCAAGTGTTTTGCATATAAGTGTTTGGTATCTAGTTCATACCCATTTCTGTTATCGAGGTCGTCGCTCCTGCTCGAGTATGAACCACTTAGCCATTGATATTCTCTGCCGCATGATCCGTTCGGCAAACAAGCATTTCAACCGAGTGACATTTTAAGCCAGCGGGCAGCAGGGACCATGTCCAAGGGCTTGACGACCCCTCCCCAGCCGTCTGTGAGTCAGGGGGTTCTGCCTAGGAGGTGGTGGGGTTAACAGGGGGCGCTGTTAATTCCCCCCCAAAAACCACATATCCGCAAGCAAACCTTATCAAGCGACCGTGTGCCGCTTAAAGCATACAAGCCCCTAACCCTGAATCCCAAGGTGTCAGGCGACCCGTGCCGAAGGGATGAATGGCCTGGGGGTGAAACAATTAGCCAGGTCGTTAACGGAGCCTGTGGAGGTTCCACAGAGTGAGGGCTGCTTCGGCGGCAAGCGGGTGGCAGTGGGTGGTACCCACACACCCCAAGTGGTGCACATGTGGTGCAAGCGAATGGGAGTTGGGGTATTACTCGTAATACCCCCACAGAATGAGGGACCGAGTGTATGGGTGAGCACACAAGTAAGTCTCGCATGGTACGCATGGTCGGTAGTGTTAGAATGACTGAAGTCTGGTGAGGCCTGGCAGGAGTATCGGGGGCAGATACCTCTGCGGCACCTCAGAAGTAGGGGACACGAAAGTTTCGCTGCGTCTGGCAGGAGTGTCAGGGGTTGATGCTTCTGCGGCACCTCAGAAATCGGAGACATGTAAGGTAGTGGTGTGACCCCTGTCCCAGGATGGGGAGACCACCACATTGGCTGAGGACTACCTGGGCTTCGAAACGTCAATGGGTGGGTGCTACCGGCATAGTACCTTATGGAGTCCTATTGACAGTATCAAAGCCCGGGTAGGCGAGTGTTAGGCACGCTTGACGTGCCGGGTGTTCCACGCCCAAACGATGCACAGGAGGTGCACAGAGTGGATAAAAATGGGAGATGGGGGTATTACAACCCCACTGAGTGAGTGACTGAATGTCAAAGAGAGTGGTGCACAAGTGGTGCAAGCGATTGGGACTGAATGTATGAGCGAGCACACAAGTTAGACTCGCATGGTACGTATGGTCAGAGTGGCTGCTTAGGCAGTAGTGTGATCCGGCTGTCAGGGACGGAATGAGTGAAGTCTCGCTAGGCCTGGCAGGAGTGTCGGGGGGCAGATACCTCTGCGGCACCTCAGAAGTAGGGGACACGAAAGTCTCTGCCATGACTGGCAGGAGTGTCGGGGGTTGATGCCTCTGCGGCACCTCAGAAATAGGAGACATGAAAGGGTCTGCCTGTAGCTGAGGTAGGAGCGGCATAGGAGCCACCAACCTAGGGTCGCCTCCGGCTTGGTAGACAAGTAGTGCCACCCTGTTGCAGGATGGGGTGAACACCACACTGAGTGAGGACTGCCTATGCTGTGAGATGGCGGCATTGGTACCCCTGCAGGGTACCTGTTGTACCCTTGCAGTCATTCAAGCGGCATAGGTAGGTGAGTGTTGGGGCACATGTGGTGCCAGTGTGTCTTGTGCAAATGTGTTGCATGGGGAGTGTCGAAGAGTTGAGGCGCATACGTGCACTTGTGTGTACGTCATGGAGGGGGCGCAATGCCCAATAGTCATCCCCCGAAGTATTGCTTAATTGCGGGCCGGGGGAATGACTGGAGAGGAAGGAGTTGGTTTTAGTGGGTCGGGAGTGGTGATCCCATCCCCACACTACCTGGGTTCGCCTCCCCAGGTGTCTGTTTGCAGATTTCCATTACCTTCGTTAAAAAAAAAAAAAAAAAAAAAAAAAAACATTTTAAGCCAAGCGACATTTTCGACCATATTTCTCTTTAGGCCAAATAACATTTTCGGATGATGGGCCCTTTCTGCCAGACGGTATTTCCGGCCATGTCAATATATGTCATTTGGACAAAACAAACATAAGAGCGAAACGCATCTGGCCATCGGAAAATGCATTAAACTGCAAAGAATTGTAAGCTTTTTGTTAGTTATCTTTTAGTATAAAAACAACTAACTGCAATGAACTAAATCAAATACTAAAAGAGTAACTTAGAAGCTCATGGGATTCTCAAGAAAAGTTGGTAGGAATACTCAAATGTACATGTTTGGAATTTCTAAAGTTTTGAATTTCCGAGGATTTTTTTTTAATTTTACAGAAAGTTCTTTGGAATTTGCTAGTTTTTCTAATTTTATGGCAAGTTCTTCGGAAATTTCAAGCGAAATTATTCAAAGAGGGGAAAGGTCATTTGTTCGAGAGTTATTCGACGGAAAGTATTTTGGCCAAGTGTCATATGACCGAATAATACGTTAAGTCGTATTTCATTTAGTCGAATTGAATGATTGGTCGAAATTGTTATTAAGTTGAAAATGGTTTGACGGAAAATTTCATTTGGCCGAAAAGGACATACGAAAAAGCGTTTTCCCTGACAGGTCATTTGGCTCAAATGGTCGTTTGGCAGTAAGGACCATTTGGTCCAAAACGTCAAGGGTCAAAAGTGTTAACCCGTTCGGCCAAATGGCCCTTTTTCCCAAACGACCATTATTGTCAAATGACTTTTTCGGTTAAAGGACCAATTCGGCCGAAGGACATTTGCCATACGGCCTTTTCAGGCAATGAAATTTTCAGCCGTCCCGTCGACGTGGGCGAAAGCTTGGCTTGGCCGAAAATGTCATTCGTCCGAGAAAGTCATTTTACCGAAATTGCCGTTTACTAGAGATGTGCGTTCAGATTCGGAACAGTGATTTTTTAAAATATTCATTTCTCAGGCAAAGGCCGGAATGGCCTGTGCAATAAATAAAAGTCTTCTCCTTTCAACTCAGTCTACGAGGGTCCGCGAATCGTCTACCACCTCATCAATACAACTTGCTCGCTGCGCACCACTCCTTCTTTTACCCATCGGATCGTTGTCGAGAACCATTTTCACCAGGTAATTGTCCGACATTCTGGCTACGTGTCCGGCTCACCGCAGTCTTCCGATTTTCACGATGTGAACGATGGATGGTTCTCTTAACAGCTATTGCGTGGTTCATTCGCCTCCTCCATGTACCGTCTTCCATCTGCATCCCGCCATAGATATGAATCTGCGAATACTAATAAAAGGCATATTTTAAATATGTTTTTCGGGGGAGGGCCGTTTGGTTTAAAGCAATTTAGTCAAAGGCCACTAGACCAAAAGTTGGTTGGCCGAATATATCAGCCATAGACCATTTGGCCGAACTGGCCGAAAATTTTGTAAGGGCGAACAGGACATTTAGTCAGAAATATCTGCTTTAAAAGTCTTCGAAGCCGAAAAGGTACTTAAGTGTTCGTAATCGAATCACAGATTGTTCTATCAAGTAGTGATGATGTTTTTATAAAAAAAAACATCCACCTGGTGGTTATAGTACGAAAACAATAGTATTACCATAACATTTAACCTAAGTATTTTATTAATTCAGTGCTATTTTTTGTCTTTTGACTTTTTTTAGAATTGAAAAAAATCTTCAAGAAGATTTAAAACTCTTCTGTGGTATTTACCATAAATTTTAAAATAAAAAATTAAACACAAACCGATATGGTATGAGTACGTAAGACATAAATAGTATTTATGTCTTACGTGCTCATATCGATTAAAATTAAACACGTTAGGCATAAAATGCACCATAGAATGATTTTATAACAATTTCCGAAAATTTCATTCGGTGAATTTTCATTCTGATATTTGTTTTAGAAGAATGTCGAACATTCTCAAAGAATGTATGATAAAAGGAATAGGAAATTCACATTTTGCTTAACAAGCATTGTGCCTAACGTTCATTATGTCTAACGTCGCGCACTCGATTGATACTATACTGATATACATAGCTCTAGAAATTGTATCGTTATACTTTAATTGTTTATACAACACAATTTCTGGGAACAACATTATTTTCTATTCTTTATTGAATATTCCACAAGCGTTTTAAATATTGGAACGTCAACAAGTCTATGAGAGAATTGAGCTTCGCTTAATCCGAGCTAATTCAAAAGGACCGATTCTCCCTTTTTAAATTCGCCGACCAACGCTTCCACAAATACCGAAAACGCGCAAACGTTGGATTCTACGACCTATTCCATCTATTACAATGTTTATGATACGTGATCCTGAATTGTAAATTTCGATCCTATCTCCCCGCGCTGAACAATGCCCAAACATATCAAATGATCGAACGAATCTAAAAACATCCACAATGGAATTCGATTCCATCAATCATGGTTTCATTGTTTTCGAACCGTTCACGTTCCAAAATTCATAATTAATGGATATTGGGTTTTTTCCAACCAGCACAAAACCAACAATCGGTTCGCGGTAATCGTGGCGCGTTGATCTGCGAGGACATTGTTTCGCTCATTCGCAGATGCGATGTCACTCTGCTGTGGGTTGAAGGTCTCCCGGTTAAACGAATCGTTAGCATTATCAGTGGGCGCGAAATTGGCGGCTCGGATTGCCGTCCCAGCGCAACGTGGGGAGCTTTGTCCTGCCGAGTCTAAGGCATTCCAAGAAGAGGAATGTTGTCACCAACGCAACCGAGCCAAGCCGATTATTGTGCTCGATTATCGGGAAACTGACAGCGAAAGCCGATTAGCGAACGAGTTGCTCTACGAAATGGGTCAACCGGTAAACAGTGGCTTAAGATGATGTTCTTGTCCTGGAAAAGGGGTACCTACTGTTTGAGTTGGGTGATGGATTGATTGCATTAGTCGTAGTCCTAAGAGGTGCTACCGCTTATTGGCTTATTCTTTGAATGTTTTAACAGTGTTGTCAGTAGACCTGGAATCGCCATCTCACAAGCAGCAGAAGCACTCTGTCGTTAGTTGATCAAATTTGTGGTTAAACCGTTTTATGCAGCAGTAAGACAGTTCAGCTTAAACCTCCTTTATGGGAACGCTGTCCCACCAAGGTGGAAGGTGAAATTTGATCTACTTTTTGCTGAGTTGTGACTTCGGGTGACGTTTTTTTTGCATGCTCGCCGAGCATTGCCGTAAGTCAAGCTTAACTGTTCAACCATGGATGCAAGATACCAACAAACATCAAGTGCTTTGAGGTTATCCGGTTAGTTGTTTTTTTCGGGGGCAGTATCAAGTTTCTTCCGAAGGCGGTTGTTCAAACACCTGGAAACCGATGGTTCCCTTTTGTTGCGAGAGCGTTGTTGCTGGCTAATCTACTTAGCGTAACCACCGCATTTATTGAAAATAGGCCCCTTGAGGGAAATTTCATACTCATCGAACCTAATGGTTTGACCTCATTCCAGAACCATTGACCCCGGCGCGGAGACGGCCCAGTATCAGGAAGAGAGATCTTACCACTTGTACAGTTACTCAACCGCAGCAACGTGCAAGTTCATCGAGGTCCGGCCAACTGAGCAAACTTGTCTTTCCAACCGCCGAGATATGCTGCGCTGCCGTTCAACATAGTCGATTAGAACCTCAGCTTCTCATTCTTCTGTGCTGTGCAACATGCATTAATGCAATATGCAAGAGCGTGCGAAGCGCGCATATCGATTACGTTCCATCTCACTCCCACTTTCATTCGCCTATGCAAAGGTTTAGAATCCATGCTCGCTCGGGCGGAATGCTTCCGTCGTCGTCGTCCAATTCAATGCTTTCTTACACCTACGTACCTCCGAGCGATGATGCTGCGTTGTTTGTTGGTTACTACACCACCTTTTTGTATCGCAGAGGCACACATTTATGCGGTAGAACCGCACGAGTCTACGGAGCTAGTTGTGGTGAGGATGAGAGATGCGGCCAGCCGATGACGGCAGCGGCGGCGTGTGTGACGAAACGAGCAGCGAAAAGAGTTCAACAGGTTTTTAGCCGGGCTCCGCATTCGTCCGACCGATCGCGCCTTCGCTGCAGCTGATATGTAGGTACGTAGTTCTGTCGACTGCTGCCGCCGCTCGCGATCAGTTCAAGGGGAGCTGCTCGGATGCCTTTGCCTACACACTAACTGCAATAAGGGAACCGAGCAGCGCGTCATCGGTAGGCCCATAGTAAAGACTGCTGATTTCTCTGTGGAGAACGAATTGAGAATGGAGCACGCGATGCTGAGTTTGGGTTTGTGGTTCGTGCCTGATTGAATGCGGAACGACATGATTGAAGTGGTTTGATGTTCGTACAAATTTTGTTCAACAAATTGTATTTAGGATTCCGGGATTCCGAGGGGAATCCTTCCGGGATTCCGAGGGGAATCCTTCCGGGATTCCGAGGGGAATCCTTCCGGGATTCCGAGGGGAATCCTTTCGGGATTCGAGGGGAATCCTTTCAGGATTCCGAGGAATCCTTTCAGGATTCCGAGGGAATCCTTTCGATTCCGAGGAATCCTTTCGATTCCGAGGAATCCTTTCGATTCCGAGGGAATCCTTTCGGGATTCCGAGGGAATCCTTTCAGGATTCGAGGGGAATCCTTTCCAGGATTCCGAGGGAATCCTTTCGATTCCGAGGGGAAATCCTTTCGATTCCGAGGGAATCCTTTCGATTCCGAGGGAATCCTTTCGATTCCGAGGGGAATCCTTTCGGGATTCCGAGGGGAAATTCCGAGGGGAATCCTTTCGGGATTCCGAGGGGAATCCTTTCGGGATTCCGAGGAATCCTTTCAATTCCGAGGGAATCCTTTCGATTCCGAGGGAATCCTTTCGATTCCGAGGGAATCCTTTCGATTCCGAGGGAATCCTTTCGATTCCGAGGGGAATCCTTTCGATTCCGAGGGGAATCCTTTCAGGATTCCGAGGGAATCCTTTCGATTCCGAGGGAATCCTTTCGATTCGAGGGAATCCTTTCGGGATTCCGAGGGAATCCTTTCAATTCCGAGGAATCCTTTCGATTCCGAGGAATCCGGATTCCGAGGGGAATCCTTTCGGGATTCCGAGGGAATCCTTTCGAATTCGAGGGGAATCCTTTCGATTCCGGGGAATCCTCTCGGGATTCCGAGGGGAATCCTCTCGGGATTCCGAGGGAATCCTTTCGATTCCGAGGGAATCCTTTCGATTCCGAGGGAATCCTTTCGATTCCGAGGGAATCCTTTCGATTCCGAGGAATCCTTTCGATTCCGAGGGAATCCTTTCGATTCCGAGGGAATCCTTTCAGGATTCCAAGAGGAATCCTTTCAGGATTCCGAGGGGATCTTTCGGGATTCCGAGGGGAATCCTTTCGATTCCGAGGGAATCCTTTCAGGATTCCGAGGGGAATCCTTTCGATTCCGAGGAATCCTTTCGATTCCGAGGGGAATCCTTTCCGGGATTCCGAGGGAATCCTTTCGATTCCGAGGGAATCCTTTCGATTCCGAGGGAATCCTTTCGATTCCGAGGAATCCTTTCGGGATTCCGAGGGGAATCCTTTCGATTCCGAGGGAATCCTTTCGGGATTCCGAGGGAATCCTTTCGATTCCGAGGGAATCCTTTCGATTCCGAGGAATCCTTTCGATTCCGAGGGAATCCTTTCGATTCCGAGGGGAATCCTTTCGGGATTCCGAGGGAATCCTTTCGATTCCGAGGGAATCCTTTCGATTCCGAGGGAATCCTTTCGATTCCGAGGAATCCTTTCGATTCCGAGGGGAATCCTTTCGATTCCGAGGGAATCCTTTCGATTCCGAGGAATCCTTTCGATTCCGAGGGAATCCTTTCGATTCCGAGGAATCCTTTCGATTCCGAGGGAATCCTTTCGATTCCGAGGAATCCTTTCGGGATTCCGAGGGAATCCTTTCGGGATTCCGAGGGAATCCTTTCGGGATTTCGAGGGGAATCCTTTCGGGATTCCGAGGGGAATCCTTTCGGGATTCCGAGGGGAATCCTTTCGGGATTCCGAGGGAATCCTTTCGATTCCGAGGGAATCCTTTCGATTCCGAGGAATCCTTTCGATTCCGAGGGAATCCTTTCGATTCCGAGGGAATCCTTTCGATTCCGAGGGAATCCTTTCGATTCCGAGGGAATCCTTTCGATTCCGAGGAATCCTTTCAATTCCGAGGAACTTTCGATTCCGAGGAATCCTTTCGGGATTCCGAGGGAATCCTTTCGATTCCGAGGGAATCCTTTCGGGATTCCGAGGGAATCCTTTCGATTCCGAGGGGAATCCTTTCGTATTCCGAGGGAATCCTTTCGGGATTCCGAGGGAATCCTTTCGGGATTCCGAGGGAATCCTTTCGATTCCGAGGGAATCCTTTCGATTCCGAGGGAATCCTTTCGGGATTCCGAGGGGAATCCTTTCGATTCCGAGGGAATCCTTTCGATTCCGAGGGAATCCTTTCGGGATTCCGAGGGAATCCTTTCGGGATTCCGAGGAATCCTTTCGATTCCGAGGGAATCCTTTCGATTCCGAGGGAATCCTTTCGATTCCGAGGAATCCTTTCGATTCCGAGGGAATCCTTTCGGGATTCCGAGGGAACTTTCGATTCCGAGGAATCCTTTCAGATTCCGAGGGAATCCTTTCGGGATTCCGAGGGAATCCTTTCGATTCCGAGGGAATCCTTTCGATTCCGAGGGAATCCTTTCGATTCCGAGGGAATCCTTTCGATTCCGAGGAATCCTTTCGGGATTCCGAGGGAATCCTTTCGATTCCGAGGGGAATCCTTTCGATTCCTGAGGGAATCCTTTCGATTCGGGGAATCCTTTCGATTCCGAGGAATCCTTTCGATTCCGAGGGAATCCTTTCCGGGATTCCGAGGGAATCTTTCGGGATTCCGAGGGAATCCTTTCAATTCCGAGGGAATCCTTTCGATTCCGAGGGAATCCTTTCGATTCCGAGGGGAATCCTTTCGGGATTCCGAGGGGATTCCTTTCGGGATTCCGAGGGTAACTCTTTCGGGATTCCGAAGGGAATCCTTTCGGGATTCCGAGGGGAATCCTTTCGGGATTCCGAAGGGAATCGTTTCGGGATTCCGAAGGGAATCGTTTCGGGATTCCGAAGGGAATCGTTTCGGGATTCCGAGGGGAATCGTTTCGGGATTCCAAGGGGAATTGTTTCGGGATTCCGAGGGGAATCCTTTCGGGATTCCGAGGGGAATCCTTTCGGGATTCCGAGGGGAATCCTTTCGGGATTCCGAGGGGAATCCTTTCGGGATTCCGAGGGGAATCCTTTCGGGATTCCGAGGGGAATCGTTTCGGGATTCCGAAGGGAATCGTTTCGGGATTCCGAGGGGAATCGTTTCGGGATTCCAAGGGGAATTGTTTCGGGATTCCGAGGGGAATCCTTTCGGGATTCCGAGGGGAATCGTTTCGGGATTCCGTGGGAAATCGTTTCGGGATTCTGAGAGCATTACATTCGGGTTTCCGAGGCTGTTTTTTTTCGAAATTTCTATGAAAATGAATAAAATTTTAAAGGATTTTTTTTGCGATTTTGAAAGTGTTTTTTTTGGGATCCCGAAGTTTTTTTTTTAGATTTCTTATGATATCTGTTCTGGAATTCCAATTCGAAGCAAATTCTTTCAAAAATCTTGGGCGGATGTTTTCGGGATACCGAGGCGATTCCTCTCGGGATTCCGAGGCGAATCCTTTCGGGATTCCGAGCGGAATTATTTCGGAATTCCTATGTGAATGCTTTCGAGATTCCGAGGGCAATCCTTTCGGGTTTCTACATCAAAATTGTTTTTTTTATTCAACATTTCCATGGGGAAAGATAAAATTTGGAACGATTTCTTTTTTGCGATGTTTTTCTTTTGGATTCCGAATGCAATGTTTTTTGGATTGGATATTACTAATTGTACAATTTAAAAGTTAGTCAGTTGAATGGCAGTCTATTGTCTAGCAGCGAAAATCAGCGTCATGACAATAGGAAGTCTAATCCAGTTAGATTTCTATTTTGATCATAGTCACACGCATTCTCATTACGTGCTTTCAATTATACATGAAATAGGATTGTAAACATTCAAATTCATTCATTTCATCAAAATATGGTAATAGTGTGACATTAGATTTGACATTAACAGTCGATCACATAGTCTCACCATTCAATCAGAATACATATTACTGCATTACACGATGAACAGGTTTAAAAAAACAAGCACAACGTGCCAGAGTATTCCCACATGCTTACTTATTCCGCTTATAGCAACTCTCCTCGTGTGATCGTTCGTACCAGAACGAATCAAACAAATCTTCTTTCGAGAGCAGCTTCGAGTAATCCCCTATGCTTGAGAAAATAAACGATTGATCCGATCACTTGTTTTAGATGGAATGCGCGCCCATCTGCTCAGAGCTCGAAGATGTGCCAAAAAAATAACGTCCAGTCAAACGGTCAACCAACCGAATCGAAGCAACAAGCAGGTTCAATCATCTTTCCATTTTATCTGCTAATTCAAATCGAAACGGTTGGTCGTAACTTTGTATTAGTTCTTGCGCTCAAGTTGAATCACTTGAGGCGTTCTCCAATCTTGACCAGAACAGACCAGACAGACGGCCGAACGAGCATCTGGGATGGCTGGACTTTCCGCAAACAGAAGACCGAACATTCTCGCGAAGAATGAGTAATTGATAAACACACAAACGGTGCACAAATGTGGAATAACAAAAACAATGCAGAACGTGGCGATGCGATCGGTTTATCATCTAGTGGATGCACTGTAAGAAATTTCCATCATCTACATGACAAGTTTATTTATCGCTCAATCCTCAATAACTCTTATCGTCACTCGATCCGTTGCACGAAATTTATTAACGTTAATTTTACGACCCATTGTGAAGGGTAGTACGTCTCGTTGTCGGTTGGACCTGCTCGCGAATCGTTCGTCATCCAGGAGGAAAACTTTTCTTCCTGCCCGAAAGGGCCAACCTCATAATAATGTACGTAATAACACAATGCAGCTTGACGGTTTGTTGATGCTTAATGGTAGCAGCCCCGCCATGGCCCCAGGCTGGAAGATGCACCACCACCGCCACCATCAGGCAACCAACCGGCAGTCAACCTGGATTATTACTTTGTGGATGAGCTGCGGTTTGCGTGGATCACGTATTCCAATGCAGTATTTAGATATCCACATCCATATTCCGGTTGCGTCTGGTGCCCCGCGGCAACAACTTGCGAGTGCATATTTCATATGGGGTTCGACGACGACGAGACTTCTGGCGCTGCTGGCTGGTGCACTGCTTGCTGCTTCTGCTGCTGCTGCTGCAGCCATGCTCTTCACCATTTAAACCCATCATTTGTGCGCTATCGCGATCGTTTATCAAAAAATGAATTACGCTCGCTATGGAACGGGGACGATGCATTTGAATTACAAAATTGGTGCACTTGGGGTTTCGTAAAATTGGATTCCAATGGTTGAGAATGGTACGGGACTTTGTGATATATATGTGACGACGAATTAGATACAAATTGATCAATACTTGGATAACAATGCTCTTGAAATAATAAACAAATACTGTAGGTAAAAGGTCGATAATGAAATCCTTTTGCTCCTGCAACCGGTTAACCATTAGGTAAGCTGATCCCCACCGAGTGTCGCCATCCAAAAACGGGATTTTCATATCCTTGCTCAGCTTAAAAGACTTGACGTATGGCTGACAACGCAGTGTTTTAACAAGCGTTCTAGTTTTTGCGAGAAAAGTTGCCATTGTCTTTGATTTCAGCACATCGTACACAGAAAGTTGCACAGTGTGAGCTGCACATCTTACCCCAGTCAGGTGTGTGTCCTCGATAAGTGGTAAGTCATCTTGAATATCTTCGAGAGTATACGGCGCTAAATTATTATTCTCAATATCGCCTGAGTCATACAACAGTTCCTCCGAATCGGAATCTTCGCTAGGGTTATGCGCTAATTCGTCTATGGCGCTAGTATCCGTCATATCAAATTATAAATCACTGAATACTCACGAATCGTAAACTGAAATAATGAACTAATCATCTGGCGAGATAGAAAAAAGTGTACACTACGATCTGCATTCATTTAAATTACATTCCGGTGTTACTTACTTGAAATACAGTTAAATTTAACTTTGCGACTGTGACTTTTTTCACAATTTCCTACGATATCCGTGCGACGAAGGAAAATCCAGTTCGTTCACTGCTGTAGAACACGCGCAACGCCGTCACCAAAATCAACGTAATTCACTGATTTTCACTGCACTTTTTCACATAAATTTCTCACTGCGCACTAAATAAAAGCAATGTTAATTGCTCAAGTGAAAAATAATTGAAAAATAACTACCGGAAGGCGTTCAAATGATCTGTTTTTTCAAACTTTAAAGCGTTTGAAATTTATTTTCTTCGTCGCCTTGTTTATAGTCGAAAAACGCGTTGCCAAACTGGCGGTTTTAACTGAAATAATCTTATGTTACACATCTGATAATACATCATGCAGTCAATAAAAGTAGGTTTTTCAATTATTTTCCGCTAGCGTAATAAAACTAAAGTCTTCCAAATAAAAATTTTTCATACACACTCGTCATTCATACTAAAATTTTCTACTATTCCAAAAGTTTGAAACAGGAGAAATAATTTCATAATAGAAATTTGTTGGCAGCACTACCCACGTACATGTTAAGCATGTGTGTTAGTTGTTTGACAGACTGAGGCATTTAACTGAATGGCAGCACAATCAAAACCATTTTTATGCGGTCGAAATGGGATTGCACTAGGAAATTTTTGTTAACTGGAATTGAAATAAACTTTCAAATTTGACTTTCAAAATTGACCAAAATGATAGTTATTCTGCATGAAGTCACAGATAAGTCATCCAGTTATCCAAGAAATGGCTTGAGCTTAGGAACAAAGATTTGCAGTCCTGTTTTAAGTATGGTACATGCTCCTTGTGGTACAGAGAAAGGATACGTAGATGATCAATTTTCCGATTTCAAATATGGAACATGCTCTCTGTAGTACAAAGAACAGAATGCGTTCACATCATATGTTCTTGGTCATCCAATAAATCCCTGGAATAAGGCCTTTTGATCTACACGCGTAACTACAGATCAATTTTCCGGTTTCAAATATGGTACATGCTCTCTGTAGTACAAAGAACAAAATGCGTTCACAGCATATGTTCTTGGTCATCAAAGAAATCCTTGGAGTAAGGCCTTTTGATCTACACTCGTAACTACAGATCAATTTTCCGGTTTCAAATATGGTACATGCTCTCTGTAGTACGAAGAACAGAATGCGTTCACAGCATATATTCTTGGTAATCCAATAAATCATTGGAGTAAGGCCTTTTGATCTACACGCGTAACTAAGTTTTAGTTTTCTGGTTTCAAATATGGTACATGCTCTCTGTAGTACAAAGAACAGAATGCGTTCACAGCATATGTTCTTGGTCATCCAAGAAACCCCTGGAGTAGGGCCTTTTGATCTACACGCGGAATTAAAGATCAATTTTCCGGTTTCAAATATGGTACATGCTCTCTGTAGTACAAAGAACAAAATGCGTTCACAGCGTATGTTCTTGATCATCCAAGAAATCCCTGGAGTAAGGCCTGTTGATCTACACGCGTAACTACAGATCAATTTTCGGGTTTCAAATATGGTACATGCTCTCTGTAGTACGAAGAACAGAATGCCTTCAAAGCATATGTTCATGGTCATCCAAGAAATCCTTGGAGTAAGGCCTTTTGATCTACACGCGTAACTAAAGATAAATTTTCCGGTTTCAAATATGGTACATGCTCTCTGTAGTACAAAGAACAGAATGCGTTCACAGCATATGTTCTTGGTCATCCAAGAAATCCCTGGAGTAAGGCCTTTCAATCTACACGCGTAACTAAAGATCAATTTTCCGGTTTCAAATATGGTACAAGCTCTCTTTAGTAAAAAGAACAGAATGTGTTCACAGCGTATGTTCTTGGTCACCCGAGAAATCGTTGGAATAAGGCCTTTTGATCTACACGCGTAACTACAGATCAATTTTCCGGTTTCAAATATGGTACATGCTCTCTGTAGTACGAAGAACAGAATGCGTTCACAGCATATGTTCTTGGTCATCCAATAAATCCTTGGAGTAAGGCCTTTTGATCTACACGCGTAACTAAGTTTTAGTTTTCCGGTTTCAAATATGGTACATGCTCTCTGTAGTACAAAGAACAAAATGCGTTCACAGCATATGTTCTTGATCATCCAAGAAATCCCTGGAGTAAGGCCTTTTGATCTACACGCGTAACTACAGATCAATTTTCGGGTTTCAAATATGGTACATGCTCTCTGTAGTACGAAGAACAGAATGCGTTCAAAGCATATGTTCATGGTCATCCAAGAAATCCTTGGAGTAAGGCCTTTTGATCTACACGCGTAACTACAGTTAAATTTTCCAGTTTCAAATATGGTACATGCTCTCTGTAGTACAAAAAACAAAATGCGTTCACAGCGTATGTTCTTGATCATCCAAGAAATCCCTGGAGTAAGGCCCTTTGATCTACACGCATAACTACAGATCAATTTTCGGGTTTCAAATATGGTACATGCTCTCTGTAGTACGAAGAACAGAATGCGTTCAAAGCATATGTTCATGGTCATCCAAGAAATCCTTGGAGTAAGGCCTTTTGATCTACACGCGTAACTAAAGATCAATTTTCCGGTTTCAAATATGGTACATGCTCTCTGTAGTACAAAGAACAGAATGCGTTCACAGCATATGTTCTTGGTCATCCAAGAAATCCCTGGAGTAAGGCCTTTTGATCTACACGCGTAACTAAAGATTAATTTTCCGGTTTCAAATATGGTACATGCTCTCTGTAGTACAAAGAACAGAATGTGTTCACAGCATATGTTCTTGGTCATCCAAGAAATTCCTGGAGTAAGGCCTTTCGATCTAAACGTGGAACTGAAGATCAATTTTCCGGTTTCAAATATGGTACATGCTCTCTTAATAATGGGTACATTACATATTCAGAACAGGCCTTTAGATGGTTGGTTACGCGTGTAAACCTTAAGGCCTCCACTTCATGTATTTCTTGGATAACCGTGAAGATCTTCCATATGCAAACTCTATCATATATACCACAATGGGTACATTACATTTACAGAACAGGCCTGTAGACCATTGGTTACGCGTGTCGACCTGAAGGCCTTTACTTCCGGTATTTCTTGGATAACCGTGAAGATATTCCATACGCAGTTTCTATCATATGTACCACAATGGGTACATTACATTTACTAAACAAGTATGTAGATCATTGGTTACGCGTATAGATCTAAAGGCCTTCACTTCAGGGATCTCTTGGATAACCGTGAAGATCTTCCATACGCATATTAAATCATATGTACCACAACGGGATCTCTTGGATAACCGTGAAGATCTTCCATATGCAGATCATATGTACCACAACGGGTACATTACATTTACAAAACAAAACATTCCATTTCTATCATATGTACCACAACGGATACATTACATTTACAAAACAGGCCTGTAGATCATTGGTTACGAGTGTAGATCTGAAGGCCTTCACTTCAGGGATCTCTTGGATAACCGTGAAGATCTTCCATACGCACATTATATCATATGTACCACAACGGGTACATTACATTTACAAAACAGGCCTGTAGATCATTGGTTATGCCTGTAGACCTGATGGCCTTCACTTCAGGGATTTCTTGGATAACCGTGCAGATCTTCCATATGCAGATTCTATCATATGCACCACAATGGGTACATTACATTTACAAAACAGGCCTGTAGATCATTGGTTACGCGTAAAGATCTGAATGCCTCCACTTCAGGTGTTTCTTGGATAACCGCGAACATGCTCCATACACATATTCTGTTCTATGTTTCACAACGTACACATATCATATTCAGAACAGGCCAATATTAATTGAATTTATGTTATTTTTATTTAACACGGTATGATACCGCATAAAAAACTAATTTGGTGTACTTGTAGAAATCGCACACCAATACCAACAGATTTATTTGACAGCAATCCATCGAAATTTAGACTGGACGAATGAAAATTCTCATGGACGTAAACAGATTTTCATGAGATAAATTTAAAAATTTTGAAGGGTGTTTTTGATTGCCGATGATTTGATGAAACTATGATTTGCTCAATGCGCTAATAGTACACATTAAAAACTAGGAACTCTAAAATACGTGTCACATACAACTTAGTTAGAGTAAGTAGTTGGGATAGCACTACCTACTACGACGGGAATTAGCTCACTACCCTATTCGAATCTTGAGCAGCCTCACATGAAATATGTTCCATTTGGTTCATTCGCATTAGCTTTGCCGCTTTCAGGAAATTGCTTCCGTTGTCTGTTGTTATTGCATATATTTGCTTGACGTCGATTTTGAATTTGCTTAGAACACTCAGTATTTCCTCGAGGATGTTTTCGGAGGTGTACCGTTCGATGGTTTCCAGCATAGCAAGATTCCTTGTAATGATCGCACCTTGGTGAATATACTGCACATTGATGCATAGTATGCTTCTGCCCTTCCTCGATGCAATGTTCGCTTTAATGCACACGAGCTTCCCTTTGCGCCTGGTAAAGATGAACTTCGTAGCTTTAGTATGAATAGTATCCAAATAACCAAGGATGTTGTGGCGATTAGTGTGTCCCAGTTTCATTCCATCCTCCAGCGGCTGCAGAATGTTTTGTACACATTTGTGGGAAAAAAATTCATCGGTACATTACATTCTACAATGTTGGTAATGTACAATATTGATGATGTAAACATTACGGTCGAAATAAATCACAATTCTGCTCTTCTTTTTCGGGACTTCTGCGGTAATGTCTTCGGAAATGTTTTCGTCTTCAGTTAATTTGAGTAATCCCAATTCTTCAGCCTGGCTTCTATGCTTAGATATCATGTGTTGCTTTAAATTAAATTTGCTGTAGCTCATGAAATAATTGTCTGTATCACATAACAAACACAATCACACACTCCGTTTTATCTTCATCCACTACTATTTTTTTCTTGAAACAAATTAAGTACTCAGGCTCTCGTTCACGTTTGCTTGCCATTTTTGATTATTACCGCCAACTTATCATAACCTATCATAATGGGTTAAACACAATTGATACGTTTGCGTGCGTTTTGACAGTTTTCCCATGGGAAAACTGTCAAAACGCACGCAAACGTATCAATTGTGTTTGACCCATAACTAGGGATCCTATATTAAGAGATATGCGAATACTTTTCCAGACAATTCAGCAACGCTGTTACTTTCGTAAACAAACGCTGCCAGCACTTGCCGCAGTGAAAAAAGTTTAGGCTTGCACATGACTTTACATTCGAAGACACTTTTTGATCATTTTGTCTATCTTCTAGCAGTGCATTTTCGCTAAAATTAAAGAGCAATACGAATGAACACGATATAAGGCATCAACTAGACTACTTTTACTTTTTACCATTTTTCTGTGGGGGTTGCCAATCCGATTCTGTTTTTCCGCACTTGTATACAAGTTTGATAAATTTGTTATCATAGCTTGTTATGATTCGAAACAGTTTTTGTCTCTCTTTTATCGTTGTTCGTTATCTATTGAAAACGATTTCTGCAAACCCTGATCATAACGGATGATTTCTTCTCACTGGATCTGTCGGGAGATTTTACATAAACAAAACAAATGTAACGTTACACTTGAAAATGGGTTTATGTATTTAATTAAATATTATTTCTAGTGTTAAGAAATGTTCGGTTAAGTCATTTTTTACAAGGAAGAATGTCACATGAATAAATAATGAAATAACGGAAAGATAACAAATAAACTGCACAAATAAACATTTTTTCAGTATAATGAAAATCAGAGGCGTGCTTTGCATCGATCGATAAGGATCGATGAAAGTTTGATGCAGGGGGAAATGGAAGTGAAAAATTTCTTCTTAATTCTCATAGTGCACTGAGGTCGCTGATTACGCGTTTTTTCACGAGGGTCATTCTCTACACGACTATTTTATGGATTTCAAAATTTACGCGGATTTTTCCCAAATGTTTTTTTTTTTGGGTTTTCAAAAATACGGTACGGGCCGGGAACGCAGTTGTTACGGCGGTATCGATTCATGAGGAACGTATCCTCAGTGTAAAACCAACTTATTGTAATTTAAATTTAAATTCAGATTGTTCAGTCTAATTTATTCATTAATTCATATTAACCGACAATAACTAAATAGGAATACAAAAGTGACTCTTTTGAGGTGTTTGACTAGCTACACACTTAATTTCTTTCACCGAGGCCGGCAAAATAAATTGCCGAGAATCCACCAGCCGAGAGCTCGGTAAAAAACTCGGCAAAAGATTAAATTACCGACTGGTCGTAAAATGAGCGTGAATGTGTAGCTGTCAAAATTTACTGAGCCGTTCGGTAATGCGGTGCCGATCGACTCGGTAAAGTGTTCTACCGAGATTCCGTAATATGAAGTCTTTATTGTTAATGTTCAAACAAACACAAAATAAAAACAATAATCATTATGAAGTTAAAAATAGGCATTTATTCCATTTTATTATTGAATCATAGTTGTTTTACTTTGCTTTGCTAGAAACCATACGTAGTGGCGTGTGAAGAGCGGAGATATTCATGAATTAGTTTTAACATAAATGTCTTAGAGAAGTTATTATTAACAGGTATGCACAAATCGATCAAAGTTTTTAAAGTATTCTGATGGGCAATACAAATACACTTCGCATCCGGATATTTTACCTCGCCACCAGGTACAAACTTGCTGTTCAAAGTCTTCTTTGCAAGAGAAAGGGCGGATTCCTCGACTGGGATCCCTGTTACAGAATTCATATTGGCAGCAAGTTTGTTTCACAGCAATCGAAATTAATCGAAATCCACTAAAACGAAAACCAAAAAAATCAATATAAAGATTTCGAATTAAATGTAATGCAATTACAAGAAAATTAAATTGAACTATACTTACACGATCAGGTAATTATTTCAGCGATAGAAATCTTGTGTCTGCTTTCTTTTCCATCATACACGCTTCTGTTTCCGATTTTTGACACATGAGCTTTACCGAGATTCGGATCAATTTTAGATTACCGATGACTGTGGCAAATTGGTTTGCCGAAATTCAGTAATCAATTTAAAGATCTTATATGCCGAGAATAATTCTGGCGATTAAGTGTCTACATCTTCATTTCTCTGTATACGGTCTGTTAGAAAAAACATTCACAATTATGCAGATAAAAGAGGCGCATTGAGACAATCTGTCTCTCTCAAAGAGAACCGCTCCTCATTTTCCCAGACGCAAAGAGCATGGTTTATTGATGAACCGACTATAACAGTGGTGTCAAGATGCTCAATTTTGATGAACTTTTTTTTGCTCATTGAGCGCATTGTGCGAGCAAATGCCAAGCCTGCATGCTTCTAGCCAACTGACGTCGCTAATCGCACGCCCAACGTCCCCTACCCACACATGTGCACAACAAAATGTATAGATTTCCTGGTAGTAGTGTCAAGTGAACGGAAAATGCTGATTATCTCAAGGCTGAATAAAGAGAGCCTTAGGGGCAAGCCAGAGTAAACGCGACGAGCGATGCGACGCGACGCGACAGTGCAATTTGACAGCCTGTTGATATTGATTGTTATTCTTTTACGTGAGTCGCGTCGCGTCGCATCGCTCGTCGCGTTTACTCTGGCGGGCACCTTAGTCGTTTCCAGTTTCAAGGTCTAATATTTATAAGTTTTTTGACGTAGAACTTACGTCTTTCTTTACTTTACTGGGTGTCATTTAGATTTTTGGAAATCGAGAGCTTTACGCTGAAAGGGAAGATTTCGAACGTTACTAGCGCTTTTATCTTTCGATGGATTTTTAAGCTTTATATATCAATCGACTCGGACACTCTCCAGCAATTTGTCAAATTCATAGAAACTTTAGATTATTAACGATAAGCTATTGAAATTTTCAATTCTTGTCAAAGCCAATAACAATTTCATATATAACCAATCCCGTGCATTCCTAACACGGACATCAGAATGCAGTATTCTACGGGACTTCAGGTTCACGGCAATATTTTCTTTGTGTATAAAAGAAGCTGTGCCTGCCGTGTGTGAGTCATTTCAGTTTGTGACAGCAGCGCGTACTGACGTGATTTTTGTTCGTACATTTTTTTCCTTCGTTCGCTGTGTTTGCGTACAGTCGTCAGCGGGAGAGCACCCAACCGGTCGGTGGGTCTGCCAGTATTATTTTTTCTCGTTCGTTCGCTGTGTTTACGTACACAGCATGCAGTCGCCAGCAGGAGTATATGCATGAAAGAAGATGAGATTTTTTTTTGTAATTCTATGCTTGGTCGGATGCAGTGGTGTCGGCTGCGATTGATGCGATCGCCCATCGCATCGCTCGGAGTTCACGACTATTCAGATATCTGATTATGTTTTTATTTATTAGTTTTATTTCCTGAAGTTATGAATACACAAATTGCTAACAATTGTTGGTTTCCCTACACAACTTTTTGTTTTCCCAAATCTATAACAATAGGTGGGGCAAACCCCAGAAATTCAAAAGTTGAATGTAAACACATTACGTTTATATACGTTCTACGTTTGCTCGCGGTTATGTTCAAAACATTACCCATTGCTCTTTTTTTTTAATTTAAATACAACATCCGCCATTACGCATTCTTACCTCAGGTACCCCTCAGTACCCCAGGTTAAGAACCGCTGCCTTACGGAGTAAATTGTGTAATAGATTGGATACGTTTTGTTTTCCGGTCATCCAAGTCCGGTTTCGGAAACGGGCTTTGTCTTTGCGGTGAGATCGTCCTGATTGTCTATCTACTTAACGCTTGATCACCTTTTGCCGTACTCCAGCCAGATTCATCTTTTTGATCTATCAGGTATCAGAACGTCGGCTCCAGGGGCACGTTCACCTCAATTTGGGAGATTTGTGCCATCGCCTTCACAGCCTTTTTCATTACACACCTGACGGAAAAGGAAGTGAACAAAAAGCAAAGGAATGTGGATGGGAGAAAAAAGGGAATGTTTGGAAAAGGGCTCTTGAATTTAGCATACAACGCATAAGCGTACAGTAGCTTATAGCTCCTTACCACAACGGGTTATGAACAACAGAATACTCTGAAGGTTCAGGTTTCTGAAGTCAATTTCACTAAGTAAGTGTTTACCAAATATTTGAACCGTTTGTTTGAGAAACTGCATATGTGACATTTTTTGCCAAAATCAGATTTTCATATAATCTGAATCCTCGTCCAAAAATACGTATTCTGGCAAAAAATTCGAAAAAAAGAAAAAATCAAAAGATTCTATGCCAATTTGTTAAAAAACAGGTTTTTGTTGTTTTCTCGGAATTGTGAAAAATGGTTATTTGCAGTTTCTCAAACAAATGATTCTTTTTGAAACGCAATTGCGCATAGACTAGGCAGTTACATATCAGATGATAAGAAGTTCCAAAATCGGATTCACAATTATCACAAACATATGATTCAACGCGTTGAATATTTGCCAGGTGATAGTTCAGTTGGCAGTAACAACGAAGTGTGTGTAGAAATAACCAGCACAGGGTATAAAGGGCTGCAAAACAAAAGATCAAAAGGACAAAACGTCGAATTATCAAATTTAAAAAAAAAGTCAATGCAATCTACCTGATCTAAACAAAATGTTGAATAATATGTTAGGAAGCCTTGTTTTATGAGGCTCGGAAGCCTCCTTTCAAGAGGCTCGGAAGCCTCCTTTCAAGAGGCTCGGAAGCCTCCTTTCAAGAGGCTCGGAAGCCTCCTTTCAAGAGGCTCGGAAGCCTCCTTTCAAGAGGCTCGGAAGCCTCCTTTCAAGAGGCCTCGGAAGCCTCCTTTCAAGAGGCTCGGAAGCCGCCTTCCAAGAGGCCTTGGAAGCCTCCTTTCAAGAGGCCTGGAAGCCTCCCTTTCAAGAGGCCCAGAAGCCTCCTTTCAAGAGGCTCAAGCCTCCTTTCACGAGGCTCGGAAGTCTCCTTTCAAGAGGCTCAGCCTCCTTCAAGAGGCCCAGCCTCCTTTCAAGAGGCTCCAGCCTCCTTTCAAGAGGCCTGGAAGCCTCCTTTCAAGAGGCTCAGAAGCCTCCTTTCAAGAGGCTCAAGCCTCCTTTCAAGAGGCCTGGAAGCCTCCTTCAAGAGGCCTCAAGCCTCCTTCAAGAGGCCTCAGGCCTCCTTTCAAGGCCTCAGAGCCTCCTTTCAAGAGGCTCAGCCTCCTTTCAAGAGGCTCAGAAGCCTCCTTTCAAGAGGCTCAGAGCCTCCTTTCAAGAGGCTCAGAGCCTCCCTTTCAAGAGGCCTGGAAGCCTCCCTTCAAGAGGCTCGGAAGCCTCCTTTCAAGAGGCCTGGAAGCCTCCTTTCAAGAGGCCTCAGCCTCCTTTCAAGAGGCCTGGAAGCCTCCTTTCAAGAGGCCTGGAAGCCTCCTTCAAGAGGCCTGGAAGCCTCCTTCAAGAGGCCTGGAAACCTCCTTTCAAGAGGCTCCAGAAGCCTCCTTTCAAGAGGCCTGGAAGCCTCCTTTCAAGAGGCTCAGGCCTCCTTTCAAGAGGCTCAGGAAGCCTCCTTTCAAGAGGCTCAGAAGCCTCCTTTCAAGAGGCCTCAGCCTCCTTCAAGAGGCTCAGAAGCCTCCTTCAAGAGGCTCCAGCCTCCTTTCAAGAGGCTCAGAAGCCTCCTTCAAGAGGCCTGGAAGTCCCCTTTCAAGACGCCTGGAAGCCTCCTTCAAGAGGCTCGGAAGCCTCCTTTCAAGAGGCCTGGAAGCCTCCTTTCACGAGGCTCAGAAGTCTCCTTTCAAGAGGCTGGAAGCCTCCCTTTCAAGAGGCTCAGAAGCCTCCTTTCAAGAGGCCTGGAAGCCTCCTTTCAAGAGGCTCAAGCCTCCTTCAAGAGGCCTGGAAGCCTCCTTTCAAGAGGCCTGGAAGCCTCCTTTCAAGAGGCCTCAGCCTCCTTCAAGAGGCCTCAAGCCTCCTTTCAAGAGGCCTCAAGCCTCCTTCAAGAGGCCTCGGGCCTCCTTTCAAGAGGCCTCAAGCCTCCTTTCAAGAGGCCTGGAAGCCTCCTTTCAAGAGGCTCAGAAGCCTCCTTTCAAAAGGCCTCGAAGCCTCCTTTCAAGAGGCTCAGAAGCCTCCTTTCAAGAGGCTCGGAAGCCTCCTTTCAAGAGGCTCGGAAGCCTCCTTTCAAGAGGCTCGGAAGCCTCCTTTCAAGAGGCTCGGAAGCCTTCTTGCAAAAGTTCGAAGGGGTACCTCTCAAGAAAAAAGTTCAGAACCGCTGCTCTAGCATAAGACTATACTTTTGATCCAGGTACTGCTGGTGAAACTTCCCTCTTCCAGTTTTTTATGCTGCAGTTTAATTCGCTGACTTGTCCCACGGCTGTTAACGGACACTTTGCTGCCTCCTCTTTTAGGGAGTGATTTGTGGGTCTGGACCGGGCCCTTGTGTGCCGCTGTTGGGAATGGATTAGGATGGGAATGATCTCCGAAGGTGTTCAATGGCGTATCTGACGATGCCTTTGTGGGGAACAGCCGTAATTGCCGGGACATTACTCAAGAACTCACAGAAGTCCGGCAATTTGTACACCACCCCACCATGCTAGACCTTCTGGGCCTGACGACATTTTTACACATTACAAGTGATAATTTGCGTTGCAGCCATTGCAGAACATTTTCACTAATTTGATTGCCACACACTAGACAGCGATCGAACTGATTCTCCCGCCAGCGACGAAATAATTACCATTACGTTTGACAAACTCATTGTTCGCAGTGTCTTGGTTAGCCGGAAGTGTATTGGGATGGACGTTATCACCAAGTAGCTGAATTATGATATTCTTCTTCACCGTGCCCTAACTGGACGGGTTATTGGACACCTTATCAATTACCTGCTGTACGGGAGTGGGGATTGTATGGCTGGGGTTTACCACGCTCTGCTCTACAGAAGTACGATCGCGATCCGTATTTCTTTTGGTGAAACCAGGTGCGTCCGTCTGGATGGTGATTCGACCTTTCTTTGATCCCGTGCTCAATATTCCGACGCAGTCAAAAAAAATCATAAGATGTTGAGTGATACTTAAAAAATCCGATATCGTGAATCTGTTGAATTCATTAATTTATTCCGAATGGCGAATGCAAATTTAAAAAAACATGTTTACCAAATTGAATTTTATACAGTGGGGCTTACTTTTGATGATTAACTTTAATCTTAAGTTTCGGAGATTGCGTAAAAGTGCCCTATAGTTTTGGACAACAATGGATTCTGTTGCATGTGATCAACTAGGACAGCGGTTCTCAACCTGGGGTACATGTACCCCTGTTGGTACCTTTACTGGTCTCTGGGGGTACCTGAGACAAAAATGCGTAATGGCGGATGTTGTATTATATAATTAAAAAAAATACTCACTTTAGGATTGATCTTGAAATTTTAAACGACTTTAATTCTTCTTATTCACACTAGATGAGCCGGCCAAGGACCGAAAGTCTCGTTAATAAAGACAAATAAAAAAATGTCTTCTTATTCAGTTTATTTCGTTCATATGACGTTACTATCAGAAAGAACTTTTTTTCTGTTGAGCACATTTGCTGTCCTGAATAAAGTGCACAGTTCTTATGAGGTTAGGGATTTGGTGAGATTTTACAATCGCTGTTCAATGTCCAAAGTTAAAATATATTACGCCCATTGGAAAAAGTTCATCAATTGTTATAGTGAAAATTGATTTTCAAACACAACATAACATGTTGAAGAAATCATAATTTATATTTCGTAATTAGCCAGAGTTAGTTCTATGAAGTTTGGGACAGGTTCTATAACATACATCATTTCTTTATGGGCAAAAGGAAACGGAACTACCGACGAAGTTTCTTGTGACAAGCGCAAGTTTTCTTTAAAATTGAAAAATCGACATATTTGGCAGTTTTCAAAAAGTTCTTGGTAGCCCCAGAGTTCATAGAGGTTGTTAACTATTCACATACAGGCCTGCCCAACCTTTTCAAGCCACGGGCTAATTTCCAGAATTATCACTTGCTGGCGTACCAGAAAATATTTGATATACCGTCAACTGGGGGGAAGATGATCATTTTTAAGACAAAACATGCAATAAAAATGTGTGTTAACATTTTAAATCGAAACAAATATTTTCAAAACATGTACTGCTATACGTTGCAATAATCAACAACTTTAGTTTTCTGAAATGCCTTCGCATTTATTAAAATAAATTAAATTATCACACACAGGCTTGTAAAATGTCATCAGCATGTCATTTGACTAATTTGCTCATAACTTTCTTTAGAAGCAACATTTCTTCCATAATTTTGAATGTACTCATAACGCTTGAGTAGGGTTATATTTTTGTCCAAGGGTACATTGCTCTAAGTATAACATCAAAGGCTGGAGAGTGAAAGCTCTTTAAAATGTCACGTGTCATTTGACATAATGTCATTTGAATGACATTTTGCCTCCCACGCCCCAGATTACATATTTACAGCAAAGTCTCGTTAGACAAAGTTGTAGGCCCATTTAACCGCTATAAGTTCGTCATACAACATGAATTGATAGCTACCTTCTGAAACAAGTTGGGAAAATTATACAAACGAATGCAAATGACATTTTACAACACTGATCACACATTTTTTGAGTAATCTGAACAGAGTTACTGTGCACGTGCTTCAGTTGTTGGTGCATGAGACGCGTCTAAAGCTTTCGCATATGAACGAAGTAGGTGATGCGCTTTCCCAATCCCGCGCCTCCGCCTAGTTGCTGTGTGCCTCATGTGAAGTGTGATTTTTTGAGTAACCTGGTTTGGGGTGAAGTTGATCAAGACAGCTCTACTAAAATCATTATGACCTAGTAGTCAAAATACTCAAGGTTATTTGTATGAATGTTGAATTTACTATGCAAAGAAGTCTACGAAGTCAATATTTGAAACGAAAATAGCGTCATTTATGACTATCTCTCTCTTTCGTCCACAAAATACATTTTCATGATTATAATCGAAAAACTCGGATTTCTACCTAGCGGTAACATTACTTGAATGGAGAATATTGTTGACTACCGTTTCATAAAAAAAATTGGCACTTTTGACTGACACATCAAATGATCATCTTCACCTCAATGATCATCTTCCCCCCAGTTGACGGTATATATTTTTTAGTATTTTCAAAATAACGAATGTTTTCTTTTCTTCATTTCTCTAACTTCAAGGTGTACAAAGTTAATATTTTTGTTTAATATGGTTTTTTTCTTTCTTTTCTTGGAATTGTTCGCTACTCTAATACTCAACGCATATTGATTTGCAAGATTCCAAGTTTTTTACTGCTTTTATTCTTCAAAAGAGCTGTTCACAGTGCTTTTGAAGAGAGAAAATCTTAGAAGAAATGTTTCTTTCTGAAGACTAGATTTAAGCTGGTTTTACATTGGAGGTTCAGCAAATATCAGCAAATACACTTGAAATCTCCAGTAAACCGTAATTCAGCATGAATATTTTCAACAAGACGAGGGAAATGTTCCAGTTTTCAGTAAGCAACTGTGCCAAAGTATTAATTTTGTTTTAAGAGCTTCAATGTAAGAAAATAAAAATTCGACGTGTAGATCCTTGCCGTGCAGCTTTATATCCAAGTAATCAAGATGGTAATATCTGCTTAAAAAGCTATTTATTCACCTATAAAGAATCATTCAGCTCGACCATTGATTTTCCTTTATCTGGTAAAGAGTGTGCGATTTCCTATAGAAGCGAATAAAATCTTTCAAGCATTGTACCACAGCTAAGCCAACGAACTTTCCGCTAATACAGCACATCTACGTATTGAGCTTCCATGTCTGTCAACATCATTTGGAATTGATGGTTGAGTTCCCTCGCGTTGATAAAGTTGATTGTCGATCGTCTAAACTTCAAGAATATTGATAATTTTTTGGTGAATAATGCAATGTGCAGGGAAATGTCATTATACAGATGATCATGCTCCTCCTTGCTTAGAAATATCATAATGACAGTGTTCTTTTCCAAAGCTGTCAATTCCTCTGTGATTTGAAGACGATCTACAATTCTCCTTGAGAAGATAGCTTCTTGTGCCATGTTTTTCACATCAGTATTTTTATCGCTTGCGGGAATATAGAATCTAAGGCAGGAGTCTTTTTCACATAACGTGGTTTTCAAATATTCTGCGAGAACTTTTAATCTTTACCGTGTTCCGCGACACACTAATGCTACTGAAGGGGGCTTTTCCTTAGGGCAGACGATGTCAAGAACAGCCGATATGCATTTTTTAACAAGTTCTTCGTTCTCGAAATAGAATGGTTTCAACTGTTTTGACAAAATTTCACCAACAGCAAAACTGACACGTGCTGCATTTTCAGACTTGGTGTTTGCACGAGTGAAGAGAGCTTCAATAATTCACTCTTCCACAAATAATTTTAATCAATATTGTAAATTTATGCTAAATGAGCACTTTAACTTGAAGCATTTCAAACTTTTTTAAATAATATTTAAATAATTATCACATTTTGTACAATACAATGCTTGGTCTCGTAATGTTGTTAAAATTCCTTCAAAATCAAAATCATAGATAATATTCTCTCAACACAGAAACAGTTTTACATCAACCTTCCGTTTTTTGGGGTCACTCAATGCTTAATCAATGCTTTAAATCCTAAGATTCAAATTTCTCAAACACTGACACCTAACACTGTCCCTTGCATTTCTAGAATTTTGATAGGTATTGCAAAATTTCACTCAGGCTTTCATATTTTGAAGATATTTTCTTAACCTAGTAAAAAGTTCAAATACTTGCAAGTGTTTTTAAAGTTCTATTATTTTTTCCTTGGCATTATATTATTAACTGCGATGCTTCGGAGCTTTGTTGTTATTTTTGCATTGTTGGTACGATGAAACTGCCCAGTAGAGAAAATTTTCTGAACCGAACCGGGAATCGTACCTAGCCACCTTCATCACGGTCTTGCATCGGAAGACTAAAAGTTTCAGGAAATAGAAAAATAGGAAAATATATTAATTATTTTTCGGAAACACCGAACATTTTTATTGTAACCGTTTCTGTGGAAGTATCTTAAATTTCACTTTGTTTTCGTAACGCATTCGTGTTATAATTAAAGTTGAAGTTTACTCACTTTAATATTAAGATTGTTGGGAAGATTAATAATTGATAAGTCGATGTATGTTAATTTGTCAGAAGCCCATTTTTTTAATAAAGAATGGATTGGTTTGATAAAATCTAAGAAAAAAATCGATTACTCACTTTTACATTTGCGCTTAACGGTAAATAAAAAAACTAGGGGGTACCTAAAACTGTTCCAAGGTCTGAAGGGGTACCACTCAAGAAAAAGGCCAAGAACCGCTGTACTAGGATAATAAATTTAGTTATTTAGATATACTGTACTTGCTTAACGACTGTATGATATCTAGCTTCATGGTTTTTCTTTCAGCCTTGGCAGTCTGTAAAAGCAGATATGTTTAGTCCAAGCTATCAAGTCACCTAGATTAAGCACAAATCTTCAATTGAAGTTATATGCAGGATAATCAAATTCAGATAATTCGATAGATTAAGGTAACAATATTCGGGTGCACTTGTGCATTCACTTTTGTGTTGTTCTTTATGATCTCTGTCATCTCTCGTTCGGCCGGTCATCGCTGTATCTATTAGAGCGATCACCCGAGCCGAGATCGTTTTTAGGACCTTTTGAAAAGATAGTCGAGCTTAATTTAAAAAAAAAAACAAAAACAAGTGTACAAAGTGGGTTTATGTGGCAAAGTCTACATGTCCAGGAAGTTTCATTGAAATCTGAGAGGGTGCTGCCAACATTGGTTAGAGTTGGCGCGAAATCCCTCAAATGTTTAATCCACCGTTCAACTATTGGGCTTATTCTACGAGTGGAGTGACGTGAGATAGCTCGAATGACGTGAGAAGAGTCGTATAGCCCCATTTGAATAACATGGTCACCTCACGTGAGAATTGCTAAAATCGACTCACCTCACGTCATTCGACTCGTAGAATAAGCCCATATGTCTCGAAGTGTTGCTTCCACCTGGCTACCACTTCGGTTTTATCTGTCACCGAATTCACATCTTGGTTGTTTTATATGACGGAAGATAGCGCAGTCTTTCACCGAACACTATTGGCAGTCCAAAAGACCTCTGCTTATCGTTGTACTCCATCCTGGCCCAGGGCTCATGCTACATAAATCATGTATAGTTGCATAAAAAATATTTGAAACATCTATGTATATCAAAATTGATTTTTTCTAATTGTATGTACCTATTTGCTTTTTGGAGAAATTGTTTACGTTACGCTTACAAAGTTCAGTTATAAAGACACACGAAGGGATGATCAAACTCAAAATCTGTCATATTTACTCAAAATAATAAAATCGCAATCCTATGTATTCAAAGACTAAAATAGTTTGCAAACCAAACTATAGTCTCTTGATTTGAGCATACAAAATCTCACCTGCCTGCATATGCAGAAGTTCAACTTCATAAACACTACCGCAGAACAAGAGGAACACGAACGAAAGCGATGTACACGTGGTGGGTGTGGTGAGGGGGTCACCATCATGAAGTTGTTGTTTTAAATGTGTCTCCGGCGCGCACTCTCTGCACGGTTTGGACAGGTATTTGTGCTCCCCGTTTGCCTCTGCGCCGACGACGATGGCGTGCCGAAGTTACGAGGATCGGATGCCCAGCCAGACCGGCTAATGTTTGCCTCGTTGCTGTTTGTCGCAGCCAGCGCACCGACTGTGATGCACTACCGCGACGGGCTCTAATGTCACGGTTCGCAAGATGTTCGTTCTCGCTTATTAGTCGGTATTGCACTCCGCGCACACCACGTCGTTGTTGCAATAAATTTACCTGCTCGTGAAATGAGGGGAAACGCAAAACAGCAGTTATTGTTTGTTCGAACTCCCTCGGTACCACGGCCGTTCCGTGCGCCGTGATCGGCCGGGCAAGTGGGCACATTTTTAACGACTTCGACTAGCTCTCTGCCTAGGAGTCGAGTCAACTGACTGACTCTCTGGCGGCGGGCATGGATTGACCTCTGGAGTGCACTGTCGTGTAGCGGCTGCTGGCGGCAACTATGGCGACGTTAAACGACGACGACGAGATCCGACCCGGAGATTTAACGCTGTCGGTCTTCCTTAAAAACGCCAACGCGCGCCCCGGTTGCTCGGCGGTCGTTAAGCCGTCGCGTCGCCTTCTTGGCGGATGGCTTCAAGAAGCCCTCGGGGAAAAAACCATTCAAAAGAAGCTATCTCGCGCACTGCTCGTTTGAATGCACTTTTCTAGTAGCGCTCAATATTGCTGATAGAGATAGCCTCCTGGGCTCCCCACGATCTACGAACGGGGCGGCGGCGGCAGTGTCTGAGTCGGTGTGACATTTTATTTACTTCAGAAATGACTCGCGAAAGGTGATTGAACTGAAGGGCGCGAAGGTTTACAAAGGTTGGTTCTGTGTTACTTGAGTAACCGTTTGAAATTCAATTTTAAAACTATTATACATAATAAAAATGTGGCCCTTTGCTTTCAAGAATTTTCATTCATTCTCAAAAATAAGCTGAAGTTAGATTTCGATGTTAAATAATAATTTTTCATACAGATTTTATTCAGTTTCCTGAATGCATCTTCGATTTTTTTTAATTATGAGGTGAATCGCAACTAAATGAAATTAATGGCTTTTAATTCACGCAAAAGAAATTTGAAAGAGACAATCCATCTAAAGCTTTAGTGTCTCTAAGAGTGAAAATTCTACATAAATTTACAGGAACTGATGAAGGAAATTTTCCAGGAGTTCTTATAATAATTCCCCATAATTCTTAAATGGGCAAGGCAATTACAAATCCGCGCATACCGCTGCTGGGTTGGATACCTCTTCCAAAGTTTGTAAAAGTTGCAGGATTGAAAGGTGACAGGAGTGGTATGCGACAACATCCGTAGCTCACGAAATGCTCCGATATGCTCGACCACACTCCCAGCTCAATTGCATTTTGTATGCTACTGATCCCAGTTAACAAGTGCCGCCGACTCACCAAAGTCAGCTGTCTTGATCTCGTCGATCGGATCTGTTTGGAATCTGCATGTACAAAATATATTTGACAGGGAATTTATTCTTCCTCACACCGTCTCTCCGCGGAACTTAATAACTCGGATTTATGCTCCAAAATGCAGGTTTGTCTGCACTGTTTGTGCGACACATTCCGTTCATCAACAGATTTCACAATCCACTTCTAGGATCTGCATTGGTGGGAGATCCTCACGAGCAATACCTCTTTCCGCTTCGGAGGAATCTCGGGTCTTTTTTTCTCCAAATGTCATCTTCATCAGCAAAAACAACGGCCACCATGCGGCGACGTCCGTTCCCATTCATAGATCACGGTGATTTGAGCGCTGAATGTTAGTCGTTTTTGCTACCGCTGCTGTCTGTGCTGTCTAACTGACTCCAACAGCTGCCTGACTGCGCGGGAGGTGTTGTTTCACGCTTTGATGGGTATTGAAATGCAAAACAGAAAAAATGCCATCCAACAACTGAGCGGAGAAGACACAGAAGGTTAAATCCGCCGACATGTGTCGACAGTTGTTGGTCGCGCGCAGTCCAGACAGAAGCATGAAGGTTTTAATGAGCGACAACAACAAACATAAAAAGCCGGAAGAGAATCACCACACCGCCGTGAGTTGGGTCGCAGTTGTTTGGATACCGGAAGAGACGGAATCATGAAGAAATTTCTGATGGTCGTGTAAACGGTGTATCGGTGTCGAAATCTGCTATAGAGGAAAATAAATTAAAGGAAACAACATTTTTTGGCATAATTTATGGTCTTTTGCCCGTTTAATGTGACTTTTGTACAAACTACCATGATAAATAATTTATTACTCGTTGATTAGTTAACGGATTTTGGCACCTCACGGTAACTACCGTTAATCAAACTCCATAAAGGGTCGATTGCACATTATTATGCAATCCGAATGGCAAAACCTGGTCCGAAAACCGCAATCAGCTCAACCGCACAGACCGCAATTTACTCTGCTCGGAGTGCCACTTCAGCTGACGCCTGGATCTGGAACCAGAACCAATCGACGCCACGCCGTCATCCGAGAGGTGGCAGATCCAGTTGCTTGCTGTCGTCGCCAATGCCGACCGGGGCTGGGGGGCCAACCTCTCGAGCGGGTTTATCAGCACCGAGACGGCAATGACGCCACTATCGACGTGGATCAGGGCGTCACCGACCGCAGGCAGACAGACTGCACTGGCGTCGCCACAGGAAAAGGCCAATAAAAATGGTTCCTATCACCTTACCGAAGTCGTTCCAGGAAGCACTTGAACTCGATTCGGTGTGTTGCCGGTCGTTGCAATTACACCAGGGTGGGTCAAATTGTCGTGGTTGCGATTCTGCTGAATCGAAATAAACATCAATAAAATATATCCAATGCTTCGCTCAGGCACACCTTGAAACATTTGCGCAATTTCACCCAAATGCATAAACTTCTTGCATTAAAAATATTGCTGGAAATAAAACAACATACAGCATCATTTAAATTTCCCCAAAAAATTCAAGGAGGTAATAGAATCAAACAACAGAACGAGGCAGCGAGTCAGGAAGCTTTTCAAACCATTTTGGAAAGCTTTTCAAAATTACTTTGGGAAGCTTTTCAAACTTCTTTTGTAAGCTTTCCAAACTTCTTCGGGAAATTTTTCACACTTCTTGGGAAACTTTTTAAACTTGTTTGGAAAGCTTTACAAATCTACTTTGGGAAGTATTGCAATCTTCTTCTGGAAGCTTTTAAAACTTCTTTGAAAATCTTTTCAAACCTTTTTATTAGGGACTTCGACTGGATTAGTTGCTAATAATTTGGATTTTCGGCTTTCAGTCACATGAAAATGTTGATAATTTTAAATCATTGTCAACGCTTCGATTGATCTTCCAAACTTCCTTGGACAGCTTTCCAAACTTACTTCTTTGGAAAGGTTTTCAAACTTCTTTGGGCAGCTTACCATACTTCCTTGGAAAGCCAATCAAACTTTTTTGGAAAGCTATCCAAACTTTTTCTAGAACCTTCTATATTTATCTGAGAAGCTTTTCAAACTTTTTTCGGAAGATTTTCAACTTCATTAGAAAGCTTTTCAAACTCCTTTTATAAGCTTTCCAAACTTCTTCGGGATGTTTTTCTAACTTCTTGGGAAAACTTTTTAAACTTTATTGTAAAGCTTCACTAACTTATTTTGGGAATCATTGGTATCTTCTTTCGGAAGCTTTTCAAACTTCTCTGAGGAGTATTTCAAACTATTTTCATAAGCCATATTTTTCAAACCACTTGAGGAAAATTCGAAACTTTTTTAATAAGTTTTACAAACTTACTTTGGGAAGCATTTCAAGCTTTATACGAAAGCTTTTATTACGAAAGAATTTTATTCTTCGAAAAACTTTTCAATCTTCCTCGGAAAGTTTTTCAAATTTCCTTGAAAAACGTCGCAAACCTCATTGAAAAACTTTTCATACTTATTTCGGAAGTTTTTCAAACTTCTTCTGAAAGCTTTCCAAACTTTTTCGGGAAGCTTCTTAAATTTATCAAGGAAGCTTTTCAGACTTTATTCGGAAGCATTCCACACTCCATTTGAAAACTTGGGAAAATTTTTCAAACTTTATTGGAAAGCTCTACAAACTTACTTTGGGAAACATTGTTATCTTCTTTCAGAAGCTTCTAAGACATCTTTGAGAAGCTTTTTGAACTTTTTTCATAAGCTTTCCAAGGAAGTTTTTCTAATAATTTGAGGAGACTTCGGAAACTTTTTGGGAAAGTGTTACAAACTTACTTTGGGAAGCATTTCAAGCTTTTTACGAATGCTTTTTAACCTTTTTTGGAAAGCTGTCAAAATTCTTTCGGAAGCATTTCAAGCTTCTTTGGTAAACTTTTCAAACTCTTTCGGAAGCTTTTCAAACTTTTTTGAAAAACTTTCCAAATTTCCTTGGATAGCCTATAAAACTTTTTTGAAAGCTTTTTAACCTTCTACGGGAAGGTTTCCAAATTACCTTGAGAAACGTCTCAACCCTAACAACTTGTCATTCTTACTTTGGAAGTTTCTCAAACTTCTTTGAAAACCTATCGAAACTTTTTCGGGTACTTTTTAAATTTATCTGGGAAGCTTTTCAAACTTTTCGAAAGCTTTTGAAACTTTTTTTTAAGCATTCCGAACTTCTTCGAGAAGTTTTTCAAACTTCTTGGGAAAACTTTTCAAACTTGTTTGGAAAGTTTTACAAACTAACTTTGGGAAGCATTGCAATCTTCTTTCGGAAGCTTTTCAAACTTCTTTCATACGCTTTCCAAAGTTTTTCACACCTCTTGGGGAAATTTTTCAAACCTTTTTGGAAAGCTATTCAAAGAAGTAAGTTTGGAAAGCTGTTCAAGGAAGTTTGAAAAGCTTTTCAAAGAAGTTTGAAACGTTTTAGAAAGATTTTGAAAAGTTTTCCAAAAAAGTTTGTCATACAATCTTAGTTTGGGAAGCATTTCAAGCTTTTTTTCGGAAGCTTTGCAAACTTCTTTGGGAAAATTTTTAAACTTCCTTGAGAAACGTCCCAAACCTCATTGGAAAACTTTTCATACTTATTTCGGAAGCTGTTCAAACTTCTTCGGGAAGTTATCCAAACTTTTTCAGGAAGCTATTCAAATTACACGTCATTCGGAAGCTTTTCAAATAGAAATAGCTTTCAGATTACCTATTTTCCAATATTAATCTTTTCAAATTTCGAAAGCTTTCCAATTTTATTTGGGAAAAGTTTTAAACTACCTTGGAAAGCTTCAAAAACGTTCCTTGAAAGGTCTCATCGTAAAACTTTTCAAACTCCCTTGTAAGCTTTGCAAACTTACTTGGAAACGTTTCAAACCTCTATGGAATGTTTTCCAAACGTCTTTTAAAAGATTTTCAAACTAATTTGGGAAGCTTTTGAAACTTCCTTGAACAGTTTTTAAAACTTCCCTTACTTTGGGAAGCATTGCAATCTTCTTTTGGAAGCTTTTCATACTTCTTCAAAGAGCTTTTCAAACTTTTTTCATAAGCTTTCCAAACTTCTTCAGGAAGTGTTTTGAACATTTTTGGAAAGCCTTACAAACTTACTTTGAGAACCCTAGTGTAAAGCTTTTGAAACTTTTTTGAGAAGGTTTTCAAGCTACCGCCGTCTGGAGTGACGATAAGTCAAATGTGGGTGACAATGGGTCACTAATTCAACTACATAGAATGCTTGTAGAAGAGACCTTTCGGAAATATTTTGTTTCCCACTCCATACTGTCGCATGCTCAAACTTCTCTGTGATGCTTTTCAAAATTCTTTGGAAAGCTTTTCAAACTTTCTTGAAAAATTTCCAAGCTCCACTGGAAAGCGTTTTAATTCGCTTTGGAAAGATTTTTAAACTTCTTTGGTTTCAAATTTTTCAGAAACTTCTTTGGGGGGTATTTCAAACCACTTTGGAGAGCTTTTCTAACTTATTTCCGATACTTTTCAAAATTCCTTCTACTATGGAAAGCTTCAAGAAGTCCAGAATAAATCCACTTCTATGGAAAGCTGTTTTGAACTTTCTTCGGAATCGTTGCAAACCTCATTTGAAAGCTTTTCAAACTCTTTTCGGAAGCTTTTCAATCTTCTTTGATAATTTGCAAACTTTTTCAGGAAGGTCTCCAATATTTTTTGGAAGCCATCCAAACTTAGTCAGCAAGCTTTCCAAACTTCTAAAGAAAGCATTTCAAATTTACTTTGGAAAGCTTTCTAAACTTTTTTTCGAAAGCAATTCAAACCTTTTTGGAAAGCTTTTCAAAGCCGTTCGGGGAACTTTTCAAACTTCGTGGAGAAACTTTTCAAACTATTTTGGGAATATTTGACATTTTTCTTTAAAGCTTTTCAAACTTCTCTGGTAAAAAAAATCATATTTCACGCTTTTCAAACTGTTTGAAAAGATTTTCTAACATCTTTGGAAGCTTCTTCAACTTCCTTGGGAAGCTGTTAAAAGTTTCTTGGAAAGCTTTTCAAACTTCTTTCAGAACCTTTCCAAATTTCTTTGGGAATCTTTTCAAACTTTCCTGTGAAACGTTTCGCTTTTCAAATTTATTAGTGAGGCTTTTCATACTCCTTGGACAGCGTTTCAAACCTCGTTGAATAGCCTTTCTACCGGAAGGTTTTCAAACGTCTTCGTGAAGCTTTTCAATCTTCCTTGTGCAGTTTTTCAATCTTCCTTGGGAAGCTTTTCAAACCTTCATGGAATTTTTTTTATATCTTATAGACTTTTAGCCCAAGACTGGCTCGTCTCGTATAGAAAACATTTTTTGAAGCCTTTCATACTTCCTTGGCAATCTTTCCAAACTTCATCGGGAAGCCTTTCAAACTTTCTAGGGAGGCTTCTTCAAATTTCTTCAGGAAGTTTTTAAAACATTTTTGGGAAGGCTTTCTAACTTTTTCTTAATTTTTCTTGGGAAACTTCTTTCAAAGTTATTCCAACTCCCTTGGAAGGCATTTCAAATTTATTTAGGAAGCTTCACAAACTTCCTTGAGAAGCTTTTGCGATCTCTTTGCGAAGCTTTTCAATCTTCTTTGGCAAGCTGTTTTGATTTCTTCTAGAAGAAATTTCTTTTTTAAACCACTTCGGGAAGATTTTCATACCTTGTTCGAAAACTTCTTTTAGAAGTTTTGCAATTTTCTTTGGAAAGCTTTCCAAACTTCCATGAAAAAGTTTTTCGATTTTTTTTTGTGGGACATTTCAAACTTTCTTGAAAAGCGCTTCGAGCTTCCTTGGAATGCTTCTCAAACACATATGAAATGATTTTCAAACTTCTTTGGACAGCTTTTCACACTTTTTCGGAAGCTTTTTAATATTTTTTGGAAAGCGTTTTAAGCTAACATGAAATCCGTTTCAAACCTCCTTGGAAAGCTTTTTAAACTTCTTCCGGAAAGTGTTCAAACTTCTTTGGGAAGTTCTACAAACTTCCTCGGGAAGCTTTTTAAACTTCCTTGAGAAGCTTTTCAAAATTATGTAGGAAGCTTTTCAAATATCTTTGAGAAGCTTCTTAAACCCCCTTGGAAAGCTTTTTGAGTTTCTTTGGGAAGCTTTATAATCCTTCTTGAAAAGGAAGCTTTATAAACTTTTTTGGGAAGTTTTTCAAACTTTTTTCTTAAACTATAAATTTTTCTTTTGGAAGCTTTCCATACTTCATCGTGAAGCTTTTAAAATTTCCTTGCGAAGCTTTGCAATCATCTGTGAGAAGCGTCACAAACCTCCTTTTTGGAAGCTTTTTAATTTTCTTCGGGAAACAAACCTCCTTGGAAAGGTTTTTAAACTTAAAGCTTTACAAACTTCTTTGTGGAGCTTTTCAAATTTATTCGTAAAGATTTTCATTTTTTTACAGCTTTTCAAATTTCTTCGGGAACTTTTCAATCTAACTTTGGAAGCTTATAAAACTTCACACGGAAGCTTTTGAAGCTTTTCAAACTTACATGGAAAACTTTCCAAACCTTTTTGAAAGCTTTTCAACTTCCTCTCAGGAAGCTTTTCAAACCTCCATAGAAAGCTTTCCCATATTTTCAAACTTTTTCGAAATCTTCAAAAACTTTCTCCGGAAGCTTTTTGAACTACTTTTAGAAGGTTTCAAAAAAGCATTTGAAAGAGTTTCAAACATCTTCAGAATGCATTTTTACCTACTTTGAGAAGCTTTCCAAGTTTGTTTCGGAAGCTTTTCAAACTGTTTTACCAAGCTTTTCAAACTTCATTTGGAAGCGTTTCAAACCTTCTTAGAAAGCTATTTAAATTTCTTTGGGAACATTTTCTACCATTTTCGGAAACTTTTCAAACTTCTTCCTGAAGCTTTTTGAAGTTCTCCTGAAAGCTTTTCAATCTTCTTTCGAAAGTTTTTTAATTCATTTTTCAATCTTCCATGGGGAGATTATAAAACTTTTCAAACTACCTTAGGAAGCTTTTCAAATTTCCTTGGAAACTTCATCGGGAAGCCTTTCAAACTTTTCAGGGAAGTTTATTTTAAATTTCTTCAGGAAATTTTTAAAACTTTTATGGAAAGGTTTTCAAACTTTTTTAAACCTCCTTGAGTAACTTCTCAAACTTTTTGTGGGCAGCTTTTCAAACTTCTTTAGACTTTAGACTTCCAACTCCCCTCGGAAAAAAATCAAATTTCTTTGGCAAGCCTTACAAGCTTCCTTGAAAAGCTTTTCTAGTCTTTTTGGAAAGCTTTTCATATTTCTTTAGGAAGCTTTTCAATCTTTTTCGGCAAGCTGTTTAAATTTCTTCGGGAAGCTTTTTAAACCACTTTGGAAGAATTTCAAACCTCTTTCGGAAGATTTATGTACCTCGTGGAAAGCTTTTCAAACTTCTTTGGGAAGCTTTCCAAACATGCTTGAAAAGGCTTTTGAATTTTGAATATTTATCGTGGGGCCTTTCAAACTTTCATGGAGAGCGCTTTTTAAATTTCCTTGAGAAGCTTTCCAAGGTTTTTTCGGAAGGAAAAAAAACATAAATAAGTTTGAAAAAGCTTTTCAAATATCTTTGTACACCTTACTTCTTTATACACCTTTGGGATGCTTTTTAAAACTCTTTTAAACAATGCTCCTTGTAAAGGAAGCTTTACAAACTTATTTGGGACGTTTTCAAACTTTTTTGGGAAGTTTTTCAACCTTTTTTTCTGAAACTTATTTAGTTTTTTATTATTCAAATTTTGCATTCGGAAGCTTTTCATACTTCGTCGTGAAGCTTTTCAAACTTCCTAGGGAAGCTTTGCAAACTTCCGTGACAAGCGTTAAAAGCTTTTTAAGTTTTTTGGGATGATTTTCGAGCTTTTTTGGGAAGCAAACCTCTTTCGAAAGGCTTTCAAACTTCTTTTGAAAACCACTCGAACTCTTGTTGAGTTTTTCAAAATTTTTTGTTACGATTTTCAAATTTCTTTGGAAGGCTTTTCAAACTTTCAAGGCTTTCAAGCTAACTTTGGGATGCTTTTAAAACTCCATACGAAAGCTTTCAAAATTTCATTGTGAAGCTTTTCAAACTTCCATAGAAAACTTTCCAAAACTCTTTAGAAAGCTTTTCAATTTCCTTTCAGAAATCTTTTGAAACCTCCATCATAAAAATTTTAAAACTTTTTCGGAAGCTTTTTGAACTTCTTTTGGAACATTTCAAAGAAAGTTTTAATACATCCTTTGGAAGCGTTTCAAACCAGCTTGGAAGTTTTTTAACTTCTTTGGGAAGTTTTTCTATAGTTTTTCAGAAGATTTTCAAACTTGTTTTGAAGCTTTTCAAACTTCTTTCGGAAGCTTTTTAAAGTTCTCCTGAAAGCTTTTCTAATTCAGTTTTCAATCTTTCATCGGAAAATCATCACACTTCCTTGCAAAACTTCTTCAGGAATCTTTCCAAACTTTTTTGGGAAGTTTTTTCAGTTATTCTTTAAAGCTTTTCAAACTAGCTATTTAAACCTCTTCGAAATGCTCTTCAAACCTCTTTGCACTACCTCTTAACTTCTTCGAAAACTTTTCAGCTTTCTGGGAAGCTTTTCACCCTTTTCTGAGTAGTTTTTCAAACATTATTCTTCGGGAAACTTTTAAAACCTTTTTTTTGAAGTTTTTAAAACTTCTTTGGGAAGATTTTCAAACTTTGTTAAAAAAGCTTTTCATGCTTCTGTCGGCAGCTAAGGTCCTTTTGAAAAGCTTTACATAGTTTTTTAATAAGCTTTTCATTTCTTCATGAGAACTTTTTCAAACTTCAATTTTTTTTCAAAGCTTTTCAATTTTCTTTGGTAAACTTTCTTTGGAAAGCTGTTTAAACTTCTTCCCGAAGCTCTTCGAAATCCATAGAGAAAAACTTGATCCTAACATTACTCAGAACCTCATGAATTGTAGCAAGTCATTGTGGAAAAAGATATAATGGAGAAAATACCTAGCCATATTTTTTTTTGTCTTTACCTTTTCACCGAAATCTGATGCAATTCAGAATACGTATTGATTTTTCATGGACAAGGTCCAGACTTTGTTTACGCGGATGTGTAGATTTGTACTATTTTTCAATCTCGGATCGGCATGTTACTCCCTTAATAGCGACGCTGAATAGCACCAATGAAAACAATAATTTTGCAGTAACTATCTACTTGATTAAAGAAGATCTGAAAGTGTCCATTGAACCCCAGCTTTATTTCGACCAAATGATCATTCTACGTAACGTCTTTTCGACCTAATGTCATTCGAATAAATGTCTCTCGAACAAATGATAAAGATTCGTTAGCTTCGTCCTTCTTCTACTTCTTCTGAATTCATAGTTTGTCCAGACTTTGCATTTTCCATTAATAATAGTTTGGTTTCATTTTCGGTAATATCGAGTTTGTTTTTTTTTCTCATTTTCTTGGAACAGAAAAGAATTCTGTTTGAATTGGCGTTTCATTTGAATACAGCGACGAACTATTTCAAAATAACGTATAGAAAACAGTTTTTTAAACTATATGTAATTAATAACACAAGGATTAAGCATTTGCAAAAATAGCTCGATTATGTTTATGTTTCATGTATCTTATTTTCAAATCATCAACAATGACAACATAAATGTTCCTGTTGCAGCTGTACCTAGAGTACAAGGAGAATCTGCTTTGCACTTGTTGAAGTTTCCAAAGTATCATTTCACTACGAACTCGTCATATACAGTCGCATACACTAGACCTCTTGGTAATTATATTACTCAAATATCCAGAGAAGAAATAGGAATAATAATATAATACTTTAGCAATGATTTGTAATAAATTCACAACTACTTTTAGGAAAAACTGTGTTTTTATGCACTTAAAAGCTCGAAAATCACTTTAACATGGTCAAAACGTGAACGGAATGAGTCGCAATGTTCAACAAAACTTGCAGAGCACACCAAAAGCTTCTGTATAGAGGTTGTTGCAATGATTTCTGGCGTTTATATTTCTTGTTAGATTTTTTTAAATTGAAAATAGTATAATACACTAAATCTACTTGAGCCAACTCGAAATTTTATCCGAATTAGCTGAAAATTTGACAGAAGGATTATCTAGTATAGGAATCGTGATTCTGGGCTGAGCAGTCTAATATACACAGCGTTCACTCTGAGTGATTGGATTATGGCACGAAATCGAATGTGAATCATTTACTGTTTAGAGTCAAGTCCAGGAATAATGTTTTCTTCAAAACAGTTTCGGGTCGCTCTAATGTCCATACTTCATACTGGATGCAGCCATAAACATCGGAAGGAACGTCTTTAACTGGGCTGCTCGGTAAACTGCTCGTTTGGATTACATAAAGCGACAGTTTTACGCTCAATTTATATCGACTGCTATCAATTGACAGTATCAAGCCTCCCACTTCTCCGCCCCCTTCAAACTCCACAGCTCGTATACTCGAAGTCAAACATTTCTCCAACTGTTCACTCCGTTTGGCGGGACCACTCGAAACGACCTGGAAGCGACAACTGTAAAATGTTACGTGCGCGGTCGATCGCCACGGCCACGGCATTATCAGGAGTATTGATATCGGACGTGACCCGCACCACTGAGCTCCAGCGTGACCACCGCACGCCGTGCCGGTCCATTTTCCTTCGGCTGGTTGATAAATTAATATTTCACTTTGAGGAAATGCAAACACCAGAGCTGTCAACAGCGGTAAGTCAGGGCATGCCACTTTATGTATGTGCAGTGACCGGGGAAGACGCGTCGTCGTATCGAGTAGTGGTGCTACTCGAGTGCATAAGTCTCAATAAACATACGAACGATCGATAAAGGAGTTTAACTAGCGGACTGGTCTCGGCAAACTGAAGAGGCGTTGATGTTTGTATTACTGTTATCGAATAACGACACAGCCGCAGAGCACTGTTGAACAAATACTTGGCTCAATCATGACATGGGATTCGCAATGTGACTAATAAAAAGTAGAGTATATTTGCACGCTGGAAAAATTACACCGAACTTGATTGATTCATTCATTTGCTTTAAGCTTGTATCTGCTGAAAGCTGCGTCCAAGTAAAATTACTTCTGTTTATCATACGTCTGGTCAATGTTTCGGAGAAATAATTATTATGATTTTGGAATTTCTTTTAATGTCTGTCATAAGACTAGTTTCCATCACGTTGTATTGTTTACTACACATAATACAACGTGCTGGAATTAAATGGAATAGTATTAAATTCGTCCTCTGACAGGAATTATGATTTACTTTATTGTATTATGTTAGTCATTATATATGGGGAAATGAATCTGATTTTAAATGCTTTGTATGTGTCCCATGAGATTTATAAATCGTACCCGTAAAGCCTTAATTCAGCACTGCCTAGAATATACATTGGACCTTAAGGTCGTTCCAATGTGTCACAAAAACATAGAAATCGGCCTATGTTTGCGAGCTAACAACCTAAAAGCTGTAATAGGATGTCGTATCATGTCCAATTAATGCGACAATGGGTACATTTATCTGCCATATTTCACTAATACCCATCACTCCAGCAATGTATGCTTGGCTGCAGCTTTCTCCCCATGCACCTTGAACCATGAGCAAATCGTGGGAAATCCGAAACGGTACCAACAAAAACAATGCCTACCAAACCACTTTGTTTGGAGTTCAATCGGGAGCGCTGCCTCACCGGATTACGCTATGACAGCTCCCCTTTTTCGGTGTCCTCGAATCGATTCACCCCCGTTCAGAAGCACTCCACAATTTATCCGGCTACAAGATCTAATTTTTGCCAATTAGGTATCAACAATCGACTCCCCGACGAAACAAGTAGCAATTTCCTATTTCCTCTCGCTGTTGTTGTTACTGGTGGTGGTCTCAAAGTCTTAAATTACCTTCATCGACAGCCGACCGAACGCGGCGCGATGGTCTATCCTTCTGAGCTACGCGGTTCCACAGTATTGGATAACACACAAGAGGGTAGCAGGATGGGTGGGTTACATCGTGAAAGAAAAACTTTCCCGATTGTCTCTAATTTGGATCACGGATCTGCTGCAGAGTGTGGAGCCGATCAAAGGTGCACGGAGTGTAATTTGCACACATAACCGACTACCATCTCGAGGAGACCCAATGACCGAGAACAATCGGAAAACAAACAAGTAGCGCTGTAACATTGCCATGATTAACGTTACGACTATCGTCAGTCCACTATCTGGGAACATTATTATAACTACGCCATAATGCTCCCAGATAGTGGACCTTTCTCAGAGTAAGTGTAGCTCATAATTTACCTTACGTGCGATACCTTTTCCTTTAGTACGCTAAAAGCTCGCATTGTAACAGTTGATCATTCAAGTGGATTAATCCACATGCAAATTGTTCAGTGCAATCTAACACACGGACTATTTTCAGTTTCTATAAAAGTCATCCTTCCCTTTGAATCTCAGGAAGTTACTTCTCGATGCACAGATGAGTGATTTTCCATAATAAGCTCGTTACAAATATTCCAAGCTCTATCTGTCGAATGTCGCAAGAGAAAATTCTCTTCATCGACTTCCCCTCTTCTTAATAAAAGTGACAAGTAGGGGATTTCTTTGCAGTTTATCACCTCAGAATGCAAATTCGCATTACACTGAAGTTTTTTTTACGCGGTTTTTTTTCGAGCGGTTTTCTTTTACGCGGATATTTTTACGCGGTACCGACGTAAAAAAACCGCGCTATTTAAAAAAAACGACGTAAAAAAACCCCAATAGGCTAGCCTTAGAAAATTTTATATGTTGGTGCCTACTGGGGACTTGTGTTCAAAGCATAAGGTCTTGGCCATCCAAAAAAGTTCCATAGTAAGCCCTTTACATCTACACGAGTAACCAAAGATCTATCGGCTTTCTTTCAAATATGGTACCTGCTCTGTGTGGTTCCAAATCAATATCGGTGGTAACGGATGAATGTGAAAGTGCTACTCTTATACAATAGTCCAGGCTTGTACCACCTACGAATTTGTCCGAATTGCTCAATACTAATGCTAATGCTAATAATAAAGCTAATACTACACCACTAAAAGAACATTTACCATATTTAAAACAGGCGGACAGATCTTTGGTTTCACGTATAGATATAAATGCCTTGCTTCGGAAGTTTTTTGGAAGACCAAGAACTTAGGCTTTGAATACAATCTTTTCTATGAGTCACTCAGAGCATGTACCATATTTGAAACTGGCTGATAGATCTTTGGTTACGCGTATAGATCCAAAGGCCTTACTTCGGAAATTTCTGGATGACCAAGAACTAATGCTTTGAACACAATCTGTTAAATGAGTCACACAGAGCATGTACCATATTTGAAACAAGACGACAGATCTTTATAGATCTCAAGGCTTTATTTCAGGAAATTCTTGGATGAGTTTGAGCATAGATCGGAACACATTCCTGGTTTATATCACAAAAACCGTGTACCATAACACGATCCATACTAGCGTACTATGACCTACAAACAACACCTAGCGAACAAATAGGAAGAAGCCCCGTCCATTATAAGTCTGAATTTCTGAAGTCCCCAGTAGGCACCAACATATAAAATTTTCAAAGTCCCCCAATTGGTTTTTTCACGTCGTTTTTTTTTTTTTTAAATAGCTCGTTTTTTTTACGTCGTTTTTTTTTTAAATAACGCGGTTTTTTTTACGCGGTACATGGAGCGCCGTAAAAAAAACCTTAGTGTATTTTCTATCTTTCTAAGGTAATAAACCACCAAAAAATCCTCTGCTTGTCACTTTTATTCAAGTCGACGGAGAGAATCTTTTCTTGCGACATTCGCCCTTATTTCAGATAGAGCTTTATTTAATAAAAAGAAAAAAATATGACGTATCCATAGGTAGGGCAAAGACACTATTGTCTTAAAAAGCAACGTTCTTGCACCAGGTAGTGCCCATCAAATAGCTATGTGTTGCACCGCCTTTGATCTTGGCGCTTTTCAAGAGAGAATGGCAAACAAAAATTGAATAATATGATCAACAAACTCAAAATTCAAAATTTTTAAAGAACTTTTTTGAATTAGGGTGATATTTTTTTTAATCTTCTTCGGATATTAAGAAAAACTTAAGAATAAGAATAAGATGTTGGGTTAGGGTCATAAAATAGTCAAATTTTAACCGAACTACAAAGTTCATAACCGTTCGAAAAATGAACTAATCAATTTTGCGGCTATGTGGTGATATGCTGGTTCTGGGGACAATGGCCACCGGGAAACGACTTCCACGGGGACCTTGTCGGTCATATAAGGGGAGCACAAAAATCGCTCCATATATGCCTTTCGATCGCTAATTCTACATAGATTCTCATAAAACGGTAATGTATGGTCCATGAGAGGGCCTCCGACGAAAGTGGCTACTCCTGGAACCTGCAAGGTGCCCCCGGGGAATCCGTAGGAGGGGACATTTCCGTTTTAACACCAAAATATGCCGTGCGGCGGCTCTATCGTCATGATTTTCCACAAAATAGATGGTTATGCGCTCGAAATCGATAAGTGACCACATTGATCACTCTTGGAACCTATGAAGTACCAACAGGGAGCTCATAGGAGGGGACATTTCCGTGTTTACTCTCACTCACTCAAAATCTATTAGCGACCACTTTTGAAACTTATGAGGTGTCTCCGGGAAACCTGTACAAGGATACATATGCCGTGTAGCGGCTCTTTCGCTATCATTTTCCATCAAATAGATCCCAAGTAGCACACGCAACATCTTCCTAAAAGCATATTGTTTCTATTCAATTTGATTCAAGACATTGGAAAAACATCAAAGCACAAAAAAGTTGCATCAAGATGTCAAAAACGTTCGAATTGTGATCAATGTTTCATTAATATTGCAATGCAGTACGTGTTTGTCATTTGGAAACAAACAACCAAAGAATACTGAACTTTATGTTGCAAACACGAAACAAAATCATTAAGTTGCATATTTTTTACCATGTAACTTCAATACGTCTTTCAAAATTTAATTGTTTGTTTAAATTAAGTTGCAAATATGTTGTCTTCATATTTAATTTAGCATCGTTCAACGTTTTGACAACTCACATTTTTTTCTGCGATGTTGCAATTCATTAACAGGAAACCCGAGTACAAAATTTCATAATCGTATGGTTTTTATGGTGAGTCAACATGCAGCCCCTTCGAAGTGTTGAATGGTAATGTGATAGAGTGCAGGACCACCAATCACAAGATCCATAAATCGAATCCAGTTTTAAATCTTTATTTCATTTTTTTTTCCGCTTTATTATTTTGCAACATTATTGCAATTTCACTGCAATCGAAGGATGTTTCCGTAGGCTCCACCTTTTGTGCTTTTAAGATTGCATGAGAGTTATATTTGATGGCACGTACGCAAAGATTGTTTCTTTCCGAATAATTGCAACACAGTGAAATGTTCAGTAATGAAACAAGTTGTGCTGCTTGGGATGGTTATGCGCTTGAAATCTAATACCAACCCTAGGGAACCTCAGGGCCAGTTTCGGTAATTCTGGAGTGCCTCGGGAAATCCATTGAAAGGGACGTTATCGTTATTGCTTCATAATCTGCTGTGCGGTAGCTCTTCCTTCATGATTTTCTATCAAGTAGATGAGTGTGCGTTTGAAATTAATTACCATCTCAATTGGCCGCTCGTGAAATCTATAAGATTCTCCCAGGGAACAAATAGAAGGGGCCATTAACGTGTGCTCAACATAGAATTACGCTTGGTTGGATTTATCTTTTTTTATCGAATAGGTCATTCATTCCAAACGTATTATCTACAACCTACAATATTGAATATTGAATCCGACCACTACCTCGTTGCAGTATATCTGCGCCCAAAACGACGATGTACAACACGCGTCGGAGTCGTCCGCCGCGGCTAAACATTGGGCGGCTACAAGACGGTACACTAGCGCAAGGATACGCGCAGCAGCTGGAAGTGGCACTCCAAACGGAAGAGCAGCTAGGCGCAGCTTCTCTTGAAGATGGCTGGAGAGATATTCGATCCGCCACTGGAGGCACCGCTGCCGCTGCATTAGGCACGGTGCCCCTGGATCAGAGAAACGAGCCAAACCTGTGTAGGAATTTTTTAAAGCAACCATGTTCAGACAACACCTGTGTTAGGTGGAAGTTGACCTGACCATGTTTTCTATCGACCCAGTTGGACACATCCGGAATCAGTCTGTGGGTCCAACGACCTTTGACTGCGGTGTCCCATGCTCTTTGCCATTTGAGCAGCGAGGCTGCTCTCTTGACACGTCGCACTTGCACCGAGTCCCTTTTGTTGTAGCACTCAACATCTTCCTCTAGGAGTATGTCTATCGGCATCATCCCAGCTATAACGCACACCGCCTCATATGATATGGTGCGATATGCGCTCGCGACACGTAGGCACATCAGCCGGTGTACTCTGATCAGTTTCTTTACATTGTACTCGGCCTTTAGTGCTACGGCCCATGCCGGTACGCCATAGCGGATGATAGACAATGCTACGCCCGCTATCAACCTACGCACTTGACTATGCACCGCCGATCTGTTGGACATCATTCGTGATAAAGATTTTATCGCCAATGAAGCCCGCTGACATGCATAATCGACGTGGCTCGTAAAATTGAGCTTATCGTCGATCATCACGCTCAGATGCTTAAGAGACCTCACGGAATTAACTGTGCAGGACCCTACTCTTATCCTCGCTTGCTGCAACCCATGACGGTTATGCACCACCACGACTTACGTCTTGTGGTGTGCAAGGGACAACCGCCTCGAGTTGAGCCATTCCTCCACTCTGCCAATCGCGTATGAAGCCTTCAGTTCGACTTCGTCGAGAGTGTCTCCTGTTACCTCTAGCATTACGTCATCCGCGAAGCCTTCTATTTTCACACCGGCCGGGAGACTTAAGCGTAATACTCCGTCGTACATAATATTCCACAGAACCGGTCCGAGGATCGACCCCTGTGGAACACCCGCAGACACTACGATCGACTTTTGACCAGCATCCGTGTCGTATATCAGCACCCTATTCTGAAAATAACTTTTCAGTATCCTGCACAGGTAATCCGGAACTCTCAATCGGTGCAGGGAGTTAGCAATAGTTACCCAGTTAGCATTGTTAAACGCATTTTTTACATCAAGTGTAATCAATGCGCAGTATCTAATACCTAGCTTGTTCAAACCTCTCGCTATCTTGGCCGTATCCGTTACCGATCGAATTGCTTCGACGGTGGAATGACCTTTACGGAAGCCATACTGGTTGTTTGATAACCCAACAGTACGCTCGGTATAGGTCGACAATCTGTTCAGAATAACCCTCTCAAGCAGCTTACCAGCTCCGTCGAGGAATCAAATCGGTCTGTATGCGGAAGGTTCTCCCGGGGATTTCCCAGGCTTGGGCAATAGCACCAATTTTTGTCGTTTCCAACGATCTGGAAAGTTTCCCTCATCCAGACAACGTTGGAGGCAGCTCCTGAATATATCTGGAGTGGCAAGAATCGCGTGTTTAAGGGCCAGGTTCGGAATACCATCCGGACCCGGCGCCTTATTGAGCTTAAAACCTCTTGCGGTTTCGATAAGCTCATCGATAGTCACTAACGGGACCACGTCAACCGACCCATACGGTGTATCAGGCCAGTCTGGTGAATCATGCTTCGGGAACAGCCCTTCAACGATCCTAGCTAACATCTCCGGAGATCTCTCAGGAGGTGTGCTATTTGTTTTAGCCATCACTATCCTGTAAGCATCCCCCCATGGAGTGTTGTTTGCCATAATGCACAGCATTTCAAAGCATGCTTTTTTACTACACTTTATTTCGTAGTTCAGAGCTCTGCTTGCTGTCTGGAATGTCCGGCGTCTATCAAGTCAATCAACCTCGTTTCTTGCACGTCGTAGTCTTCTTTTGGCTTTAAGGCAAGATCTACGAAGTTCAGCTATCGCGTCAGTCCACCAGTACGCTGGTTTGCGGTTCCCATATGGCTTACACTTCCTTGGCATAGCCATGTCGCAAGCTCGTGTCAAGACATCGGTCAACTCGTCACCATTAAGGTTCAAGGTCCGATCTTCCCACTGTAATGATTCAATCAGCAGTTCTCGATCGAACTGTGAGGTGCGCCATCCTTGGTCAGCACCTCTGACCTTTCTCGTAGCTCTAGATCCAGTGGGGGTATAGCTAACCATAAAACGAAGTTCCTGATGGTCACTAGCTGTATACCCTTCATGTACTCTCCAATCCGGATTCAACGTCCATCCCGCGCTGCAGAAGGTCACGTCGATGCACGATTCACCGTTCGGTCCTCTGAATATTGACACTTGGCCTTCATTCAGCAGGACTACATGAGACTCTAGCAGAATATGACCTCTAGCGTTGGTGAAGCGGGATCCCCAGTCCACCGCCCACTCGTTGAAGTCCCCTGCTACTACAAACGGTTTTAGACCAGTTAGTTTGACCGCAAGAGTGTCCACTACGCTAGTATACTGCCCTATACTCCATCTAGGAGGATAGTAACAGCTACAAAAATAAACTCCGTTTACCTTTGCTATAACGAAACCCTCATCGTTAGGAGATGGTATTATCTCCTGAATGGGGAACCGCCCGCAAGTCCAGATTGCCACCGATCCGGACTTATCAGCAACTCAACTGCCGTTTCCAGCAGGGATGCGATATGGGTCAGACAGCAAGGCAACATCAGCTTTACACTTAGTAACCGACTGTTGTAGCAGCGCTTGCGCTGCCTCGCAGTGGTTTAAGTTAAGCTGTGTTACTTGCATGTCTGGACCCTTCTAGAGGCCGGACAGGCCTGTGCACAGTTGAGGTGTCTATTGTCTGTATTAGGGGGTGCGGCCTGACAGGTGCGAGCTTTGTGGCCTTCAGCTCCACACCTGCGGCATAGCTTACTACGATCGGGACCCCGACAGTCAAAGGATTTATGACCGTAGCCGACGCAACTATAGCAGGACTGAGGTGGCTGGATTATGTTCAACGAGCATACCGACCAGCCCACCTTCAGCTTAGCCTTATCTAGTACCTTCTTGGCATCAGCCAGAGGCACTTGGAATGTGGCAACCTGCATCCCAGCAAAGCTATTACGTAGCCGAATCTCGGATTCCTGGAGTTGGACGTTGCACTGATCTCTCAGCGCGTCCGCACCAGGTCCGCAGCTTCGGTTATTTCATCCAGGCCGCGGCACTGGATGACCGATACTGGGCATAGGGCTCTCACTTGAACCCCATCACCCAGTACCTCCTCTGTCAACTTTTTATACTCAGCACTCTTCTGAGCAGCATCCCGCTTTAGGACGAGAATTATCTCGCCTTTCCGCGTTCGACGGATGCCGCTGACGTCGCCTCCTAGGCCAGTAAGCTTATCATCGCTCCTTATGGCCTTCAAGACATCGGCATAGCTTTTATCATCAGACTTGACAATGATCGCTTCGCCTCTGTCTTTCCGCTTACCGTTGCCATTGGAAGGCGCACCCTTTGCAACACGGGCTCTACCCTTCTTAGCAGATGTAAGCTGCGTTCCACCTGCCTCCTTGCCTGCGGCTTCTTTCGCTCGTCGCTTCGTCTTCTTGGGATTTACAACTACAGTCCAGGGTTGTTCATCGTTCCGGCGAACTTAAGTTGCCCTCCTAGGTGGAGGCACTGACTTCCTCTGTTACTTAGGATGGGCAATTTGCATGACCCTCTCCCGGCGTGATACAGTTTCCTTCCTTGGTGGAGGAACTGGTTTCGATTTAGCTTCATTCAGGTCGGCCTGCACGACTTTACTTAGCTTCGGAGTTGCTCCGCTAACGGCCATGCGTTTTTGAAGTTCTGCGGTATGGCTCTCGGCCAACCGCTTCTCATCAGTGAGGCTACGAATCTTTTATTCAGCCTCCTCACTGACCTTCGCCGCCTGACTTATCGCCAACTCCTTTTCCTCAGTAAGAAGGCGAATCTTCCGTTCTGCCTCCTTACTGGCCTCTAGTAGGGACCTCCACTCCGACTTCGCCTCTACCACCACCGAGCAGAGGGTTAGTACGGCCTGTTTGAAGTCCCTACTCTATCTGCAACGGTTGTCCAGAAAAGACATAATCACGTCCGTAATGTCCGTGATCACCTCCATTTTCCGGCCGCCGCCTTCCTCGTGGCTGGTCATCTACGACTTGATGACCCGGGTTAGAGTAGGGCCGTCCATTTTTACCTCAACCGGCACATCCTCAGACCCACCACGAGCCTCCCCGTCGCCTACCCCGGCGATCTTTGGGGTGACCTATTAAGGCCACTTCGTCTGGTGAAATTATTCTCCTTTTCGCCAGACCCGCCATCAACATCCTCAACGGTATTTTTGTAAGAATTTGAAAAAAATCATTGCTATTGCTATTACGGCTGCTGTAGAATTCTGCTGGAGTAGTCGCCTATTGTGATCCCATGGTTATCTATACATACCTTGCGGCATGCAGGGAGGCTATGCGAGGGTTGACACTTGCGTGTTCAGAGCCAGATCAGCGCAAGTCAGGAATGTGCATCTGAGCCTACTCCCACGCAGTTTAAAAGACTGGTGGCAGAATTGTACCGCGTGCTGGCCTGGCCATCAGCCCATTCGCCGTTTCAGGTCAGTGTCACCCGGCCTTACTAAGAGAATAGAATGACCCGACTACCAGCCCTCGCTTCACAGTATTACAATATCCAAAGACAAAGCCAGTAGACATGCAGCCAGTATGCCATAATCAGGATATCACTGGCGTTAATCCTGATGTGCCCATTGGCACTCCCTGGGCTATTGCGTGCTTTGAGCGGCACATGGTCGCTTTGATAGGGCCTGCTTACGGTCTCATGCAGCTTTTTATAGAGATTTGGCAGAGCCCACTGCCAAACCCCACCACTACCTGGCAGCCCCCCTGACTCACAGATACCTAGGGGAGGGGTAATCAGGCCCTTGGACATAGTCCCTGTTGCCCCCCGACTGGTATGACGCCGAATGTGAGATGTTAGTTGAAAAGAAGAATGCAGCATGGGCGAGATTGCTGCAACACCGCATGAGGGCAAACGAGGCACGATACAAACGGACGCGGAACATACAAAACACCTTTTTTTGGAGGAAAAAGCGCTAGCAGAAAGATCGAGATCGTGGAGAGACGGAGCAATTGTACCGCGCTAATAACACACGAAAGTTCTATGAGAAGTTAAACCGTTCACGTAAAGGCCACGTGTCACATCCCGATATGTGTAAGGACATAAACGGGAACCTTCTTACGAACGAGGGTGAGGTGATCCAAAACTGGCGGCCGCACTACGAAGAACACCTGAATGGCAATGTGGCGGTGTGGTAATGAACCTATGAGCACGAGCACAGGACATACGACTTCCGGCTCCGAATCTCCAGGAAATCCAGGAGGAGATCGGCCGGCTGAAAACACCAAAGCCTCTGGAGTTGACCAACTACCAGGAGAGCTGTTTAAACACGGTTGTGAGGCACTGGCTAGAGCGCTGCACTGGGTAATTACCATCTACAAAAAGGGCGATAAGCTTGTAGCAACTACCGCGCAATCCATTGCTGAAAGCCACCTGCAAGGTACTCTCCCAAATTTTATGCCGCCGACTAACGCCAATTTCAAGAGAGTTCCTGGGGCAGTACCAGGCAGGATTTATGGGTGAACGCTCTACCACAGATCAGGTGTTCGCCGTACGTCAGGTATAGCAGAAATACCGCGAATACAACGTGCCCACACATCATTTATTTATCGACTTCGAAGCCGCATATAATACAATCGATCGGGACCAGCCATAGCAATTAATGCACGAAAACGAATTCCCGGATAAACTAATGAGGTTGATCAAGGTGACGATGGATCGGGTAATGTGCGTAGTTCGGGTTTCAGAGGCACTATCAAGTCCCTTCGAAACGCTATTCAACATAGCTTTGGAAGGAGTAATACGAAGGACAGTGTTTGACACGAGTGGTACGATTTTCACGAAGTCCGTCCAGTTGTCCCCCGACGACATTGATATTATGGCACGTAATTTTGAGATGATGGAGGAAGCCTACATCAGACTGAGAAGCGAAGCTAAACGGATTGGACTAGTCATCAACAAGTCGAAGACGAAGTACATGATAGGAAGAGGCTAAGAAAAGGACAACGTAAACCACCCACCTCGAGTTTGTATTGGTGGTGGACGATGCTCGTGGAGGACCAACGCATACCATCTATGGTGGAGTGCAGATGGTGGACGGTGCCTGGAGGAGGCGAATAAACCACTAGTTGCATCAGCTGTTGGGAGAACCATCCATCGTTCACACCACCAAAATTGGAAGACTGCGGTGGGCCAGGCAGGTAACCAGAATGTCGGACAGTAATCTGGTGAAAATGATTCTCGACAATAATCCGACGGGAACAAGAAGGCGAGGTGCACAGTGAGCAAGGTGATCGATCAAGTGGAGGACGATTTGCGGACCCTCGGCAGATTGCGTGGTTGGCGACGTGCAGCCATAGACCGAGCTGCATGGAGAAGACTTTTATGTGCAGCACAGGCCACTTCGGCCTTAGTCTGGTAATAAATAAATAAATGATGTAAGAATGGAATATATCCACCTACGTCTTGTCATAAAGAATGAGTAACCGAACGCCATAATTTTGTCGATGTTCTATGACTCGATATTGACTCATGACAGCAAAGTATACCACATTAAAAAATATTTTCTGGGCTACTGTGGCTACTTTCTAGTGATTTTCTGTTCCACATCTCGATACTTCCATGAGTCGATAATCCCTTCAATATCGACTCATGAAGGTTTGACTGTAATCGATTTCGAGTGCATAACCTCGGCATATATTGATGTAAAAACGGAAATGTCCCCTTCTGCGGGTTCCCCGAGGGGCACCTCATAGGTTCCAAGAGTGGCCAATGTGGTCACTTATCGATTTCCATCTTATAACCATCTGTTTAGTGAAAAACCACGAAGAAAGAGTCCGCGCACGGCAAATTTTGGTGTTAAAACGGAAACGTTCCCTTTTTGGGTTCCCCTCATAGGTTCCCCCGGGTGGTCAACGTGGTCACTTATCGATTTTGAGCGCATAATCATCTATTTTGTGGAGAATTATGACGAAAGAGCCGCCGCACGATATATTTTGGAGTTAAAACGGAAATGTCCCCTTCTGCGGGTTCCCTGGGGGCACCTCATAGGTACCAAGAATTGCCAATGTGGTGTGGTTTCCCGGTAGCCATTGTCCCCAGAACCAGCATATCACCACATAGCCGCAAAATTGATGAGTTCATCTTTCGAACGGTATATATATACTTTGTAATTCGGTTATAATTTAACTATTTTATAAGCATTTACATTTCTGGGTCAATATGACCCTAACATCTTATTCGTATCTTTTTTGTTAACACTTTTTTGGGTACTATAATGAAAAACCAACATCTGAACAGTAGCTTTACCATCAACCGCTTTACCACCTTCTTTAACAAAGCTTCACACTTCTAAATAATCTTAATCAAACCTACGAACAATCGAACCTAATCTCGATTTTTAATGCTAGGTATCTTTTGATTTTCCTTCATCTTATCCCGAACCTTTTCAAGCATTTCATATGTATGCGTCTCATTCCCCAAATTGAAGTCAAACTGAACTTAAAATTGAACATGATTATTTTTGACACACATCGAATAGTTTCTGACAAACGTCTTATTGATCTTATTAGAAAGCACCTGTGATTTTTATGACCGGGAGTTTTTTTTTCATTTTTGAGCTGTCGCTATTAGACTTAGTTCTATTTTAATTCGGAAATGAGAAGCAGCATAATCACATTAGAAACTCAGCACATCACGTCGCTTAGGGGCCATCCACAAAATACGTCACGCTCCTAGGGGGAAGGGGGGTGCGGAGCAGCGTGACGACTCATACAAACATTTTGGAGTTTTAATACAAAAAGTGTGATGAAGGGGGGAGGGGGGTTGAAAATCGCCAATTTTTGCGTGACGTACTTTATGGATCTTCCCTTATAATATGCCAACCTCATTGGGCGTCTTATTGCATATTTCACACATAAAATTATACAGTAACACTGTATTCCAAATATATACAGCATTCATTCTAATGATCCGGATCTTTTAACCGGATCGGATCCTTAGAACAAAATGCAAGAAGAATGCAAAATAGTGAAACGTTCGTCATTAAGGCTCACTCTTTTGAAGCGTACTGACAATAACTTCATCCTTTCGTGATTGCAAACAATAAACTTTTCATTTCATTATTTCCTTACAAATTCTAATAACTTGCTGATCGGGTGAACCGGATCTTCTAAAAAATGATCCACGAATCATTCACTCACTTTAGAGATCCAGATCATTTTAACGGTTCCGGATCTGAGCGCCCATCTCTAATCGTCATTGTCACTCGATTTGATTGACAAAATCATGCGTTATGTTTTCTCCCTGAAACACAACATTCAAATTCTTGATAACCAGGATCTATGTACGAATGAAATCCTAATACGTGTGCAAATTTTATTATTATTTGTTTCATATTTTAGAATGTTTGTAATCCATGATTTACAGAGTTGTCTTCTCTTATATATTTTTTTTATCATTTGTTTAGGCACTCTGTGTTACTTAACCGCTACTGTGCCGAGATCTACTGTGGTATTCTGCTTTGCAGAATCCACACAGAATCTATTTTTAGATTTCCATTGCCATTATTGTTGTCGTTGCCAGTCCATCTCATCGTGAGTCCATTGTGCATCCAATGATCGTTGCATTGTTTGGTTTGGTTGATCGTTGGTTTGGTTTGGGTACGTTGGAGGAATGCCTCCGAGAAGAACAAGTGTCAGTCATCATCAGGCAGCCATGACGATAGGCGCGTCTCCCAAAACCCTACCGCATAGGCTGCGCATTCGGCGACTGACGAGGGTTTGGTGGAGGGGCTGGGAATCGAACCCATGACCATTCGCTTATAAGGCGAACGTGTAGCCAACTACGCTACGGGACCCCCCCCCTCTTATAATATCTATGGACGATTTTTTATGAGAACATTTTTTGAGCATCTACAAGATATCTTAAAAATTTACCAGTACAAGTGCGGAATTAGGATTTACGCGGTACGCGTCTAATAGTTTATTTGAAAAGTTATTTCCATTTTCTTAAATTTTGACCAATCATTCGGCCGTGCCACTCCTACGTGCGTCAGTGTCGATTCCCCAATTAAGCGAACACAACAAATCGCTATGCATACCGCTACTCAACAAATTCAATTGACTCGTTGACTTGTCCCTGCCTTCCGCAGGCCACCATCCTTCTATCATGTCCGTATAGCCACCCTTACCGACGACATGCCAATGCCCCAAACTCGGAACCTCGGAAATTAGAGTGTACAGGAGCTACGCCGTACCGCGCGCCGTAACTTGGAATTGGAATTATATCATCCAGGTGTTGTCGTCATCGCCGCATCGGTTCGCGAGCCATCATCTCGTTACATCGCCGGGTTAACTGGGGTCCGTTTTTCGCCCCGAGGGGCAGCGCGACTACATCATTTGAGGGGGGCCGGCCGGCGCGCTAATAATTGACGGCTTTCGGGCTTCTGGGCTTCTACACATTCCGACTTTCGGGGCTAGATGCCGTGGGCATGCCATACTTGGGAAGGCGAGAAGAAATAACTACAGCATTTTTTTTGTTTTGTTTCGCGCCAGATTGAATGCAAATTGGGAAAAAGCAACTTATTGCGAATGAATGAACTAACTTCGGACTTTGGTGGAGGAGGAGCAGCAGCAGCAGCAGTAGGACCCAGTGCGATCTATTTGAAAAGAAACTCACGATTGTGAAAGGTTGACATGTGGTTGGTTAAAAATAGTCGTTTGTGCGGGGGTGCGAGCGTACTTGGGCATTCAAATGATCGGCCCGTTCCGAGATCCAAGCATCGGCAACGGATTGCGCAAGTTGGTTATTGATTTGACATTGACATTTTCTCGGGACAACGGTTTCTTTATTTGCGTTTCTGATGGATTGAACAATTCCGAATAATGGACAGTGGATAGGGAGCGTTGTTTACAATTGGGACCATTCCTTTCTATGCATGACAAAAGATCGGATCGCTTGCCTTGTAGAGGGTGGATTAGTTGCACTATAAACAACACTGCTTGATGGGATGATGAAGAAATAGTCGAGCAAAGTTCTCCTTAAATTAAATTATAGGGCTCGAATTGTATTGCATTCAATTGACCTTTGCCGTGATTTTTTATATTGTCCATATCGATTCCTTTCAATTTCTAGTGCCAACTTTTCTAAAGAACCTTCATTTTATATCATCTCTTACTATTTTTTAGATCAAAAGAACTAGAGTAACGATATCGTTTGTGGGTTTTTGATTAGATTAGATAATTCACGATGAATTGTAATGATGTAAATAATTATGGTATTGAAAACAATATCTGATCCCCTTGAATCTATATGGGGTGGCATCATTGTCTTCGACCAGAGTTTGTACAGACTGAAATCTGAATAATTTATACTTGGCAGTAGACAACGGGTAGGACATTTACATACAACAAATCCAGTGAACCAATGGAGTATTTCTAGCATTACGAAAAGTTTGCTCCTTACTACGATACGAATAATCATTTTCATTTCCCAGTTTATTCCTTGATGTATTAATCAATGTATTGAAACTACATGCTTTGCCTTAATATGGATCTAATAGAAAATTCTTTCCTGATTTTACAAATACCTTCGCTATTAATAATAATATTACTTATTTAAAAAAGTACTTGCTACAATATAGTTATTATTTAAAAAAATAATATTGAAACCAATTGATTGTTTCAACACGACTTCAGTTACACAGTATGGATAATCGAGTTGTCATTAAACGAAATATACATTATACATGGTTGGAGTTTGCAAAATGTGTTTCCTTATTATTTTTTTCTATCTCTGTTTTTCAGGTAAGAACATGTACCTGTTGGAGCCAGTTGCATCACTTTTTTTCTTACAAACCAAAAATACGTAAGTAATATCGAGAAAAATATCATAGGGTATGGGAAAATCTCCGAATGTTGACCGGTTAAAATTGTCACTGTGAAGCATGCAGGAGGTATTCAATAGGCGATGGATAAATATGTTTTGCAACTTTCACTGCAAAGCTGTTTCTTACATAGATCTTCGTTCAATTTCATCAAACTATGAGTCTTTTGTGACACTTTTACTTTTATTTGTTTAGAACCGTCGTCGGGGATTGCGTACAAGGACAACGGAAATCGTTTCATATCAGTTCAAGCGGTCATTTGCAGTAGGATATCCTCAGTTACGGGGTTGAGGGATATCTGATACGATTTGCGATTAATTAAATCTGCTGAACGAAAGTTTGGGCAGTAAAATGGGTTATTTTTCGTTGGCGCTTGGTGCGATTTGGCTGAACCCCGACCATTTAGAATCCGCATGAAGATTGTATTTGTGGATTTCGAAAATTTTGTATTAGTTATTACGACCTCATAAAGCGCCATACATACATTGCTGGTTAGATAAGTTCTATCCTACTGAACTTTACACCATAACTGTCTGGTAGTCTACAGTGAAGTGTCATTAAACCTACACCTGTGTTCAGAATCATAGCAGTGGAGACCGATTTTCATACAAAATGGCCAAATCTGACAAGCTGTTACTTCAATGACCGATTGAGCTGGAATATTGGCAGTGAACTACAAATGTGTTGACATTCTCATATACTAAGCATAACATTTTTCGCACCACTCGTTAAAATATTGCATTTCGTCTTCAATCTGACTACGTGTCAGCCTAATCAGTTTAGTCAGAAAACCATGTTCATACATACGTTATTTCCTTTCCTCGGGCTTTGGACTTGCGTATTTCCTGCATTGTTGCCTAGCTCATGCCAACATTTTATAACCAAGAGCAGGGCCGGATTTATGGGGGGGGCGTGGCCCCGGGCCCCCACAAATCTTATGTACCAAAACCAATCTTTATTGCACATTTTGGGGCACCCACATACCGTCGGCCCCGGGGCCCCCTTCCGGCTTAATCCGGCCCTGCCAAAGCCGTAATTTCCCCTAATAATGTTCCATTGGAAAAAATACTTAATTTCTATAAATAAATAATTAAAATTTACCACAATTTCCATGTTAACCTTCCTACAGTGCTCATAAAAACTCACACTTACGGTGTTCGGGTCATATTGACCCGGATTTGACTTGGCAATATCTCGGGCATTTCACAGCCAAATTCACATGTTTATATACCAAAATAATCGTCAGCTCATAAATTTTTCGAAACTGACCTCAGATTGTTGATCGGCCACACCTACATCCTGTAATCGTCGGAGGAAGGATCGTCAGTTGGCCACTTTTATATGGACGAAAATTGCACACGAATATCGCGAATGGACGATTTTATTACTGTTTTTTCTCAGAAATGTACATAATACTATTTCAGTAATGATGAATCATGAATGCAGACAATATTTCTATTGTTGTTCTAGGTTCTGCAAATCTTTCTGGATTTTAGAGCCTTGGCCTACCAAATCAATTACGCTTGGTACGAAACCAATAGCAACCAATGGTGCCCATACATGCCCTTAGAGGCCATACGCATGATTTGCGATCTAGATATGTTTAATCCGGGTGTTCTAAGTTCTCCAAATCATTCTAGAGTTCAGACGAATAGGTCTACCAAGACTACTGGGCTTGATATCAAGGCATTGTGCGTGATTCACGATCTAGATATGTCCAAACCGGATGTTCTAAGTTCTCCAAATCATTCTGGAGTTCAGACGAGTTGATCTACCAAGATTACTGGGCTCGATATCAAGCCAATAACAACCCATGCAGGCCCTTAGAAGCCATTCGTATAATTTACGATCTAGATATGTCCGAACCGTATGTTCTAAGTTCTCCAAATAATTCTGGAGTTCAGACGAATTGGTCTACCAAGACTACTGGGCTTGATATCAAGCCAATAACAACCCATACAGGCCCTTAGAGGCCTTGTGCATGATTCACGATCTAGATATGTCGAAATCGGATGTTCCAAGTTCTCCAAATAATTCTGGAGTTCAGACGAATTGGTCAACCAAGACAACTGTTCTTGATATAAGGCCAATAACAACCCATACAGGCCCTTGAAGGCCTTGCGCATAATTTATGATCTGGATATGTCCAAACCGTATATTCTAAATTCTCCAAATCATTCTGGAGTTCAGACGAATTGATCTACCAAGATTACTGGACTTGATATCAAGCCAATAACAACCCATACAGGTTCTTAGAGCCAATGCGCATGATTTACGATCTAGATATGTCAAAACCGGATGTTATAAGTTCTCCAAATCATTGTAGAGCTCATGCATATTTGTATACCAAGACAACTGGGCTCGATACACAGCTAATAGCAACATATGGGGTCCCTACAGGCCCTTAGAGGCCATTAGCATATTTCATGATCTAGATGTTTCCAACTCGGATTTTCTAACCTCTCCAAATCAATCTGGTGCTCAGACTATTTGGTTTACAAAGTCAACTGAGCTCAATACAAAGCCAATAGCAACCCATAGTGTCCATACAGGCCCTTTAGGGCCATGCGTATAATTTACGATCTAGATATGTCCAAACCGGATGTTCTAAGTTTTCCAAATAATTATGGAGTTCAGACCTGCTGATCTAGAGCCCTAGAAAACATATGCATGATTCATTATCTAAATATGTCCAAATCGGATGTTCTAAATTCTCCAAATCATTCCGGAATTCATGCACATTGGTGTACCAAGACAACCGGGCTCAATATAAAGCTATTAGCAACCTATGGTGTCCATACAGGCCCTTAGAGGCCATCCGCATGATTAACGATCTAGATATGTCTGAATCATATGTTTTATGTTTATATATTTTTATTTTTTACTTCAAATTATTTTTGAGTGCAGACCAATTGATCTTCCACGTCATCTGGGCATAATACGAAGCCAATAACAACCCATGGTTTTCAAACAGAGCCTTAGAAGTCATATGCATGATTTGTAATCTTGATAAGTCCAAAACGACTATTCTAAGCTCTCCAAATAGTAACATACAATAGTGTCCATACAGGCCTTTAGAGGGTTTGTGGTGCATAATTTACGATCTAGATATATCTAAACCGGTTCTCCAAATCATTCTTAAGGGTTCTTTCACAAATTACGTAACGCTAAATTTGATGATTTTTCCCCCACACTCTCCCCACATAACACTTTTTGCATGGAAGATTTTTTTTTGTATGGATCGTAACGCTCGGCCTGACCCCCTCCCTCTCCCTACAGCGTTACGTAATTTGTGAAAGGCCCCTAAGTTCAGAACTATTGATCTACCTTGTCAACTGGGCTCAATACAAAGCCAATAGGAGCTCAAATAGGCCCTTACAGGCAATGTGAATTTACGTTCTAGATGTATCCATAATATGTTCAAGTCAACTATGGTTGATATAAAGCCTATAGCAATCTATTGGCTATTGGCGCTCAGAGACAATGTGCATGGTTTACGATTTATATCTGTCCAAATCGAATATTCTAATCTACCCAAATCATTCTGGAGTTTAGACCATCTGGTTTACCAAAGCAACTGGGCTCGATACTTATCCAATAGCAATCCATGATATTCATATAGCCGCCTTGAAGTTATGCGCATGATTTACGATTCAGATATGTCCAAATCGGATATTCTAAGCTCTTCAAATCATTCTAGAATTCAAACCAGTTGGTCTATCATATCAATTGTGCTCGGTACAAAACCAATAGCAACATATGGTATTAAATATTTAAATCACTAAAGAGTTCAGATGAATTGATGTACAAAGTCAAATTGGAACAAAACCGATAGGAACCCAATATATTCAAGCTACTATCGGCAATGCTTACGGTTTACAATCTTGGTTCGTCCAAATATGATATTTTGAGCTCTCAGATTATCATATGGGAACATATCTAAATTGTGTGTTCATATGTACACCCGTGTTGTTTTTTCCGTTTTGTACCCCGATGACCGATTGAGCTGAAATTTTCGCAGTGAGCTACAAATATGTGGAAATTTACACATACTAGGTATCATGTTTTCGAATGACGCGTTCAAAAACTACGCACTAGGTCAAATTGTTCAAAATAATAGCAGTTTTTGTTTTGTTTAAATGGACATAATAACTTGCTATCGGTTCAGTAGCTAGCGTTATTGGCATGATGGACTAATTGGTCTTACCAGCAAAGAGGATTGGAGGATTTAGCACGTCGTATTTGGTAATTTCTTATCATCAACCTTCTTCTTCTTCTATTTCTTCTTCTTCTCATTGGCATTCCATCCCTTGGGTGTTCGAGGGCCTGATGGATAAGAAGAAGTCGCTATCGATTTTGTAGCGAGCGTAGTTGATTTAGTCCAGACTGATTTGAAAAACTTATAATATCCGATTTGGACATATACGAAAAATGAATTATGCGCATGGTCTCTAATGGTCTATGGGGACATCATGGTTTGGTAGTGGTTTCAATTCGAGGCCAGCTGACTTGCTATTAATTTTGTACCGATCTCAGATGTCTTCGTAGATCAATTTGCTGAACTCCATGATGATTTGGGCAATCTAAGGTATCTGGACATATCTAAATCGTTAGTCATGCGCTGACCTCCAAGCCACTGTTTGGGTATGGGTGACCAATTTGCCTGAAATCCAGAATGGCTGGAAGAACTGAGAATATCCGATTTTGACATATCTAATCCGTAAATCATGCACATAGCCTCTAGAGGTCTGTATGGACCCCATGGGTTGCTATTGCCTTTCTATTGAGGTCATTTGCCTTTGAAGACCAATTTATCTGAACTCCAGAATTATTTATAGAACTTAGAAAATACGTTTGGAACATGTCTAAATCGTAAAACATGCACATGGCCTCTAAGGGCCTGTATGGGCACCATGTATTGCTATTGGTTTTGTATCGAGCCCAGTTGTCTTGATAGCCAATTCGTCTGAACTCCAGAATGATTTGGAGAACTTAGAACATACGGTTTGCATATATCTAAACCGTAAATCATGCGCATGACCTATATGGGCCTGTATGTATACCATGGTTTGCTATTGGCTTTGTATTGAACCCATTTGACTTGGCAGACCAATTGGTCTGAACTCTAGAATGATTTGGAGAACTTTGAACATCCAGTTTGGACATATCTAGAACGTAGATCATGCATAAGGCCTCTAAGGGCATGTATGAACCCCATGGGATATTATTGGCTATGTATCGAGCCCAGTTGTCTTGGTAGACTAATTCTCCTGAACTCCAGAATGATTTGGAGAACTAAGAACATCCGAATTGGACATATCTAGATCACAAATCATGCGCATGGCCTCTAAGGACCTATATGGATTGTTATTGGCTTCATATCGAGCCCAGTAATCTTGGTAGATCAATTCGTCTGAACTCCAGAATGATTTGGAGAACTTAGAACATACGGTTTGGACATATCTAGATCGTAGATCATGCATAAGGCCTCTAAGGGCATGTATGAACCCCATGGGATATTATTGGCTTTGTATCGAGCCCAGTTGTCTTGGTAGACCCATTTGTACGAACTCTAGAATGATTTGGAGAACTAAGAACATCCAAATTGGATATATCTAGATCGCATATCATATGCATGGCCTATAAGGATCTATATGGATTGTTATTGGCTTCAAATCGAGCCCAGTGATCCTGGTAGATCAATTTATCTGAACTGCAGAACGATTTGGAGAACTAAGAACATCCGAATTGGACATATCTAGATCACAAATCATGCGCATGGCCTATAAGGACCTATATGGATTGTTATTGGCTTCAAATCGAGCCCAGTGATCCTGGTAGATCAATTTATCTGAACTGCAGAATGATTTGGAGAACTTAGAACATCCGGTTCGGACATATCTAGATCGCAAATCATGTGCATGGCCTCTAAGGACCTATATGGATTATTATTAGCTTCTTATCGAGCCCAGTAATCATGGTAGATCGCTTCGTCTGAACTCCAGAATGATTTGAAGAATTTAGAACATACGGTTTGGACATAACTAGATCGTGAATCATGCACATGGCCTCTAAGGGCCTGTATGGATTGTTATTGGCTGGATATCGAGCCCAGTATTCTTTGTAGACCAATTCATCTGAAGTCCAGAATGATTTGGAGATCTTAGAACATCCGGTTTGGACATATCTAGATTTGTGAATTATGCACATGGCCTCTAAGGGCCTGTATGGGTTGTTATTTGCTTGATATCGAGCCCAGTAATCTTGTTAGACCATTTCGTCTGAACTCCAGAATGATTAGGAGAACTTAAAACTTCAGGTTTGGACATATCTGGATCGCAAATCATGCGCATGGCCTCTAAGGACTCATATGGATTGTTATTGGCTTCATATCGAGCCCAGTTATCTTGGTAGACCAATTCGTCTAAACTCCAGAATGATTTGGAGAAATTAGAACATCCGGTTTGGACATATCTAGATCGTGAATTATGCATAAGGCCTCTAAGGGCGTGTATGGGTTGTTATTGGCTTGATAACGAGGCCAGTAATCTTGGTAGATCATTTCGTCTGAACTTCAGAATGATTAGGAGGATTTAGAACATACGGTTTGGACATAACTAGATCGTGAATCATGTACAAGGCCTCTAAGGGCCTGTATGGGTTGTTATTGACTTCATATAGAGCCCAGTAATCTTTGTAGATCAATTCGTCTGAACTCTAGAATGATTTGGAGAACTTAGAACATCTGGTTTGCACATATCTAGATCGTGAATCATGCACAAGGCTTCTTAGGGCCTGTATGGATTGTTATTGGCTTGATATCGAGCTCAGTAATCTTGGTAGATCTTTTCGTCTGAACTCTAGAATGATTTGGAGAACTTAGAACATACGGCTTGGACATATCTAGATCATGAATTATGCGCATGGCCTCTAATGGCATGTATGTGCACCATGGATTGCTATTGGTTTCGTACCAAGCGTGATTGACTTGGTAGACTTGGGCTCTAAAATCCAGAATGGTTTGGAGAACCTAGAACATCTGTAGAAATATTGTCAGCATTCACGATTTATCATTACTGAAATAGTATTGTGTATATTTCCGAGAAAAAAACAACAATACAATCGTTCATTCGCTATATTCGTGTGCAATTTTCGTCCATATAAAAGTGGCCAACTGACGATCCTTCCTCCAACGATTACAGGATGTAGGTGTGGCCGATCAACAATCTGAGGTCAGTTTCGGAAAATTTATGAGCTGACGATTATTTTAGTATATGAACATGTGAATTTGGCTGTGAAATGCCCGAGATATTGCTAAGTCAAATCCGGGTCAATATGACCCGAACACCGTAAGTGTGAGTTTTTTTTAGCCCTTCAGGAACGTCGTACAAAGTAGTTCAGCGTACCGGAGCATAGTTTTCCACAAAATAGGAAAAGTCAAGAAGTTCCAGACCTTCATATTGTTGCGTTAAAAAGCTATAACATTTTGAAAGTGCGATTCGGGTCATATTGACCCGAACACGTTAGGAAGGTTAAATTAAAATTTTCCTCAAAATAATCAATAAAAGGAGCATGAGCATGATTGACCACCCACGGTTGCTACTCCCTTACTGCCAGGTCAGCTGTAATTACACAGAGAATCAACAGATGAATTTTGGGACCAACATCATCTTCAATGTGGAAGAACTGGTGACCCAAAAATAAGCAATACCAGCGCCGGCCGTGTCAGAATGCAGGTCAATTAAGGAATAGATAAGAAATTGTTGACGTGTAGAGTTTCCATTCCGCGACATCCCGGGACAAAAAAATCGGGATTTCCCGATTCCTGGGATATTATTTTCGAAATCCCGAAAGGGACAAAAAATACTGTTTTATTTCCGGTTCGCAAACAGTGTAAATTTTTCTTCTTACAAAAGTTATTTGTTTTGAACGCGAAACCCAACTTAGGTGATAAACTCATATCATATTTTTATACCTCCCATCAGGCATTATTTTTTTTTCAAGTTCGTTTATTTCGTAGGCTCAGGCATGTATACGGAGCCAAGGTTCTTTGTGATGCACAATCGATATCATCTTATTATTAAATTAGTAAGAGAGGAACAGACATGAAAATATCGGAAATAGTTAATAGAACACTGTAGTATTCAGAGTAAGCGGCTAATGATTTTAGTTTGTATAAGTGATTCTAGACTATGAATTGATTCTGCTATTGCGGATAGTACATTAAACATAAGCAATCAAATATACCAATCGTGAAATCACATATTTCGCGTGCCCCAATTTACCGTACAATGTTACAAGTTTTACATTAGACTTGATTCGAACTCTCAATTTTGCATCTGCACTAATTACGATAGAGAAAGAATCTGTGCATGATTGAGTGCATGATTGTGCAGTGTGAGATCGTGTTGGTAGCGCCATCGGGTTGAGTAGCAACGACGAAGATTGCACCGTCAGTTTGTTGTCGAATTTTAAAACGAACAGTCGCACCGCTCTTCGACGGCGGATTCCATTCAGCCGTTTTCGGCTGGAATACGACATGTCGCAGTCGGTAGTGTTTGGTTTTATATTTGTAACTAGCGCATGGAAATGGTGCTTGCCACATCCATTAATGTGCTAGTTACTAAATGGTAAGTATGCTCTCATGTTGTGGATTTCGGAGCGAGCAGGTCTCCGAAATCATAGAAAAAAAAATACCGAAGCGAGCAGGTCTTCGAGTGTTGAATAAAACATGATCCCGGAGCGAGCAGGTCTCCCGAGGATAGAATAAAAGATACCGGAGCGAGCAGGTCTCCGAGGCATTTTTTTTTGTTTGTTCCGGAGCGAGCAGGTCTCCGAGGCATTTTTTTGTTTATTCCGGAACGAGCAGGTTTCCGAGGCATTTTTTTTGTTTATTCCGGAGCGAGCAGGTCTCCGAGGCATTTTTTTTGTTTATTCCGGAGCGAGCAGGTCTCCGAGGCATTTTTTTGTTTATTCCGGAGCGAGCAGGTCTCCGAGGCATTTTTTTGTGAATGCTATTAGAACCTGAGGCATTTTATTTTGTGAATGCGATTAGAACTCCGAGGCATTTTTGTGAATGTGAGTAAACTCCGAGGCATGTTGACGTCGAACTACGTCTGTAACCACTTTGCAAATGTGAAGCAGGATTCCAAGACATGATGTGATCATGCCGTAGACGTAGGACTACGACTGGATATTCTAAAGAGGAGACCACTTGGCGAATGTGAAGACCTCCGAGGCATTTTCGTGTTTATTCCGGAGCGAGTAGTACCTGAGGCATGTTGGAGTAGGGGTTCGTCTGTGTATTCAAAAGAAGAGTACACTTTGAAAATGCAAAGCAGAACTCCAAGGCATTTTGTGTTAATTTCTGAGCGAGTGAACATCAGAGACATTTTGACGTAGGACTGCATCTGGGTATTCTATAGAGGAGTCTCCGAGGCATTTTTTTGTGAATGTGAGTAAAACTCCGAAGCATGTTGACGTCGAACTACGTCTGTGACCACTTTGCAAATGCGAAGCTGGATTCCAAGACATTTTGTGTTCATTCCGTGGACGGAGGACTGCGGCTGTGTGTTATAGAGAGGAGTACGCTGTGCGCCGGTGAAGGACTCCGAGGCATTTGTTGTTGATTCCGGAGCGAGTGGAAATCCGAGGCATGTTTACGTAGGACTACGTCTGGGTTTTCTATAAAGGACCACACTTTGCGAATACAGAGCAGGTGTCCGAGACTTATTTTGTTCATTCCGGAGCAAGTAGAACTCCGAGGCATGTTTTCGTATTTATTCCGGAGCGAGTAAAACTTCGATGCGTGTTGAAGTAGGGCTACGTCTGTGTATTCAACAAAAAAAGTTTACTTTGAAAATGCAAAGCAGGATTCCAAGGCATTTTGTGTTCATTCCGGAGCGAGTAAACATCAGAGACATTTTGACGTATTACTGCATCTGGGTAGTCTATAGAGGAGTACACTTTGCGAATGCATTGCAAGATCCCGAGACATTTTTTGTTTCTTTTTCGGAGCAAGTAGAACTTCGAGACATGTTGACGCTGGACTACGTCTGTGTATTATGTGGAGTACACTTTGTGAATGCGAGCCGACCTTCGAGGCATTTTCGTGTTTATTCTGAAGCGAGTAGAACGCCGAAGCATATTGACGTAGGACTACGTCTGTGTATTCTACACAAGAGTACACTTTGTGAATGTGAAGCACTCTGAGGCATTTTTGTTTATTCCGGAGCGAGCAGAACTCCGAGGCATGTTGACGTAGGCCTACGTCTGGGTATGCTATAGAGGACCTCTGCGAATACAGAGCATTTTGTGTTCATTCCGATGTGATTAAAAAATCCGAGACATTTTGACGTAGGAATACATCTGTGTATTCTATGGAAGAGTACACTTTGCGAATGTGAAGGACTCCAAAGCATTTTTGGTTATTCCGGAGCGAGTAGAACTCCAAGGCATTTTGAGGTAGGACATCGTTTGTGTATCCTATAGAAGAGTATACTTTGCGAATGCAGAGCAGGACCTGATGCAACTCCAAGACATGTTCGTCTGGGTATTCTATAGAAGACCACAAGAATGCAGAGCAGGACTCCGAGACAATTTTGTTCGTTCCGGAGCGAGTAGAACTCCGAGACATGTTGACGTAGGATTCCGTCTGTGGCTTCTATGAAGGAATACATTTTGCAAATGGACTCCGAGGCGTTTTTTTTATTTATTCCAGAGTGAGTAAAACTCCAAAGAATGTTGACGTAGGACTACGTTTGCAAGTTCTATAGAGGATTGCTCTTTGCGAGTACCAAGCAGGACAGGCATTTTTGTGTATTCCGAATTGTGCAAGAGCAAGCAGAATTCCGAAAAAAATTTAAAATGTGACCCACAATCATTATTTGTTTTAGCAAAAATATGACGGTACTTAACATATCAAGTTTGTTCTTCTTTGCATTAGATGTTGATGGTACTACAATATTAAGAATTGTTTTAATTTATTTTGAAGCAATTTGGATATGATTTTTCTTTATAATGAAATATTTATAAAATTGAAATCATATTCTTACAAAGTTCAAAGAGTAGGGAAGGAGAAAGATGTAGTATTCAGAGTAAGCGGCTAATGATTTTAGTTTGTATAAGTGATTCTAGACTATGAATTGATTCTGCTATTGCGGATAGTACATTAAACATAAGCAATCAAATATACCAATCGTGAAATCACATATTTCGCGTGCCCCAATTTACCGTACAATGTTACAAGTTTTACATTAGACTTGATTCGAACTCTCAATTTTGCATCTGCACTAATTACGATAGAGAAAGAATCTGTGCATGATTGAGTGCATGATTGTGCAGTGTGAGATCGTGTTGGTAGCGCCATCGGGTTGAGTAGCAACGACGAAGATTGCACCGTCAGTTTGTTGTCGAATTTTAAAACGAACAGTCGCACCGCTCTTCGACGGCGGATTCCATTCAGCCGTTTTCGGCTGGAATACGACATGTCGCAGTCGGTAGTGTTTGGTTTTATATTTGTAACTAGCGCATGGAAATGGTGCTTGCCACATCCATTAATGTGCTAGTTACTAAATGGTAAGTATGCTCTCATGTTGTGGATTTCGGAGCGAGCAGGTCTCCGAAATCATAGAAAAAAATACCGAAGCGAGCAGGTCTTCGAGTGTTGAATAAAACATGATCCCGGAGCGAGCAGGTCTCCCGAGGATAGAATAAAAGATACCGGAGCGAGCAGGTCTCCGAGGCATTTTTTTGTTTGTTCCGGAGCGAGCAGGTCTCCGAGGCATTTTTTTTTGTTTATTCCGGAACGAGCAGGTTTCCGAGGCATTTTTTTTTGTTTATTCCGGAGCGAGCAGGTCTCCGAGGCATTTTTTTTGTTTATTCCGGAGCGAGCAGGTCTCCAAGGCATTTTTTTTCTTTATTCCGGAACGAGCAGGTCTCCGAGGCATTTTATTTTGTGAATGCGATTAGAACTCCGAGGCATTTTATTTTGTGAATGCGATTAGAACTCCGAGGCATTTTTTTGTGAATGTGAGTAAAACTCCGAGGCATGTTGACGTCGAACTACGTCTGTGACCACTTTGCAAATGCGAAGCTGGATTCCAAGACATTTTGTGTTCATTCCGTAGACGTAGGACTACGACTGTGTATTCTATAGAGGAGTACACTTTGCGAATGTGAAGACCTCCGAGGCATTTTCGTGTTTATTCCGGAGCGAGTAGTACTCCGAGGCATGTTGGAGTAGGGGTTCGTCTGTGTATTCAAAAGAAGAGTACACTTTGAAAATGCAAAGCAGAACTCCAAGGCATTTTGTGTTAATTTCTGAGCGAGTGAACATCAGAGACATTTTGACGTAGGACTGCATCTGGGTATTCTATAGAGGAGTCTCCGAGGCATTTTTTTGTGAATGTGAGTAAAACTCCGAGGCATGTTGACGTCGAACTACGTCTGTGACCACTTTGCAAATGCGAAGCTGGATTCCAAGACATTTTGTGTTCATTCCGTAGACATAGGACTTCGGCTGTGTATTCTATAGAGGAGTACACTTTGCGAATGTGAAGGACTCCGAGGCATTTTTTTGTTGATTCCGGAGCGAGTGGAAATCCGAGGCATTTTTACGTAGGACTACGTCTGGGTTTTCTATAGAGGACCACACTTTGCGAATACAGAGCAGGTGTCCGAGACTTTTTTTGTTCATTCCGGAGCGAGTAGAACTCCGAGGCATGTTGACGTAGGATTACGTCTGTAGAGTACATTTTGTGAATGCGAAGCAGACCGTCGAGGAATTTTCGTGTTTATTCCGGAGCGAGTAAAACTTCGATGCGTGTTGAAGTAGGGCTACGTCTGTGTATTCAACAAAAAAAGTTTACTTTGAAAATGCAAAGCAGGATTCCAAGGCATTTTGTGTTCATTCCGGAGCGAGTAAACATCAGAGACATTTTGACGTATTACTGCATCTGGGTATGCATGCATTGCAAGATCCCGAGACATTTTTTGTTTCTTTTTCGGAGCAAGTAGAACTTCGGGACATGTTGACGCTGGACTACGTCTGTGTATAATGTGGAGTACACTTTGTGAATGCGAGCCGACCTTCGAGGCATTTTCGTGTTTATTCTGAAGCGAGTAGAACGCCGAAGCATATTGACGTAGGACTACGGCTGTGTATTCTACACTACACTTTGTGAATGTAAAGCCCTCTGGGGCATTTTTGTTTTTTCCGGGGCGAGCAGAACTCCGGGGCATGTTGACGGAGGCCTACTTTTTTTATTTTTTTTTTTTAATTATTAATAAAAAAAAAAAAAAAAAAAAAAAAAAAACGACGTAGGCCTACGTCTGGGTATGCTATAGAGGACCTCTGCGAATACAGAGCATTTTGTGTTCATTCCGATGTGATTAAAAAATCCGAGACATTTTGACGTAGGAATACATCTGTGTATTCTATGGAAGAGTACACTTTGCGAATGTGAAGGACTCCAAAGCATTTTTGGTTATTCCGGAGCGAGTAGAACTCCAAGGCATTTTGAGGTAGGACATCGTTTGTGTATCCTATAGAAGAGTATACTTTGCGAATGCAGAGCAGGACTCCGATGCAACTCCAAGACATGTTCGTCTGGGTATTCTATAGAAGACCACAAGAATGCAGAGCAGGACTCCGAGACAATTTTGTTCGTTCCGGAGCGAGTAGAACTCCGAGACATGTTGACATAGGATTCCGTCTGTGGCTTCTATGAAGGAATACATTTTGCAAATGGACTCCGAGGCGTTTTTTATTTATTCCAGAGTGAGTAAAACCCCAAAGAATGTTGACGTAGGACTACGTTTGCAAGTTCTATAGAGGATTGCTCTTTGCGAGTACCAAGCAGGACTCCAGGCATTTTTTGTGTATTCCGAATTGTGCAAGAGCAAGTAGAATTCCGAAAAAAATAAAATGTGACCCACAATCATTATTAGTTTTAGCAAAAATATGACGGTACTTTACATATCAAGTTTGTTCTTCTTTGCATTAGATGTTGATGGTACTACAATATTAAGAATTGTTTTAATTTATTTTGAAGCAATTTGGATATGATTTTTCTTTATAATGAAATATTTATAAAATTGAAATCATATTCTTACAAAGTTCAAAGAGTAGGGAAGGAGAAAGATGTAGTATTCAGAGTAAGCGGCTAATGATTTTAGTTTGTATAAGTGATTCTAGACTATGAATTGATTCTGCTATTGCGGATAGTACATTAAACATAAGCAATCAAATATACCAATCGTGAAATCACATATTTCGCGTGCCCCAATTTACCGTACAATGTTACAAGTTTTACATTAGACTTGATTCGAACTCTCAATTTTGCATCTGCACTAATTACGATAGAGAAAGAATCTGTGCATGATTGAGTGCATGATTGTGCAGTGTGAGATGGTGTTGGTAGCGCCATCGGGTTGAGTAGCAACGACGAAGATTGCACCGTCAGTTTGTTGTCGAATTTTAAAACGAACAGTCGCACCGCTCTTCAACGGCGGATTCCATTCAGCCGTTTTCGGCTGGAATACGACAAACGCCTTCACAAAAAAATATTAGATTCTCAACCTGGGGTACATGTACCCCAGGGGGTGCCTTTGCTGGTCTCTGGGGGTACCTGAGACAAAAAAATGTGCAATGGCGAATGTTTACATGCGTAATGCTGATTTTTATATTGCGTTCTTGAGACTACCAGATAGTACGGAATCTTTTTCATCTATTGAGGATCTTTATTGGTTTGGGTCTCAGTCAGGACATTCCTTTTGTTTGGGTTTCGGTGAGATTCTCCAATCGCTGTTCAAAAGACTAAGGTCAAATAACGCCCATTGGGAAAAAGTCCATAATTTGATGTATTGAAATTGTATAACATAATATAGCATGTTGACTAGATTATAATTTCATAATTGGCAAAAACTAGTTTTGCACAGTAGAGTTTGGGACAGGTGCTAAAACATGCACCACGTCCTAATGGGCAAAGAGGTGCTACCTATGAATCTTGTTGTGACGAACCGGGCATCAATCTTGACATATTATTAGAGAGGATTGCAGCGAAAAAGCGAAGGTGAAAAACCTGAAAAAATCCTGATGCAGTTTAGAAGCAAGCATCGGGATAAAAATAAACCACATTCTGTGTTATATGATTTTTATTTATTGTTGTTCCATTCCGAAGTTAGTCATGATCTAACATTGCGAATTTACAATTTAGAAAATACCAGCGGCACCGATTGAGATTAAGCCCAGACGCACTTGAATGAGAAGCAGGTATGCTTACCACTCAATTAATAGCGCCGAGATTTTTGAACCATTATTGGAAACCATTAGCTTCAGCGTCAGAATTTTTCTAGTCACATCGGTTTGTGAATGAATAAACATTAGAAATAGATATACAGGAATTGAACAAAAATGTTGACATAGGCAACATTTTGAAGAAATACAAATTAGCATAACTTTGCTGAAAATAATCCGATTTTGATAAAGCCAAAACCAATCGGACGCTGAAATTCTTCTAGTCCGAATATGGATATCAAACTTCGTGGTGAGAGGGTGATTTTGTGCAGAAACATGTTCGAGAGAGGATTTTCTACTTGTAGTCTGCATTAGCCGGAAAATTAGTTCTATTTTCTCACGAAATCACGATGAAAGCTTAGGTCGCCTAGGTCTTTGCCGATTATATCGAGTCGCATTATCTCTTATATTGTTCGTAATGATTGGTTTTCTAGGCGGCTCATTGGGCCTGCGCAAATCTCCTGTCTCGTCGGAGGGCCGTCGTGTCAGGGCTGTTTAGCATCCCACCTAACACCAGGACTCGGGCTAGTGCGCTTTGAGCGGCACACGGTCGCTTTGGTGGGGCCTACTTGCGGATACATGCAGCTTTTTATAGAGGTTTAACAGGGCCCACTGTCAAACCCCACCACATCCTAGGCAAGCCCCACAACTCGCAGATGACCTGGGGAGGGATCGTCAAGCCCTTGGACATAGTCCCTGCTGCCCACAAACTCAGAGAACTCTACGACCTCTCATAAGTGCCACGGGTGGTTTTTGGATTGTGTAGAAGGTTATAACAGTGTTTTCACAAGTAACATTTTAAGTTTTATAACGCTCTTGAAGACCATAATTTACTATACAAGAGTGGTATAAAACTAGTATAAAACCAAAATGTTACTAGGGTTGGTAGAACTAGGGTTGTGTTTCATCAGAAAGAACTAAGATAGAAACACAAAGTAGGAAAGGGACGAGCCTGAAATTGAACCCTGATTATAAGGCAGAAGCGGCAGCCACTAGGTCACCGAGCTCGGCGTCTCATTTTCAGCGTGTGTACATTTCTGCAAAATATCTTTCGGCAATAAAATATCATAAAAATATCATAGAAGTTTCCTTGTATATGTTGGCTACATTTATTGAGCATGAGCATGATGACCGTGCATTTCGTAGTTGCTACTCCGTGATTGACCAGAACAATCGCAATTGCACAAGGAACCAATGGATGGAAGCATGGGATTTGCGCTCCAACCTCAATGTGCACAGTCCGAGAGCTCTAGTATTTTTAAATGGTCGATAACGGCGCTGGCCACGTCCTCACGGTCTATCGGGGATGGGAAGGAATTGATGATGCAATCACTCGCCCACTGCAAGCCGAGAACACCTCTGCACTCGCCACGAGTTCATGCGGAATTTTATTGGAATCTGGGGTTAGGTTCTATGGCAGAGGTTCGTCTTGGTTAACGGGTTGCCAATGTGATAGTAATGAAAGGGTAGAAGTATATTCTAATTGGATGCCGAGCTTTTTCGCTCTTTTCGAATTCTAACAGTTACCTGTTAGAACATGTTGTAAGTATAGGATAGAAGATGGAAACGGTATGAAAGCCCATTTCCAGTTCTAGCGATTGCTAGAACATGAGTAATATGTAGAAAGATACAAAGTAGGAGGAATGGAACGGGCCTGGGATTGAACCCAAGACCTCCTGCGTATGAGGCAGAAGTGGTAGCCATATGACCACCAAGCCCGTTTGTATATGATGGCTACATTTATTATTCATTTTTTCCCTTTTTCACCCTTCTTACATCCTAAGAAGGGTATAAAGATCGCTTGAAACACCGACTTTTTATCTGAGGCTCGGAGACCCAACGTATATACCAATCAACTCAGCTCGACGAACTGAGCACATGTATGTATGTGTGTGTGTGTGTGTGTGTGTGTGTGTGTGTGTGTGTGTGTGCGTGTGTGCGTATGTGTGTGCGTTACAGAAATCTCACTCTCTCTCATCAAGATCTCAGCCGTCCGTGGACCGATTTGCATGATTTTAACACTAAACGAAAGCTATGACTTTGTCATTGTACAAGTTCAATTTTTTTTGCAATCGGACATTTGGTTCCAGAGATATGTGAGAAATACGAACATGAAGTGTATTTTCAGAAAACTAACAAAATACTGTCACATGAATATCTCAGCCGCCTGTAAACCAATTTGCATGATTTTATCTTTAAACGAAAGCTATGACTTTACCATTGAACCCATTGTATTTTGTTTTTGCAATTAGACATTGGGTTCCAGAGATATCTCTGAAATACGAACATAAAGCATTAGACGTATCAACTTCACACATTGGTAAAATATGTCCCATCAAGATCTCAGTCGTCCTTGGACCGATTTGTGCGATTTTATCTTTAAACGAAAGCTATGTTTTTGTCATTGGACCCATTAATTTTTTTCTGCAATCGGAAATTCGGTTTCAGAGATATCTGTGAAATACGAATATGAGACATATTTTCAGACTACTAATGAAAAATTGTCACACCAATATCTCAGCCGTCTATGACCCGATTTGAACTCTTTTGGGCTTAAACAGAAGCTGTAATATTGCCATTTAAGGCGGCAAATCAAATCTGCAGTCTTTTTGTATTTTTTCAAAATTGTTAAATTTCCAGAAATTTCCTTTTTTTTTATTTTGAAATCGATAAAGCATGATAATATCAGTTATTTTATATTCAATTGAAGGTCATATGCATAGAAATTGTAATATGCACTGGGCACACACAACCTCTCAAAAGTGTAAGAAGGGTTGCGTTCACTGTAGGTGGATTAAGTCGGGTTTTTCACTAAATATTGTTTTCAAAACTCCTTTAAATTTTTTTTTGCAGTTCATTTGAATGAATATTGAATTGGTAAGTGAGTTGTCTCATATAATGCATCAATATTTTAGTGGTTGGCAAGTAGAATTATTGTAAAACTTTCATGTGGCATATAAATTCGAAATATCGAAGCACTATTTCGAAAATGCGGTATATTTAAGCACTTCCTCTAGGTACACATTACTGGAAGTTACTTAGAAATGTTGTATTATGATTGAAATATTTCTAAACTGCCACGAGTGAAATATGACCATTGTTCGTAAAATATTGTTTGCTCTGAAGCGTAGTTTTGTTATTTTATCCATTTGCTCATTGACAATATGGGGGCGGTTCCTTCATCAGTGGTGCCACCTGGAAAAGTCTTGGGAAAAAGTAAAATCATGGAAATTTGACATGCCATGATATAGAAAATGAGGATTAAAATGTCTCTAGAACGTTATAATTTTTTTTAACCAAACAATTGTTAGTTAGAAATTCAACAATCTTAAGCACTAATTGCTTATTCGAAAAAAAATATAAAAATCGAGATATCATGTCTAATTTGTGTGGTTTTAAAATTCTAACCTCTTAAGCCAAGATTTTTTGAAAAAACATCTTTAATTTTTGTTTAATAATTAAAATATACTTAATTTCCTTTATCACACCGTGTGAAATTTCAATGATCATACTTTTTCTGCTGGCAAATTTTAATTTGGTTCAAAATAGAAAAAAGTCTACCTATGTTTCTAAAACTCTAAACATTTCTCGTATCATGCAATAAATCAGAATCTCACCACCACAGTCCGGGCAAATGGTTCTTTTGTTTGTAGAGTCACAGAGCCAACCGAAACGCTTTCGGCACCCATTTCGTAGGAAGATGACAGTTTTATTGCTCCGTGCCAAATGGTCGTCAGTCAATCTTCGCTTGCCGCAACCCGGAGGCGCAACAAAATACCTCGCAGATGCACGCCGGTGCCTCTTGTGATGAAATGTAAACAGTCCTCCGAAAATGGGACACTCTGGAAGCTGACGAAATCCGATGTGATGCAACTGGTGAAAATGTTTGTTTTGTGCGAAATATGTTCCCTCGTGCAAGCATTTACCTCCGGAAATTGGTTTTTAAAGTTTCAAATTTCACCATTTGACGGGACGGGAAGTGACTTCTGGTGCGCTGCTATTAACCGACTTCATCAATCTGCCCTGATGATCGAAATCACTTCATTCCGACGCGATGGCTGTCCGCCGCACCGAATGATGGAGAAAGTGTGCGGTTTCAAATTTCTGCATCAACCGAAAGCAGCAATTGCACCCGGCGAAGCAGACTCATAATCGCAAATCACTGAAGATGAAGATCGTTTGGTTCAGGAGGAAAACTGTCGCATTTGCTTTCGTGTTCATAACTTCGATTACATCTCCGTGTTCCTGCGTCGTCGTCGCTGTGGTGGCGGCTCTAATGTAGGCTAATTACTCGGCAATTTATTATTTCAAATGTATCAAATTGCACCCTGGCGACAACAAGCACGGGGTAGTTACTCACTCCGCACGTCCTCGAGCTTGTTCGGTCGCAAGACTAAGTGCCGACATTATGCTGACTTTATTTATGACGCCGTTGGCGTCGTCGTACTCATCGTCCTCAGAGAGAAAGTACGATGAGTGAGCGGGCGCAGGGACAGCCTTCGCGGCGGATGATGGCGAGCGCGGCAGACAGTCGGGCTTCCTCGGGCTAAGGTCGAAAGTGCCTCGATAACATCTTCCCTCGCGGAACGCCATTTGCGAGCTCACATACGTATGCATGAGTTACGGGATACCTCCCGAAATCCGCCCCGGCGGGTGCTCCCTTCGCCTTCGAGGGGGTGTAGAACTCGCGACTTATTTATGTAATCTTGGAGGCAGCGCGCGCGCGGGTTTAATCACCCAAGTAGTATCGAAACATGGCAGGCTGTGTTCGCTGGTGGCGCGGCGATCGGCCCGGAACACTTCGACTCCGGTATTCCACTCACGACGGATGGACGCCACGGAATTACAACGGCGACGATGATGGCAGAGATAGAGTCAAAACAGAGAGAAAGAAATGGATGTGTAGAGCCGGCCCGTGTTATTTGGAATTCACTATCGGTAGAAGACAGAAGCGGTGGTGGCGTGACGGTCGCGGCAAAAGGGGGACTCCAGCCCGGAGTCCATCAGCAAAGTAGTGGTTACTTAACCGATTTCGCGCCATGAAAGCTAATGCGCGGATGATGAATGAAGTTCAGGTCGGTAATTCGGCTTATTGCCCCCCGCGGACGATGCAACTTTTATATGATTGCACAGTGGCCTTAGTCGAGAGGCGGGCAGAATGCGATTGGGTGGAAATCTAACGGTTATGAGGGATAAAAATTAGTAAGGAGTGTTTGATAACTTTTAAATAGCCTAAAACAGAGATGAGAGCTGCAAATGCAATTTATTTGTTATTTTGAATTTGTTTTTCATTTTTAGTATTTGAGGTGATTCACCTAATTTAGCAAAACGCGATTTTCTCTTCGAAGTGATGTGTTCGTAATTGTAAAAGTTGAATTTTTTTTTATGACACATTACTGTTTCTGTTTAGAATAGAGCAAAGGTGTCACAAACTTATGCATTAAAAAACTTATACAAAACCTTTTGCGTGGGATGAGTGCTGTTAGCTACCCTTTTTGATAATCTAATTCAAGCTATTTCAGCGGCAGCCAGCAAATATTCAGTAAGCAGCTATTTGGGTCATAAAAATCCATATCACGATGATCGATGAATTGACCTATTTTAACTAATCTCTGAACCTAATAAATAATAAAATGTACACTCTAAACATCACCTATTCAAACATTGCGGTGAATTGTCAAATATTGAGTATATAATGCAACTCCAATAAAATTATGATTTCGTGGAAGTTAGGAACTAGGGGAACTGTTTTGTTTTCCATTTCACTGGGTATATATTCATCCCATCGCAATACAAAGAAATACAACACCAATTTGAAAAATAAAAATTATAAAAATTATGAACAAATCAATTTCTTTTTCATGGCTTTGATTTTCAGCTATGAGATGAAGTAAAGTGATGACCTCTTTAGAAATATTGAAAAATCACTCAAAAAAGTATTGGATAAATGAGATGATATCCAGCCAAGGCCAGGAACAATTCTAGACCAACATTTGAGACCAACAGCCAAAATTTATACCTTCTGATTATTCTTCGTAGACAAACAATCAGAAGGAATAAATTTTGGCTGTTACGCCCTGTTCAAATGTTGGTCTAGAATTATCCTATGTTTCTTTAGTTTTTGATACAACGAATGGAAAACAAGTTTTCTTCTTATTTTTTTTATTAAGTTTTACTGCGAACAGATCTTTAATACCGTCGTCGGGGGTGACAATGGGTCAAATGGGGGTGAGAATGGGTCACTGTTTCAACTACTTAGAATGTTTGTAGAATAGATTGAATGTATCTTAGGGCAAGAAAACTAAAATATAAGAGACCTTTTTGAACGATTTTGCTCTACGACCTCTAGACTGCCGGTGAGAGCGATGACCCATTCTCACCCCCAGACCCATTGTTACCCCCGATGGCGGTAATCTTGCAATCATCATTCTAATGGAGTAGTATTATTCACTCAATTTTCTGGTTGTACAATTTTTAACATGGAAGAATCGGATTCGATGCAATTCTTTCAAATAAAACTTTGCGTGCTTTGGATCTCGATTTAGTAAAGCATTCTAATATTCGATTCGATTTTTTTTTGTTTATGTACAAACATTCTTCAATTCTAATTTTAGCGGTTCAGAACAGAAAATGATTTCAAAAAGTGAAAAAAATATCATCAAAATTATTTTTTTTTACGTTTTTTGGTTTTTTTCTTGTTTTCTTTTATTTGCTGATTCATTTTTTCGTTTTATTGCCATCACATTTTTTTATTTTTGTTATCTTGTAATTCCGGTTTCTTTTCATTTTCGACTCGTTTTCACGTTTCTTCTTTTTTTTTGTTTTCTTGTCTTATTCTTTTTGTTTTCTCGGTTTTTTTATTTCGCTTCTCTCGTTTTAATGTTTCTCGTTGGCTCGTTTTCTTTTTTCCCCACCAATTTTCTCATTTTTTAAATTTTTTATCCTTTTCATGTTGTTCGTTGTTTCACAATTTTCTCGTGTTTTGGCTATTTAAATTTCTCATTTTTCCGTTTTCGCATTTTACATTTTTTTATTTTCCTTGCTTCCTCGTTTTATCGTTTTCCAATTAATTATATTTAGGGAGTGGGACCATTTGGGCACTAACCATGTACTAAAAAACTAGTGATTCGGTTGAAATGCGCTCGAGTAATGAACGTTGCTGACGGAAATAGGAGGTGCTGCCCAAATGGTTCTCTACCCTACTATTTTTTTTCTTGTTTCTCTGCGTTTTCTGAGTTACTCATTTTCCCGGTTCCTCGTTTTCTAATTTTTTATATTTTTTCATATTTCTCATTTTTTCGTTTGATTTCCGATTTAGATGGGTCCCATATTACCTCTATTTTAATTTTATTTTTAACTCATTTTTTCGTTCTATTCGCTGTCCCGTTGTCTTGTTATCTTACTTTTTCGTTTCTTCACCTTTCTCTTCAGCTTCTCATTTTTCTTTTTTTCGTTTCTTGTGTTCTCAACGGCTCAATAAACCGGGTTTTTAAATGTTTGTTTTCTTGAGTTTTATTCCCTCTCCTTCTCATTGTCCAATCTTTAAACTTTTCAGCTCTCTTATATTCTTTTTTTTCGTTTTCTAATTTTTGTTTTTCATTTTAAAATTTTCTTGTTCTCATTTGATTTTTCTCATTTTCTCCTTTTCACGATTTCTAATTTTCTCGTTTTCAGTTTCCTGTTTTCAAAATTTCTATTTTGTTGTCTCGTTTTCTCGTATCCGTTTTCTTCATTCTTGCGTTTTCTCGTAGTCTCATTTTTGTTTTCTCATTTTCAAGTTTTCTCGTATCTCTGTTTTAACATTTTCTTGTTGACCCATTCTCTCGTTTTTCTCGATTCCTTATTTTCTCGTTCTATTTTACCTTCGTTCCTTCCTTTTTGGTTCGGTTATTTTTTATTTGTTTTATTTAATCGAAACCTCGTTTTCTTCTTTTTTAGTTTCTCTTTTTCTCATTTTTTAAAATATAATTTTCTATTCTCTAATCTCCCCATTTTCGGCTGTTCTCGCTTTTCTTATTTTCTCAATTTCTTATTTTTACATTTCAAGGTCTCACGTTTTTTTTTGGTTTCTCGTGTTTTGGTTATTTTTATTTCTCATCTTTCCGTTTTCGCATTTTCCGATTTTCTAATCTTCCCTTTTTTCTCGTTTTCTCGTTAATTTTTTTTCTCATTTTTCCGGTTTCTTGTTTCATCGTTTTCTTATTTTTTCAAATTTTCCATTTCCATCTACTCATTTTTTCGTTTGATTTCCTATTTCTCTATTTTTAATTTTCTCTTTTCATTTTTATCTATTTTTTTCACTCTATTCGCTATTCTATTGTCTTGTTTTCTCAATATACCGGTTTTGAAGTTTTTTAAGGTTTTTCATTCCCTCTATCCTTCTCATTATCCAATCTTCAAACTTTCCAGTTTTCCAATATTCTTTTTTTTTTTCATTTCCTTGTTTTTGATTTTCCAATTTTCTTGTTTTTCATTTTAAGTTTCTCATATTTCTGCTTTTTTCGATTTTCAATTTTCTGTTTTTGAAAATTTATATTTTTGTTGTTGTCTCGTTTTCTTGTCTACTCCTTTTCTTGTTTTCTTCATTCTTGCGTTTTCTCGTAGTCTCATTTTTGTTTTCTCGTTTTCAAGTTTTCTCGTATCTTTGTTTTAACATTTTCTTGTTGACCTATTCTCTCATTTTTCTCGTTTCCTTATTTTCGCGTTCTATTTTATCCTCGTTCTTTGTTTGGTTATTTTTATAACATAATTTTCTGTTTTTTAATCTCTCCGTTTTCGGTTTTTCTCGATTTTCTTATTTTCAAATTTCACATTCCCAGGTTTTCTTGGAAACTCATTTGTTTCTCATTACCTCGTATTTCCCATTTTTATTTTTTTGTTTTTGTGTTCACGTTAAAACGTTTGCCAATATTTTTTTCGTTTTCCCATTTTTGCCTTTCTCGTACAACAAAGTTGTACCGAAAGGCCATTTCACTCCGAGAACGAGCTTTTTATAGAAGCCTCGGAGACCCATAGTGTTATATACCAATCGACTCAGCTCGAAGAGCTGAGCAAATGTCTGTCTGTCCGTGCGTATGTATGTGTGTATGTGTGTGTGTATGTGTGTGCACAAAAGCTAAGAAAAACATTAGACAACTTTTCATATAGTAATTCTTAACCGATTTTCTCGCAACAAGTTTCATTTGACAGGGGGCAAAGCCTAGTTGATCACTATTGAATTTTAAAGCGATAGACCGTTGCGTTCGAAAGTTATAAAGAAAATGGTACATCGAACCATATCAACGCCATATAAGGTTGGTGTCTTGGCTAAATGCGAGAAAGGCAGTATCACTACTCGGTTAGAGGTGTGCGCCGGTCCAATATTCATCGGCGGCGGCGTTTGTCAGAATTTTGGTCGGCGGTGGCGGCGTTTTCGGCGTCACGCCGATAGCCATTTTAGCCGCCGGCGGTGGCGGCGGCGTGCATCGGCGTGGCGTTTTTTTTATCACGTCCCTTAATTTTTTTGCCTTTTTCCTAAATATTTATTTGGAAATTATTTAGGACAAATCAAGCATCCGAAAGATATTCAATTTGCAAAAAAAAAACTAACCGCGATGGAGGTTTGTACTCTGATGGCTTTTCCGCAAATGTGACCTTTAAGTGGTCTTGTTGTGTAGGGGTTATCACGCCTATCTAGAGAGTAGGAGGTTGAGAGTTCCAGTCCCTCCAAGACACGTGGATTCTTTTTCGCAAATTTCATATCAATTTGTCCATTTTGAAACATGTGCTGTGCATATGCACAGCCAAGATATTCAACAAAAAAAAGGATTTCGAGTTGCCGCAGTTAATTGTAATTTTCCTCGGGAACTACTCTGAAGTTTAGACAAATCTATGGAATTACCAAGAGAAGCTTTCAGCAAAAAATTCGTCATGAGAAACTCGTCAGAATTTTCACGAGAAATTGTTCTAAATTTCTACAGGAAAATCCTCCGAATATACACGGAAAGTTCTTGTCGAGTTTCTGTTGAGTATTCTTCGAAATTTACTTCATAATTGTAGGAAAGTGCGACTGATAGAATGGGTGTTTTAACGTTGGCTTGCTCAGACTAAAATAATTAGTCTCCGGAATTTGACGGGAACTTTAATAGAATTTCCGCGAATGATTGTTCAAAATGTAGATTTTAATATGAAAAATCTTTGCATTTAAACGGAAAATTGTTCGGAATTTTAGGAAATTCTTTGTACAATAGATGTTTGACAACTGAAACTTATTCAACTGCAATGCTTTCTAACTGCAATTTAATAGTTACATCAGTTTTGTAGTTATCGGACCGCTAAACTTCGAAACGATTTTAAATTCGATGATAGCTGCATTGCGCTGAACAATCAAATGTACTTATATTGCATCTGAAGTTGTCGGACGTGACAATAGTTGGACGTTTAGAACGTTTAGAACTGCATTCGCTAACTAAAACGAAAACATGTTGCAGTTATCGAACGACTAGTGTATTGTCCATAAGACATTCTTGGGAAATTCAGTTGGCCGAAAGCGTCAAGCGGCCGAACTGATAATTTGGCCGAAAAAATCGTTTACAGGTCGTTTGGCCGAATAGGTCATCTAATCAAATCCTATTAAGCTGAACTTAACGTTTATCCGCAACTATTATCAGGTCGAAAATGGTTTGACAAAAAATGTAGTTTGGTCGAAAGCGACATACAGCCAAAAGGAACATTCGGCCGAACTGGTAATTAGGCCGAAAAAATTATTTAACCAAATAAATCATTAGACCGAAAATGCCGTGTGGTAGGAATGTTCATTTGACACGAAAATATCCTTTCTGCAAAATACCCTTCCGGCCAAATGGCAATTTCTGTCAAATGACCTATTCGGCCGAACTTGTTTTTTTTATTCAATCCCGTAAACGACACTTTTTGAAGAAGGTTGTCTTGCAGACAGGACATTTTTGGGCCAAATGGCTCTTTTTCCCAAATGACAATCAACCGGCATTTTTTGTAATAAACATTGTGAGCTGATAGAGCACTTATTCAACCAAAAATGGTCTTCTACAATAAAAAAACTAGCTTATTCAGCCCTAATTGTTTGTTGGGTATTCAGTCAAACGACTTTTTCAGCCTGTTAGGACAAACTGTTACGGTCAAAATCCGGCCAAATGTTCCTGTACGTCGCTTACGACTCAACTACATTTTCGGTCAAACCTGTTTCGACCAGATAACAGTTACCGTTAAACGCTTAGTTCTGCTAATGGTACTCGGCTAGATTACTTTTGGCCTAAAAGCCAGTATCGACTTAAAAGTAGAGAGGCTACGAAATTTTGTTCAATGGTCAAATGCCATTTTCCGCTGAATGGCCCATTCTGTCAAAAAACCTTTTCGGCCAAAAAGCATTTTCGGCCAACGATGCTTTCGGCCAGACGACCTGTTAGGACAAACGGCTTTCTGTGCCAAATTACCCGTCTGTCGCCTTCCGTCAATGGAATTTCCCAAGAATTTCTTATCGAAAATAGAAAGAATGTTTTGAAGTAATCCAAAAACATTTCTTGAAAATTCCGAGCAATTTTCCAAAGAATTTTTCGTTGAAATCTACATTTTGAACCATCTTCTGCAGAAACTTTGAAGAATTGGAAATGCCGGAGTTTTTCTCGTGAAAATTCTACAGTCTCCCGCGGATATTGCAAAAAAATCTGTTTTAAAGTTGGCTTTGCCAATCTAGCCGTCTAGTGATGAACAATCTAATAAAGAATAAAAAAACTAACCATCTTAAATGATCTAGATTGAGGAAGTGTAAATTTCGAAAAATTCTCAACAGAACTTTCCGTGCATATTCTTAATATTTTCCTAAGGAAATTTTGAACAACTTCCCGTGAAAACTCTGAAAATAATTTCCAAATGAATATTCTTGAAAAACTTGAAGAATTTTCTGATGAAATTCAAAAGATTCTCCCGTTAATGTGTTGAAAATATCCAAAATGACCGATTCAGCCGAACTTTCGATCGAATGTTCATTTCGGTCAAATGGCCCTTTCGACCAAATGACTATTTCGGCCTATTAAGCTATTCATCTAACCATTTCTTTCAGCCAAAGAAACTATCCGACCAAATGACATTCTATGCTAGATACCCTAGTAAAGTCTGAAAATGTAAGACTTTTCTGCTATACGTTTTGTTACTCAACCGTTAAAACGACCAAAAAGATATCAAGTTAAGTAATAATAATCCATTATTTCACAACATTGAAGCAAGTTATCGATTTGCTCTCAATCTTTGCTCGGATAGGCTTCTACCAAATAGTCTTTTCGGTTAAACGACATATTCGGCGAAACAACTTTCAGCCTTGTGATCTCCTTCCATATGGCTTTCTGCTGAATGCCTCTTTTCCATTCAAAAATTAATTTCAATGGTAAATTCTTTGGATTTCAAAGAGAAATCCTTCGCAATTTACACACAAAGTTTTTCTTAGTTTTTACGGAGTGATTTTCAAAAATTCAAGTAGAAATTGTATGGGATTTACATGGAAATCATTGGTATCTTCACGGAAAAATCTCTGGTGTTTCAACGTGATGGATCAGGAAATTATACAGGAAATCCATTGAATGTTCAGAATTTCCACTTCCACTTCCAAAATTCTGCGGACATTTTCAAATTTGTATCGGCGTGGAAAATTATAGATAAGCGGCGTGACAATTTTTAAACGCCGGCGCGCCGATGCAAAAATGTCGGCGGCGGCGGCGTGCCAAAAACTGCCGGCGGCGGCGGCGTGGCGCGGCGGCGCACACCTCTACACTCGGTGAAGTAAGTTGAGTTTTTTTTCTTGTTCTGCTCCCATCTTTTCGCGGTTCTTCCTTCACAAGATTTTATTCGTTATCCCGTTTTCTCGTTTTTTCGATGTATTATTTCCTCGTTTTCTCTCCCACTCCTTTTTTTATTTTCTCGTTTTCTTATTTTCTTGTTTGTTTTTCTTGTCTTCTCCTTTTTTTCGTTCTATTCTTTTGTTTTCTTGATTTCTTATTTTTATATTATGGTTTCATTTTCTTATTTCCTAATTTTCTCATTCCTAGGTTACTTATTTTCTCCTTTGTCGCTTTTTTTCCCTTCACTTGTCATAAAACGAGTTTATACAATCCCATTGAATTCCACCACTTAATTGTATCTTTACAGATACGTATTCCGACCTCAACAGTAAGGCCGTCTTCAATGTCTCGTACTTGACTCGACTCGGCTTTTTCTTTGTTTTCTCGTTTTTATATATATTCTCCCGTCTTTCCGTTTATTTCTTCTCATTTTCCTACTTTTTATTTCTTTCTCATGATCTCATTTTCTCATTTTGCCCATTTTCTCATTTTCTCATTCCCTCATTTTCTCATTTTCTCATTTTCTCATTTTCTCATTTTCTTCTTTTTTTGATTTGTTGTTTTCTAGTTTCCTTGGTTGCGTGTGATTGAAATATTTTTGGATTCTTTTTCACTTGTCATAAGACGAGTTTGTACAATCCCATTTATTTCCACCACTTAATTGTACCTTGACAGATACGTATTTCGACCTCAACATTCTTGTTTCTTGCTTTCTTGTAATCCTATTTTCTCATTTTCTCATTTTCTCATTTTCTCATTTTCTCATTTTCTCATTTTCTCATTTTCTCATTTTCTCATTCTCTCATTTTCTCATTCGCTCATTTTCTCATTTTCTCATTTTCTTATTTTCTCATTTTCTTATTTTTTGATTTGTTGTTTTCTAGTTTCCTTGGTTGCGTGTGATTGAAATATTTTTGGATTCTTTTTCACGTTTAAACGTTTTTTTTTCGTTTTCTCATTTTCTTGCTTTCTCGTAATCCTATTTTCTCATTTGTCGTTTTCTCGTCTCCTCTTTGTTCTCATTTTCTCGTTACATATTTCCATTCTTCATTTTTTTTATATTGTCTCGCTTTTTTGCTTTCAAATTTTCTCGTTTACTCTTTTTCATATTGTCGTTTACTCACTTACTCGTTTTGGTGTTCTCGCTCACTTATTTTTCATTCTCTTCCACGTTTTCATTTATTTTATCATTTTATTTCTTCTTCTCCGCTTGTTTTCTTTTTATATCTTTTCCAAGAAACAAGTAAATAACACTTGTTTTTTTTTCATAGAGAGTTACTGTCGGATTCCTTCCCGACCGAGAACTATGTTTTCCACCCACTACAACACCAGTGAACTCCCAGTTCAAAATACTTTTCTTCAGGGGAACTTTCGTCATCAAACGACCATTTGATTACACAGAACACCAATAGTTTTCTAATTCACTACACAGTTTATTGTTACATCGAACCACAACCACAACATTTATTTACACTAATCAACGAAACAACTTTATTTACAACACTACATTAAGTCTAAACAAAAACAATTATTCGATCGAAGGTTCGCCCCTCGTTATGCGTACGACGACGGTTTGTTTTGAACTAAAAAGTTGCCTTTGCATTCGCTGCTGCTGCTTCTTCTGCAGCCGATCAATCGTCCGCCCGGTAAAGTGCAGCCACAGTAGGTACGACTGGTATCGCACTCCGTTCACTTCAGTTGTATAGTGATAGCATGTTGAGTGATGCTACCGTCAGTTGTTAAATTGAATAGGTTGGTCACAGACATGCTCACCCACCCTGAAGTTGCCAGGAAACTTCTGAAAAGAAAGAACCATGAAAACTCCCCTCGATGCACTGGACGGAATCTGCTGACGAACCCTAAACATCGATTTCTACATTTTAAAAAAAGCAAGTGGCACACTCTGTTGCACCCTATGCAGTACCACCCGTGATTTTAAGCTTAAGAGCTGCACTGAAAACGTCCCTTCATTCCGATAGTCGATAGTGCTAATGGAACTTTCGTATTTTCTCACCCACCATTTCGGATAGCGGGTTACCTAGTTCTGCAAGCACTAGTTGCGTTCAATGGAGATCTTCGTTATTCCTGCCTCGCTTCGGACAGACTAAGCTTCTTTATGAAGCATATCGTTTCGTGAGAATACCATTCACATTCCCCAAGCCTTCGTTCAGAAGTCCTTCGACTGCTTCCGGACGGTTGAAAGTAGGGCACATCCTTCGCTGACCACCATTGCGTCGATCTGTCGTCTCGACTCGACCGAAGCTTCGACGTTGTCCACTCCGCTGATAACGATCTCTTCGCTCACGTTTGCTCTTCCGGTTTCGCTCTACTGATTGCTGCGTCCTCACTGTGATGTCTTTTGATTCTCTGATGTCCACCAACACTTCAGTTTTCTCTGGGAGGGATACCATTGGATCCTTCAGACCGTGCGATATCGCCATATTGCAGGTGAATCCAGTCGCCTGAGTAGCTGATGTGACTTCGCCTGTCACTATCCATCCAAAAACGGACTCCGTCAGCACAGGTAGATCCTTGCCTAACGAGATTTCTCGTCCTGACGGGAAAAAGCTGAAGAACGCTTGGATGCCCAACACCATGTCGATCTTCCTCGATCGGAAAAACTCCGGATCCGCCAGCTCGATGTCCTCCTGTATATCCCATCCACTTGCCTGAACGGTGGAGGTTGGCAGGTTTGCTGTGACCTTCGGTAAAACGAGGAAGTCTATCGATCGAGCATACGATGAGACGCGAGATTTGATGACAGCTTTCGTCTTGTGAGTTGCCTTCACTCCGGACTGCCCGATGCCCTGAATCGCGATGTTGGCTTTTTGGGTGGAAACATTCATCACCTCGCAAAGATTTGCGGAAATAAAATTGCACTCGGAACCTGAGTCAAGAAGGGCGCGTGCTGGGTACCGACGACCCACATCGTCTTCTATCACTACGACAGCAGTAGCCAAAAGGACTTGTGATAAAACACACTGCGCCGCGTTGGAAGAAGTAGATTCGACCGCCAAAGCATTCGCTGCCCTGAAATTTGTGCTTGTGCTGCCCTGTTTAGGAGTACCTCCTGAAATCGATCTCCTCGGTGATCCTTGGCTACTCTTTCGTTCTCCTCCTTTGAAGCACAGCAGTGAATGGTGTCGACCCCTACAATACCGACAGGAGAACTTCGAAGTGCACTCCCGAGCGATGTGACCACGTTTGAGGCAATTGCGGCAAAGGGATGCTTCGCGCAAGAAAGACTCCCGGCTGGACTGCGATATCCTTAAAAACGGTGGACACGTGTGAAGTCCATGTATCTCCGCGCATGAGGGACACTTCGCGTTGTAGGACTGTACGACACTGTTGCTGACCTTCGGTGAAAATGGCTTCTTTCTGCGTTGTGGCGACTGCTCAACAACTTTTGACTCCACCTTCGCTGGTAGAGCTTCGAAAATTTTAATTCTCCGCTGCATGAGCTCCAGCAAGTCCTTTATGGTGTCCTGCTCCTTCGTCGACGAGTGCTCCTCCCATCCTCGACGTGTGCTCGGGTCGAGACTAGAGCTTAGATGTTCGACCAGCAACAGACCTTTGTATTCGGCTGGTTGGATGATCTGATCCAGGGTCAGAATCACACGGTCGAACCCATCGACCAGCCTGTGAAGATTCGCGATTGACTCCGTGGTGAGGGACGGCAGTTTGAAGAGAGCCTGCACTTGCTTCTTCCGTAAGAGCTTGCTGTTGTTGTAGCGATTTAGCAACGACTGCCAAGCAACCTGGTAGTTGTCCCTGGTGATCTTTAGCGGATCTATCAGTGCCTTAGCTTCGCCTGCTAAGCACCCCTTGAGGTAGTGGAATTTCTCCACATCAGGTAGGTCTGGCTTCTCATGGATCAGAGACGTGTAGAGATCCCTGAAGCTGAGCCAGTCGTCGATGTTCCCGTCGAAACTCTGCAGCTGGATTTGAGGTAGGCGAACATGATCCATGCCACCATGTAGAGTGGCATCTCCAGGGCGAATAGACTGGTTCTGGACGGAATTGTTTTGAACCTCTCCTACCTTCTCCGCCAGAAACGATTTCGCATCGTAGTAGCGGTTCTCCACCTCCAACTGCCCTGCAAACTTTCGGGCTCCGTGAAGTCCTCGTGCGCTTGTATTTCCCAGATTACCTCACTTATCTGAACCCACAAACTATCTAACTTTTCGAGACGAACATTGATTTGAGTGACAGGGGTACCCTCCTTAAAGTTCTTAACATACTGGCTAATGTTACTTAAAGATAACTTTAACCCCTTCAGCCTCGTCGTCAAGGTCTTCAGGGAATCCGCGCTCCTGGTAACGGGCTTCATGATTACTGTCGTCTCACCACGGAAACTCGAACAATGTCGTCAGTCAGTGGGTTACTCCACTCGCAGAATCGTAGAACCGTCGGCAAATCCAAAAATTGATAAAATCGGAGATGTAGTACTCAATATTGTCCGCTTCGGCAGGACATATACTGTTCAGCTCACCTATGAGAAGTAACAGCGGGGCAGCCGAAGCCAAAACAGCAAATTCTCCGACTGCGACCACCTCCAATATTCGGACGAATGCCTCAGATTCCGATCCAAGGCAGGAAATGCGAGGGAGTGGAAATAAAGTTGTAGTATTCAAATTGAAACTTCGGCTAGACATATACTGTTCGCCTCACCTATGAAACAACAGCAGGTACCAGTAGCCGAGTTCAAAAATAATCCAAATTATGCTCAAACGCCGCTAACCAGTAGATAATTTAGCGGGAATCGTCTCAGTTCATTCAATCGAGTGCAGCGGAGAAAGAACAACCAATGTAGTTTCAAAAATGCCTGCTTCGGCAGGACATATACTTAGTCTCACCTGGAGAACTAAAGATGGCGCTGAACGAACTAGATTCGGTTCAAAATCAACGCAAATCCTTCCAAATTATCGTCCAATTTGTTCGACTCGTAACAATCCAAGTTGCACCGAAAGGGGAATGAAATTTATTTCAGATGTGCAGTATCAAAATATCCAGCTTCGGCTGGGCATATACTGTTCAAAATGAATTTACCTGGCCGGAAAAGCCTTTCCGTGATGCCCAAGCCCAAAGCGAATGTAGTGTAGTCCGTCTCTAAATCGATAGTCGTCGTTCCGTCGCAACTTGCACGGTCCGTGCACCCAAAATGTTCTTCGCAAACAGAAATTGTCCGATGCCACCAGTTGTTGAATGCTCGTAGCAGTTGCCAAATCACACAAAGCGTAAGGTGGGTGTTAGTGGGAGTAAACAAAAGGCTTCGGCAAGACATATACCGGTTCTTACATACCTGAACGGTAGTAGAACAACGCTAAAGTTATTCCACAATCCTTGTTGAATCTTCCGGATTAATTCCGAATTTTATCCCCTCACGCTCCACTGTGCTACGATGCAACGGCTTCAACAGCAAACAATAACCACTGCCGGTCGTCGTTCAATTGCTTCTTTCCTCTTGTATGTAGGTACACTGCAGCTGCTCGATCAGCTGTTGATGGGCAATTCGATGTGTTTATGATGGGTTGCGATAGCAATTCACTTCACTTTCAAACAACTTTAGGATGGCCGAAGGAATCTATTCGGCAGATTCTAATAGGGATTGCCCAATCAATATTCTTCGAGATGGCGATTTCTCTTCTTTATATGGCACTTCACTATGGCGCGTTTTAATTGTTTGACCTCCGATTATTGTTCACTGGCGCACTTGGTCAAATTTTCGGAATTTGACCGTTCCGAGGCCCGGTAGATCATCCGGCTCGAAGGACCAGCTTATGTCGGGTTCCTTCCCGACCGAGAACTATGTTTTCCACCCACAACACCACCAGTGAACTCCCAGTTCAAAATACTTTTCTTCAGTGGAACTTTCGTCATCAAACGACCATTTGATTACACAGAACACCAATAGTTTTTTAATTCACTACACAATTTATTGTTACATCGAACCACAACCACAACATTTATTTACACTAATCAACGAAACAACTTTATTTACAACACTACATTAAGTCTAAACAAAAACAATTATTCGATCGAGGGTTCGCCCCCCCATTTTTTGAACGATCATGTTTTTGCCGTGCCCGTTTTTTTTAAATTCCCGTAATTTTGTTTTTCCTTCAAATCTTAAAAACTAGTCGTCTATGCCTCGATTTTTTCTCATTTTCCAAGTTTTCAAATTTGTTTGTCTTCGAATCTTCCCATCAGTCTTAAAAACTGATTTTTTATTTTTATCTCTTCAAGCCTTGCACACTTCAAGATTCCAAGTTTCCATGCGTCAACTTCTTCAAGATTCTTAAAAGCTACCAATAGCATAAAGGCTGAAGTTAAAAAATAATACTTTTTTCACGGCGTAATGTTGTCAAATCTTCAATTCATCAAATCCACACATTCATGTTTTTGCTTTCATGAAGTCTTCTAACCATTACATGTTAGAGCGTTGTTAGTACAAGTTTCTAAGCTTGAAAACTCATTCGTTCAACTCCCCAATTGAACATTTCAAGTCTTTGATAGATCCTCGAGTGATAATGATTAAACTTATCGGGTTTTCAACTCTGCATTTTTCTAGTTTTAATGTTAGTCTTGATTTGAAAATTTAAAGCTTTATTTCTTGGCTTTAAAATCTGGAAGTTTTCAAGTTTTCTTGTTCTCATATCTTAAAGTATTTCAATCTTCAACTATTCATTATTTAGTTTCCAATTCTTCTACTTATGAACTGTCGCTGTCAAAATAAAATATCCCAATATAGTATCTAATACAGTATCTAAGTCAAAATAAAATGTCCAGATTTTAAATATTCAAGCCTCTACAAAAATTTCAAATTTTCAGATAATGAATTTTGTCAAGAGTCTTAGTCAGAGGTGAGCCAGTCAAGGGTACCTATATCTATTAAAGACAAAAAATGTCTTAGTCTTGAATTGTTCATGTCTTAAAGTGTTTCAGTTTCTTATTTTCAATTCTTAGTTTTATGCTTTAATTTTTTCATGGTTTTTAGGTCTTCTTATCTTTGAATCTTGAAATATTGAAATTGTTACTCTAGCTTTTAACTGAAAGTTCTCAAGACTTTAAATTTACTTTAAAACTCCAGTAATCAAGTTCTCAGTTATTAAAAAAAAATCCATGAATTTGCCATAATTTAAAATCAAAACGAAGCTCAACTCCAAATTTGAATTCAACTCCAGCTCGTAATTGAAATCACTTTATCCTCAAGCAAATCAAGACCTGCACAAATTTCTCCTACAAAGTGCAGTAAACACAATTTCGTAACCGACAGCTGCCAAGGGAGACCCAGTAACCGTCCCACACGTCCGGATTGTTTAACAACGAGATTCGTGCCGTGCATATAATTCCTCGTCATAATTAGAGTACAATTTATTCAACATAACCCTCCATTTGCATTTGCATTTATGGTTCAAGTACCCACCCACCCACTGCGAACCTTGTACCGTCCCGATTCTGTGGCGTTGCATAGAGAAGTCCTCAACAGGCATATGACACACAACACCATTCGAAGCAGCTTCGGATAAATGGTCTCTAAACGGTGGGCGATGAAAAATAATAGCATAAACGCGAAAAAAAGCGTCTCGTGGACACCAACATTACCCGCCCTTTTACACCCGCCCTCCCCTCCCTTAATACGTGATCGGATAGAAGTCGCACCAGCTTAGCTCCACTTTGAAAAGGATGCTGCTGCCGTTCGTTGTCTCGACAAACATGCATACTTATAATGTACGAATGTTGCAACCCATCAGCCAGCGCGCGGAGGAGACCCACATGCGAAAACACAAACACGTTCGAGCTTTCAACCTTTTGGAAGCAATCCATATCGGACGGAACCCCCCAAGACGTTTTGCGGTTTCTACCGCACCGAGGCCGCGCGCCGGTCGCGATTACCAAGCATCTTTTATTTTAGTTCAGAGCAGTGCAAATCTGTAAAGCACGATGACTTTCCCCCCTTCGGATGAAATGTATTTGCTTCATAAAAAGTTCATGTTTTTATTAAAAAAATCAAGCGATTTCTCCTAGCTGCCTTTGCTACGTCTTTATTTTCACTGATGGAAACAATCACTGTTAGGAAGAGATTTTCCAACTTATTGTGATCCATTACTTCGACTGCCTCCTCTTTGCGCTGGAACCTCTTGACGCGCACGTGAGTGTTTTTGCTCTTCGCGCGTCAAATAAAAGACTCTTCACACTTTCGCGAGAGCGTTGTTACACTTTTGAAATAATTGGCCCCCGCGCCAACAACCACCGCACACATGTGGACCAAATAGGATAAAAGTAGGGCGTTCCGGCTTCTCCGGCGATATCCGAGCGAAGCACAATTCGTTTGATGTAACGGAAGACCCTGAAAAGGCAGAGGGCGTCACAGACGGTGATGAAGTCTTGGAGGGCGACTCGCCCTCAGGACCGCCCACCCAGACTCCGTAACCTTGATGATCGACGCAATAGATGATGGCAACATGGGAAATCCGGGATTTAGATGTTGGATGTCGCTCGGTCCTCTTGGCAAATAAAAAAGGAAATGAAAAACATTCGCGAGACTTGACTTCCTGATAATGTAGTCGTCTCCAACAACTGTGGCTCGATCTGTCGCTGTCTGACTGTTTGACTGACTGGTTCAAGTGTTATGGCAGAGGATGAAAGTGATGAAGTTATGATGCATAACATTGGTAGCCAACGGAGCATATGCAATCGCACGTAATCCGGTTAGTGGCTTATCGATAAGCTCTCTTGTTTCGGACAGGTTCCTTCCGCTGCTGTCGAGTTTCTTGATGGGCTACCGGTTAGGGTGTTACGATGTCGATACGAATGTTGATTTATTACCATGGATCTAACTGTTACGTCTTCTAATACTTTATGTAAACAAGGGATGCAAACCTATCTGTCTCGTGATAAAAAAATATTTTGAGAGATCGAAATTCAAAATGAACCGGGAGGGTGTTAATAATGAATAAATGTATTCATAATAGAATCTCAAGAAAATATCAAGATTCGGATAAAAGTTCTTCAAAAAGTAATTCGAAATAATGTTTTACACAAAAACAGAAATTTTGGTTTTTAGCATGAAGTTAGGTCACTAAGGTACTTTGACCGAAAATACCGTGATCTGTCTGTCTCACTCACTTTCAATAGGAATCCAGATTTGGTTGAGTCTAAAAAGTTCTACAAAAGGCCATCGACACTTTATTATTTTACATGACGAGCAATTTTAACAAAAACTGTTTCCAAACATTAATTTGCATCCAACTTCGAAAGTTCACCGTAATTAAAATACTTCCATGTAACTCTGTCAGAACGATCGGAGACGGAATGCAAAACAAAATCACATGTTTTGGATAATTGCTGGTTGCCTCGGCTGAGTCATCATTCCTCAATACCATTTATATCTCAAAGGAAGCCTATCTCCAGCAATTTGCAGAAATTCTTGAGCCTACTAACCTCACTCGTTCGAATGAGGAAAGAAAAAATGAGTAAGCAGAATGAACACTATCGACCGACAGAAGAAGTAATGCCAGCAGAAGCAGCACCTTGTGGTCGTCTCACCCCGTCATAATGTGATGGCCTATGGCAGTCAAGATAAGTCGATTCAGCCCAGAAGACAATTCCATTGGAGATGTGTGTAGGGCGCTTGAAAATATCGAGAGCGCAAAAACTACAATTTGAACCATGCGCAAGAGGTGAGGCAAAATTACAGTTACATCGCTAAAAGGCGAAAAAGACGCAACAGCGATTTGTGTACCACAGCAGCCCGAGCAGAGAAATGTGTTTGATTGAGCCATAATAAGTTAATTATTATAAGAAACAGCTTTCAATATTATTGCACTGCCAACATGTTTTAGCATACTGAGTTTCATTTATTTAACAGGACAAAATTTGTTCTAACCGTGTTAATTCGTTGTTCTCATCCCTTGCTCGGGATCGTAATCGCAATTTAAGTGTAACCCATTAGTGTCGATACTTTTTCCAGCCCAGACAGAAATTTCGAACCAACGAAGAGGTCCTAAAATGGTCTCACGGGGCATCACCACCGATGCGTCGTCGTTCAGAACTTCTTCCAACCCGTATCAGGGTGTCGGGGTTCATCACTGCCTGTTACCAGCAGGATGCGGAAGGGGTATTTAATGATGGTGCCAAAATTCTCCAACGAACTCACGAATCGGTAGATATTACAATGCGGTCAGTGGTTTCGCACGTTTTGGGGATAGCCATCGCGTCTTTTGTTGCATTTTGCTCCAACAACAACAACAACGATGACTGGCCGAATTCTGTCCAGAGCATTTACGTTGCGTTCGCTGACGTCAAGGGTGAAGAAGAAGAAGCATAACGACTTTTGAATGTGACTCCTCACGTGAAGGGTCAGTTCGATGGACTCGTGATTATTGGCGAGATGAGATGGCTTCAAGTTTGGACCGGGCGGTCAGGAAGCGGCTTATAGTTGGGAGATGGCTTCTACATGTTCCACATTGTCGAATACGCTGGATTGGTTGAAGGTAGAAAGATGTATTTTGTTTTCATTCATTTTTGGAACTACTTTGGAAAAAAATGGGACAAATTGGCATTACTGGGCGAGGAGGCATAACAAACAATTAAAGTAAATAGAAAAAATCAAACAAATCATTGCGGAGATTCGAATAAGTTTGGAGTTTATTTAATTGCGCTTTTTCCACAAAAGCTTGACAGTTTTTCTCTATTTCATTGTGAAAAATCTACAAAATAATTCAAGATGGTAATCACCCGCCCTTTCAAGTTTTATTGAATGAACTGATACACACAAGACACTAATTGGGAACTACAAGCATCTTACTTCGCCGTCTAAACGTCCACCGCTCGGTTCTGAAGCCAAAAAAGAGCCTAAAATTACTATATCTCAAATACTTTGTTTTTTTTCTATACTTGTTTGATAGGATTGTCCAATAAAATGAGTTTTATTTTATTTAACTCTTTTGCAATGAACTTTGTTTGTAATCAGAGCCAGACACATCATTATTCGGGGCATTGGAATGAAGATGGCTCAAATGGCTCATATCTTCCCTTATAGCGAAAACTGTAAATTCGTTCTAATTCTAACACTATTGAATACCTCACAACCGATCAAAATTGGATACCTGACGCTGGAAAGTCTCGTATTGACTTATATTTCCCTTATTACACTTTTTATGTTTTTTTCGTTTGTCGTTCAAAAATCAATAAGGGAAGGGACGCCCTTTTAAATTCTTAAAATAACAGAATGGATATCGAGCACCTCTATCCAACTTGTAAATCCTTCCGCAAGTAACGTATTTAAGCTCGAGAGTTCTATCGGGTCTCATTTGGGTTATTTAGTGAACTCGTTTTTAGATTTTTTATTTTTTTATTCCTTTCTTTATTTGGTAGGCATACTGTGTTACTTAACCGCTACTGTGCCGGAATCTACTGTGGTATTCTGCTGCCAGAATCCACACAGAATCTATTTTTAGATTTTTCCATTATTCATTGTTGTTGTCGTTGCTGGTCCATCTCACTGTGAGTCCATTATCCGTGTCGTGAATCCAATTATCGTTGCATTGTTCGGTTGCCATTTATCCGGGTACATTGGAGGAATGCCTTCGAGAAGAACAATTTGTCAGTCGTCATCAGGCAGTCGTAACGGTAAGAGCGCTCCCCAATACGCCACCGTATAGGCTGCGCATCTGGCGACTGGCGAGGGTTTGGTGGAGGGGCTGGGAATCGAACCCATGACCATTCGCTTGTAAGGCGAACGTGTAGCCAACTACGCTACGGGACCCCTCCCTACTCGTTTTTAGATATCTCTCATTATTCATAAACCTTTTTTGAACCTCAAGAAACATGTTCATCGACGATTCAAAAACTTCGAGCAACTAGCAACCAAATCTATAAACAGTTTTTGGGGTAAATTTATACAAATATACTTTCAGCATGTCAAGAATCTAAAACATGAATGCTTTTCATTTTTTGTTGATTATGCAGGAAAGCTTTACATTTATATAAGCGTAAGAAAATCAAGTAACAATGCCCTGAAAAGATAATGGATGTCAAAACAAAAATGTCCACTTTGTCTAACGTAAAACTCATTTGTTTTCAATTATAAAATCGCTTCATCATGATACGTTATTGAACAGTTTTCCGCTCCATAGATTTTGAAAACCAAACACCAGAATGCATTTGGCATTCTCCAGAAAACCATTTCCCGGAATGAAACATTCCCCAGAAAATAATTTTAATAATTTTCGTTTTAGGATTTCTTCTTCCAATTTAATAAAGTATTATTCATCAATAATATATGTATCTGGAGATGATTAATCTTAGATAAATAACTTATGATAACCAATTTTTTTCCGTATTCATTCCATTTATTTTGTTTACATCTAAACAGATAACACTGAATCGACCATTTGGGTCCGTACTCTCTTGTTGATCATTCGTTGCGTAAGTTTTTTAAAGGCCGGCTTGCAAGGCTTGACACCAAACGCCCTAAATTTCCGGAGGACCTTCTTCTTCTTCTTCTTCTTCTTATTGGCATTACATCTCCAACACTGGGACAGAGCCGCCTCGCAGCTTAGTGTTCATTAAGCACTTCCACAGTTATTAATTGTGAGGTTTCTAAGCCAGGTTACCATTTTTGCATTCGTATATCATGAGGCTAACACGATGATACTTTTATGCCCAGGGAAGTCGAGACAATTTCCAATCCGAAAATTGCCTAGACCGGCACCGGGAATCGAACCCAGCCACCCTCAGCATGGTCTTGCTTTGTAGCCGCGCGTCTCACCACACGGCTAAGGAGGGCCCGGAGGACCGTTCCTCCTTATTTCCGGTGAACCATGGTGCACAGTTTCACTTAGGGTCCCTCGCTGGCACTCAGACGATGATCAGCTGCCTCTAACATGGAGAACAGGCGCTCGATCAAATTTGCACCTCCGGAGAGGAGCAAATCCCCCCTTCCCTGTCAGCATACGACCATAATTCCCACCGGGGTTGGTTACCCGATCTTCTCAAAGGTTGCTCGTATCCCAGCGCCACGAGGAGGTAGGGATAGGAGTTGCTGGGTAAGAGGCTAAGGACCGCGAAATCGGGTCTATTTTATTCCTTCGGGTACGCACTACCCAGCATTTGCCATGCCAATATAAATATATTTTCTTATTTCACATCCATTTTCTCACTTCTCAGTTCTTAATTCGTACTTCGCATCTCCTTCAATAGTATTAGTTTGTCGTGAAGCACCCAATTGATCCCACTGAAGTAAAATGAAACTAATTTGTGATATTTCTTGCACACTGCATTTTCCACCAAAATAGATCTACGTACATACGTGCAAAAACGATCGAAATTCGTTATGTAGCGACTCTCGTTATAAAGAAAATCAACTTTACCTACGCGAGGAAACTTAACCACCACTAATTCCAAATTATGTTGACAGAAATGGAAGCAGAATACGGAGATTTTCTGTGTTATTGCGAAGTTCGTTGGCTAACCCGTGGTACCTAGCTGGAGAGATTTTATTTTCTTCGACAGGAATTCACACTATGAGTGGCTTGGCCTCTATAATAGATGTCACCAAACATCTCAATGTCTTGAACATAAAGCTGCAAATCAGGGATCAACACGTCGAACTTTTATTATCATGCAAATGCAAACTATTGAAAGAAAATTGAAACAGTTTGGTACAATTGAGTGTCGAAACCTGATACATTTATCTAATCCTGTAGAAAAGAGTCGAAGCAGTTTAACAGAAATTTTCAAGCTTATTCGCTAGTTTTTGAGAACCCCGTTTACTGATGTGAATAATGTACCTGAATTGTTTCAAATAGAGATAATTGACCTACAATGCAACAACGACTTCAGAATGACACATCTTTCGTAAAATATTTTTTCTCTACAGAATAAACTCAGAATAAAAGCAGTAAAAAGTAATTGCTGATCTGCTTTCGAAATTCGATCGCCCATTTTCTTTCCAATATTCGTCGGGTATTGGAAAGAAGTTAACAATTCCATGTCCTGTTACCTAAAAAAATAAACACAAAAATAAAGATTGTTCAACGCAATTAAATCGTGTTTAATGGTTTAATGGTTCATTATTAAAACAATTTTGGCCATTCTGTAAAACTAAATGCCATTTCGGAAAAAAAATTACTTTGGTTATTTTGAAAATATATAAAAAATATGTATCGAATATTTTCTGGCCCGCCAGCAAGTGCACATTCTGAAAATTGGCCCGTGGCTTAAAAAGGTTGGACAGACCTGTATTACGACCTATAAAAATATCCAACTGCACAGTAAACAATATATTGTATATCCAATTCTGGTATAAACTTCTAACAAAATATGTTATTTTTGTGATAGAATATGATTTGAAAGTTTTTTTAGCAGCATATTTTTTGATATTTTAACAAACATCTTACACCAAGTTCCTAATTAATTCTGTTATAGAAATTTAGCATAATGTAATAACATATGTTGATACAATTATTCTTCTAGACGGGTTGTCAATACGTTTTTGGCGTAGTGAAGTATTGTTTTGCCTATTTCAACATTTCTTACATATCATGCTCTTACTAATATGCAGGGATCGTAATTCTCACTCGTTCTCATGAGCAGAGAACGCTCCCGCACGCTGATTTTCGCCGAGAAATCGGTTTTCGGGAAAAGAAAAAAGTTTGATGAGAGATAACCATTTTTCCCCCACTACCAGTACCGCGAGAAGTCGATTTGCTCGTTTCCTCACTCTTTTCTTCCTGTTCGTGCTATCACCAATTTAAAAAAATGGCCCTTATGGAACAAACAACTTCATCCCTACATGTAGTCGATGTGATGGTGTGGCTATAGTGATCGCATCCCATCGCCATTTTTGTTGATGTTCTAGGTTCGAATCCCGTTGCGGTCACACAATTTTTGTAGTTGCTTACCGAAAATTTTCGTGCAAAGTGATGAAACGAAAAAAGGAATCCATCAAGTAGGCACGATTTTCGATTATCTTCAAGATTTGCTCTAGAGAAAAAAGGGGTAGGAGAAAAATGTGTTTCACTACAAGCTCCGAAAAAAAATTCTCCACCGACCCGAAAATCACTTGATTTCGTCTCAACGAAACGAAAAGTACGAACCCTACTAATATGTGTGACATTGGACATTCTTCGTCCTAGTTTACAACCCAACACTGTTCATTGATCCACGCAGAATTGTGATCCATCCTATCCATAATAACGCCATTCGTTTTACGTTCTCAGTTTTAAGTTTTCAGTTTTCAGTTCTCACTGGTCAGTGCTCAGTTCTCAGTCCTCCATCCTCGGTTCTCAGTTCCAAGTTCCCCGTTCACAGTTCTTAGGTCTCAATTTTCAGTTTCAGAGCTCAGTTCTCAGTTCTCACATCTCACTTCTCACTTCTCTATTCTCACTTATCACTTATCATTTCTCACATGGCACACACTTCTCACTTGACATTTCTCACCTTTCCCTTTGCACTACTGACTTTTCAATTCTCACCCCCCACTTCTCACTTCTTACTTCTCATTTCTCATTTCTAATTTTCCATTTCTCACTATTCACTTTTCAATTTTTACTTCCCGCTTCTCACATATCACTTTTTACTTTTTTATTCAATAATCGCTTATTTCTTTTGTAAAGTCTCATTCTTCCCTTCACACTTCGCTGTTGCGATTGCCGATGAATCCGATTCTTTTAGCAGACACAGTAAGACACTTGTTTATGTCCCGGGTCAACTACAACGCTTTAAAATAGATTTATTTATAAATAACAAATTACAGCAATTCAATACTATTCACTAATTCGGTGACAGAATGTAATAAATTAATTATTTCCTTCAGCACTTAAACCTACTCACTGTCGCCATTTAGTTTTTGTTCTAAATGGATAATGCACGCTATCATGAAACAGTCTCCTCGTTTCCTTAGGAATGCTCAAGTTGATAAAATAATCAATGATTTATGCGCAACACTTCGCATTTATCGCTACTCACATCTTATTTCTCACTCTTCACTCACTCACCGCCACAAGGTAGTCACTTAGGACCCCTAATATTTCTAGTATATCTAAATGATGTGAATCTTGTGCTCCAATACTTCAAGCTTTCTTTTGCCGATGATTTCAAATTATACTGGACTATTAATGATGATCAGGATGCTCTGTTTCTACAACGTCAACTCGACATTTTCGTCTAATGGTGCGAGATCAATTGCATGGTCCTCAACGCCAATAAATGCTCTGTAATTTCATTTTCCCGCAAGCGCTCTCTGCTATTGACTTTTGTTACAAAATCGGATCTACAGCTATTAGACGAGAATCTGTTGTTAAGGATCTAGGCGTTTTAATAGACTCTAAGCTGACTTTCAAAGACCACATCGCCTTTATCACATCGAAAGCGTCGAAAACACTTATTTTTCGCATTGCGAAGCACTTCTATAACATTCAATGTCTAAAATCGCTCTACTGCGCGTTAGTGAGGTCATTACTAGAATATTCATTAGTTGTATGCACAAAACAGCACAATACGAATCGAAGCAATTCAGCGAAAATTCGTTCGTTTTGCTCTACGCCGTCTTCCTTGGAATGATCCAAATAACTTACCAAGTTATGAAGCACGCTGTCAACTTATTGGTTTAGATCTGTTAAGTGAGCGTCGTGACGTTTCCAAGGCGCTTTTCATTGCAGATCTACTGCAATATAGAATTGATTGCCCGGCCTTGCTCTCTCAATTGAACTTTAACATCCCCTTTCGTCCACTTCGGTCAACACCTTTCATTTTCTTGAGAGGTGCTCACTTTAAACTATGCGCAAAATGAGCCATTCACTAGTATGTGTCGCATCTTCAATCGCTGCTCCACCGCATTTGATTTTCACCTTTCACGGGTGTGCTTCGGAAACGGTTTTCTACACTCCTCTCAGCTTCCAACAGTATCACACATTAGCATAGGCCATTAGGATATATTATATAATATTAAGTAATTTAAGTCAAACAATGTATCATTTGAAATTATTGTATTTCTGTTGATATGAAAAGATGAGGAGGTTTTGCGCCCATTTAAGAAAGATTCCATGGTTCTACTCAAATGAGCTTTTCCCTGCTCCGAATAAACAAATAAAAAAAAACTATTCGTAAACTGAGGTAAGTTTTTTTTACCTATTCGGCCAAACGACCCTTTTAGGCCAAATGGCCTGCCATCGGTCACATCGCCCCTACCTTCTACCGCGTCGGATCAAATTAGCTTGCATGCTCCTTTTCCGACCCCCCTCACTCCAACTGAGGTAAATTTCTGTCTCCATTAACGGCTTCTGGAATAACCTTCCCAATCTGGAGCTGCTGAAACATGTCAGCCTACCGCGGAACATTTGCCTGCAGGGAGTCAATCGGGTCAATCTGGATGTTCCGTTCGACGTACCCCAGCTCATTGAAGACCTTCCAGTTGGCAAAGTCCGTCTCCGAGATAGTTTCCTAATCGATGATTCCTTTTTCCCTTTTTTCCTCGAAAGTTCCAATACTCACGCTTCCACGTGTCTACAGATGACAATCGATCGCCAGTTAAGGGTCGTGTACGTAGCTGGAGGTGTGGCCTGTAGTTGTCTCTCTGACATTAGCTAGAGTGAGGGGGTGCAAACTGTGGGGTCTCTCTCTAGGATGTAGTGGGGTTTGACAGTGGGCTCTGTTGAACTTCTAAAAAGGTTCATGTATCCGCAAGCAAGCAGGCCCAATCATAGCAACCATGTGCCAGGTGGGGCTGCAACAGCATCTGTTCCGGCATCCAGCGGTTGAATATGAAATGCTATTCCCCAGAAGCTATATCTAAGATGGCACCCCATCATGGTGAAAAGGGACCATATGCCAACAACCTACTGCTTCTGAAGCATAAAACAATGTTCGGGAAACCAATAAAGAAAAGATCTGATTTAACTGAACGAATGATTATAATGAGAACTGATTTAAATGAGACGACTTTTGGCATGGAACAAAGGACACGAATTGAAACGTTGAATGTACGAAGCACGGCTCACGAAGCTCGGAATCATGGGACTGAGTGAAGTCCGTTTGGGAGGGTATTGTTTTATTCCGATATTCGAGAGAACAACGCTCCCTGACACCGATGAGTTGGTCTCCGGCTTGGCGCCCAGGAAAAAGCGGCGCTCATCAAGTGGGAACTTATTAATGAGAGAAAATGAGCGTGTTATGGGATGTCATGGTTTTGGTAAAATGAGTGAAAACAGTTAGCTGTTTGCAGAATTCTGTTTGATTGGAGGATTGCTCTTTTCCCATCGACCAGTGCATAAAGTTACGTGGGTCTCTAGTGGACAAACTGAAAATCAAATTGACAACATCTCCATCAGCCGAAAATGAAGATGGAGCGGGTGATGGAAAGATGACAAAGCGCTGACATCACGTCTGACCATCACCATTTTAGGATTCAGCAGCAGGAGGAGAGACACATACGGCGATTTAACACACGTCGACTAGAAGATCCAACTGTTAAGAGATCGTTCCTTGAAGAATTTGGAACTCGGCCTGTGGATGTACCAGAAGGTAGCAGCGTAGAAGAAAAGTGGACTTTATCGAAACAAGCGAGACAACCTGGGTGAGCTGCGCGCTTAGCGAAAAGAGTGGATTACAGATGCAACCTAGCAGAAGACTGAGGATTGTAGAGAAGCAAAGGTCGCGATAGAGTGAGCAAGAACCAGAGCAGCCAAGTACGTGTTCCGTAAACGGTATTCGGCTCAAGAAGGGAAGTTGAACGCTGATGCAGACGAGACAAGCGAGCGTGGGTGGACTCCCTGGCCGACGAAAAGAGAAAATTGCAACAACTGACGATATTCACAGTTATATTTCATGACGCAAGAGTGGAGCAAAGATGAATCCGAAGATGCCGGGGGGAAAGCGATGGCCGACCCAACAGATCAGCTTTGGTTGGAACACTTCGAACATCTTCTCCAAGCTCCGACACTCGACCAACCATCAATAAATCGGCATGAGCTACCAAGGTTGCGACGCTTTGCCCGCATCAACTTCGCAGCTCCATCATTGCAGGAGATTGAAGCAGCCATCCGAATCATGAAATTCAACTAGACTCCCAGGGTCGACGGCATTTCAACAGAGATGCTCAAAGCTGATGTTATCTGTGCAAATGATGCAATGTCTAGTAAACCGCGACTTTTGCGTTGGACTGGGTACATGGCGTCTCAGTGATGATGATGATGATGATGATGATACTACCATCTCTTGTAGCAAGGCACCTGCCGATAGCACTGGCCATATCTGACAAACGATTTGATCATGATAATACTATTGTTTGTAGTTCATCAGACTCCTGTATGAAGGGCCAAAAATGGGTGGGGTGGTTCCATAAGCAGAGACACTTATGCGAATCCACGGGATGAATAGAGAATCTCCTTCCAGAAGAAATATCGTACATAAAATAATATAATCTAGCCCTCGTTTCCCAGATTGACCCAATAGATGGGGAGAAGAGCCCGCCCTTTATTCACGATATGTTAACAACAGGAAGTTGGCGATTCCACTCTTCCTATCCAAATCGTTTCAATCGGATGGGATACAGGACGTCTTAGTGAAGGTCCTAAAAAAGGTGAACCGATTGTGTACGACACTTGGCGGGGCAATAAAAAAAAGGTCCTGGAAAAGTGATCTCGGCTTAAGATGAAGAATCAAATTTCCGTGGCCATCCCCACATAAATGGACATATCTATGCAAAATTTTGGTGGATTCTTATTCTGCAGCCAGAACTGCTCGAAAGATGGGGAAAATTGAAGCTCACGTCATATATACTTGCAGGTAAAGAGAAAAAAAATGCTTTTTCAACATACCCTCGGAAAATTTGAAACATCTCAACCATTTTGTCTAATCTCTATTGACTTAAAAAACCCAGATTAATCCACCTAGCGGTGATGGTGCCTTTCTCGTTCGTTCAAAAGGTTTGAAAAAATCTAGAATAACACCAATATGTGGATTGGTCTTATTTTTCATATTTGTTTATAGGCATAACAAAATTTCTCGCCAAGCGCAACTTGTTGCAAACAAATCGGATGAGCATAAGAGCAAAAAATGGCATTTCATTTTGTAGTTTTAAAATTAGTGTTTCCACCATAACTTCTGACCCAATTGTACGATCCGGCCAAGTTTCTATAGGAAACAATGGGACAAGATTCTGCGTCGAATGCAATCTGTTGCGAGCGACCTTAGAAGCACACATATTGCACATCAATCACAGTAACTTATATATAACCGGATTCAGTCACAATATGGTTACTGTAACCAGATTTGTTGAACTTGTGTTGAACTGTATTTTGGACCGGGCTCATATTTTGGTCCACCTAGCTGAATTTTGCATTTATATCACACAAAACTAAATGAAACATGCAACATTTAAATTTTATCTCAAAAAGAAACTATCCATAAGGTATCTCCTACATTTGTTTCTTAAAAAATAAAGCAATTTTCAAGAATATTTTCACGCATTTACCCATTCTGGCTGGATTAGACCAAAACCAAGAAGACATTGTAAAATTGAAGTTAACTTTCAAAAGCTGTAAGTTTATTTCTACATAGTTTTGAAACATGTGAATGATGTTGTTGACTTATTAAAACCTAATTGAAGCAGTTTCATATCTCGAGCAAAACATTGTTAGTTTAAAAACAGTATTCTGAGGCACGTCTAAAATAGGTACACTTTTCATATTTTCGAACATATTTTCGACATATCTTCTTTTTAAGTTCTAGATCTCTTAAACTTTTGTTTTTACCAACCATTTGTTTCTCTAGTATGAAATCATTCATAAATTCATAAAAAGTCGAGTCAAGTACGAGACACTGAAGACGGCCTTACTGTTAAGGTCGAAATACGTATCTGTCAAGATACAATTCAGTGGTGGAATTCAATGGGATTGTATCAACTCGTTTTATGACAAGTGAAGACATTCCACTAAAAAGCTCAAAATAATTTTCTAATCATAAATTACTGTTCATACTGCATTTATGAATTACCGTTCATTGATGTAAGCCCTAGTAAAATGTCTATTAAACCAACATGTAACTGTTTTCATTATTTCCATACAAAAATAGTTAAGAAAACTACATGACCAATCTTTGTTAGAGCTATAGACTTTCGCGTTCTACGATTATGTTTCGTTTGGTAAAAGAATGAGCAAAGAGTAAGAAATAAAAGAGCTTTATATATTTTTCTGAAGAAATATTTGTTTTTAGTATCTTTATTAAGGAGGCTTTCAGCCCTAGGCTTGCTCGTCTCCGGCGAGTAAGGAAGAACCGGGCAACCCACTAATATCAATGTCGCAAATGGAACAACTCTGACAAACTACATAACAAATATGGCAGGATAGGAGTGACCACGTGCATGGATCACGGCAATGGGCCACACGTTTGTTTTGCTTTGATGATGCTGTACCGATTGGTACTGACATTGATATTAGTTTAAATACCCTTAGCTGGTAGATATTGTTTTAAGCTTTTGAGTGCTTATAAAAATGTATTGTTTACACTTTAAGGATCAAAACGCCGAAAATGCTGAAGATCACTCATTTAATCTAATAGTAACATAATTTTACAAGCAATACAAAATTTTTCGAGTGGTCCAAAATATGTTCATTAGGTGGTCCAAAATAAAAACAGGTGGTCCAAAATTAAATCTAACATATCTTCAGAATTTATGATAGTTTGGTTCTTTCGGTGTGATTTACAATACTTTTACCTACAAATCCTACCTGGCATTCATCACTTTTTAGTTGCTTAGGCAATTGATCAAGCATTATTACAAAATCTAACTTTTATTCGAAAAATTGTTCGGCCATCTCTTAAAGTGGTCCATAATACCTCCTTTGCCCTAGATGAAGTCTAAGTGCTGAAAAAGTGAGCTAGACTTTTTTGAACTCTTTCTCACAATAAATAGTAATTTGACCATAACTTCTAAGCCCATAGTCCGATCTGGCCAATTTTCAATAAGGAACAATGAGACATTCTGCGTCGAATGCAATTTAATGCGAGCAAGTTGAGGATAAGTGCCAGAAAAATGAGTGACATTTTTTACGAGATTTTTTCGTATGAATTTGTATTTTGGCCATAACTTTCGATCCCATAGTCCGATCTTGACAATTTCAAATAGGAAACAATGGGACAAGATTCTGCGTCGAATCCAACTTGTTGCGAGCAAATCGGTTAAGGATAAGTACCCGAAAAATGAGGGACATTTTTTACGCGATTTTTTCGTATGAATTTGAATTTTGGCCATAACTTTCGATCCCATAGTCCGATCTGGCCAATTTCGAATAGGAAACAATGGGACAGGATTCTGCGTCGAATGCAACTTGTTGCGAGCAAATCGAATGAGGATAAGTGCCGAAAAATGAGTGACATTTTTTGAGTCGTTTTGCGCACACACACACACACACACACACACACACACACACACACACACACACACACACACACACACACACACACACACACACACACACACACACACACACACACACACACACACAGACATCACCTCAATGCGTCGAACTGAGTCGATTGGTATATAACACTATGGGTCTCCGGGCCTTCTATAAAAAGTTTGTTTTTGGAGCGATCATATAGCCTTTACCGTATACTTAGTATACGAGAAAGGCAAAAATGGTATAATTTTCGATCCCATAGTCCGATATGGCCAATTTTCAATAGGAAACAACGGGACAAGATTCTACGTCGAATGCAACTTGTTGTGAGCAAATCGATTGAGGATAAGTGCCCGGAAAATGAGTGACATTTTTTACGCGATTTTTTCGTATGAATTTGTCTTTTGGCCATAACTTCTGATCCCATAGTCCGATCTGACCAATTTCAAATAGGAAACAATGGGACAGGATTCTGCGTCGAATGCAACTTGTTGCAAGCAAATCGGTTAGAGATAAGTGCCCGGAAAATGAGTGACATTTTTTACGCGATTTTTTCGTATGAATTTGTATTATGGCCATAATTTCTGATCCCATGGTCCGATTCGACCAATTTCAAATAGGAAACAATGGGACAAGATTCTGCGTCGAATGCAACTTGTTGCGAGCAAATCGGTTGAGGATAAGTGCCCGAAAAATGAGTGACATTTTTTACGCGATTTTTTCGTATGAATTTGTATTTTGGCCATAACTTCTGATCCCATAGTCCGATCTGACCAATTTCAAATAGGAAACAATGGGACAGGATTCTGCGTCGAATGCAACTTGTTGCGAGCAAATCAGTTGAGGATAAGTGCCCGAAAAATGAGTGACATTTTTGAGTAGTTTTGCACACACACACACACACACACACACACACACACACACACACACACACACACACACACACACACACACACACACACACAGACATCACCTCGATTCGTCGAACTGAGTCGATTGGTATATAACACTATGGGTCTACGGGCGTTCTATAAAAAGTTTGTTTTTAGAGCGATCATATAGCCTTTACCGTATACTTAGTATACGAGAAAGGCAAAAACAAACAAAATTAATTAAATAAAAATTAGACGAAAAAAATTTAAAAATTTGTTTTGTTTAGTAAAATTTTGAATTAAACGAATCTTGATTTCGAATCCTCGAAAGTAAATCCATATTTCGTTTCGAATCAACATTGTTTTTATTACAAATCAGATTAATTTGTAATTTTAAATTTTCTTTCATTTTCCACAACCTCATAACGTTAGTTCTGACTCATCATCGTATAAATCATGTTCGTATCTTTTTTTCCTCGATGCCACATAAATCATTTCGACTCATCAGTGCGAAAAACGACGAAAACCCATTTCTGCAAATTGATTGCAAACTCCTTCTAAGGTTTTCGCAGACCTATAAATCGCTAAATTAGACCTTTTAAATGTCCACTTCAGTTCCATTAGGTTCGCCCATATATCTTTGCTTGGCGCGCTGGCTGTCGCCAGTCGGTCATTTCGATCCCCATCCAAATTAACAGTCACTTAAATCCCGCGGTAATAATGCCCACTGACAGCCCGAGTCCATTATTAAAGGCTGCCCTTACTACCTTACTTCACCAGCGGACACCTTGCAGGCGATCACCGAGCAAGACGCATTCAATTGTAGCCGCTTGTACAGTCATTACCACCTGCTGCCATGCCACGGGACGATCTCTGATTCCATTATTCCCATCGTTGTTGTCGAGAGCCATCCCGTTTAGATCTCCCTCACTCGATGGCGACGAACGAGTACCATCGTACGTGGGTCCGTAATGTCCATTTCACGCGGACTTTCGTAGGCAATTTCACGCGCGTCTTCGGATCCGGTACTCCACGTGAAGCAAATCTATTCGACCGTTGTTGATCGTTTCGGAATTATTTATGCAAAGCGAAAAAAGGTGGGACTCGGGTGCTGCTCGCTGACTGGTAAAACACTCAATAAAAAGCAATTATTTTATGACCCCAAAAATCAGGCTGTGGGCCCCTTCTCGGCGAGCAAAAGTGAAGCAGGTTGGAACTCTACCCTCAGAAACGGTTCGTTCCAATACACAACGAGTCAAAACGAACAAAACTTGAACTTATGGCCTGGCTTGTCTGGAAACACGATTCGGTACCGACTTCTTTTATTAATTTTAACAACAAAACATTTATGATAACATTCGTGTGAAATAAACTGTTTAAGAAGTGGCCGACGAAAAAATCAAAACATTTAAATCATAATAGAGCAAAAAGACAAATTTAAATGGCGTTGTAGACATTTTGCCCGGTTCATCCCACTGTGCAATGTCGTTGTTGCAACATCATTGAGTCTCGATTATCGGCAGCCAGTTGCGACCGGGCGGTCCTCCCCAAGCAGTAGCCACAATGCGGGATAAAAGCGATCGTCGTCATCGTCGTCGTGACTTGAAGCGAATGCCGCCGTGATCGAGCCACGGGAAGCGGATCGACAACTGGCACAAGTGCCATACCCACCACAACCTGCCTTGAGACCTTAAGAAGACCATATCAGCTCAGCCTTCAACGACGGCGACGACGACGATGTCGGTCGAAAAGAGAGTAAAACGGCCCAGTATCGGACAAGCGGCTAACCTCCAAAATTGCGGGCTCGCGCCGCCGACATCGCCGGCATTATTCGCAAGACATTCTTTTCGAGGTAAAGGTTGCAATGGTCGATTTGCCGCGCACTTAAGTGGCTCGCTCATATGCACTTAATCTAAATGGCCTTTTACTGTGCCGATTTAATTAAGAGTATGTTCAGCGGCGGCGGGAACTGGCGACGATCGTTGCACACGTTCAAGTGCACACAGTCGATCGACGATGACGGCGTTTTTTGCAATAAACACATCGCCGGGATTGCAGATCTGATTTCGGGTCATTTGCGTGATGGGCGATTTAGGAGAGATTACGGGAAATTAGGAATTCCACATAACTCGTCTCAAGTTGATGATGAAGAATGCCAACATCAAAGTATTTTAACGAACTAGTCATTAATTTTCTTCAACTTTCTTTTTCTTTTCAGGTTTGTAATAATATCATCACGATGTAGGACTCAATTATATTTGATTGATACAAATGTTTTCGGTAATGTATTGAAGTGATTTTTTTTTCTTTGGACATTGAATGTTTGATAACTTTATAGATAAAAATGTTTTGCAATTTCATGCACATATTGAGAGCAAATTTCATTCGAACTTGCAGTATTTTTTAATAGTAGTTTATATATTTCATCTTTGGTCTTGTAAAACTCAGTACAACTTAGTTGAATTTTTGTTTATGTTTTGGCTTTTACATAAATTGATTATACATTATACATTATACATATGTTTATCAATATGCGTGCTAAGAGTTCCATTAATTTGGCTAGCTGATATTCATGTCTTTTGAAAGTAAACTAATTAAAAGTGAATGTCCAGGCATGTTCGTATTTTTTGATTTATTTTTCATCGGCCTTTATCATCGAGTGACAACCTCGAATGCCTGAAAACCCTAGGAATTTACTTTCAATTCGAGGGAAGGCGCTGTCTGCTTTCGGTTGAAAACATGAACATTTTTAAAGCAAAAATTATCAGTGTCGAAAATTAATTTCTATAAATGCATTAAAGAAAATCCTAATGTGTACTTCTACAAAGCGCGAATAACTTTCAGTAATGCAAGTCAATGGTTGGCTAATCGCTGTGAAGTAGACGGTAAGATGCGTATAATAATGCGAAATGTAAACTAGGAGTGAGTGCTAGTAATGGACACCTTAAGGACGGAAATTTACTTCAATTGGTATTGGTGTGTAGGGATTATCACGCCTATCTAGAGAGTAGAAGGATGAGGGTTCGACTCCTTTCAAGACACGTGGAGTCTTTTTCGCAAAATTAATATCAATTTGTCGATTTCCAAAACATTCGCTGTGCGGCACAAGGCCGAAGCACAATTGGCCGAAAATGTCATTTGGTCAGTAGGGACATACGGCCGAAAATGTCGTTCAGCCGAACAGTTCCTTTGGCTGAAAAAATCGTTTGGCCGAAACGGTCGTTTGGCAGAAAAGGCCAATTGGTCAAAATGAACGTTCGACCGAAAGTATCGTTAAGCTGAGCTGGTCACTTTGACGAAAAAGTCGTTTATCCAAAAAGGTAATTTTGGCCGAAAATGCTATCGGCCGAAGACTTTTTCCTGCCAAACTACCTTTTCTATCAAACGGCTTTTTCGGCTAAACGACCATTCCGGCTAAACGACATTTTCAGCTAAATGACCTGTAAGGGCAAACAACTTTTCAGGCCAAATTATCTGTTTGGACGAATGTCCGCTTCGGCTGTATTTCGCTTTCGGCCAAATGACACTTTCGTCCAAACCAATAGCAATCTAATAAAAGTTTCGGGTGAATGGACTTCGGCTAGATGACTTCCGGCTTAACGTGCTATCGCCCAAGTGACATTCGAGCAAATGACGACGGGAAGAGACGTTTGGGCGGAGGCAGCATGGTCAAAGGGTTTCGGCCGCAATCTATCTGGCCGAAAATGTCGCTAAGCCGTAATGGACATACCTATTAAAGCAATGTACATACGGCGAAAATATCGTTCGGCCGAAATGGTTGTTAGTTCGAAAAAGTGGTTTGGATAAATAGGTCACTTTACCGAAATGGTTGTTTGGCAGAAAGGTTATTATTTTTCTTTATTTAAGAGACTTGCAGCAGTTGGTTGGCTCGCCTATGATCTAGCAGAAAGGTTATTTGATCAAAAATGTCATTTAGCCAAACGGGTCGACATTTTTGACCATAACACCCGTTCAGCAAATGACCTTTTTGGCTGTATGACTTATTCGGCCAAATGGCATTTTCCGCAAATGGCCAACCATTTTAGTCGAACTTATGACTTATTCGGTCAAATGAGCTGTTTGAGCAAGCACTTTTTCCAAATTAAATTTTCAGCCAAATCATTTTCGATTTAATAACCGTTACGTCCGAACGTTTATTTCGGCTCAACAACTTCCGGCTTAACGCGTAATTCGGCCAAATGGCTTTCCGCCGAAAGATTTTCGGCCAAACAACCCTTCCTTCTATTTAAGAATTTCCCGTTGAATTCCAAAAGAATTTCTTGTGGACAATGAAATCTTCGAAAAAAATCACGTTCAAATACCGGAAAGATTTCCTTGAATATTTTCGAATTTCTCATAGCAATTCTGAAGTTTAAGTGGAGCTTCCGAAAAACTCCCTGTGGAAATTCCAAAGAATTTTCCATAGGATTTTAAAAAAATGCGTGCAAATTTCAAAGAATTTTCTTTTGAAATTCCGAATCTTGTTCCGTTTACCAGATTTTTTTTTTATGTATAGATCATTAATTAACGGCTACGCAGTCTCATATGATTTAAACGAGTTTTTATTCGTCCGATGTTTCGACACGCGCCATTTGACAGTTATTTGTGAAATGGAAAGTGGTTCTGAGACTATGTACCGACACCATAATAATAAGACAGTTAAAGGAAGGCAAAACATAAGACAAAAAGCGAACAAATCATGCTTCCCCTGAAGAAAACACTAATCCCGTGTCGAAACGTCGGACGAATAAAAACTCGTTTTAATCATATGAGACTGCTTAGCCGTTAATTAATGATCTATGATTAAACCCCACAGTCGCTTCCCAAAAAAATGGTTTTTAAATACACATTTTGAATGCTGTAGAATTTTCCGTAAAAATTCTGAAGAATTTCTCGTGAAAATTGCGGAGAGTTTCCCTTGGAAATTCCAAGAAACTCTCATGAAAACTTCAAAGTAGTAACTACTAAGAAAAATCTGGAAATAATCTCCGAACAAATATTTTGGAAAAACTAGGAATTTTTCGCAGATAATAGATACTCACGGTAATGTCTTCAAAATGTCAAAAAAAAAATGTTCAAAAAACGATGGCAAAAATAGTCGTCATGCCGATTCGCGCCGCCGCCGTCTGAAATGACTTTCGGCGCCTGAAATGACGCCGGCGACGCTGACTAAAATTATGACGAACGCCGCAACCGATAATTTTCGGACCGGCACAAACCTCTAGTCGACACTGTATCAGCAACCACAGAATAGTTTGAATCTTGCGATATAAATCTGACTTGAGAGTTACTTCCTCCTGCGGATGGAACCGCTACCGTACGCCATCAATCGAATGAAATCTCGTACTGGCCATTCTGACAGTGAATGTGGAAACGCATAGTCAAAATTAGCACCTAAATCGTTTACCAAAGGGCGGGGCTTATGGTGATACTTCATTAAATACAAAAAAGCTACTATCTTGCACGTGGCGATATTTGTAAAATAAGCTTGCTGTCTACAAGCAAATCATCATCCCTGTGATCGAATACGACATGCCGGTCTGGGAGAGCTGCGCTAAAACCCACCACCTCAAACTTCAACGGGTCCAAAACAAATTCCTGAGGATGATCCTCAACACCCCTCACAGGTCAAGAACTATAAAGAAAAGTTTAGGGTTCGTTGCCTGCACTCGGATCAAGAAGCGCTTAGGGCGCTAGTTCCAATCTAGGTTACCAAATTTTTATTGTAAATAGTAGTGTACATAGTAGTTAGGTTATAAAATTTTACAATCAAATCAATGCCTCCTAAAGGCTAAATTGCCCAACTAGAAAACTTTTTAAATTTATAAACTAGAGTAAATCTGTGAATACATAAACTTAAAGCTGAAAGGCCAACTGGCCAAACACTTACCATGTTAAATTTTAAGAAAATACCTGGAAATAAACATGAATTTGAAGAAAAAAAAACGTGGCGATATTATGTTCGAGATTTCGTGGAGAGCGCTTCTATCGTTGTGGCGATGGCATGGGGTGGGTTGCGTTCCGGCAGTCTTGCTGCTTAGTGGTAAACCATCGACAGGTCGGCCAGCAGTAGCATCAAATGAAATTTATTAGACGGTGGTCGTCGGCGCGGTTGCTACAGAAAACTCGACATGGCGATGGCGTGGGTAGCGGCATCAGTGGCGGTCATCGATGGTGGAGCATCGAATCAGAGGTCGGGCCGGTAGCAGTACTCGTGGAATTTTTCGCATCGGTGGCGTTTGCGGAGCAAAGAGGTCGACAAGCAGCTCTCAAGGCAGGTGTATCTCGCGGGATTTGGACTATTGAGCGTTTGCTGACAGTGACTGGAGATATTTCCTAAACTAAATCGGTTCTTGCCAGGACCTTCAATATGTTCGAAAGTAAGTAAAAAGCTGCACTGTGACTGTAGCTAATTCATAATCAGTGAAATTTTCGCTAGGTTCTGAGTTTGGTTATGTGCTGACGAGTAACAAGAGATTTGATCCGAGATGAAATTTCTTCAAACTACAAAAAATTTCTTGGTATGGGTCGTGGAATCATTACGATATTGTCATTCCGAGCGGATGCCGTCGTTGGTAGGTGGTTACTGCAGACAATTATTGGCGTCTTTATCGAATTGGCTGTTATCATCGAGAATCTACAATCTCTTACAACATTCTGACTATGGTTTTGTTGCTATAAGAAATCATCTGCAGACGGACACCAATACTGACGCCATCTAATATTCTTCAGTCATATTGCGAATAAGCTTATTGCATCGTCCTTTTGACACGTGCTTGGGATTCTAATACCGACGGCAACTTTGTGCCGTTACCAAGCGATTATGTTTTGCACTTTGAATAAAGTTCATCTAGGAACCGATTTCATTTTCAATCACTAACAGAAACAAAACCAAAGTTAGAGTCTCGCGAGAAAATTTCACTTTGTGCCGACGACATCCAAATCGTTTCAGATGGCACATTAGTGAATAAACTTCTGCAGCAACCACCCATCGACAGCCGATGCTCAGACCACCACTGACGCCATGATTCCGCTACCGACGCCAAACGACTATGCTTTGTTCTATGAATTTTTTTCTGTCTATAATCAACTTCTGTTGTTACTCTTCTCAACAATACGCATTTTGAACCGCCTACAGCACATAAGGGAACTCAGTCGCTGAATTTGTGGCATAATTTGAATTGAGCATCAGTAGGCCATGACAAACAACACGTTGGCAAAGCAACCAGTTTTTCCACTGATTAGTTACGGATAGGGTGACCAAATGGCACCCTAAAGGAGGACATGTCCTCCTTTTTCATTAAAAATCAGATGTCTTCCTTTTGCGCTAAAATGTCCTCCTTTTTGGCAATTTTGATGAAACAGTTGCATGAATAACAATTTCTGAGAAATTCTAGTTCTACAAACAATAATACAGAAGTCCATTCTGAAACAAAACGTTGCAAACGTTTGCGTTTCTGGTTTAAAATCTGTAATATTTTCCTGTAAGTAAAATTTTTTTTTTCAAATGTTGAAAATGAAATACGTGAGTTACAGTAATTCAGGTGTCAAACATATCGAAAGAATCGTAATTGTGGGAAATCAATTAGGGAAAAAGAATGCAAATGCTTCTCAGAATTTTCTACGAGTAAACATTCATCAAATTGCCGTTTAAGTAAATGCATCGCACGGATTGCTTCTTGAATATGTGTGGCAAAGAGCAGCCGCCTCGCCTAGAATGGAATAAAAATACCTAAAACCAATCTGAACAGTTTTGCGTTTCTTTAGTCTTAATCTAAACAGTTTATAATTTGTTCAATTGAGAACATTGTGGTCATACAGTTAACGGTATCTTTGTACTTCACATGCCTTAAATTGTGATTCCCAATGGCATCCAAGAAAAAAAAATCTGGATAACTAAGCATCTTGTGTTTGGTCCTTATGGAACCTATTGTTTAGTCAGTAATCTATTTTAGCAATAGAATATTCAGAATTTTAAACGATGATTTTTTCTTGTTAGAATTCTGTGGAATATTGCTGAAAATGCCAGCATAATAATATTTAACATTTGTTCACTACTTATTTTGAAATTAGTTGAAACTAAAATCTTCCCATTATAAAGATGATGCTAGTAGTTTGTATAGGGTGGTTAGGTAACCATAAAATTAAAACGAAAGCTCAACATTTTCAAATTTTGATTTTGATAAAAAATTATACCTAATTGTTTGTAAATCTTGAGTTGCATTAAATTTTTATTTCATTTAGCGAACACGCACTCTAAACTTTTTAAAACAAAACCTGGTACACAAGATACTGGTTTTCAATATTTTTCAACATAACTTCTTTTACTTTTGACGTAAATAATATTTGAAGTTTCACAGCTCCAGTGTTTTGATATGCGTTCACTGAGCTATATTTCTAAGTGTGTAAGTGATAACAACTTGGAATAATGTAGTATTATGTATTTTTTATGCACATTTTTCACCATTTCGATAATAATAACCATAATTTTGGTTGAACAAACAAAAACTCATATAAAATACACCTAAACCTAAATTGCGTATTTTCTAAATTTGCTTTCAAAAAAAAAAAAAAAGATATAAACGTATCTTATAAACATTAACTAAGCTTGAATTTTTCAAACACTTAGGGGAGATTCAAATATGACGTCCACTACTTTTTGCCATTTCTAGACCCCCCCTCTCTCCCCCTTAGTCACGCTTTTTTGTATACATAATACATGTACTGTCAAAACATTTTAGACCCCCTCCGCCCTAAAACCTGTGACATCATAATTTAACGACCCCTTACAAGCAACCCAACTCACCCTGTAATTTGAAAGTGCTTTATGTAGACTATAATGATATTCGGAAACGTTCCATCTGTAGCTAATAAAGTAATCAGTTATGTTAATAAAGTAGAAAAAGATGTGGTATTTGCCTGGACTTACAAAAACAACTTCCAATAGACTTTAGTGTACAAAAATCTAACAAATATAATATTCTTAATAATATTATAAACTAAAAATCATTCGATGAAAATAACGAAAAGGCTATATATTCACTTTTTAATCAAATATCCTCCTTTTTCGCTACAATTTGAGTTACGGACTACACGTAGATTTTGTCGCCGACAATTATTCGGCTGGTCCTTTTCTGATGGCACGATGCCACACATTCATGCGATCCTTGCCGGACATAATCGAAAGCGTTCGACAAGGTTCCACACGATCTAACGATTGACGATTAACGTACATTGGCTTCCCCGATTGGATAACTGGATGGCTACATTCTTATTTATCAGGAAGAACGGCATCTGTGAAAGTCAACGGAGCAAGTTCCCGCAACTTTAGCATCATGTCAGGTGTCCCACAAGGTAGTGTGCTGGGACCACTGATTTTCATCTTGTTTGTGCTTCCGTTGTGCTTCCGTTTGAAATCATGTCACCTGCTATACGCCGATGATCTAAAAATGTAGGGGAGAACGGACCAAAATGCACCCCTGGGGCAAAATGGCCTCACTCATAAAATCACTCATATAATCTGTTGTTACCATTACAATTCATAATTAGTTATCCATCATTGAGCTCCATTGGAAAAATTTAGCAAAATCCCTTCATATTCACTCAAATTTAACGATTTGCTATTCTTCCACCACATTCGTAAGATTGTAGTTCAATCCAATAAGAAAAAACAAACAACCATGCGTTCGCCATCATTTTACATGCAATTGAGTCATTTTAGACCACCATTCGGGCGTTTTGCCCAGGCCTATTTTTAAATATTTTTTTAAATGCGTTAGAAAGTCATGAAAACCTAATTGTTTTGAATAGGAGATCATTGTGAAATGTAGCTGGGTTTCTAAATTTTGCACCTGTACGTTGAAATGGTTGGGTATTTTTGTGTATATGGGCGAAAACATCGAAAAAGCTTAAGGTGCATTTTGGCCCGTTCTCCCTACATGGTAATATCCTCACATCTGGACTGCCAGCCTCTCCAGAACGATATTGAAGAACTTCAAGGAAGGTGCATGGAAAACGAAATAGAGCTCAGTGCAAAAAAGTATAACGTAATATCGTTTTCCCGTCGTCAATCCAGGATAGAGTTTAAATATTTTATCAACTCAGCTTCTCTTGATCGCGTTGAATCGATTCGGGACCTAGGTGTAATTATAGATAGCAAGCTTAGGTTTAACGAGCACATCAGTATGACAACAGCAAAGGCTTTCGCTGCTCTAGGATTTATGGTTGTTTTACAGATGTTTATACGCTCAAGACACTTTACTATTGTTTAGTCCGCAGCATTTTGGAATATGCTGTTTATGTTTGGTCGCCTTACCATGCAGTCCAAACTCTCCGAATGGAAAGAGTTCAACCGTTCAACGCTCTTTTCTCAGATACGCTTTACGACAGCTCCCATGGAATGACTCTCTGAACCTTCCTGACTACGCCAGTCGATGCAGGCTCATAGATCTTGAAACATTAGCGCTTAGACGCATTAAACTGCAAAGAATGTTCATTCAGGCTTCGGAATTCTCACTCATATGAATAAAAACCTGCGATTAATCCATTTAGCGGAGTGTGATTTTTCATGGTCCCCCTGTGAGGAAGTATTCTCACACAACATTTTTATCCGGATAGAATGGCGGGTGATAAATTCGTGAGCGCCAGATCGCCGGATAATATAATTTTAATCCACAAATTTTCCTTCTCGTCGTCTCATCAGATAAATTTTACAAGCATATTTACAAAAATTTAGGACCGCAACGGGATTCGAACCCAAAACAAATTTAAAATGTTCAGAGCGCCCACTAAAACCACGCCACCACATGAATTGATTGAAAACGGTGGGAAAAACTGCTGTATTAAACCTTTTGCTTATCGTGGCGCATCGTTAGATTCAATCAGCTCGGAGTGGCAAAGCAAGCGGCATTTGATTTTCGCGAAACATGGGAAGAAGGATAACAATTTTTCGCACCATCGCTTGTGCCGGAGTTTATCGCACTGTAATTTATCCGGATAAAATGCATGGTGGAGTGATCAGTTGTCGCGTGAGTGAGTGAGAAATCCGAACCCTGTATCATATTTGATCTTATAAATAATTACATAGATAGCCTTTTACTTCTCCAAAACATAAATTTGTATGCACCAGGTGAAATTTAGCATAAGAATCAGTCTTAGAAATTGTTTTTTTTTTACATTCGAGACGAAGTAATAAATAAATAAATAAATAATCTAGACCTTACGTTATTTTTTCGATTCACTTGATAACCTGGCTGTTTTTCAAATGAATAAACTCAGTATCGGAAAAGGATGGACCGATCAAAGTTGCTGAATAGAAATGTCCAATGAAATTACAAAAAAAAGCGCAAAAGGTGCTCACTAAAGTGCTCTATGCGTATCCAAATCGCTAAAACATATTGACCGTGAGTGGTGCTCAGTGCGTATCCCAGTCGCTAACATATTTCGAGCGCGACTGGTGCTAGCATAAGTGCTGAATGCGTATTCAAATCACTAAAACATTTTTAACGTGAGTGGTGCTCGCAAAAGGGCTCAGTGCGTGTTAAAAATCACTAAAATATTTTGAGCAAGAGTAGTGCTTTCAAAAGTGCTCAGGGCGTATCTAAATCGCTAAAATATTTTGAGCATGAATGGTGCTCGCAAAAGTGCTAACTGCGTATCCAAATCGCTAAAATATTTTGAGCGCGAGAGGTACTCTGTACGTAATAGAGTCGAAAAAAGTATCATCATGAGTTATATGATGATGGATCGACTATAATTTCGATATTTTGGGAGCTTGTTTGACAAAAACAGACCAAAGAATGGTCGGACAGTAGTAAAACCCAGTTTTGACTCTGGAATTAAGACTGCATGCCAAGAAATACTCCCAAAAAGTATCATCTCAAACAAAATGCAAACTCCTAGAAAATATGTTTGTGCTTCATTGTATACCTAGTTTCTGAGACTAGCGACGACGGATGCGGGCACAGTCAGCAGGAGGAAAACATCTCGTTGAAAACCAATTCAGTAGATAATGACAGGAACAAAAGATACGGAAATTAAAATTTAAACCAAAAAATTTGAAGTACCAACCAAGCCGCTACCCCTCGGCATGCATGATTTGCCTAAAAACTGACGTACACCACGCATTATTACCGAATCTCCATCACTGAAAGAATCGAACAAAGCCCCAGGGGTCGATCGCATATCAGCCAAGATGCTCATAGCTGGCCCTACGACATCCGCTCACTTACTGCTACGTTTATTTCGTAATATCAGGGACACTGCAACTTTCTCGGTTGACTGGATGCAAGGTATCTTAAAAACCCAGATTAATCCACCTAGCGTTGGTGGTGCCTTTCTCGCATTTAGTTGAGACACCAACCTTATATGGGGTTTATATGGTCAGATGTACCATTTTCTTCATAACTTTTTCCCCGACAATTAGGTATCTAACGTACACGGAAGAAATGAACTACCCAATAGTGAGTTCAATTCACCCAACCTCGAACATCCGTACGGGAAACTAAAATTGAGTAATTGGTGTCGAAGTAGTTTCCCTTTACTCCCATGTTAAAAAAGTACCCAACGGAAAATTTATCTACCCAACTGGAGGTTTAATTTACTCAATTTTGAGTTCAGTACACTCAGAGTTGGCCTTCCCGTATTGAACTGGCGTCGTTGGATTGTTGCGCTCTTTTGTTTTTGACAACAGAAGAAAGAGTGGATGAAAAAGAAGAGAAAAAATAACTCAAAAGTAAGTTTAAAAAAACTCAACGCTGGGTACTTTTTTTTCTTCCGTGTAACGTTCTTTTCCGCTGACAAGATGCCACACAACCACCACCATATAGAAAAAATGATCTGCTGCACCACCACCGCGCCCTGGTCCGCTCTCCGGGTCTTTTCATACATAGGGAACACGAGCAGTGGGCCAAAAGGCCCTTACCTTACATCAATCTGATGTCCGTGTTAGGGATGCACGAACAGGATTAATTATTTTAGAAATTTCTACCGGGTTTGAAAGAAATGAAATATGCAATAGTTTAGCGATGATAATCAAAAGTATCGATGGATTTGACAAATTTCTGAAGAGTTTTCAAATCGATTGATAAGAAAATCTCGAAAATCCATTGAAAGATAAAGACGTTATTGGCGTTTGAAATCTTTCCTAATTTCGTGACGTAGTTAACGTCAAAAACTAGCATATATTATCAGAGTGAATCCAGTTCAATCGATGCCTACCGACACATAACTCAGCTATTTATTTATTTCATCTTTGGTTCAAAACCACACAGACTACAGTATCTTAATCCTATTTTTGAAGACAAGCTTACTAACATTATCATCAAACATATCACATACATCGTTAAAATATAACAGAGTATACTCTCTAAAAAGAGATCTAGGCAAGGGCGTAGCAGATGGGGGTGGAAAGATTGAACGGGTACAAAAACGAATTCCCTTAAACAAGTACACTTTACAATCCAATCATATTCGGAAATATGTGGTTGAAATCTCCTAAAAAATATTAGGGTATCCAGGATCCATAATATATGAAAGTTCAAAAAAACTCAAGAATTCTCCTTGAAATCCTTCTATAGGCTCCCCAGGGAACTTCTAAATTCCTCCGGAAAGTTATCCACAAATTCTTCTGAAAAACGTTCGAAAGTCCTTTTCATGTTATTGTAATTTCTCCCTATCTAGAAACCCCACACTAAATTTTTAATTTAATAAAAAACTAAGGAAATTCATGAGGAAATTTCTTAAAGAATTCTTTTCTTCTCTCCAAGTTTTACTTCTAGACATTTCTTCGGCTATTCTTCCAAAAAAATCTCCTTCAGAAATGCATTCGAGAGTTCCTCCAAGAATACATACGGAATTTACTCCCAAAATTCCACTAGAAATTTATGACGGAAATCCTCCGATTTCGCTCCATAATTTCACTTGTAAATCTATAAGAAATTCCTTCGGAAATTCTTCTAGAAACTTCTCCGGTCATCTCTTCCTTTAATTCTTCTGGGATAACTTCAAGGATTTTTTTTGGGAATACCTCCATAAATTCAATAGCGAAATCCTCTAGGATTTCATTCTGGAATTCTTTCCGCAATTACTTCAGAATATCCTTCAAGAATTCCTTTAGGAATTTCTCCAGGAATTTGTCAAAATATTTCTCCGGAAATTCTGCCAGGTATTTTCCCGGGAATTCCTTCAGGTACTTATTCAGGAATTTCTCCAGGATTTTTTTCCGTGGAATCGTCCTACAATTTTTACCAAAATTTCGTTCTGAAATTAATTTGAGATTTCCTCCAAGATATCTTCCAAGAGTTCTTTACTTAACTTTCAGAACTTCATCTGGGAATTTATGCATTAATTCCTCCTTGTATTTTTTCGGTATTTTTCCGAGAGCCCCTCCAGGAGTTTTTCCAAGAGTTCCTCCGGGAATCCCTTCAAGAACTTGACAGGGAATTCCTGGAGGATATTTGGCACGAATTTCATGGGAAATGAGATTTCGATAGTTCCTCTCGAAATTAAACTCCAGGTATTTCACTGGCTGTTTCTCCGGGAGTTCCACCAGTAGTTCCTCCGGGAATTCAGGCTTTCTTTCAGGAATTCATTTAGGCTTTCCTTGGGAGTTTATCTACAAATTCCTCAAAAAGTTCCTCAGAGAGGGACTCTGGGAGTTCCTCTGGGAGTTCTTCCGGGAGGTCCTTTAAAAATTGTTCCAGGAGCTCCTCCTGGAATTCTTATGGAAGTTCATTTGGGAGCTCATCGAGGAGTTCTTACGAGAGTTCCTCCAGGATTTCCTTCGGAAATTCTTCCTGTAGTTCTTCAAAAAATTCCTCCAGAAGTTCCACCGGCAGTTCCTCCGAAAATTTCTCTGATAATTTCTCTGAGAATTCCTCCAGAAATTTGTCCGGCAGTTCCTCCGGAAATTACTCCGGGAGTTCCTTCTTAGAGGAACACCCGGAGGAACTGCCGGTGAAACTCCCGGAGGAATGCTCATAGAAACTGCCGGTGGATCTCCCGAAGGAATTCCCGCAGGAAGTACTGAAGGAGTTCCCATGAAAACTCCTGGAGGAATTTCAGGAGGAACTCCTAGAAGAATTCCTAGAGGACCTCCCGGAGAAACTTCCAGAGAAACTATCGGAAGGACCGACGCTTCGGTTACATATATTGTACCTTTATCAAGGAGTTAACTAAGTCCCGTTTTATTGTTACGTTGTCTTAGCATAGAACGTTTTGTCACAACTTTATGTATAATCGCCCCCTCTATTTTTCGGTAGGGGCTGCGATATTTGAATTAATCCGGGCCCCGGGAACTTCTGGTGCCCGTTATCGTGTTATCGGAAGAACTGCGGGAGGAATTTTCAGCTAAATTTCTGAAGAAAGCCTGAATGATTTCCTAAAAATGCCTGAATGATTTCCTGGAAAAGCTATTGGTGGAACTCCCGGAGGAATTCCCGGAGAAACTCCCGGATGAATTGCCGGTGGAATTCTCGGAGGAACTCTCGGTGGAATTCTCGGAGGAACTCTTGGAGGAATTCTCGAAGGAGCTTCCGGAGGATTTTTTTTCATTTGTCTGAATTTTATTACCATCATCATCATCAGACGACCTCCCGGAGAATTTCTTGAGAAATTCTTGGAGGAGCTTCTGGAGGAATTTCTATATAAATTCCTGAAGAAGCCTAAATGAATTCCAGAAAGCCTGAATGAATTCCCAGAGGAAATTCCGGAGAAATTCCCGTTTCAGAGGAACCCCCGTAGGAACTGCGAATAGAATTACCGGAATAATTCTCAGAGGAAATCCTGGAGGAATCTCCGGAGGAACTGCCGGTGGAACTCATGGAAGAATTCCCGGAGGAACTTCCGGAGTAATTTTCAGAGAAACTCCTGGAGGATCTCCCAGTGGAAATCTTGAAGTTTCCTTTTGATCAACACAATATAGATCAATGTTATAATCAGCACAAACCTTTTGTCAATAATAAAAACAGGCCTGCAAATTAACTATTTATAGTCAGAGATCCTAAATAATAGAGCTTCTCTCTTCAAAATGCTATACAGCGAATATATTTTATTCAATATCAATTAAACTGATCGAACACATTAAAATTTACGGTCGCCAGCATGAAAGTTCAAGAGCATATGATCGAACGATCACATCAAAGCAAAATAACATCCACACGATCCAGTCACAACAAATTCCATCCACCATTCATAATTCACCTAATAAATGCCCACTTCCGTGCTCGATTATTGCTGTAAAGCGGTCGCGCGCCTCCTTCAATTATTTTCTCTCATGCCGCTGCAACCGTTGTCGTCGTCGTCGTCGTCGTCGCGCATTGGCCGGTGACGGCAAAACCAGCATCGAATCCGAATTCTAGGCTAGGTGCAGCTTTGTTGTTGGTGTCTTCCGATATGCGAGGTCAGATGATGGGACAATTATCCCATCAGATGTGGAGACGGCTGGAACTTGGAGGTACACTCACACACAGAGTGATGACTGGTGGCCTTCGACTCTTACTTGACGATCAACTAACAATCACGGAAATTCCATAATGTGCAGTTTGGTATACTACAACAGTGCTCCCAGAGTCTGGTGATTAATTAGTGCTAGGGTTAGAAAGTGACCATAGTTAAGAATTTGAGAATCAGATAGTTGGTAATTCATCACTTGCTGAGACATTTCTGCTTAACAGAGTTCTAAAAAACATTTGCCATGTTTTGAATAGATTACATTGAATTACGATTTATACTTTTTGCTGTTATAAATAACTTAAAAATTATGGAAGATTCGATAATGATAAATTAACATTAATTTTGTCCGAAAACCGTTGGGGCTGTTGAAATTAGCGTTCAATTAAAATCGTTAATCAAACGAAAATCAAACCCGATCGTGATGTGCCTATCGTGTAGCATAGTAAATTGATGAGAAACTGAGCGAGAACCATCTTCATAAAGGATGGCTAATTCCATCTAATATTCCTGCAGTTTTGCTACCACTGACTATTCCAGGTCACCACATCGCGAAACGTTAGTCATCACCAGTATACGTGACTATCATCTTTAAGCAACGGTGCAACCCTTTCGAAGCATGCATGATTCATCTCCTTGTTTGAAAACGCTTTCAACGCCCTGCCAACTTATCATTCCGCAAACAACCGACGACCGGATTAATACCAGAATGAAATATTAGATTTTTTGGTTTCCACGCTGGGCTGCTAAAGTCCATCGGTGCAGCTTAAAGGGTGCCCCCCTCTGTGTGAGCGGCGGTGGTGCACGAAAAAAAACCGAACGATATCGGTTGCTGCCGCCACGCTGCTGTTGGCATCGATCGCGAGGTCCTAAGCAAATATTCTTGCTCTGCGGTCGGCTTGCGAAACATTAGTTATGCTCGCTCGCCAGCTGATCTCGATCGGTTCGATGCGGCGCGCGATGGCCAGTCCTCCTGGGGTCTATGATCACTATATTTCAATATCGGTTTCGTTATCGCCGTCGTTGGTGGCATTTGCCATTCCTCGAGCGCATGCAACGATCCGACCAGACCTATGTTTATCTTCGTATACCCTCCTCGCCAGGTCGTTGTCGATCCTAAACGATATACACGAGCACTTATCGGATCGGATTTTCGCCATTCGCGTTTTCTTCCTTATTGTTGATCTTCTCTCTGCTCGACGGTCCCCGCTTCTGCGATGGCTACGGAGAGCCGTGGGAACCCGCTCTGGTGCGAGCCTGTGTTCGCGCGAACACCATTGGCTAACCTTTTCCAGTTGAATGGTGGTCATCAGCGTTAACCAAAAATACTTACCCCGAAACTTGATCCCCTCAACAGCGGCCGTATTCGGACGGTGCCCGCTCGGTAGGCGCACGCGTAAAGCCGAGTCATTAGGTCAACGTCGGAGAAGGCCACAATTGAACGGCGCTTGCCTTATTTGCACCGGGTGCCGTAATCAACGCCCGCTGCTACCACTTGCAAGTTGCGTTGCGTGTTTCTTCTCACAGCCCAGGCGGCGCCGCCGCTCTGTCCCGGAGATGGCGCCAAATGTTGTTCTCCGTTTTGTTTCGCGCTTTATGCTAACTGTCTCTGCTGCGTGGCATAACTTATTAGACTTGGCCCACTATTGCACGGCTGCTAGCGAGTACTTACTTTGGCGATCGAGGTCGGCGCTATGAGGACAACTACGTTATGCTTCATTATGCCCGCGCGCGCGTCGCCATTATTTACATTCAACGACGGCGACGCCAAAACGATGCAAAACGGGTACACCTCGTGCTACTGCAAAATAATATTCTCATATGCCCACATACCTCAATATAGATGGGATGTGTATATGATGCCAACGCAACATGTAGCTTGCTTTAACGGTGAGTTGTTGCCACCGGCTGCCGATGTCGCCGCCGCGGCATGTGTGTCTGTCTCCGGCAACTGCTGCGCAGGCGGATATGGAAAATAGAAGCAACATCGTAGTCCTCGATTTGAATTTATGCTGCAGGGATACCCTGGGAGAAGCGCATTGGAAGCGTATGATGCAGTTGCGTTTGTTTAGCTTCTAGGCGGTAACTGTTTCGGAATTGCTTTGATGCCTTGAGGTTAATCTATGGAAGAGGAGATTATAAGTAGGGGTAGAACTTGTACGGTACTAGATAAGGGTATGCGATAACACAGTTTTTCCTAACGAAACGAAACGAAACGAAATTTAAAAAGTCTTTGTTGATTCGAAACGAAACGAAATATAGATTTACTTTCGAGTCTTCGAAACGATACGAAATCAGGGTCCATTTAATTCGAAATTTTTCGAAACGAAACGAAATATTATTTTTTTTCCGCGGAATTTTTATTAAATTGGTTTTATATTATGTACGGATTTTCGATTTTACTTTTCAAAGTCAAATAACTGTTTTGCGATAAATAGAGTTATAATAAGAGAAGAAGTAGTCTGTGATAAATCACCTCGTTCCCGTTTATATACAATTGGCAATAAGGCAATACCCCAGCATTTGTGCCGCTTTCAAAGCAATACATGGAGCGTGTTCTCCCGAATCTGATCAATCAGTTCAGTTTTATATTAGTAAGTATATGAACATATAGAAATGGTTGATTTTTCGTTTAAAATTTCGTTAAAAACCTTATTTCATCTGAATTTTCTTTATTTTTTTAAATTTTTTTCATAGAGTTTACTCAAAGTTTCATTGACGCTAAAGGTTGTAATCGAGTAAAAACCAACCGTGTAAAAAAACTGGGTGTAATCTATTCTGGATAAGAAAAAAAAGTTATTCACTTGCTTCGGAGTGTCCAATAATGATGCCGGTCATGTGCTTACAGTCAATTTATTCCTTAGGGTCTTCTTAACTCTTAAGTGGTCTCCACGTGGTGCGATAGAGAAGGATTGAGTGTAAATCCTTCCAAAACCACTATTGTGCCCTTCACGCGTAGGAGGAAGTTCTCACTGAACAACATGATATTGAAAGGTACACGATTGAAACTTTTGAATACAGTCAAATTTCTTGGCGTAGTTCTTGATAGCAAACTTAACTGGAACATGCATTTAGAACATGTCATTAATAAAGCGACAAATGCTCTATGAATCAGTAAATGAGCTTTTGGTAGGCAATGGGGACTTAAGCCGAAAATGATCCATTGGATATATTCAGCTATAGTAAAACAAAGAATTACCTATGGTTCGTTGGTCTGGTGGCCAAAGACGAAAGAGAAGAACGCTCAGATAAAACTCGAAAAACTTCAACGATTAGCGACTATCTCAATTACAGGTGCAATGAGCAGTACACCATCGAGTGCACTAAATGCTTCAATGTACATGCTTCCTCTGCATCAAATTGTACAATAAGAAGCTGAAAAGATTGCCTTGAGGGTCAGAAAATCCGAAAACCTCTTAAGAGGTGATCTTAAGGGTCTTAGCATTCTAAAAAACTTCAGTATAAACTCCCTAGTAATAAACAATGAAGACTGGATGGAGAAAAAGTACAATTTCAATAGACTGTTCAAAGTCATTGATCCTGGGCGCAAAACATGGT